>NC_055990.1:38809195-39437945 GCF_018446385.1 Zingiber officinale | reverse complement strand
CAAGCCCATCACTGGTGAGCCGCTATGGATTTACTTGTCATCCACTGATTATGTGGTTGGCTCGGCGTTAGTGCACCAGAATGGCTCTGAGTAACAACCTGTATATTTTTTGAGTCATATATTAAAATATGCAGAGTCCCGTTACACTAGTCTTGAAAAATTGGCATACACGCTTGTACTCATCGCTCGGAGACTCCGTCCGTACTTCCTATCACATCCGATCATCGTGATGACTAACAACGCCTTGGGAAGAATCCTCCTTAACCTAGAGGCATCCGGACGACTGATCAAATGGACAATTGAGCCCCGGACGACGATCAAGGCCTAGGCCTTAGCTGATTTTGTCACTGAGGTCCTGAATGTTGAGCCGAACACGACTTGAAAAATATATGTAGACAGATCGTCAACTCGACAAGGTAGCTAGATCAACATTCTCTTGATTTCGCCATGGGAGGACAGGATGCAATTGTCCATGCGGCTTAATTAACAGACTATGACTAATGAAGCTGAGTATGAAGCCTTCATAGTCAGATTACAGGTAGCTCAGCATGTAGGAGCCACTAGAATACTCATCCTCTCGGATTCCCAGCTGGCGGCTTAGCAGCTATTGAGGGCGTTCGAAATAAGCAGCTCCCGACTTAGACTATATGCCGAAGCTTTCGAGAAGTTGAAAGTCGATTTTCAAGAAGTGGTTCTCCATAAGATTTCCCGATAGAATAATCAGGCCGCAGATGAGTTGGCTAAGTTAGCCAGTTCATTGTTGTCAATCATGATAGAGTAGCCGATTGAGCATGTCTCACTGGTGGCGCACATCAACAGGATGGACGGAATAACCTTTCTGAGTGACTGGAGGACCCCACTGATAGAGTTCCTCTGATCAGGTTAGCACTCTAGCAAATCAAGAAGAAGCTCACCTATTGAAAAAGAGAGTCGGGCGGTTCACTCTAATCGGGGACCAGCTATATAAAAGAGCTTTTTCAAGGTCGCTGCTCAAGTATGTCGGATCGGAGGACGTAGAATACATCCTTCAAGAAGTGTATCAGGGCTCTTACGGAAGTCATTCGGGTAGCTAAAATTTTGATGTTGACCATTTTACATTTCACTAGGCACTTCAAAATTAATAAAGATTGGAAACCCATTAAACTAAAAAGAAGAGTTGTAGTAAGGAGTCCCAAGTCATATTTTTTCCAAGGATAACTAATAAGTGTGTGTGAATTCTAGATTCAAGTTTATAATCAATATCAAGCTTTTCTTCATCTAGCTCTAATATCAAATCCAAAAGATCTCATGATTTACTATCACTTCCTCAAATTAACACAATAAAATTCAGATTTATCGCATCATTAAATTTGAACCAATTGAAACTAAGCAAAAATTGCAATAAACGAAATGGAAAAATTCAAAATAGAAATAACATTGCAAACTAAACTAATCAGATCATTAGATTTGAGCAAAGGAATAGAAAATAAAGTAAACTAGAAACAAAACACATTCCACATCCCAAACCTGAGATCAAACTCCACTCACTTTGTTGTAACACAGAAATGCTCCTGGGTACCTCCCTTCAAGCATCCGACGATGAATGACCAAGCTCCCGGCTATTATTAGAAGATGCTCACGGCTTCTGGGTACCTCTCTTCAAACTCCAATAGGTCGGTAATCACATCACCCGAAAAACAGAGGTTGAATTCTAGAATTGGTTAACCTGATCGATTGATCGGATCTGATCCGGCGGTAAGAATGGGGGATCCACTTCCTGAAGGGTCCCAGCCTGAGGACGGATGGAGGGCTAACTAAGTGGGTAATGGCCGCGTCAGGCAGTTGAGCAGGTCCGAGCGGAGCCAGAGATAACCCAGCCATAGGCTTGGGTTTCCGACGCCAAGGCGGGAGGATTGGATGGCCGAGTGGGTGTCTGCCCGGCTGGAACCGAAGGGCCGAGCGGGTGGTCCGTTTGGCCAGGATAAGGGCGAGGACGCAAAGGTTAGCCGAGCGGCCTATTCGTTCGACTCGGGATATGGGATGTCAGCAAGGCAAGTCTGATGATTATGCCGTACACAAGATTTCACGATAAAGGATCTTGCCATCACATCATGGAGAGGTTGATACAGTAGCGGTATGGCCTTATGGATGCCCTTCTGACAGACCCATATGCCCTTCTGACAGACCCATACCTGGGCATGGTCGAAAGCAGGTGATTGCTTTGATTGGCGCGCCCAGGCTCCTTCGAGAGGTCTATATAAGGTCTCCATTTCTTCACCGGAGGTACACAAGTCTGAATCTCTGAAGCCACCTCTTTGTTATTCCTCGCCTGACTTGAGCGTCGGAGGGCCGTCGCCGGGACACCCCTCCCGGCTCGGTTTTGTTGCAGGTTCGCCGGAGCACTCGAGGAGCGCCACATCCCCAGCGTTCGTTGACCCCTGGTTCGGACATGATCAATTTGGCGCCGTCTGTGGGAACGCACCTGCATCCGAGCAGAGGCAATGGACGAGGCTGGAAGAATACATACCGTGGCACTCTCACAAGAAGAGTTGGACGCTATAGTCGAGGCGAGGGCAGCCAAGATAGTGGCGCAGCAAAAGGAGAAAGCACAGGCTGAGCGAGCGCAACAGCAAACCTCGGCTTCAGCAGGCCGGGCGGCGCAAGCAGACCGCCCGGAATATGTTTCAACAGGAGGGTTCCCTCCGGCACTCTTCCGTACTCCCCCAGAAATCGCGCCCGCTCACGGGGAGCAAAGATCTTCATCTGATGAGCCTCCCGTTCGGGATCATAGGAAGGGCAAAGCTCCCCGAGCGAATGCACCGCCCGAGCAAGTTCACCGACAGTTTTCTGAAGCCATACATCGGGATCCGTTACCAAAATACTATACACCACCGCCGATCGGAGCTTACAATGGGACAACCGACCCCGACGATCATTTGGGGAAGTTCGATAGCATCGCCACCTTGCATCAGTACTCCGATGGCGTAAAGTGCCGGGTATTTCTCACTACTCTATCGGAATCTGCACATAGGTGGTTTCGGAGGTTGCCGGACGGCTCTATCAATAGTTTCCAGGAGTTCCGAACGACATTTCTTCATCACTTTGCGAGCAGCCGACGTTATCAAAGGACAAGCGTCAGCTTGTTCACCATCAAACAAGAACCAAAAGAATCTCTCCGGGCATATATACAGCGATTTAATCAGGTAGCGGTGGACATCCCCACAACCACCTCGGAGACAATGGTAAACGCCTTCACGCAAGGCCTCGTGGAAGGGGACTTCTTCCGCGCGCTCATTCGCAAACCGCCCAGAGACTACGACCACATGCTACACCGGCGAATGAGTATATAAACGTGGAAGAGGCGGAGGTTGCTCGACGGAAGGGAACTCATGTCGAACGTCCGGCCCATGCCGAACGGAAGCAGCCCGCTGCCCATCAGCCACCAAGAGGACCAAGAGTTGAGGCATCCCGGGCACATCATGCGAAGTCCCCGGTGGTCCAAGAGGTAGCGGCCGAGCGGTCGAAGATGAAGAAAAAGAGGGTATGGACCCCCATGTTTTGCTCTTTCCATAACATTGACTCCCACAACACCCGCGACTGTCGGGGCCTGCCTTCATTCAATCACTCATCCCGTACGACGGGGTGGCCCGCGTCGACCGCCTTCGCCCGACCGCCGACAGCGGCATCAAGAGTCCGGTCGGCGAACATATAGGAGATCTCCCGAACAGCGCTTCCCTCCAAGGCATGAAGATCGTTCTCGGTCCAATGAGCGAACTAGGCAGTCCGCTCGGGAAGAGGAGAACAGAAACAACACCTCCCGGGGAGAAATCAATATTATTGCGGGTGGGCCGACCGGAGGAGATTCACACAGGGCAAGAAAGGCAAGCGCCCGGCAGCTCAGAATCCATGAGGTGGGTTGCAGTCAAGAAAAGGCGAGCGGGCCCGAGATCAGTTTCGGGCCCAAGGATCTTGAGGGAGTTGAAGTGCTGCATGATGATGCCCTTATCATCAAAGCGGTGATAGCCAACTACACCATCCATCGTATCTTCATTGATACTGGCAGCTCGGTCAACATCATCTTCAAAAAGGCCTTTGATCAACTACAAATTGATCAAGCCGAGCTGCTGCCCATGACAACCCCCCTCTACGGGTTTACGGGCAACGAGGTTCTCCCGGTCGGACAGGTAAGACTGGCCATCTCCTTGGGGGAAGAACCACTCCGAAGAACAAGGACAACAAGCTTTGTGGTGGTCAACTCCCCTTCATCTTACAACGTGATACTGGGGCGACCGGCGTTAAGCGAATTCCGAGCTGTTGTGTCGACTTTCTACCAGAAGATCAAATTCCCGGTCGAGGACAAGATCGGTGAAGTACGAGGAGATCAGTTGGCCTCGGAAATGCTATGTGGAAATGGTCCGAGCCGAATCCAGCGCAGCGCGAAAGGCCCCACGGATCGAGGTACACGCCATAACCGAGAAACCTCCTGCTTTAATTTATGATGAAAAGGAAGAGGTTCAGATCCATCCGAGCCGATGAGAGGCTACAACCTTTATTGCCGCCGACCTGGAGGACGAACAGAAAGAAGAAGTGGTCAAATGCCTCCGGATGAATCATGACGTCTTCGCCTGGTCGACGCATGAGCTGCCCGGTGTCTCCCCCAGCATAGCCCAACATAAGCTTCACGTCCGGCCGGACGCTCGACCAGTAAAACAAAGGAGAAGAGATTTCAGCGCCGAGCAGAATATTATCATTCGAGCGGAGGTAGAAAGACTCTTAGAGGCCGACCACATACGGGAGGTTCAATTCCCAAGCTGGTTAGCAAATGTGGTCCTCGTCTCCAAGCCGGGCAACAAATGGAGGGTGTGCATCGACTTCAGAGATCTGAACAAAGCTTGCCCAAAGGATTTCTACCCTTTGCCCCGAATCGACCAGCTCGTAGATTCTACAGTCGGATGCGAGCTTATATATATGCTGGACGCCTACCATGGCTATCATCAAGTGCCGCTCGCCCCGGAGGATCAGGAAAAGGTTAGCTTCGTTACACCGGACGGGACGTATTGCTATACGGTGATGCCGTTCGGGCTGAAGAATGCCGGAGCAACATATCAAAGATTGATGAATAGGGTCTTCCGCGAGCAAATCGGACACAACCTGGAGGTCTATGTAGATGACATCCTCATCAAATCCTTCCGAGCGGCCACTTTATGCAAAGATATGGAAGAAACCTTCCGTACACTCAGAAAATATGGGGTCAAGCTAAATCCTCATAAGTGTTTGTTCGGCGCCAAAGGAGGACGTTTCTTGGGCTATATCGTGACCGAACGGGGTATTGAAGCTAATCCTAGCAAGGTGAAGGCTCTTCAGGACATGCCACCGCCCAGAAACACAAGGGAAGTACAGAGGCTGACCGGTCGGATTACAGCGCTATCACGCTTCATCTCCAAGACTGCCGACCGGAGTCTTCCGTTCTTCAAAATCCTCCGCAAAGCTGCAAAGTTCCAATGGAATGAAGACTGCGATCGGGCTTTTGAAGAATTGAAGACGTACTTAAACTCCCTACCTGTGCTGGCCAAGCCAGCTGTCGGCGAACCGTTGTACATTTATTTATCCTCAACCGAGCAGGCAGTGGGATCAGCGTTAGTTCGGTCGGGAAGTGAGGAGCAACCTGTATATTTCCTTAGTCATATCTTGAAAGATGTTGAAACCCGCTACACCGGACTCGAGAAGTTGGCCTTTGCTCTGATCCTTGCCGCTCGAAGATTTCGTCCTTATTTCTTGGCACACACGATTATCGTCAAGACCAATAGCCCGTTGGGACGAGTGCTTTTAAATCCAGAAGCTTCCGGACGGCTCATCAAATGGACAACCGAGCTAAGCGAATTTGATATCCAATATCAGCCCCGCTCGACCATCAAGGCACAAGCCTTAGCCGATTTTGTGACGGAGGTGCAGGACCCGGAACCCGAAGCTGTGTGGAAAGTGTTCGTGGATGGATCGTCCACTAGACACGGGAGCGGAATTGACATAGTTTTGCTGTCCCCACAAGGAGAGCGGATGCAGCTCTCCGTCCGGCTAGATTACCGAGCGACCAACAACGAAGCAGAATATGAAGCCCTTATTGCTGGATTGCAGGCCGATCGGCATGTTGGAGCCGTCCGGGTCATCCTCTATTCAGATTCCCAGTTGGCTGCTCAGCAAATCTCGGGAATTTTCGAGATAAATAGTACAAGGCTCAAGCTCTACGTGGAGGCCATTGAAAAACTTAAGCTCAACTTTAAGGAGGTGATTATTCAAAAGATCCCCCGGGCGGAAAATCAGGTGGCGGATGAATTGGCCAAGCTGGCAAGCGCGTTATCCCCGGTCGGCTATCAGAAGCCGATCGAGCAAGTATCTTTAGTAGCACATGTCGATCGGATGGGGGGCATCACATACCCGAGCGATTGGAGGACAACTATTGTGGAGTTTTTGCGCTCGGGAGCTACCCCATCCGACCGGGAGGAAGCTCATTTGCTGAAGAGAAGGGCTAGTCGGTTCACCCTCGTAGGAGATCAACTCTACAAGAAGGCTTTCTCCCGTCCACTCCTAAAATGCGTCAGCTGGGAAGATGCCGAGTACATCCTTCGAGAAGTGCACCAAGGTTCGTGCGGTGGACACCCAGGCGGACGGTCCTTAACCAGGAAGATTTTGCTAGCCGGGTATTTTTGGCCAACGCTTCAAAAGGATGCCGCCCGGACCATTGCAAATTGTCTATCCTGTCAGAAGTATCACAGCATGTCTCACCGACCGGCAGAGGAGATGAAAGCATCAACTGTGGCCTGCCCGTTAGACCAATGGGGGATGGACATCGTGGGACCCTTCCCCATGGCTACCGGGCAGCGGAAGTTCTTATTGGTGGCGGTCGACTACTTCTCAAAATGGGTAGAAGCTGAGCCACTTGCAAAAATATCCGAGCAGATGGTTAAAAAGTTCATATGGCAAAATATCATCTGCCGCTTTGGCATCCCAAGACGACTCGTCTCCGACAACGGACGTCAATTCACTGGGAAGCTGCTCGGGAAGTGGTGCGAAAGTTATGGCATCGAGCAGCACTTCACATCGGTGGCATACCCCCAAAGTAACGGTCAAGCCGAGGTAACCAACCGGGAGATTCTCAGAATTTTACGGGCTCGGCTCGACCATGAAGGAGGCAGCTGGGTAGACGAGTTGTCGGGCGTCCTATGGGCTCTCCGCACGACACCAAAGGAGGCAACGGGCGTCACTCCATTTCACTTGGTATATGGAGGCGAAGCAGTCATCCCGATTGAAGTTGGGGTGGAGTCCGTTCGGGTACAAAATTATGATGAAAATAACGCCGAGCGGAGGAACATGGAGCTGGATTTGGTTGATGAGGAGCGGGCCAAGGCATCCGTTCGGCTGACGGCGTACCGTCAACGGATGAAGCAAAACTACAACCGGCGCGTCATTCCCAGATCATTCCAGGTAGGCGATCTTGTCTGGAAGAAAGTCAAGCCGGTCGGCGACGTCGACAAGCTTGAAGCTCCGTGGGCAGGCCCCTTCAAAATCATCGAAAAGCTCCGCTCAGGCGCGTATTATTTGGAGGATGAGGACAGCCGACAGCTAGATAGGCCGTGGAGTGCGAACCACCTCCAGCCTTACCGGGCGGGGTGAAAGGTGTGCCAATGTAAATCATCCTGTGTACTTTTTTCGACTGAATACTTGAAATGCAGAAATGAAAAATCAAGAGAACAAATATAAGGCATCGTCAACGAGGAACGAAGGCCCCGCGCCGTTCGGCCGGAGGTAAATTGGTCGAGCCGAGCGCTCGAGGAATGAAGGCCCCGCGCCGTTCGGCCGGAGGTAAATTGGTCGAGCCGAGCGCTCGAGGATCGAAGGCCTCGTACCGTTCGGCCGGAGGTAAATTATCCGAGTCAAAATGCTCAATGCTGAAGACCCCGTGCCGTTCGGCGGGGCGTACGATACCCAAGCATCAACACAAAAATTGAAGGCCACGTGCGGGAAGTAAAGTGGTGTAATATGGCGCTAATTATTTGTATATTTTCTGTTAGCCTATATCCTCATAATGCAGGAAGCAAAGTGATAAAAAGGATGGCAAAAAGCTTCACTGAACGGAAGCGTCAAAATTAGCCTTAAAGGCCGACGAGCTCCGTCGTTAAAGATCGAGAGCCGCGCCGACCGGCTATAAATATCCGCGCCGACGAGCTCCGTCGTTAAAGATCGAGAGCCGCACCGACCGGCTATAAATATCCGCGCCGTCGAGCTCCGACGTTAAAGATCGAGAGACGGTCCGGCGTCTATAAACCCTCCGGCCGGGAAACCGGGAGACGAGCCGGCGTCTATAAATCCCCGAGCAGAAGCCCGACGAGATCCGTCGTTAAAGATCCGCCGGCTATAAATATCCGCGCCACGAGCTCCGTCGTTAAAGATCGAGAGCCGCCCGATCGGCTATAAATATCCGCGTACCGACGAGCTCCGACGTTAAAGATCGAGAGCGGTCCGCCTATAAACCCTCGGAATCGGAGACGAGCCGTCTATAAATCGGCGTAAGCCCGAGCTCATGGTTAAAGATCGAGAGCCGTGAGCCGGCTATAAATATCCGCTACGACGAGCTCCGTCGTTAAAGATCCGCCGACCGGCTATAAATGTCCGCGCCGGCGATGAGCTCCGTCGTTAAAGATCGAGAGCCGCCCGACCGGCTATAAATATCCGAGCGGAAGACCGACGAGCTCCGTCGTTAAAGATCGAGAGCCGCCGACCGCTATAAATGTCCGCTACCGACGAGCTCCCGCTTAAAGATCGAGAGTCGCGACCGGCTATAAATGTCCGCGCCAACGAGCTCCGTCGTTAAAGATCGAGAGCGCCGACCGCTATAAATATCCGCGCCGACGAGCCCGTCGTTAAAGATCGAGAGCCGAGCCGGCGGCTATATCCGCGCGTAAAGATCGAGAGCGGTCCGGCGTCTATAAACCCTCCGGCCGGAAACCGGGAGCCGGCGCCTATAAATCCGAGCGGAAGCCCGACGAGCTCCGTCGTTAAAGATCGAGAGCCGCCCGATCGGCTATAAATCCGCGCCGACGAGCCCGTCGTTAAAGATCGAGAGCCGCGCCGACCGGCTATATCCGCGCCGTCGAGCTCCGGCGTTAAAGATCGAGAGACGGTCCGGCCTATAAACCCTCCGGAAACCGGACGCAGTCGGCGCCTATAAATCCTCGAGCGTAAGCCCGACGAGCTCCGCCATTAAAGATCGAGAGCTACCGACCGCTATAAATATGCCGACGAGCTCCGTCATTAAAGATCGAGAGCCGCGCCGACCGGCTATAAATATCGGCGCCGACGAGCTCCGTCGTTAAAGATCGAGAGCCGCGCCGACCGGCTATAAATATCCGCGCCGACGAGCTCCGTCGTTAAAGATCGAGAGCCGCGCCGACCGGCTATAAATATCTGCGCCGTCGAGCTCCGACGTTAAAGATCGAGAGACGGTCCGTCGTCTATAAACCCTCCGACCGGGAAACCGGGAGACGAGCCAGAGTCTATAAATCCCCGAGCAGAAGCCCGACGAGCTCCGTCGTTAAAGATCGAGAGCCGCGCCGACCGGCTATAAATATCCGCGCCGACGAGCTCCGTCGTTAAAGATCGAGAGCCGTGCCGACCGGCTATAAATATCCGCGCCGTCGAGCTCCGACGTTAAAGATCGAGAGATGGTCCGGCGTCTATAAACCCTTCGGCCAGGACCCCGGGAGACGAGCCGGCGTCTATAAATCCCCGAGCAGAAGCCCGACGAGCTCCGTCGTTAAAGATCGAGAGCCGCGCCGACCGGCTATAAATATCCGCGCCGACGAGCTCCGTCGTTAAAGATCGAGCGACGACCGGCTATATTGTACGAGCCAAAGGCTCAACCCCCAAGCCCCGGTGCCGTTCGGCCAGGTACACGTTGTCCAACTAAGGCTTACAAGCCCGACGAGCTCCGTCGTTAAAGATCGAGAGCCGCGCCGACCGGCTATAAATATCCGCGCCGACGAGCTCCGTCGTTAAAGATCGAGAGCCGCGCCGACCGGCTATAAATGTCCGCGTCGACGAGATCCGTCATTAAAGATCGAGAGCCACACCGACTGGCTATAAATATCCGAGCGGAAGACCGACGAGCTCCGACGTTAAAGATCGAGAGACGGTCCGGCGTCTATAAACCCTCCGGCCGGGAAACCGGGAGACGAGCCGGCGTCTATAAATCCCCGAGCAGAAGCCCGACGAGCTCCGTCGTTAAAGATCGAGAGTCGAACCCGCGATTGTGAGCTTACTGGACAAAACTAAGGACGCCAAATAATGAGCGTTCGCAAGTACTAAATTGATTAAGTCCGATCGGCCATCAGTTTGCCAATACTTCGCATTCACTGAATGCAAACACCATAGCCAAGCGCTAAACAATTTCGAGGAAAACGAGTCAACTGATTAACCTGATCGGTCGTCTAGTGGGGAACACGTGGAGCTTAACTGACTCTACGGATAAGCACCAAACAGACAAAAGAAGGGCAAACAAAAATACAAGTAAAGGAACACAACTATGCCGAACGGCGCGTACAAAAATTTTACATCCGCAAAGCGGATGAAATACAGAAAGTACTTGGAAGAACTCGCCTCACTCCGGGTCTTCAAAGTTAAAGAAACCGTCTGGGATGTCGTCTATCATGGTCGCCAGATCGGAGGCGGGAATGTGCATTTCCGCCGGGAGGTGGCCACCCTTCTTCAAGTACACCATGGTGACCTTGACCGCCTCGGCGAAAGTTGAGGAGACGTTGCCACCGAACTTTTCGCCGAACCGCTCCGAGCGGAGGTATTCTTGGCGCGCTGCTGCTAGGCGACTCGGCTCCCCCTCCTTGTACTTTCTGAGCGCTGCTCGGGAGGCAATTAGTGAATCTTGGAGAACTTTTTGGTCCACCTCTGCTTTAGTGCGTTCAGCGGACCGCTCATCCCGTTCGGCAGCTAGTTGGGCTTCTAGCTTCTTAGATTGCTGATCTAGGGCTCGGACTTCAACTTTCATCTTGTCCAGATCGGCAATCGCCCGCTTCTTCCGGCTACTGGCGCGCTTCACATCTGCGTCACGTTTCTTCACCAGGCCTTCAAGTCGAGCCACCTCTGTAGCCAGGTCAGCGGCCTTCTTCTGTTCGGCCTCACGGGCTTGTTTCTCCCGCTCGACCGATGGACCCCCCGAGACTTGGAGTTTTTCCATGAGATCCTCCAGCTCGGCCAGCCGATGGCTAGTGGCGATTTGCTCCGCCCAATGCTGTAAGGGAAATAATAAAATCAGAAACCAAACAGTAGCAGGGCACAAGAAGAAAAATGAACATACCTGAGTGGCCTGCTGCATGTGGTTATCGCCGAGCTGCTTGGGCGTCATGAGGGCCACCCGAATCTGAGCGTCCTCGAAAAGCTTGGCGAGCGGACCCCTCAAGGTTATCTCATGAACGGGGCTTGATGGCCGATCGGCAGACAATAAATATTCCTCCGATGGGAATCGAAGGGTAGTCTTGATGGTCGGGTGACCGGCCGACACTTCCTCAGCCTCAGTCGCCTGGCCCGAGGACTCCCCAATGGTTGAAGTTTCGCCCAATCGTCGTAAGCGATGACGAGTCCGTGGAGGAGAGCCAGAGGGTTGTGCGGTGGGCGAAGCCACTGAGGTCCCGATCTGAGACGGCGTGCGATCCGGCGAAGCGACCTCGATCGGCGCCTATGGTTCACCCCCTTGGGTCGGCGGAAGGCTGGGGTCTCTTCGACGTTTCCGCCGAGCTTCCGGTGGTGAATCCCCGGCCTGGGGACTCCCAGCTCGGCTGGGGCAGAGGAAACAGGATCCGCCTCAACCTCCGTTGAAGCGGATGGAGTAACTTCTGTTTCAAGGGCGGACTGCGTCCCCCCCCTCTCCTGTAGCTACCGGGCGGCTGGGGATTAGACCCCGCTCGGCGAGTTCTTTTTTGGTGGCCGCCTCAATTTCCACGGCCTTCAATTTCAGGTGATCGGTAGCCTTGGAGCGCCACATGACTTCAGCTGCAGTGGGAGAAATTAAAATCAGTTAGACAAAAAAGGCGAAGGGAGTAAAAGAGTCCTTACCCATGCGGTAGGGGAGATTGGCCCGAACGGGAGATAAGCCAAAAATGTACAACACTCCCTTGAGAAGCAACTGGTCGATTTTGTATCGCTGACTGGACAACCAGTTAGCCGCATGAAGGTAGGCCGGATTGCTTCTGAATTTGCCGAGTTCCGGCTGGGTCGGCACAGCGGTCTGCCATTTGGTTCGGAATGCTGGCCGCTCGGGAAGTCGTATGTAGAAGAAGAACTCCTTCCAGTGCTTGTTGGAGGTCGGCATATTATCAAAAAATTTGAAGCCTATTCTACTTTGGAAAATAAAAGTGCCCAACTCGGATTGTTTGGGGTAGAAGAAGAAGTGGAATATTTTGGGGTCAAGTGGAATACTATGCAGCCTAAAGAGGACGACCACCCCGCTCAGTAGCCTAAAGGAATTCGGCACAAGTTGGCCGAGCGGGATGCGGAAATAATTACAAACTTCCAAAATAAACGGGTGGGTAGGAAATCTAAGGCCGCCCTGGAATTGGTCTAGAAAAAAACAAATGGTACCGATCGGCGGGTTATGGGGTCGGTCGGTCGGGTCGGCTACAACTATTTCATGGTCGTCCGGGATCCCGTACGTCCGAACAAGACGCCGAGCGCCCTCCTCGTCAAATTTACTCTCCATGGTCATATACCAGGGACCATGAACATCAACAGCGGGTGCGGAAGTGCTCGCCATGACTAAAGTACCCAGAAAAAGAAAGAAGGAATCCGAAAGAAACTCGGAAACAGAGGACAGATAAAGGTTCGCAAGCAAGGGGACGAAAGGAGTTCCCCGCGAAAGGGAAAGGCCGAACAAAAGGAAGGGAAAAGCTTACTGAGGGAGGATGAACGGAGAGGATCACCAGAAAGCCGAAAACCACCAAGAGGCAGGAACTAGGACAGCCGGAATGATGCAGCCGCGGGCACCTTCGACGGAGGACGCACAATCAAACAGAGAATGCGGCGTAAGGGCGAAGACGAAGGCTTTATGCGAACGGGGCTGGTCGGCCTCGTCCGTCGGATGCAGGTCACGAGAGACGAGGTCATCATCTAACCGTCCATTTCAAAACAATCGGCGTCCCATCGTATGGATCATCACCGCCACGCGAGAAGAGCCACGTGGCGTTCTGTCACCAGGCGCAATTAATGCGCCCATACCGCGCATGCTTCGACTTAATGAAAAGGATTTGCGTGATTTTCGAGAAGATTTAGACAAGCAAACATCCACGTGGAGCGCCAAGACATCCAAAACGAAGAGCCGAGTGGCTGAATTTGGCATAAGGGCCGAACGGCTCAAGGGATATTATAAGCGACGGTAAGGCGACGACCGCCCGCTCGGACACATAGTCCAGTCAGTCGGACTCACTGCCTCCTTCGACTAGACTTGAAGGGGAGGCAAGTGATCCGTGAAGAATGGGGACCCACTTCAAGGGTCCCACCGAGGACGGATGGAGGGCGACTAATGGGTAATGGCGTCGGGCGGTTGGCGGTCCGAAGCGAGCGAGATAACCGACCATAGGCTTGGGTTTCGGCCAAGGCGGGAGGATTGGATGGCCGAGCGGTGTCCGCCTACCGAGACCAGCGGGTGGTCCGTTCGCCGTGATAAGGCGAGGACACAGGTTAGCCGAGCGGCCTATTCGTTCGGCTCGGGATATGGGATGTCGGCAAGTCTGATGATTATGCCGTACACAAGATTTCACGATAAAGGATCTTGCCGTCACATCATGGAGAGGTTGATACAGTAGTGGTATGGCCTTATGGATGCCCTTCTGACAGACCCATATGCCCTTCTGACAGACCCATACCTGGGTATGGTCGAAAGCAGGTGATTGCTTTGATTGGCGCGCCCAGGCTCCTTCGAGAGGTCTATATAAGGTCTCCATTTCTTCACCGGAGGTACACAAGTCTTCTGTTTCTAAGCCACCTCTTTGTTATTCCTCGCCTGACTTGAGCGTCGGAGGGCCGTCGCCGGGACACCCCCCCGGCTCGGTTTTGTTGCAGGTTCGCCGGAGCACTCGAGGATCCAGCAGGGAGCGCCACATCCCCAGCGTTCGTTGACCCCTAGTTCGGACAGGATCAGGATCGATCTAGGTATCGCTGCGGAATGAAGTTCAGAATGGAATCAGAAACTCCTAGGTACCTCTCTTCAAGCTCCGTTGGATGGTGAAATTCGCAGATCGGGAACCTCCCTCAATCTAGAACGTGGCAATGAACAGAATTCAAACTCACAAACTGGGGTACCTCCCTCTGCCGCTCTCTGACCTTGAATGATGAATGCCAGCAGCTTAGAGATTGTCGTCGATAGAGAAGACTTGCTCTCAGATCTGGAATGGTGAACGAGAGCAACGGGGAAGAAAGTGAACAGTAGAAAAATCGTGAGAAGAGAAAACACCCGAGCTCACTTTATACTGTAAACCCTAGTCTACGTCAATAGTTGAACGATGACTATTGATCCGGCGGTTAGAACAAAGGACCCCCATTCTGAGGGGTCAATGCCACGCGGGAGTCAAAAGGCCAGGTGGTCGATCGAAGAGGGAGGGTCGACCTCCCGGCCGGCCGACCGGTGAATAGCCGATGGCAAAAGTCGCCCCGACAGAAGTCGGGGTTCCGACGCTCAATTGAACAGTAGCAAAGAGCCGAGCGGAAGGCCTAAGAGAAGGTGACGCTGCTAAACAGTCCCTACATGACACCCTACCGAAAATATCCCCAGCATATCGATGCCAACGGCAGGCCGGACGGGATGTGAGTGCCGTCCGGCCAGCGCTTAAGATGAGGGCTGGCCGGATGGGCTCCCCGTCCAGCCGGCTTGCCGGACGCCCTGGCCTGTGATCGGTAGAGAGGGACAAGAACATCTTATGACAGCTGTCAAGTCCTATGGCTAGGCCATGCTTCAAGTCTGACAACGAGGTGTTCTGTTGTCCCATCGAAGATGTGCTTGGACTGTAGCAGTATTGCGTCAGGTAAGCTTTTTGACAGACACATACCGAGGTATGGGCTGCGGACACGTATGCGCCTCGGTGGACGTGTAGGAGCTCTTTCACCGCTCTATATAAAGAGCCTCATACTTCGCCGGAGGTATGCGTGAGACACCTTTGGAGCCATCTTTTTCACTACTTGCTTACTTGACTTGAGCGTCGGAGGGTCGACGCCGGGAACCCCTTCCCGGCCCGACTTCTGTGCAGGTTCGCCGGAGGTTCGTGCAACCAATCGAAGATCCACGTCAGCAGCCGGGGAGCGCCACGTGCCCAGCGTCCGTTGATTCAGCATTCGGACAGGATCAACTATAAATCCTAGTCTTCATCAACAATCAAGTGGCGACTATAAACTCTAGTATTCGTCAACAATCGAGCTGCGACTATAAACCCTAGTCTTTGTCAATAGTGGAGATGCAACTATAAACCCAAGTCTAAGCATTAACAGCCGAGTGATGGCTATAAACTCGGGTCTACAACGAATAAAGCCTAGCGACTTCCATGAAGCCCGAAAGTAAAGGTAACATGTCGAGTAGTAACTAAAACAGAGACACCTCGCTAAGATATAGTCATTCAACCTATGCTAGAATGAGCATTCGGACGTCTCAGAGACTAGTTACACCGACGATCGGGAAAACAATCAATTATACTTAGAGAAATTTCATGAAATGCTTAGTACACATCCCATTTAACCCAAACAGCGAGGAGTGAAAGAGCGTTTGAAAAAAATTAACAAAGTACAACAACATCGAACGACAGGGCATGAAGAAGCGATTTTTAATCTGGCGAAGTGAAGAGACGCCGAAAGGCGATACATAAGGAAACACTTGAAAAAAATCGAAGAAAGATGCACCGAACAGGCAATTGACACTTAGAAATTTTTTACAAGACATCAGAAGGCCTGCAGAGCATGGAGGGGGATCACTCGAGATTATCAAGCACGTTGTTTAGTAGCGACTTGGTCAACTTCTCCACATTTGATGATCTTGTTGGTCATTGTGACTCGCTGCAGCTTACTCTGCTGATCGACTCTCTTGCTCAGCATTCAGCGTGGTCTCAGCCTCTTTCAGATTATGAGCTAGGACCCGAGTCTCCTTATTTTTAATATCCAGGTCCTTGATGGCTCAAAGTTTCCGGGTGTTGGCTGAATTGATCTTCGACTTGAAGGAGCTGGCCAATTTGTGGAGCCTCGCTAGTTGGGAAGCCTGTTCGACGTTCTTGCTCTTTTCCTCCTGTAGCAGCTTGGAGCTCTTCTGCAGATCAGCCTTTAGTTGAGCAGCCTCGGCGATCAGTTGTTCAAATTGAGCACGGGAGGCTTCGGAGATGTCGCTCGGGGCACGAAGCTACTGGACTTCATGTTCCAAAAATGCTAGCTTTTGACATATGACCAGACTCTTAATCCAGTACTGTAGTGGCAATAAGATGGTAAGTGCTAAGCGGGATATAAGCAAGTATATCTAGATGCAATATATATACCCCGGTGGCCATCGGGTTTGGCTGTCTGCTAGCTCCCTTGGAGAGATAACCGCTACACAGGCCCTAGCATCGACCCACACCTATGCTAGTGGCCCTTGGATCCGAATTTGGTGCTCGGGGAAAAGGCTTTGACGTCATCTTATTGATGCCATTCAGTGGTAAGCAGGTGAATGATGCCCATTATGTGCCTCTGGTCGCTTAGACTAGAGGGCTTAGAAGTCTCTTTGCTCGTGGACTTAGGCATCGGAGACGACCGGATGATGGATACTTGTGTGGCCGGAGAGGATTACGATGACATGAATGCAATCGGCGGCACACAGATAGTCCCCCGATGGTAGCCATGACAACGAAGAAGTCCGGTCGGATGATATTGAAGTATGGAGCATTGTGGTTCCTTGCTAGTGAAGAGCAGGCGTCGATATTTCACCCCTCTCGGATAATGGGAGAGAACATGTATGGGAAGGGGGTTGTAGGGCGGAAGTGGCAGAGCAGGAGAAAGCTTCCCCGCGGTGCCTCTTGCGTCATGTCAGAAGCTCTCCAGATGTAGATGACTCTGAGGCCACCACAATCGATAACATGGAAGGTCATTCGGGAGGCAGTTCAGCTGTAGCGGTCGCGGCTCCGCTAGTCGCTGTTTGACTCGCTCCACCCTCATTGGCCGACGGATGTGTCTCTCCAGCCTCACCGAGTGAATCATCCGAATGGCTAACCGATGCTAGGTTGCGACTCTTCAACTCGATCACACCCGTAACATTGATTTCTACATCCACAGGCCTACTCTTGCCATCCAGATGTGCCCTCAGCATGATTTGGACTGCAAAAAGGAAGAAAAATCAGTTAGATTCAAAGATAAGGTGAAGAAAAAGCATACCTAGGCTGGACGGTAGTCGTGTTCGGATCGGGCTTAATCTGAAAACATATAAGATGTTTTCCAATAGTAGCCGATGGATATGATACTTCTGACCGGCCAAGGCAGAGCTGCTTGAAGATAGTCCGATCGGCTACAGTACTTCCTGAGCAATGGAGGTTGCATCATTTCCATTTGCCAGCTAGTCAAGAAGTCGGGTTGAACGGGAAAGCGAATAAAGAAATAGTACCCTCCAGTGCTTATTGGAGGTCAACATTTTCTCAAAGAAGACTGAATCTACTTGGGCTTGGAATAAAAAGGTGTCGAGCTCAAATAACTTAAGATAATAAAAGTAATGTAAGACTCAAGGCGTTATAGGGATGTTGTGCAGGCGGAACAATACTAGTCCTTAAAAAAGGGAAGGAAGTCGGCGGGAGGTTCATGCGGCCGGTCGTAGGCGGAGGGAATGACTATTTGATAGTCGTCGAGGAAATGGTAGGTAGATTTCATCTGGTCTATCTCGTTCCCATTAAATTTGGATGCGGTGGAAGTGTACGACATCCCGGGGATGAGCATAGGAGGTTGTAAAGAACTAGCCATCAAAAGCAAAGAAATCGAGAAGAATCGAAGCACAAATTAAACGAAGAAAAGAAAGAGGACCTTACTGAGAAAGATCATAAGCGAAGATGACAAGGAGAAGCGTCACAGAGAGTGCTCGAAGACGAAAGCGCAAGCAAAGATGATGGCGAGCAAATGAAGGTTTATAAACCTCGCGGTCAATCGCCAAGAACCATCTAATTAAGGGTTGCGCAAAACTAGGATGAAATCTGGTTGTGGAATTTGAAAATGCACATGTCACATCACCAGCTGATATCTACCTATCACGTTAAATGTGCGACGATAGAAGATCGAACATGTGGCAGTCGGCTACGCGAGAGCATTAATGAGACTTAATTAAAAGACATGGCCGCGTGCTCAGCCATAATGCTCAAAGATGCACAGTTTTCTAAAAAATTAGATGATGTCAGCTGCTATGAAAGGGCGCTCATCTAGGAAAGCACAGAGAAATGGAAAAATTCACTAAGTACTGGCGTCAACGATCCTGATCATCACAGATACCTTACTATGATGTAGCCGAGCGACCAATCCACCACCTGGCTTATGAGGAGCTAGGCACAAAGAGAGGAATGGCCGGTCGGCGAATTAGATCTCTCACCCGATGCACTCGTCCAGTCAGTCGGACTTGCAGCCTCCTTCGACTAGACTTGAGGGGAAGACTTATGATGCGGTGATAAAGAGAGGTCCATTAAGTGTGGGTCAAGTATGGAGATAGCAGTTGACATGGAGGTCAAAATCAAGGAGGTCAACATCAGAGGACCAACGGGCTCACCAAAATAGGCCGATTGGAGCTCTACTGTAGTGGTCGATCGGACGAAAAGCTTTCGACCGGTAAAGGGCTGGTCCAAGCTGAGGTGCTCATCACTAATTAGAGGGTCGTTTGGGATGACCCGAGCGTTGATCCGGTCGGGCGATAACAAACTACTATACCCAATCATAGTTTGTAAAATCGTGATCCAGATCGTAAGATTGTACGATCCTATAATCCGAAAATCCAAAATGGATCCAGGATCATGCAGAATAGCTTTTTACAGTAGGATCGTAGTAGAATCGGTAGGATCAGAACAGGATCAGAGCAAAATCAGAGCTTTGAGAGGATTTAACTCATATTGAACAACAGAGCCTATAATATATCAAATCAAAACTCGTTCAGAGATCTTAATAAATTTCAAATTTTATCCTTAACCACCCTATTTCAAATCCAAAAAAATATCATTTAAATCCTTTTCGGATGTCTAGAAGATTTTATCTTTTTTTATTATCTTTTTTTCATCTTATTAGGGTTTTAAATTATTTAAACATATGTTTAATTATTTTTGAGTTATTTTTTATCAATAATATTCTATCATTTCTTTTCCCCAAAATAATGAGTTTTTGGATGCCTATTGTCTAGTATTGTGTTGCATCAACCAGTCTTTAAAAGATTATTTCCGACGTTCATATTTGAATCAAAGGATTCAATAGCTTCTGTTATATACATTAGGTGCTTTGTTGACATTTAAATTGAATTATCTTATAAACTAAGGAAATATTTTTGACATTGAATGTGTTATTATTATTGTGTTAATAGAAATTTATATTCTTTTATTTTATTTTATGATATGAAAATATAAATATTATTGCTATGCGAGAATGATAGTTGAATTACAAATTAATTTAAATTTGTACATGTAGTAATGTGATTTGAGGTGTTAAGTGTAAATTATTGCATATATATACAAAATAAGTTATTTATTTATATGTAAATGAGTTTTTTAGGTATTTTTTCTAATTATTAATCATGTATGATAAGATTTTAAGGGTTTTTAGTAGGATCGTACGATTCTACGATCCTATCCTAACTCTAAATCGATTCTGCGTAGGATCGCGATTCTACAAACTATGTACCCAGCCATTCCATGGAAGAACAACACAGCCCAATCGATCAGCGGAGTCTCAGCCGATCGGTCACTCCGCTTGGTCGAACGACGGGATCATTGTCGTATCTCTAAATGCCCTTTTGGGAGATAGTGTCGCTGACACGTGACATAGTCAATAGGCGGATCGTATGATGGAAGGTTCTACTGTCTTGTTAGGAATATGCATGCCTTATTAAGGTATGGTGTCAGAGGCACTTTCCTAACAAGTACTCTCATATGATAAATTGGAGAACGCGCCCATGATAAATTGGAGAACGTGCCCATGCCTCGAGGAGCATACACGTTGCCCACCAGAGCACTATATAAAGGAGGGCCCATACACCAACGGAGGTACGGGTTATTCACTATTCACACTTGTGTCTGTTGTTGCTCCATTTTTTTTCCTCTTTCCGATGATTGACTTTAGCGTCGGAGGACCAACATCGGATTTCCCTTTCCTGACTTGGCACTAACATTTCTTGTACTATAGAGAGAAGTAGAGTCTACATCTAAACAACACAATAACCACATTCTTAGTTTACTATCTTTATAATTTTCGGATAAGATCAAATTAGAAAAATATATTGTTTGTTTGTAGGATTAGTTGAGCGATGCTTGAATTACTTAAAAAAAATAAAAAAATTGTAAGAGATATAACTCCCCGCAAGGGGTGTGGTGCAGTGGTATCAAAATTTGAATTTCAATAGAAACTAATATTCTGGAGCTCGGCTCTAAGTGGGTATAAATTATATTTCAAATTACTTGGTAGGTGAATTAGGAGGAAACTCATCTATCTTAAGGATTAGTTGATTAAAATTTAAATACCTAAATTATATATATATATATATATATATATATATTCGTGCGGAATGCTGCGGACCTGCCCCCGTGGAGTTTCCGCATCAACTTTTTTTTCCCGCGTCAGTTTTTTATCCTAGCCCTAATTTCTAATGCGCACAAATCTTCCCCTCGCCTCTGTCGCCCTCTACTTTGGGTTCTGCTCGTGGCCTTGCGTTGAGAGAACAGGAGACTCCGCCGCCCTCCGCTTCCCTCCCTCGCAAGTCTTGCTCGCGACCGACGCCGAGCTTCCTCCTTCGTCGAAGAGTCCTCCTTCCTCATTCCTCATTCATCGCGACGCACCCACCGCAACGAAAATCCATAGGCGCCTTCCCTCGTCGTGCCCCTCGTGATTCTTCTCCGCTACGCCCGAAGCTAGGGTTTCCGCCCCTTCCTCCTTCGTTGCGACACACCCGCTGAAGAGGATAACCCACAAGCACCTTCCTCCTTCGTCACAGAACGACTGGGGTTTCCTATCTGTTGTTACTTGCTCGGCAAGCTGAAGCTAGGGTTTACCGCACCTCACGCTCATTCATTTGTTCTCCTCGACGGTACACTACAATATCTGGTTATTTATGCCTTTATGTTAGTTCGATATTGATTTTACCTAATTTGACTTCTCATAGTTGAAAAACAAGAGCACTGTGTTTAACTTAGAGTATATCTTTAAGGACTTATCTAGTTTTTCAATACAACAGAGATAGACAAATTGCTCATGCCTTAGGAGTTCAACAATTAGTTTACCCTTAGACAGTTGTTAATAAACCAACTAGTTTAGCTTTGCAATCCCTATCCCAAGTCTTAAACGATTCAACATGATTGCTAATAGAAAACTAGGATTAAAAATAAGGGAAAAAATCATTATGGACATATTGTTAATTGATGTCAATCAGTTAGAAACAAACAGAATAGCATAAATATAATAATAAAAATAACAAAATAGTTGAAAAACGAGAGTGTTGTGTTTAACGTAGAGGACATCTTTAGGGACTTATCTAGTTTTATAGGGGTTATTTATTTCTTCTTATTCCAAAAATTGGAATGAAATTCTCATCACTAGAGGAGGCATATTCGTTCTATAATCAATATGCATGAGAAGCTAGATTTAGTTCAAGGATAAACACAAGCAAAAAAAATAAGATAACAAATGAAGTGACGTGAAAACAATTTGTTTGCTTTAAAGAGGGTCATACAGATCTAATGTGGTGGAATAAATATGCAAAAGTTGATCATGTATCAAGGGAAAGAGCACGTGGCGCAGTTAGAATGGGTTGTAAGTCGAATATTGCATTTATCAAGAAACAAGTCGGACCTAATTGGGTTGTCAGTAACTTCATAGAAGCCCATAATCATCCACTCTCGACTCCATCAAAGGTGCATTTGCTATGCTCATATCGTAATATTTCAGCAGCAAAGAAAACATTGACAAAATATTTTTCAGAGGCCAATGTACCAACTTGTCAACAAATGTGAATATTGGAGATAGAGTATGGAGGGTCTGAGGGAGTCGGTTGCACAAAAAGAGATATTAGAAATTTGGAGAAAAATCTAAGAGATGAATAAAAGGGTATTGATGCCGAAACACTGATAGAGTTTTTTACATCTGAGCAAGAGAAAAATTTAGCTTTTTTCTTTGATTATGAGACAGATTCAGATAACAGATTTAGTAGGTGTTTTTGGGTTGATCATGTATCAAGGAGGGCATACAGTGTATTTGGTGATGTAGTTGTATTTGATACGACATATAGCACCAACAAATATGGCTTGATTTTGGCACCCTTTGTAGGGGTTAATCATCATCATCAGATAATTCTTTTTGGTTGTGGGTTTCTTAGTGATGAGAAAACTGAGTCTTTTATTTGGTTGCTTACAAAGTTCTTAGAAGCCATGCCTAAAGGTGCACCAAACATTATCATCACTTATCAGGATCTTGCTATGACAAAAGCAATTACACAAGTTTTCCCTCAAACGGTGCATCGATATTGTTTGTGGCACATATTGAATAAATTTCCAAATAAATTAGACCCTTTTGTTGGTGCAACCTTAGGTCAAGGTTGACCTGGTTGACCCGACTCGAGGTGACTTGACTCGAGTTGTATTTTGATGTTTGACTTGGGAAGATTGTCGGTGCAACCTTAGGTCAAGGTTGACCTAGTTGAGTTGCATGTCGATGTTTGACGAGAAGAGAGTTGTATTCTTGATGTTTGACAAGAATAGGTGTTTGGGAGATTGTAGGTGCAACCTTAGGTCAAGGATGACCTGGTTGACCTGATTCGTGGAAAGTCCGAGTATTGAGACTTGGCACTGGAAAAGTCCAAAGTACGGAGACTTGGCACGGGGAAAAGTCCATGCATGTAGCTTGGCACGCGGAAAGTCCAAGTATGGAGACTTGGCACGGGGAAAGTCCTAACTGGGATGTTAGGCATTGTGGAAAGTCCTGGTGAGTGAAGCCAGGCAGTGAGAAAGTCCTAACTGGGATGTTAGGCAGTTGGAAAGTCCTGGTGAGTGAAACCAGGCAGTGAGAAAGTCCTAACTGGGATGTTAGGCAGTTGGAAAGTCCTGGTGAGTGAAGCCAGGCAGTGAGAAAGTCCTAACTGGGATGTTAGGCAGTGTGAAAACCCTAGTGAGTGAAGCTAGGTGAAAGTCCTGGTGAGTGAAGCCGGGTAAGGGAAAATCCAGATGGATCAAGGATGATCGGACATCTGGTGTTGAGAAGGTCAAGTAGGTCAAGGGAGTGACCGGATGCTAAGCAGAGAAAAGTCCAAGTGGGTCAAAGGGATTGACCGGACACTTGGTGAGGAGTCTTAGCAGGTCAAGGGAGTGACCGGATGCTAAGCATGATGTACCAATAGGTCAAGGTTGACCGGATATTGGTTTGGAAGGTTTGGGACTTGGTTTGGGCAAAACCAAGCTCGGATCGATGCTGACCGATCCGGTGATCGTTGTATCGATCGATCGGTGACCGTCGGATAACAAACGAAGGCAAAGCGATTACGGAGCTTCTTGATCGGTGCGGGGACCGATCGGCATAATCGATCGGTCTCCACGACCGATCGAGACGCAAGAGAGGTGGGATCGATGCGTGGACCGATCCGGTTGTGCTGATCGGTCCGCGAGGCCGATCAGAAAGCAACAGTTGGGCAACTTTACGTGGAGCAATCTGATCGGTCTAGGGACCGATCAGCGAGGCTGATCGGTCCCGCACCGATCGGAAGATCTGGACCGATCGAGTGGACGATCGGTCCATCCGATTCGACCGCTGAGTCGCGGGTCGCTCGTCTTCTCGCATGACCACATCTTCTTTATGCGGTTCGCGGGTTATAAAAGGAGATCAAGGCTTTGGTGCTTTCTTCTTCTTCCTTCCTTCTCTTCTTTGAAGATTTGTGGGCTGCGATAAGAGCTCTGTTGAGTTCCTTCCGAAAGCTTCGCGTGAGCTTCCCCTGCTGCTGTTAGGGTTTTTAAGCTGCTGCTTCATCCGAACTCAGTCAACGAGAAAGCAAGTTTGGTAGAGTGCTTGTGTATTCTTATTGTATTTCTTGCTTATTCTTTGTACTTGTACTCCTGTTTGCTGTTGCAAACAAGTGTGGCGAGGTTTCTCCACCCAGAAGGAGTTTTTATTAGCGGGTTTTCCGGGGACTCATTGATTGGGTTCGTCCACCTTACGGACACGCCGAGGAGTAGGAGCATCATCTCCGAACCTCGTACATCGGTGTTAAGGTTTGATATTCTTCCTTTCGTTTCTAGTTTATTTTTCCGCTGCGCTAACGAATTGTCATTTGGGGCGGCTATTCACACCCCCCTCTCTAGCCGAGTACGAAGAGATCCCAACAAGTGGTATCAGAGCCAGGTCGCTCTTCGCCGGATTAACACCCGAGGGAGCACAAGCTAGAGATGGATCAACTCGGAGAGGACATCACGATTCCACCCTTCTACGATCGCGACGACTTCGCGTTTTGGAAGGTAAGGATGAAATATTTTCTTATGACTAATCTTGAGAATTGGAGGTGTGTGCAATTAGGTTTTACTCCTCCATTGGATAAAGAAGGAGAACTTTTGGAGAAGAAGAAGTGGACGAAGGAGCAAATCCACCAATCAACCATCAATGATGAGGTAACGAAAATCATTGAATTCTCTTTACCTAATGATGTGTTGTGTAGGATAGGTGAATACAATAATGCCAAGGAGTTGTGGAACAACTTGGCCAAACTCCATGAGGAGAGCCCCACTTCAAGCCATGAAGAGGAGCCTAGTGAGCCAAGTAGCTCACATCGTGGAGGTGAGGAATTAGAAGTTGAGGGCTACTCAACATCTAAAGAAGAAGAGGAGGTGAGTTCTTCTTCAAGATCGGAGCACGAAGAAGAAGCTTCTACCTCCGGGAGGGATGAAGAAGAGAGCATCCATCCATCCTCGACCCTAGGTAACTCAAACACTTTAAGTTCAAGTAAAATGCATATAATGTGTTTTGAGTGTAGGGAATTTGGACATTACAAGAGTAAATGTCCAAAGAAGACTAAGAAGACTCCACCGGCGCCAAAGATCAAGGAAGTCGGAGTCCCAAAACGCAAGGGCAAGGAGCACGTGGTGTGCTTCCAATGCAAGCAACGGGGACACTATAGGAGTCAATGTCCAAGGGGGAGGCAATCTCACAAGGACAAAAGACCAAGCACGTGTAAAGGGGGAGCGAAGGCAAACCCTAAGGTATCCTCTAAGGTTCATTCTTGCACTTCTAATAAGATACATGCTAGTAGTCTTATTGCAATTGTCAAGAATGATAAGCATGTTAACCTTAGAAATCAATACATGTGTTTAGGTGCTAAACATGTTAACTTAGATAGGGATAATACTAGGAAGGCCAACTCTAGGATTAACTCATCTAAGGCTAAGGAAAACCTAGGTAGAAATCCCAAGAAGACTAGACACATGCCTAGGAATATCTCAAGAGAAAATGACAAATTAACACTTGAGGTATTAGAGAGGGAAAATCAAGTCTTGAGGTTAAGACTTGATAATTTAGAAAAGGCTCTTAAAAACATGGAGAAGTCATCTCTAGGGTTTAAGAGTCAAAAATCCAAGACCAAGGACAAGAAAGGTTTAGGTCACAAACCTAAGTCCCAAGTGGTCAAACCCGCTTATCATAGTGTTCCATTCGATTATGGAACAAAGCCTAGGGCTAGGAAGACCACCACCAAGGTCACAAGGGGAGTCACCCCTAGAGTTGATCTTGATGAGTCCCAAATGACCAAGGCTTCAAAGCCTAAGAGGGTCATTAGGAGGGTTGCTAGGGAAGTCATCCCTAGTGAATATTTAGTGAACCCAATGAGCTCACACAGATATTGGGTTCCTAGGAGCATCCTCTCTACCTCATAGATGGGTTAGAGAGTGTCAACTCCGCTTAGAAGGGTAGTTAGCCCAACTTTGAGGAAATTGACACTCAAGGAGCATTTTCAAGGTTTTGTTAACATTTGAAAATGAAATAGAATTACTAGTTACTCCTTGAAGAGCTAAATGTGCCTAATGGTGGAAATATCATTTTTAATCTTAAGTGGCACAATTTGAGGAAAACCTAGAGAAATACCATAATTGGGATTTTGGTTTCTCTTAGGGATATAAGGGCAATCTGGGATTAGATGTTAAATTAGCTAAGTGATTAAGGATACTTAGATAGGTAATCTAGGTATTTCATTTGTGCTAACTTACCATGATTGTTTGTCATATGCCATGTCATGACATCATATTTAATTTATGATCATTTGAAATATCATGATAATGATTAGGTTATTTATATGTCATGCTTTATTTAAGTTTTCAAACTTTATGCCATGACATCATGACATTGGCACATGTTTTTACTTATGATATCATTATATGCCATGTCATCATCTCTTGCATTATAATCAATGAAATTGATTTGAGGACAAACACAATTTGATATTGAGATCAAATTGGTGTTTAGAAAATGCATGAGAACTTAGCCTAAGATGACCTAAACCCATATCTCACATCAAAATTGACATGGATGTGTTTGATACACTTTAGATGTGTGTGAGATATTAGGATCATGAGTTAGGATCAAGGTGCATAGTTCTTGTACCTAGATGAGCCTAATTCAAGAAATTGGGGATCATAGGGAAAGCTTATGTACAAGTCATGTACATATAGCCCAAAGATTGTGGTCCCAAATTAAAGGGTTTAAAATCATTTCAAAATTGATTTGAAAAACCTTGATGAAGCTTTTCTAGTGATAGCATTCATCATTGAGCGAATTGATACAAAGTTGAGGTAAACTTGAACTATTTCAAAGTTTTTGAACTTTGTATCAAGATTTGAAAATGGAAGTTATTTTCAGATAAAACTATTTTTCCATGATAGTATGTGGTATGAGGAATGTATCCTCAAATTTTCATAATTTTTCGAATTTTCTGTGATTTTCTAGAGGTTTCTGAATTTCGGAAGGAGAAAAATCAGAAACTTCTGATATCAGAGTTGTGGACCGATCAGAAGGGAGCCTGATCGATCCAGGTCTGTGTGGATCGGTCACTGTGACCGATCCAGGGAAGGCCTGATCGGTCCGGTGACCGATCAGGGCGTGCCAAATGCTGAATTTGCTGAATTTCGACTGTGGTCTGAAATTTCAGCTGTGGGAGTTGAGTTTCGGGTTTCTAAAGGTTTGAAACTCTCCAAGACATTGTTGGTGCAATGGTCAAGGGGGAGTTGACTTTTAGGGGGAGTTTTTACTCCTTAAGACTTTTGAGGATTAGTGATATGGGATTATCACTAAGTTGATTGTTGAGTTTAGTATCAAGGGGGAAATTAAGAGTTTCAATGAAAGGTATGAGACTTTCATTAGGAAGAAACTCTTGACCTTGATACTCTCCTTTTTCTTTTTGATGTGTGTCAAAAAGGGGAGAGTGTTCATTGGAGAATTATTGGAGAACCCAAGTTAGGTTATCGGGTTAACCTAAGCTAGGGGAAGAATGTCAAGGAATGTTCAAGAAAAGAACATTGGAATTCTTTTTGATGTGTGTCAAAAAGGGGGAGAATTATTGGAGAACCCAAGTTAGGTTATCGGGTTAACCTAAGGGGAGAATGTCCAGAGAATGTTCAAGGAAAGAACATTGGACATTGGAAGATGGTTGGAAAACCTAAGTTAGGTTATCGGGTTAACCTAACTTGATTATGGGTTTTGTCAAACATCAAAAAGGGGGAGATTGTTGGTGCAACCTTAGGTCAAGGTTGACCTGGTTGACCCGACTCGAGGTGACTTGACTCGAGTTGTATTTTGATGTTTGACTTGGGAAGATTGTCGGTGCAACCTTAGGTCAAGGTTGACCTAGTTGAGTTGCATGTCGATGTTTGACGAGAAGAGAGTTGTATTCTTGATGTTTGACAAGAATAGGTGTTTGGGAGATTGTAGGTGCAACCTTAGGTCAAGGATGACCTGGTTGACCTGATTCGTGGAAAGTCCGAGTATGGAGACTTGGCACTGGAAAAGTCCAAAGTACGGAGACTTGGCACGGGGAAAAGTCCAAGCATGTAGCTTGGCACGCGGAAAGTCCAAGTATGGAGACTTGGCACGGGGAAAGTCCTAACTGGGATGTTAGGCAGTGTGGAAAGTCCTGGTGAGTGAAGCCAGGCAGTGAGAAAGTCCTAACTGGGATGTTAGGCAGTTGGAAAGTCCTGGTGAGTGAAGCCAGGTAGTGAGAAAGTCCTAACTGGGATGTTAGGCAGTTGGAAAGTCCTGGTGAGTGAAGCCAGGCAGTGAGAAAGTCCTAACTGGGATGTTAGGCAGTGTGAAAACCCTAGTGAGTGAAGCTAAGTGAAAGTCCTGGTGAGTGAAGCCGGGCAAGGGAAAATCCAGATGGATCAAGGATGATCGGACATCTGGTGTTGAGAAGGTCAAGTAGGTCAAGGGAGTGACCGGATACTTGACACGAAGAGAAAAGTCCAAGTGGGTCAAAGGGATTGACCGGACACTTGGTGAGGAGTCTTAGCAGGTCAAGGGAGTGACCGGATGCTAAGCATGATGTACCAATAGGTCAAGGTTGACCGGATATTGGTTTGGAAGGTTTGGGACTTGGTTTGGGCAAAAACCAAGCTCTGGATCGGTCTGCAGACCGATCCAGCGATACGGTTGATCGATCCGGTGACCGATCGGATAACAAACAAGGCAAAGCGCAGTGAGCCTTCGACGGTGCGGGGACCGATCGGCATGAATCGATCGGTCTCGACCAATCAGAGATGCGAGAGGTGGGATCGGTGCGTGGACCGATCGGTGTGGCTGATCGGTCCACGGACCGATCAGAAGCAACAGAAAGTTGGGCAACTTTCTGTGGAGCAATCTGATCGGTCTAGGGACCGATCAGCCAGGACCTGATCGGTCCCATCAGAAGGGTCTGGACCGATCAGGTGGAGCCTGATCGGTCCACGATTCGACCGTTGAGTCGCAACGGGTCGCTCCGTCTTCTCCACTGGCTTCTTCTGTGCAGGTTCGCAGGTTATAAAAGGAGATCAAGGCTTTGGTGCTTTCTTCTTCTTCCTTCCTTCTCTTCTGCTGAAGATTTGTGGGCTGCGATAAGAGCTCTGTTGAGTTCCTTCCGAAAGCTTCGCGTGAGCTTCCCCGACTGAAACAGCTGCTGCTGTTAGGGTTTTTGAAGCTGCTGCTTCATCCGAACTCCAGTCAACGAGAAAGCAAGTTTGGTAGAGTGCTTGTGTATTCTTATTGTATTTCTTGCTTATTCTTTGTACTTGTACTCCTGTTTGCTGTTGCAAACAAGTGTGGCGAGGTTTCTCCACCCAGAAGGAGTTTTTATTAGCCGGTTTTCCGGGGACTCATCCACCGACGGATTGATTGGGTTCGTCCACCTTACGGACACGCCGAGGAGTAGGAGCATCATCTCTGAACCTCGTACATCGCTGTGTTAAGGTTTGATATTCTTCCTTTCGTTTCTAGTTTATTTTTCCGCTGCGCTAACGAATTGTAGAAAGAAACGAGCGATTTGGGGCGGCTATTCACACCCCCCCTCTCTAGCCGAGTACGAAGAGATCCCAACACCTTTGACTTTTTGAAACCACTATCACAGCATAAAGAACGTCATTGTAAATTTTACAACACATGATGATTTTGAGAAGTCATGGGAAGAGACTATCAAGGATGCTAACTTAGAGAAAAATGATTGGTTGTCCTTGATGTATGAATTGAGACACAGATGGGTGCCAACATATTTTAGTCATGTATTTTCTGCAGGAATGTCAAGTAGCTAAAGATCTGAAGGCTTATATGCATTTTTCAAGAAATATGTCTTAAATAAGAACTCATTAATGGATTTTATCACACGTTTTAATAGAGCATTAATACATCAAAGACACAATGAGTTAGTTGCAGACCATATTGATATGAATGAGTAACCCAGGGTTAATACAACCTGGCCAATGGAAACTCAAATGCTAAGCTGTACACAAAAAAGAAATGGCTGGAGTTTCAAAGTGAAATGACCGAGAGTCATAGTTATTATGTGCAACAGTCATTTACAGGAGTTGCCTCAGTGGTTTACCACGTGATGAAATTTCAAAGTTCTTCTTCCTCAAAATCAACAGTGCTTACGCATGACAAAGAAAGAGATTACATATCATGTAGCTGCACAAAATTTGAGTTTGAGGGCATTCCATGTAAACATATGTTAGCTTTTTTTCGTATCAACCAAGTGTTTCATTTGCCTAATACGTATATACTCAAATGATGGACACGAGATGCAAAAGTTGGAGCAATATATGCTTTAGGGGAGTAAAATGTCATTGATGATCCAGATTCAAAAAGGTATTTGATGTCGAGGCATTCGAGGTTATCCTATAAAGCTTCCGTGTTAGTTGATGATGCATCTTTGAGTAATGAAAGGACAACCTTCTTGGATGAACAATTCGATTGTATTTACAATAAAATTCAAGAGATGTCCATTAGTACACCATGCAGTGATAGAAGTCAAAGAAAAAAAATCCATTGATGAGAGCCTTGGTATTATTGATCATTCTATAGTAAGAACAAAGGGATGTGGAAAAAGATTAAAATTATCAAAGGAGAAATCTACATCAAATTCTAGGCTTTATCATGGATGCGGACAACAAGGAATATCATATGACAAACGTAACTGTCCCAATTTGCAACAAGGATTTGTGTCGATTCATTTTTCATTTTTATTATATGTTTTCTTACAAATAAATTTAGTTTATTATATTTAGTATATGACAATGTGTCACTTATCAGATCAATTGAAGATAATAATCATATCAGTCTTGACGACACATATGAACTTGATTTCGGATCTATAGCGGGTACTATGAAAGTTTTAATTTGTTAAATTATAGTGGTTTATTGTTTATTGAGAAAATGAGATTAATAAATTATCGTTATTGTTACAGGTTCTAGTAACATGTGCTAGGATGTCGTAATCAGTGAGAGGAACCAATACACACTTGTATCAGTCACAGTCACAATCTGGAGACTGTAGAGATCTATTATGCATCTTATGCAATTCTCATCTGTTGTTGGCATTAATTGATAGCATGTATTTTATTTGGATTTAGTAGATGGAATTGAGTTATTTTGTTTGTTCAGATGGCAAACTATGATTAGTCTCTTGTTGTATGTTATTTGGATTTAGTAGGTACAATTGAGTTATTTGGATTTAGGCTTACAGACATCAGCTTTATATGTTTCTTGTTTTATTTCCATATTGCCTGCTGACTTGCCATGATGTTGTGCATGGTTTGATATATTTTATTTTTATTGAATCTTGAACCTTGATGTAAATGTAATTGGAGTTTTAAAATGCTTTGAAGACCCATCGTATATTAGAAGATATGTTCAAGTTGGTGATAAACTTATCTCCAGTTTGACAGGAGTAAGAACTGAGTCAAATTTCCCACTAATTTCTTTATTTGATGAAGTCGGTTGTGACCATTTGATTTCTTAAGCTTACCTTCAACAGTTCAGGAAGTGGGGGAACTTACTGTTGGGACCTTTGTACCCGCTAGAGGGGGTGAATAGCATTTCTTCGCGCTTGCGTTGATTTGCTTTATCTTGATATGCAGCGGAAAATAAAATACAAACACACAACAAACCAACATGCTAACACCTAGTGTTTACTTGGTATCCATCTCAAGAAGAGGTGACTAATCCAAGGATCCACACACTCGAGCACTCTCCACTAGTAAACAACTTCTTCTCGGTCGCAGCCAGAGGCGGAGAAGCCTCGTACAAACACACACAACACTATAACACTCACACAAGAAGAAGATACAAAAATACAACTAAAATACACTCTTCTTCTTGCTTACTTATTGATTGTTGTTACCTCTTAAACCTTGGGGATGCACCCCAAGAGCCTTCAAGAACTGGCGGAGAAGCTCGGAGAAATCGCTGTGAACAGAGAAATCGCAAGAAGAAAGCTCGCAAAGAACTGGTGAAGAAAACGCTCCGCCCAGGCTATATACAGTGCTCCTAATCGATTGAGATCAATCCCAATCGATTGTCATGTCACATCCGCACAATCCTAGCCGTCCATCACCTGCATCCTGTGCAATGGTCAAATCCCAATAAATCGACCAATCGATTGGGACAGTCTGAATCTATCGGTGGATCGATTCAGACGCTTTCTGTGTTCTCGCGATCGCGCGAGAACTTCCCTGCCAAATCGATCGGCTAATCAATCGGCAGCTCCCAATCGATCGCTCGATCGATTGGGAAGGCCTCTGTACTCGCAAATTATGGTCCCAATCGATCGATCAATCGATTGGGACATTCCTTCCTTCACAACACACTCCAATCGATCAGCTGCTCGATTGGACCCTGGTTCAATCGATCGCCCGATCGATTAACCAGCTTGGACTTGACTCAAACTCAAGTCCAAAGTCTCTAACCCAACTCCTGGCCAACCGTGACATGTTGGGTCTCCATGCCTAGTATTTGGCCACACCCGACCAACCTCGAATTAGCCTTCTAGCCTCCTCCATAAACCTTGCGTCCCTCGGATATCTCCCCATCCTTCACACCTTGCCTTCAGGAGCTTCCTTCGGCCTCATCCTAGTGTCGGGTTCTCCTTGCCAAGTCACACTAGGACTTACCTTGCCAAGACCACATGTTTGGACTTACAACCTGTGCCAAGATCACACTTGGATTTTCCAATTGCCTAGCTCCTCATCAGGACTTTCTCCCTTGCCAAGATCACACTTGGACTTTCCAATTGCCGGGCTCTTCACCAAGACTTTCTCCTTTGCCAAGATCACACTTGGACTTTCCAAATGCCTGACTCTTCACCAGGACTTTCTCCTTGCATGGTTCCTCACCAGGACTTTCTCCTACATAGCTCCTCACTAGGACTTTCCAAATTCCTAACCTCCAGTTAGGACTTTCTCAGTCAAGTCTCCTGTCAACCTTGACCTACTTGACTTGTATTCTCATCAACCTGGTCAACCCTTTGACCATCTCCACAACAGGACGATTGCTCCAGCAATCTCCTTATATTATCAAACATCAAAACTTAAATCCCGACTCAAGATTGACTCAACTCAAGCTTAGTCAAACTGGTCAAACTTGACCTAAGGGAAATTTCCTCAACAATCTCCTCCTTTTTGATGTTTGACAATACCTCTAAGTTAGGCTAAATCCCATAGTCTTGACCTCTTTTTTATAATAAGGCTAAATCCCATAGCCTTAACCTCTCCTTTATACCAAGGCTAAATCCCATAGCCTTGGCCTCTTTTTTATACTAAGGCTAAATCCCATAGCTTTAACATCTTATTTATCACAAGGCTAAATCCCATAGCTTTAATGTCTTCTTTATACCAAGGCTAAATCTCATAGCCTTAATCTCTTCTTTATCACAAGGCTAAATCCCATAGCCTTAACATCTTCTTTATAACAAGGCTAAATTCCATAGCCTTAACCCTTTCATAACAAGGTATGAATGAAGGTTTCCTTCATCCTCTCCCTTTTCTATAGGGCAAACTCCCCCTGCTTGGGATGAAGGCTTAACTTAACCTTCCATTCTCCCCCTTTGTCACACATCAAAACCAGAAAATAAATTCTTCTTCATAAGAGTTAACTCTTCGTTGTTTACAACCTCATATGTTGTTAACAACCCCACAATGAAGATCTCATAGTCTTCATTGCTGCTAAAGCTCTCCCTTGAGCTCTACTTCACTTCACAATGCTCATCCTAGAGCCTGCATCAACTTCCCAATGATACTCCCATTCATTGTATTCAATGCTCCCCCTTCAGCTGCAATCTTCTTCTCAATGCTCATCCAAGAGTATTTTTCATCCTAGCAACGAAGATAACCAATCTTTCATTGCTCCCCAATACTCGACCCTGAGTATTAATTCATCACAAAGGTTTAACCTCCTTCCAAAGTCTTTGAAAATATTTTTATGTTTTCAAAGAGTAACTCCCCCTAAAAACATGGTCAAACTTCTATCATTGCACTAACAATGACTCGAGGTTCCTAAAGAATTAGGAAAACCAAAACTCGAAGTTTTGAGATTCAAACTTCAATAATGAAACTAAACCCCAACCTAAACTTCACCAAAGTCTACCATAACCAATCCATACTCGTTTTCATCATATAACCTTCCCCTAAATATATACAAGTGTATTCCAAAGGGTTAGGAATGGTTAATGACCCTTGAAAACCAAAACTTGAAGTTTTAAGGTTCCAAAATTCAGAGTTGAAACTAAACCTTATCCTAAACTTCACCTTGGTTTCTCTTAACCAATCCATACTTGTTTTCATCATGAAAAACTCCCCCTAAACGTTTACAAATGTATTCCAAGGGGTTTCGAGTGGTTAACGGGACTCGAAGTGACTTGAAGTGCTGAAATCAGGTTTTTCCAGCCAAAAACAGACTTCCCAATCGATTGAAGTTAGGACTTAATCGATTGAAATCACTTCAATCGATCCATTGATCGATTCTGCAAGCTACTGCTCGTAGAAATTCCCTTTGAATCGATCGACTGATTGATCCAGCCTGGGTCAATCGATCGATTGATCGATTCACTGCCCTTCTGTTTGTAGGAATTAGCTTCCCAATCAATCGACTGATCGATTGAACCCAATCCAATCGATTGGATGATCGATTGGGTTTTTGATTTCTCTGAAATTCAATTTCAGTGAAATTCAGAAACTCTCCAAAAATTCTACAAAAATCTAAAAATAATGAAAACTCATGTAGTCATTATTTAGGGTATACTTTATCAAGGAAAAATAGTCATTATTTAGGGTATACTTCCTATTTTCAAAGATTGACACAACTTTGAAACCCTTGAAAATTTCAATGTTTTCTCCTAGTTTGTGTCCAACTTTTCAATGATGATTACAATCAAAAGATAGTCTTCACCAAGATTTTCAAAAAATATTTTAAAATCATTTTCAAAACCAATATCCAACCATGTTCTTTGGGCTCAATGCACATGACTTGTACATTAGCTTTCCCAATGATTAGAACTCACATGACTATGTGCTTTGATGAATCTAAAACTCAACAAGATGCACTAAATCAACATCTAGAGTTTTGTTTACCGTCCTAACATCTCACTTGCATCTAATGTGTATTAAAACACATACACGTCACCTTATGGTCCTTTGTGAGATGTATATTTTGGTTTTGCCCTAAACTAGGGGATCATGCATATCTATCTAAGCATTATGAAATTTATGATCATCCATATAGGATGTCATTTGGTATAGTCCCACTTGTTGGGATATTTACCATTCATAATAAATGTCTTTTGTCCTTAATTATAAGGAAATTGATATAATGCATGATGATTAACGACATACATCAAAATAAGTAATTTTCTAAAGAAAAGCATGTTATAGCTACATGATGTATGTATGACATGACATGGTATTTTTTATGTTTTTCATAATAAAAATGAATGCAACGCATGATGTCATGACATATGATAGGCAATCAAACATGACATTTTAGCATAAATAAAATATACCTAGATAATCTATCTAAGTATCTTTAATTCTTAGCTAAGCCTTTAAATTCTAATCCTAGATTGCCTATATCTTAAAGAGATGCCAAAACCCAAACTGGCACGTCTTTTATCCTTTTCTATTTGTGCTAATTGAGATTAAGAATTCAATCCTCAAATTTTTGTTTGACACAAATTACTCCTCTTAAGGATTAAACATTGAGACTTAAGATTTAGATTTGCTCTTAGTTCCTTAAGAACATACTAAGATCTCAACTAGCCATTTCATATCCTTTTTCCAAATGTACCAACTTACATTAAGTGTGATTCCTCAAAGTTTGACACAACTTACTCTTCCAAGGAGTAATTACTGTTGGAACCCCAAGGTGTTTTGATGTGATCAAACAAGCTAAGTTAGGTCCTGCATTTGTTTAACCCTTGTGTCTAAGTGTGCAGGAGCTTAGGAACACAGGAAGTCGAGCGGAAGACGCGGCTAGCGAGAAGGACGGCACGGGAGAGAGCCGACGGGCTCGGTGCGTCCGAGGGACGAGGTGACCGCGGAAGAGTACACCGGTGGACAAGAAGAACGTGCGCGGCGTTCGAGGGACGAGAAACCGGGAAGGAAGGCTGCTCGAGGAGAAGGCCGGAATATGGATTCGGGTGAGCCCTATTCCGGATGGTCGAGATTACCCAAGCTAGTGGAGCCGGAACAGAAGACCCGGACCGAGACGAGCTGAACCGAAGCGGAGCGACCGGACGGAAAAAGTCAACCAGAGTTGACTTTTGGGGTCCGGGGCGCCCGGAACGAGGTTTTTGACCAGATCGAGTCAAACTCGATCTGAACGTTGGGGGATAAAGTTTTATCCCCCCAGGGCGCTCGGAACCCCTTAGGGGCGCCCCGACCAGTGCTATAAATATAGCACTGGTTTGCACAGATCATAAGAACTCACTTGTAATCAATTCCTTCTGTGCTTTCAATTCTGTTCTTTTCATTTGTGCTGTCAACGTTGTAAAGAGGCTACTCCGCCCAGAGGAGAATCAGATAGTGCGCTTACATTCCTTGGATTAGCAATCCCCTGATTGCAAACCAAGTAAAACTCTGGTGTCTGCTTTTCTTTACTTAGTCTCTTTTATTTATTTATTACAAGTGTTCATTATATAGTTGAAATCCGAGAAAGGTTCGAGTTTTATTTTGTAGGGCAATTCACCCCTCCCCTCTTGCCGGCCTCCAAAGGGACCAACAAGTGGTATCAGAGCAAGGCGCGCTTCAGGAGGACTAACCGCCGATCGAAGCAACAAGATGGCCGGACCAAGCATCGTCCCACCAAAATTCGAGGGGAACTTCGCAGACTGGAAGCGTCGTATGGAGGTATTCCTAAAAACAGATTTTGAAATTCGGTTTATTATGAAATATGGTTTTTTAGCTCCAATAGATAAAGATGGAAAAGAAAAAGAAGAGAGCGATTGGACAAAGAAGGAGCAGAATGAGTCGGTAGCAAACAGCCGTGCGGAACATCACCTGCTGAGCGTGTTACCGCCTCAAGAGGTCAACCGCATCGGAAACTATTTATCTGCTAAAGAACTTTGGGAGAAGTTCTTGGAACTCCACGAAGGCACGTCCGAAGCAAAGCTCGCTAGAAGGGACATCCTCCGCAACAAACTGATGAATATCCGTCTGGAGAAAGGTGAGAAAGTAGCCGATTTACATGCAAAGGTAAAAGAACTAGTTACTGGTCTCGAAAACCTTGGTGAAACGGTAACAAACCGAGACACTATACGCTACGCGCTCAACGCGTTTCCAAGAACTCCGGAGTGGACATCAATCGTCAATGCTTACTACATCTCAAAAGACCTGGAGGTAAGTACTTTAGAAGAGTTGTTTTCTACCCTTGAATTACACGAAACTAGATATGCAGAGATATCAAAGGACACAACCCAGACTATGGCGCTAAACGCAACCAACAAGGGTGAACCCGAGTCAGACTCCGAAGACGATCAAGAAGCGTACATGGTAAGAAACTTTAAAAAGTTTTTTAGATCTAATAAATTTAAAATGCAGAATCAAAAGAATAAAAAAGGTAGAAGAAAGGTACAGTGCTACTAGTGTCAGAAGGAGGGACACCTAAGGGAAGACTGCCCAGAACTCAAGAAGGTCAAAATGAAGGCACCTAAGAAACACAACCTAAAAGCAACTTGGGATGACACTTCTTCATTTGAATCAGAAGCTCAAGAATATGCGGGGATTGCACTGATGGCAAGCCACGAAGGACAAAGTACATCAGAACCCAGCATCGATGAAGGGGGAGCGACCTCAGATGGAAGTAGCGAGATTCAGGCTTCAAGTCTGATATGGTAAGTGAGGTATGCCTCTTACCCCCTGATGAACTTTACTTTGGTATCAAAGTTATGACTAAATCCATGTATAAATTAGAAAATAAAAATGCCAAATTAGAAAATGAAATTTTAGAAATAAAGAGAATTTTGGCAAAATCATGTCTTATAGAGGATTTTGAAAAATTGAAAATTGAAAATGAAAAACTAAAAGAAGAAATAGAAAGATTGAAAAAAATCTAATTGTTCAAATATTTCTACTTTTAGAAATTATAAATGTTTAAATTGGTATTATAGATTTCATCAAAGTCAAATTAGAAATATATCAAAAATCTATATACCTAGGAAATACTTGGTCAATCCTGTAGGTAGGAACCTCTATTGGGTTCCAAAAACCTATTTAATTTAAAATTAAAATTAGACTTAGCATTTTCAGCAAGGAAATTAAACAACTAATTTCTTTATGAGACTTTGTCTAAGGAAGTGGTTGTTGCTCCAATAACCAAGAAGGCCTAGTGCCTCGCCACGACCTGGAAGCCAAGTATCGAAATGAAAAGTTTAATTGATTAACTGAAAAAGTATTAATTTAAATTACTTAATGCTTTAAAAGAGTTATTCAATTTGTGTTAGAAAATATTTAAAAAAATTTTTAACTTAACTTAGAATTTTTTTTATCTTAGAAATTTTTAAAAGAGTTTAAAAACTTTTTTTGGGAATACTGAGATAAGTTTTAAAACTTCATTTTTATAACACTTATGATTGTTCTTATCTGAAAAATATTTTTTTTTTCGAACAAAAAATTCTGAAGAGTGTATTTACTTAGACATTATTTTACACTAACTTAGACTTGTTTATAACCCCAAATTTTATGTGATCAAAGGGGGAGAAGTATGTTAAGTCTAGGGGGAGGTACTATAATACTATAATTTTTCAATTGAAAAATATTTGGACTTATTTGAATATAAATTGTTTTTATTGCATATGGTTTTCCTAACTTAACTTGGGTTGCTCACATCAAAAAGGGGGAGATTGTTGGAACCCCAAGGTGTTTTGATGTGATCAAACAAGCTAAGTTAGGTCCTGCGTTTGTTTAACCCTTGTGTCTAAGTGTGCAGGAGCTTAGGAACACAGGAAGTCGAGCGGAAGACGCGGCTAGTGAGAAGGACGACATGGGAGAGAGCCGACGGGCACGGTGCGTCCGAGGGACGAGGTGACCGCGGAAGAGTACACCGGTGGACGAGAAGAACGTGCGCGGCGTTCGAGGGACGAGAAACCGGGAAGGAAGGCTACTCGAGGAGAAGGCCGGAACATGGGTTCGGGTGAGCCCTATTCCGGATGGCCGAGATCACCCAAGCTAGTGGAGCCGGAACAGAAGACCCGGACCGAGACGAGCTGAACCGAAGCGGAGCGACCGGACGGAAAAAGTCAACCAGAGTTGACTTTTGGGGTCCGGGGCGCCCGGAACCATCCGGGGTGCCCGGACCCCTCCGGGGCGCCCGGAACCCTCCGGGGCGCCCGGAACGAGGTTTTGCCCAGATCGAGTCAAACTCGATCTGAACGTTGGGGGATAAAGTTTTATCCCCCCAAGGCGCCCGGAACCCCTTCGGGGTGCCCCGACCAGTGCTATAAATATAGCACTGGTTTGCACAGATCATAAGAACTCACTTGTAATCAATTCCTTCTGTGCTTTCAATTCTTTTCTTTTAATTTGTGCTGTCAACGTTGTAAAGAGGCTACTCCGCCCAGAGGAGAATCAGATAGTGCGCTTACATTCCTTGGATTAGCAATCCCCTGATTGCAAACCAAGTAAAACTCTGGTGTCTGCTTTTCTTTACTTAGTCTCTTTTATTTATTTATTACAAGTGTTCATTATATAGTTGAAATCCGAGAAAGGTTCGAGTTTTATTTTATAGGGCAATTCACCCCTCCCCTCTTGTCGGCCTCTAAAGGGACCAACAATTACATTATATTTTAAGCCCAAATTTGCCCTTGACTCCCTAAGAACATACCACAATCCCAACTTGGTAGTTCATATGATTCTCCAAATTGTGCCAATTTAATTTAACCATAATTCCTTAAGATTTGGCTCATGTTACTCTTTCCAAGAGTGACAATTTGGATTAAAGTTTACATTTCCCTTAATTCCATAAGAAAATACCGAATTCCAACTTTGGCATTACTTTTGCTTCTCTCAAGTGTGTCAATTTAAATTAGTTCAACTCTTCAAATTTTCACATATATTACTCTTTCAAAGAGTAACTCTACAATTCTTTTCATTTTCAAAGGTTAACAATAACCTTGAAAATGCTCTCAAGTGTCAACTTTAACAAGGTTAGGTTAACTACCCTTCCAATTAGAGTTGACACTCTCTAAACCCATCTAGGGTGTAGAGAATATGCTCCTAGGAACTCAAAACCTATTGGTGCTCCATGGATGCTCTAGGTACTCACTAGGGATAACTTCCCTAGATACCTTCCTAAGGACCTTTCTAGGCTTCTTAGAGCCCTTGGTCACTTCTACTAAGTAACTCCTAGGGATAACTTTCCTTGTAACATTCTTTGTGACTTTATTCGGCCTTTTTGGAGCCTTAGTCACCTTTACTAGGTCAACTTTAGGGATGACCTCCCTTGTGACATTCTTTGTGACTTTGTTAGACTTCTTGGAAGTCTTAGTCACACTGGTCTTGTCAAAAGTACTCTTAGGGATTCCTTCCCTAGTATCTTTGACTTGACCTCTACACCTAGGGTTGGTCCCATAGCTATATGGAACCCTATGAAAGGAAGTTACATCCTTCTTGCCTTTAGGTTTGTATCCCAAACCTTTATAGTCATTGGATGACTCTTGTCTAGCTTTTCCTAGGTTATGCTCATTTTGACCCCTAAGCATGTTTTCCATTCTTGCTAGGGTCCTTTCTAAATTATCAAGTCTTGTCCTCAAGACTTGATTTTCACTCCATAAATCCCTAGATTTTAGTTTTTCATTGAATCCTTGAGCATTTCTATTTTTAGGTATATATCTATAATCCTTAGAGTTATTGCCTAAGTAATTATCTATCTTCCTAATCTTAGGTGTGGTAAATCTAGCATGAGGAGGAATGTATTTTCCCTAAAGTTATCATGCTTTCTATTTTCATGATAATTTACATTAAAGTGATAAGAATTATTTCTAATATGCATTTTATCATGACTCAAAGGAATTGCACCATTAAAAGTTACCTTGGGCTTGCTCTTAAAAGCTCCCCCTAGACTTGTGCTTCCTCCTTTGACCTTGGTTGGCTTCTTCCCGTTGGGACATTGACTTCGGTAATGTCCTTTTTGATTGCATGAGAAGCATACAATATGCTCCTTGCTCTTGTGTTCCGTGGGACCAACTACTTTAGGCTTCTCCTTAGCCTTGGTTGCCACTTGGCCCTTCTTCTTGGCCAATTTTGGACATTTACTCTTGTAGTGCCCATGCTCCCTACACTCAAAGAAAATGATATGATTTTTCTTATTTACAAAGGAAATTTCTATACCTTTACTTGTAGGAATGATGCTTGATTCTCCATTTGATGTAGCTTGAATTGTGGAGGTTGCATCATCTTCTTCTTCTCCTCCTTTTGAGGATGTGGGTGCTTCCACCTCTTCAACTCTTAAGGATGTGGATGCTTCCACCTCTTCCTCTCTTGAAGATGTAGAGGATCTCTCATCTTCTTCCTTCTTCTCCTCGAATGTTGACCTTATGTCAACATCGGATTGGTCCTTCTCTTCTTGGACCAATGAGCCCTTCTCCTTAGACTCATCCACTTCTTGAAATTGAGTGGGGTTCTCATGATAGGCAATGATCTTTTTTCAAAGATCACTTGTACTCGTGCATTCACCTACACTCACAATGATATTAGAAGGTAATAAATTTAACAAAATTTTTGTTACCTCCTTATCCGCCTCCGCTAGCTCCTTTTGTTCCTCGGTCCAATGTCGAGGTCGGAGGTGCATACCTTTCTTATCCATTGGAACTTAAAATGGGTCCTTCAAGACCACCTATTGGTTTCAATCCATTTGGAACCAAGTCTCCAACCTTATCCTCCAAAAATTGAAGTCTTCTTTGTCGTACGAAGGTGGAATTCGGATGTCCCATCCGAGAGGTCCTTCACTCTCCATCTTCTTCTTCCTCTAGCTTCTTGCTCTCTTGGCGGTTAGTCCGTAGAAGAGCGACCTTGCTCTGATACCAATTATTGGGACCTTTGTGCCCGCTTGAGGGGGTGAATAGCGTTTCTTCGTGCTTGCGTTGATTTGCTTTGTCTTGATATGCAACGAAAAATAAAATACAAACACATAACAAACCAACACGCTAACACCTAGGGTTTACTTGGTATCCACCTTAAGAAGAGGTGACTAATCCAAGGATCCACACACTCGAGCACTCTCCACTAGTAAACAACTCTTTCTCGATCGCAGCCGGAGGTGGAGAATCCTCGTACAAACACACACAACACTACAACACTCACACAAGAAGAAAATACACAAATACAATTGAAATACACTCTTCTTCTTGCTTACTTGTTGATTGTTGTTACCTCTTGAATCTTGGGGATGCACCCCAAGAGCCTTCAAGAACTGGCAGAGAAGCTCGGAGAAATTGCTGTGAATCACAGAGAAATTGCAGGAAGAAAGCTCGCAAAGAACTAGCGAAGAAAATGCTCCGCCCAGGCTATATACAGTGCTCCCAATCGATTGAGATCAATCCCAATTGATTGCCACATCACATCTGCACAATCCCAGCCCTCCATCACCTGCATCCTGCACAACAGTTGAATCCCAATCGATCGGTCAATCGATTGGGACAGTCTGAATCGATCGGTGGATCGATTCAGACACTTTCTGTGTTCTCGCGATCGCGCGAGAACTTCCCTGCCCAATCGATCGATTGATAGATCGACAGCTCCCAATCGATCGCCCGATCGATTGGGAAGGACTCTGTGCTCGCGAATTATGGTCTCAATCGATCGACCAATACATTGGGTCATTCCTTCCTTCGTAGCACACTCCAATCGATCAGCTGCTCGATTGGACCCTGGTTCAATCGATCGCCCGATCAATTGACCAACCTGGACTTGACTCAAACTCAAGTCCAAAGTCTCTAACCCAACTCCCGGTCAACCGTGACTTGTTGGGTCTCCATGCCTAGTATTTGGCCACACCCGACCAACCTCGAACTAGTCTTCTGGCCTCCTCCATCAGCCTTGCGTCCCTCGGATATCTCCTCATCCTTCACGCCTTGCCTTCAGGAGCTTCCTTCGGCCTCATCCTAGTGTCGGGTTCTCCTTGCCAAGTCACACTAGGACTTACCTTGCCAAGGCCACATGCTTGGACTTATAACCTGTGCCAAGATCACACTTGGACTTTCCAATTGCCTGGCTCCTCACCAGGACTTTCTCCCTTGCCAAGATCACACTTGGACTTTTCAATTGCCTGGCTCCTCACCAGGGCTTTCTCCTTTGCCAAGATCACACTTGGACTTTCCAATTGCCTGGCTCCTCACCAGGACTTTCTCCTTTGCCAAGATCACACTTGAACTGTTGGACCTCGTGGTAGTTTTGATGTGATCAACCAAGTTGGTTAGGTCCTGCGTTTTGTCTGACCCCTGTGTTTGAGTGTGCAGGAACTTAGGAGCACAGGAAGTCGAGCGGAAGATGCAGCTAGCGAGAAGGACAGCACGGGAAGGGAGCCGACGGGCTCGGTGCATCCGAAGGACGAGAGAGCTGCGGAAGAGTACTCCGGTGGAGCGAGAAGAACGTGTGCGGCGTTCGAGGGACGAGAAGCCGGACGAAAGCCTGCTCGAGGAGAAGGCCGGAAACTGGGTTCGGGTGAGCCCTATTCCGGATGGCCGCAATCACCCAAGGAGCCGAACCGGAGCAAGTCAACTGGAGTTGACTTGTCAACTGGAGTTGACTTGTCAACTGGAGTTGACTTGTCAACGGTTCGGTCGACCGAACCCCATGATCGGTCGACGGAACCCCAATCCTCAGAAGACCAACCGCTGGTGACACGTCAGAAGCCACGTCAGCTAGCCAGCCATTGGGGGACTGATCGGTCGATCGAACCCCTTGATCGGTCGACCGAACCAACATTTATCCAGAGACTCAGTTGAGCGTTTTGATCAGGCCAGCGCAGAGGAAGACCGTTGGCCGATCGGTCGACTGAACACAATGATCGGTCGACCAAACCTAAGCTCGATCCACAGAGACTGCATCTGGACGGAAAGATGGGCAGGTACAGCAGGTTCGGTCGACCGAACCTGGGGATCGGTCGACCGAACCTGGGGATCGGTCGACCGATCCCTCTCTAGTCAAACCTGATCCCGAAGATCAGGTTAATAGATAGACTCTAGAACCCCTATATAAAGGGGGTCTCGGGTAGCTATTGAAGAACAACGATCTCGAACGAAATAACAACTCTAGTAATCTCTGTTTAAGCAACTACTGTGCTGTCAAAGTGTAAAAGACTTCTCTGCCTTCTGAGAAGGAGTTTTTCTTACTGCGCTTTTCTTACTGCCCTGGATTAAGAACCCTTTCGATTGTAACCAAGTTAATTTCTGTCTCCTTTTATTTCTGTAGTTGATTTTATTGTTGCTTTATTTTAAGAGTTGGAAAGCTTTGAAGAGGGTATAATTTTTGTCTGCAGGCAATTCACCCCCCTCTTGCCGGTCCCCGTTGCACCAACAAGTGGTATCAGAGCCCAACAGCCTCAGAGGGACTAACCGCCATTTGAAGCACAAAGATCAGAATAATGGTCGGTGCGAACATCCATCCCCGAAGTTCGACGGAGATTTCGCTACATGGAAGCGAAAAATGGAGGTATTCTTTAAAACAGACTTTGATATTTTAATTACTATGAAATATGGTTTTGCAGCGCCGAAAGATAAAGAAGAAAACACATGGAGCAAGAGGGAGCAAGCCGACTTCGTCGCCAACAGAAAGGCTGAGTTCCATCTACTCAGTGTATTGCCACCTTAGGAGGTAAATCGGATCGGAAGTTATGACTCCGCGAAAGATCTCTGGGAGAAATTCCTGGAGCTCCATGAAGGTACCTCTGAAGCGAAGCTAGCGAGGCGCGACATCCTCCGGAACCAGTTGACGAACCTCCGGATGAACCAAGGCGAGAAGGTAGCGCAGCTCCAAGCAAGGATCAAAGAGCTGATCACGCAACTAACTAATCTTGGAAAAGAGGTAACGAACCGGGACTCTATCCGGTATACGCTCAATGCCTTCCCAAGAACTCTAGAGTGGGCCTCCTTAGTAGATGCATACTACATCTCTAAGGACCTTGAGGTAAGTACTTTAGAACAATTATTTTTCACTTTTGAACTTCACGAATCTCGAGTTTCAGAGCCCAATGGAGTAGAGAAGACTAGTCAGAACATTGCCTTAAAGGCAAAAATGAACAGTTTTGCCTCCGAAGCCTCGGTCGACGAATCAGAAGTGGCACTTCTGGTAAGACGCTTCAATAAATTTTTTAATACTAATAAGTTTAGATCGCAGAGGCATCAACGAAAGAAAAGGATGATTCGTTGCTACAACTGCAACGAAGAGGGGCACATCAAGGATGACTGCCCCAAGTTGAAGAGCAAGCAAAAGGAGAAGACAAAGACCAAGTACAAGAAACCAGATTCCTCCAAGCACAAAAATTTGAAGGCGACATGGGACGACTCTTCATCCTCCGAGTCAGAAGCCGAAGAATTCTCGGGACCAGCACTAATGGCCAACCATCAGCTAGAAGAAACATCTAGCTCAGAAATGAGCATTGATGAAGGGGGAGGAACATCAGAAGAAGAAAGCAACAATGAAGGGGGAGCGTCACCAGAACAGGTAAGTAAGGTACGCAATTTAACCCCAACTCAATCTTTTAAATTTATCAAGTCTCTTTCTAGAGAGTTAGATCAATTAGAAAAAGAGAATGCTGAACTAAAGTTGAACCTAGCAAAAGCATGCCCGTAAGAAATGTATGATCATTTAAAATCAGAAAATGATAAATTAAAATTAGAAATTGAAAAATTGAAAGCTGATGCATGCTTAAATAGATTTCCAAAATCAAAAGTTAGAATTTATGGAAAATTGAATTGGTACATTAAACAACATCAGGGTCAACTTAGGAAAATTCCTAAAAGTTATATACCCCCTATGTTTTTAAAGAATCCCGTAGGAAGGAACCTTTACTGGGTTCCAAAAACTGTACTTGATTAATTTTTTCAAAAATTAAAAGCTTACAGTGAAAAAATTAAACTTTGAGTTTCTTTATGGAAGCTTTGTCTAAGGAAGTGGTTGTTGCTCCAATAACCAAGAAGGCCTAGTGCCTCGCCACGACCTGGAAGCCGAAATATCAAAATAAAAATGTTTAATTAACCTTCTGATAAAAGCATTAATATTAGAATTAAACAATACTTTGAAAAGTTTTTAAACATATCCTTAGGAACTCTTTAAATTTTTTTAAAAATTGTTTCTTGAAATTTTAACTTAGAAATTTTCCTTTGAAAATTCTAAAAATTCATCTTAACTTAGAATTTTTTTTTAACACTTAGAAATTTTTTTTCAACTTCTGTAACTTGTTTGCCCCCGTTTTTGCTGTGATCAAAGGGGGAGAATAAATATAAGTACAAGTTTTAGGGGGAGTTAGGAAAATTTTTAAATTTTAATCTGTTTCTTCTCTAAACTGTGTTGCAATTTTATTAATTGCAAATTTATGCTATACCTGTTAGTTTAGTAATTTTCTTAAAATTACGTAGGTCTATTTTTAACCCTAACTTGAACTTGGGTTGATGCACATCAAAAAGGGAGAGATTGTTGGACCCCGTGATAGTTTTGATGTGATCAACCAAGTTGGTTAGGTCCTGCGTTTTGTCTATCCCCTGTGTCTGAGTGTGCAGGAACTTAGGAGCACATGAAGTCGAGCGGAAGACGCAGCTAGCGAGAAGGACGGCACAGGAAGGGAGCCGACGGGCTCGGTGCGTCCGAAGGACGAGAGAGCTGTGGAAGAGTACTCCGGTGGAGCGAGAAGAATGTGCACGGCGTTCGAGGGACGAGAAGTCGGACGGAAGCCTGCTCAAGGAGAAGGCCGGGAACTGGGTTCGGGTGAGCCCTATTCCGGATGGCCGCAATCACCCAAGGAGCCGAACCGGAGCAAGTCAACTGGAGTTGACTTGTCAACGATTCGATCGACCGAACCCCATGATCGGTTGACCGAACCCCAATCCTCAAAAGACCAACCGCTAGTGACACGTCAGAAGCCACGTCAGCTAGCCAACCGTTGGGGGACTGATCGGTCGACCGAACCCCTTGATCGGTCGACCGAACCAACGTTTATCCAGAGACTCAATAGAGCGTTTTGATCGGGCCAGCGCAGAGGAAGACCGTTGGCCGATCGGTCGACCGAACACAATGATCGGTCGACCGAACCTGAGCTCGATCCATAGAGACTGCACCTGGACGGAAAGATGGGCAGGTACAGCAGGTTCGGTCGACCGAACCTGGGGATCGGTCGACCGATCCCTCTCTAGTCAAACCTGATCCCGAAGATCAGGTTAACAGATAGACTCTAGAACCCCTATATAAAGGGGGTCTCGGGTAGCTATTGAAGAACAACGATCTCAAACGAAATAGCAACTCTAGTAATCTCTGTTTAAGCAACTACTGTGTTGTCAAAGTGTAAAAGGCTTCTCCGCCTTCTGAGAAGGAGTTTTTCTTACTGCGCTTTTCTTACCGCTCTGGATTAACAACCCTCTTGGTTGTAACCAGGTTAATTTCTGTCTCCTTTTATTTCTGTAGTTGATTTTATATTGTTGCTTTATTTTAAGAGTTGGAAAACTTTGAGGAGGGTATAATTTTTGTCTGCAGGCAATTCACCCCCCTCTTGTCGGTCCCCGCTGCACCAACATGAACTTTTCAAATGCCTGGCTCTTCGCCAGGACTTTCTCCTTACCTGGTTCCTCACCAGGACTTTCTCCTACCTAGCTCCTCACTAGGACTTTCCAAATGCCTAACCTCCAGTTAAGACTTTCCCAGTCAAGTCTCCTGTCAACCTTGACCTACTTGACATGTATTCTTATCAACCTGGTCAACCCTTTGACCATCTCCACAACCGGACGATTGCTCCAGCAATCTCCTTATATTGTCAAACATCAAAACTCAAATCCTGACTCAAGATTGGCTCAACTCAAGCTTAGTCAAACTGGTCAAACTTGACCTAAGGGAAATTGCCCCAACACTCACAAAATTTTTTGCCCTACTATTGGTGAAGCACTTAGGTAGTTTTGACTGTTGAGTTTATCAAATCATCTTTTTCTGGTATATATTTCTTTTGTTCTGGATTTTACCATTATGTTCTTTATTTAGGGAGATGCTTGCAACTGAACTTAAAAGTAAATATAGGGAGATGCTTGCAGCTAGATTTTACCATTATGTTCTTTATTCAGGGATTCACCATTTATCTCTTCCATATCCATGCTAGATGCCAGCAATCATACTCCAACATTTCAGATGGACACTATATATTTTTCTTGATCACGTATATGAATATCTAAAAATAGTTATCTCAAACACTTGGACTTGCATTCATTTTGTGTTAAACTAGTGCAGTCTGCTTTCCGCACAAAAGCAATGCAACACAATATATCTATATCGTGTCTGGAATTTGTTGGTTACAATATATTTGATGATGGAAAACATATCATTCTTCTTATTGCAGTGGCGGCCGAAGCAAAATTTAAAGAAATTATGATGTCCTATGAAGCTATAAATGTAACAACCCACCCTTCTTACTTCTACTCTCTAAGGGCGAATGTTACCTAACTACAACCCTCTATCTAGTGTCACTGACGCTATTATTAGAGTCAGTTAGATTTATCACGGTTTAGAGGAATTCCTACCGAAAAATTTTGGCAGAGTCTCCCCTGTACCGGTGACCAAATCTATAATACACAAGATATATACGCAGCCATATGCGACTGGATCACATTTTATTCACAACCACGCAGTAATAAATTCATATTATAACCAAAAGACTAGTCTAACAACAAGAACTAAACACAATCTCCCAGAATGGAACATATTAAGCTACAATCCGAATCAAACTCAATCACAATCTCATAATTTTCATAACATAAATTAAAGAAAGGAATTAGAGCATAAACTCTAAATAACTAAGTCCTGCAGGTTTGCTAGAACCCTCTGGATCTCTCCATAGTCCAGTCACCACACACATTCATCATCACCACCACCCTGTCGCCTCCCTTCATATCTTAGCTTTTCCTTTATCTGCAGTAGGAGGAAAGAAAACAAAACTATAAGCGAAAACGCTTAGTAAGTACTAATCTATCTCACAAAACTCGAAGTGCATAAAAAGTAATGCAATAATACTGAAACTGAAATGCTAAAGCAAATCTGCATGTGCTCATGGTATACAGAAAATGAAACTGAATATTAAACATGCTCACTATCTAACAGGATAATAAGAAATTAACACTGTAAGCTTAGAATTAAAGAAACTAACTTTTTATTTATTCTAAGCATAAAACTTGTTTCAATTTCCTATATCCTTGTAATAGAAATTAATCTTTTAATTTCTATCTTTTACTTTCTTCTTCTTTCTTTCTTCTTTTTAACTTTTCTTTTCTTTGGGCCCAGGCTTAGTACCATCTTTGTTTTGCGCGCTCTCTAATAGTGACTGAGGTAGCGAGCCTCTAGTCCTATGAGGTAAAGACCTTGGTCTTACCAGGGCCAAGACCTTGGAATTGGTCACCTGGATTTATTTAACGACAACCTTGAAAGTCGGGTACTAGCCTCTTACTTTAATTTACTAGTTATCTCTTTTTAACTAGACTCTAATCTTTTCTTTACTCATTTTTTTTTCATAATCCTTTATTAGAGTTTATTGAAATCCTTTAGATATACCTAACAAGTATTGGATTACAATTAACTAAGCATGCTATATAAAAACAATACAAGGGAGACAAATCTAAATTCTCTCTAAGCATGTTATACAGCAAGGCAAAAGAAAGCAAATCTGGACCTCCTAAACATGCTGTAAATTATAAAGGAAAAATAAGCACATCTGAACCTACTAATCATGCTACAGAATAGAACAAAAGAGAGTAACTTTGGGCCTTCTAAACATGCTGTAAAATAGGCAACAGAATGCTACTTTAAACTTTCTAAACATGCTATAAATAAAGCAAAAGAATACAACTTCAGACTTCTTTAACGTGCTATAAAATAGGCAACAAAATGCTACTTCAAACTTTCTAAACATGCTATAAATAAAGCAAAAGAATACAACTTCAGGCTTCTTTAATATGCTGTCCAAAGCTAATCCCTAAACAACCTTAACTCTGTACAATATGATCTTAAAGCAAGGAGATTCAAGCATAAAACACAACTCAAAGAATTCAACAACAAGCCAAAAGAATGTATCCTTAGATGAACTCACGGCAGCAACATGAGGTAACCATAGCAATCTGTACGGTATGATCCAAAATAGGGCAACAAAGAACCAACCGGAAACTCAACTGTGCATGGCAAAATCCCTAGCAACAATTAAGGATAGAATGCATAACACAACAACCCTAGCATACAATTCTACCCGGCACCCAAATTAAGGTATCAGAACCATGCTTCATGCTCAATTAGCCTAAACGATATTTTTTTTTATTCCTTTGTGAAGCTCACGGCAGAACCTCAAAAGAAAACCAAAGTCCCCCAATTCTTTTCACATAGAACTCACGGCAGCAACCTAAAAGGCTTCCAAATCCACACAACTTCAATTCTGAAAGCTAAGAGATCAAAGCAATACTCGGAACTACTCCTACTACAGGTGAGTAGTACTTACCGATAATTCTTGGACTTACAACCGAGAAGAGGACTCTAGGGTTTCGGCTAGCTTCAAATCTCGGCGTTCCTTTTGTGTCCGCGTGCTCCCTTCGACGAGAGAAGCTCGGGTCCAAGAAGATCTCACGGAAGTGTCCTTGTCCGACCGCTGGAGGCGAAGCCCGAGCTGCGGCTGTGGTTTCGCCCGAGAGGAAGTCGACGCCGCGAGAGAGAAAGGAATCGCGAGATTAGGTCACGGGAATAATCCCCTTCTCCTCTTAACTTATCCCTTTTTATAACCTAGGTCTAACTTTGCCCTTTACTATAACTTATATATATCCCGCTTCATACTTATTAACAAACCACGCGTAGCGCAGTTGGTTGGCTGCGTCCTGTTAGGTCGGGTTCGGCCGGAGGTTTTGGGTTCGAGTCTCACCTTCAACGGTTTTTGTCAAAGTTTCTTTCTTTTTGTAAACCTACTAAACGACCTCCAAAAATTACGTAAAAATACTCTAAAAATTCCTAAAAATCTCTAGAATATTTTAAAATCATTTCCAAATATTTTTATGGACTTTTAGAACTTGAAATGGGGAAAATTGGGTCGTTACAATCCCCCATACCTTATAAAAAGTTTGTCCTCGAACTTAGAATAGCTCTGGATACTTTTGTCTCATGTTGTCCTCCCGCTCCCAAGTGACTTCCTCGTGCTTCTGGTTCTGCCAGACGACCTTCACTAGTGGTACTTCTTTATTTCTCAGTCTCTTAACTGCTCTGTCCACTATCTGTGTAGGTCTGCTCTCATAACTAAGATCCTCTTGGATCTGCACTGACTGAGGCTGAATCACTTGGCTCAAGTCACGGAGACACTTCTTTAGCATGGAGACATGAAATACATTGTGTATTGCTGACATGTCTTGTGGTAAGTCCAACCTGTAGGCTACTTTCCCAATCCTCTCCATGACCAGGTAAGGTCCTACGTAGCGAGGACTTAATTTGCCCTTCTTGCCAAATCTCATCACTCCCTTCATAGGAGTGACCTTGAGGAAAACTGAATCTCCTACTTGGAATTCCAATGGCCTACGACGGTGTCAGCATAACTCTTCTATCTGCTCTGGGCAGTCTCAATTCTCTGTCTGATTTTCTGGATTTCTTGAGTAGTCTCATCTATCACCTCTGTCTGAATACCCAGCTCTACTTCCATTTCTTTTCTCTCTCCTGCTTCTTGCCAGCATATGGGTGATCTGCATTTCCTGCCATATAGTGCCTCATAAGGTGCCATCTTGATGGTGGCCTGATAGCTATTGTTGTAGGCGAATTCAGCTAAGCACAAATTCTTGCACCAACTTCCCTTGAAATCCAGTGCACAAGCTCTGAGCATATCTTCTAAAATCTGATTCACTCGCTCTATCTGTCCATCAGTCTGTGGATGAAAAGTTGTGTTGAACTTGAGTTTGGTGCCTAGTGCATTCTGAACGCACTCCCAAAAGTGTGAGGTGAAGCGCCCATCTCTATCAGAAACGATAGATTTAGGAACTCCATGAAGTCTGACTACCTCTTTAACATATAGCTGGGCCAACTGCTCTATGGAGTGGGACACCTTGATGGCTAGGAAGTGAGCAGACTTGGTCAATCGGTCTACTATTACCCATATCGCATCATATCCATTGGTGGTTCTTGGAAGACCTGTTATGAAGTCCATGGATATGTCTTCCCATTTCCATTCTAGTATTGGAAGAGGCTGAAGAACTCCTCCTGGTCTCTGGTGTTCTGCTTTGACTCTCTAGCATGTCAAGCAGGTACTGGCATACTTAGCTACATCTCTTTTGAGTCCTGACCACCAAAACCTCTGTTTCACAGTTTGGTACATCTTGGAAGAACCAGGATGCATGGAATATGGTGTATTGTGAGCTTCCTCTAAGATCTTCTTCCTCAGTTCCTCATCATTGGGCACGCAAATGCGACTCCCCTGATAAAGAATTCCGCTATCTGTTACTCTAAACTCTGAGTTGTCTTCTTTCTGTATCCCCTGCTTGATCTTCTGGATGTCCGGATCTTCACTTTGCTTTCTCTGTATCTCCACAAGCAATGTAGACTCTAAGGTCAATGCAGAGAGTTGTCCTTCGATAATTTCAAGTCCAAAATCTGACAACTCCTTCTGCAGTGGCAGGGCTAGTGATGACAAAGACATCAGTGATGCACTAGATTTTCTGCTGAGTGCATCTGCCACTTTGTTAGCTTTGCCTGGGTGGTAGAGAATTTCACAGTCGTAATCTTTGACCAACTCCAGCCACCTGCGCTGTCTCATGTTTAAGTCCTTCTGAGTGAAGAAGTACTTAAGACTCTGATGATCTGTGAAGATTCTACATTGAACTCCATACAAATAATGTCGCCAGAGTTTAAGTGCAAAAACCACAGCTGCCAGCTCAAGATCATGAGTAGGGTAGTTCTTCTCATAATCTTTGAGTTGTCTGGAAGCATAAGCTATGACTTTTCCTTCTTGCATGAGTACAGCTCCTAAGCCCATCTTGGAAGCATCACTGTAGATGTCGAAACTCTTGTCGCTCTGTGGAACAGTCAGAATGGGAGCACTGATCAATCTCTTCTTTAGCTCTTGGAAACTCTGCTCACATTTATCTGACCATTCGAATCTCTTGTTCTTTCTGGTGAGGGCTATTAGTGGAGAGGCTATCCTGGAAAAGTCCTCCATGAACTTCCTGTAGTACCCAGCTAAACCAAGGAAACTTCTGATCTCTATGACGTTCTTGGGTCTACTCCAGTTGTTGACCGCTTCCACTTTGGCTGGATCCACTTGAATGCCTTCTTTAGAAATTATGTGACCTAAAAACGCCACCTGATTTAACCAGAACTTGCACTTGGAGAATTTAGCATAAAGCTGCTTCTGCTGAAGAGTCTGCAGTACTATCCTCAAGTGCGTGTCATGCTCCTCTGGGGTCCTTGAATAGACCAGAATGTCGTCAATGAATACAATGACAAATTTGTCAAGATATTCTCTGAACACTCTGTTCATTAAGTCCATGAAGACCGCAGGTGCATTGGTCACTCCAAAAGGCATAACTACAAACTCGTAGTGTCCATATCTGGTCCTGAACGTCGTTCTGGGTATATCCCTTTCTTTCACCTTCAGCTGATGGTACCCAGAGCGCAGGTCTAACTTTAAGAACACCGTTGCTCCTCTTAACTGATCAAATAAGTCGTCGATCCTGGGAAGGGGGTACTTGTTCTTGATCGTCACTTGATTCAAAGCTCTGTAGTCTATGCACATCCGCATTGATCCATCTTTCTTCTTGACAAACAACACAGGAGCTCCCCAAGGTGAGTGACTGGGGCGAATGAAGCCTTTGTCAAGTAACTCCTGTAGTTGTTCTCGTAACTCCTTCAGCTCTACTGGAGACATGCGATACGGAGCTTTTGAAATTAGACCGGTTCCAGGAACCAATTCAATCTCAAATTCCACCTCTCTGTTGGGAGGTAGTCCAGGTAGCTCTTCTGGAAATACTTCTGGATACTCGCATACTACCCGGACCTCCTCCTGCTTGAGTCCCTTCTGCTCTTCTGCCTTTACTATGTATGCAAGAAAACCTGCACACCCTTTAGCTAACATCTGGTGAGCTGCTAGAGATGAGAGAAGTTTCTGGGTCTTCTTCCTTGGCACTCCTGTGAACTCAAAAGTTGGTTCACCTTCTGGACTAAAAATCACCTTCCTTCTGCGGCAGTCCACCGAAGCACCATACTTGCTGAGGAAATTCATACCAAAAATGATATCGAAATCCTGCATGGCGAGAACTATCAGATTCACATATAGCTCTCGGTCTGCAATTCTGACCAATACGGCTCGGAGCCACTGATTGGATTCCATGACTTCCCCAGAAGGTAGGGTTGTCAGGAACTTGGAGTTCGTACTCTCTGTAGGCACCTGTAAACTACTGGCAAAAGGTATCGATACAAAAGAATGGGTCGCCCCAGTGTCAAATAGTACAGTAGCTATGTGCTGGAAAATAACTACTTGACCTGTTACGACCGTGGAGGCACTGGCAGCTTCTTCTTTGGTGAGGGAGAATACTCTGGCACCATCAAAGGCTGGAACTGGTGGGGCTTCTAACCTTCCTTGACTGATATAGGGTCCCTCCAATGCTGCTTCCATGTGGTGCAACTATGCAGGCTGGCCTCCATATTGCAATGGCTGTGGTTGAGGTGCTTTGAATTTGTTAGGACACTCTTTAGCCATGTGTCCTTCCTGACCACAGGAGTAACATCCAGTCTTATCCAAAAGATAGGCTCCTGGATGTGTTCTCCCACATTTGGGACAGGGAGGAAACTTGGTCTGCTTGTTTGCTGGTCCTCCCTTCTGGCTACCTCCTGTGTTCCACTGCTTCCTTTTACCTTTGCCTTTCCAGTTCTGTTTACTTGACTGTGATTTCTGGCTTCCTGCTGTCTTGTCCTCTGTCTTCACTAGCTTATGTTGCGCTCGTTGTGCCTTGATGTTGTTCAGGTAGTGTTCAGCAATTAATGCTCTACTGATCAACTCTTCACCAGTCTGGGGCCGATGAGCTCCACTGCTCACATTCAGTGCTATCTGGGGTCTCAACATTCTGAGCATCAGCCTGACTCGCTCCTTCTCTGTAATTACTAGCTTTGGGCAGAGACGAGCTAGTCTGTTGAACTTCTTGGCTGCTTCCTCCACTGACAGGTCACCTTTCTTGAACTCTATAAACTCCTCGTAGTGCTTGTTGGTGATCTGCAGGTGGAAGAACTCTTCATAAAACTCTGACTGAAAATCAGCCCAACTCATCTGATCAGCCGCTCTCTTGGTCTTTATCCTCTCTCACCACATACGAGCATCTCCAGACAGGCAGAAAGAGGCGCACTTGACCTTCTCGACTTCTGGCCAGTCAAGAAGCTCCATAGTGCTCTCTAGTGTTTTAAACCAAGCCTGGGCATCCCAGGGCTCAGTCGTGCCTGAGAAGCTCTCTGGTTTCAGCTTTAGCCACTGTATAAGGTAAGCTTCTGGTCTCTGAGGTGCTGTGACGGCTCCCAGGGCAGCTGGTGGAGTCTCAGTTACCACTGGATTCTCTGCAGTGACAGCTGGAGGAGGGGGGGTACTGCTTGCTGGTTTGCCAACAGATTGGCAATCACTTTCTGCTGCTCTGCTACTTGTCTCTGGAGCTGAGCAACCACTTCAGAAAGATTGGGCTCAGTTGCTCTAGGCTCTTCATTCTCTCGAGCTGGTTCCTCAGTGTGAGTAGTACGGGGACGTCCTCTTCTTGCCATCTAATTATGCAAGGTAAAGGCTTGATATCTTACTTTAACCCTTCTAATCATACATAAATATGAATAAAGAAAAGGGAGACTAAATCTTCTATCTTACTTTAGTACTAAAAAAAAAACAAGTACTCTATACTGCAGTTAATAATAAGGAAAGCAGAATAAAAAAAGGATTTAAATACTTTCTTACTTGGAGACGGCGAGGATGATGTTGATGTGTGTGTGATGCTGGAGAATGGAACACTGCTCTGATACCAACTATAACGACCCACCCTTCTTACTTCTACTCTCTAAGGGCGAATGTTACCTAACTACAACCATCTATCTAGTGTCACTGACGCTATTATTAGAGTCAGTTAGATTTATCACGGTTCAGAGGAATTCCTACCGAAAAATTTCGGCAGAGTCTCCCCTATACCGGTGACCAAATCTATAATACACAAGATATATACGCAACCACATGCGACTGGATCACATTTTATTCACAACCACTCAGTAATAAATTCATATTATAACCAAAAGACTAGTCTAACAACAAGAACTAAACACAATCTCCCAGAATGGAACATATTAAGTTACAATCTGAATCAAACTCAATCACAATCTCATAATTTTCATAACAGAAATTAAAGAAAGGAATTAGAGCATAAACTCTAAATAACTAAGTCCTGCAGGTTTGCTAGAACCCTCTGGATCTCTCCATAGTCCAGTCACCACACACATTCATCATCACCACCACCCTGTCGCCTCCCTTCATATCTTAGCTTTTCCTTTATCTGCAGTAGGAGGAAAGAAAACAAAACTATAAGCGAAAACGCTTAGTAAGTACTAATCTATCTCACAAAACTCGAAGTGCATAAAAAGTAATGCAATAATACTGAAACTGAAATGCTAAAGCAAATCTGCATGTGCTCATGGTATACAGAAAATGAAACTGAATACTAAACATGCTCACTATCTAACAGGATAATAAGAAATCAACACTGTAAGCTTAGAATTAAAGAAACTAACTTTTTATTTATTCTAAGCATAAAACTTGTTTCAATTTCCTATATCCTTGTAATAGAAATTAATCTTTTAATTTCTATCTTTTACTTTCTTCTTCTTTCTTTCTTCTTTTTAACTTTTCTTTTCTTTGGGCCCAGGCTTAGTACCATCTTTGTTTTGCGCGCTCTCTAATAGTGACTGAGGTAGCGAGCCTCTAGTCCTATGAGGTAAAGACCTTGGTCTTACCAGGGCCAAGACCTTGGAATTGGTCACCTGGATTTATTTAACGACAACCTTGGAAGTCGGGTACTAGCCTCTTACTTTAATTTACTAGTTATCTCTTTTTAACTAGACTCTAATCTTTTCTTTACTCATTTTTTTTTCATAATCCTTTATTAGAGTTTATTGAAATCCTTTAGATATACCTAACAAGTATTGGATTACAATTAACTAAGCATGCTATATAAAAACAATACAAGGGAGACAAATCTAAACTCTCTCTAAGCATGTTATACAACAAGGCAAAAGAAAGCAAATCTGGACCTCCTAAATATGCTGTAAATAAAGGAAAAATAAGCACATCTGAACCTACTAATCATGCTACAGAATAGAGCAAAAGAGAGTAACTTTGGGCCTTCTAAACATGCTGTAAAATAGGCAACAGAATGCTACTTTAAACTTTCTAAACATGCTACAAATAAAGCAAAAGAATACAACTTCAGGCTTCTTTAACGTGCTATAAAATAGGCAACAGAATGTTACTTCAAACTTTCTAAACATGCTATAAATAAAGCAAAAGAATACAACTTCAGGCTTCTTTAATATGCTGTCCAAAGCTAATCCCTAAACAACCTTAACTCTGTACAATATGATCTTAAAGCAAGGAGATTCAAGCATAAAACACAACTCAAAGAATTCAACAGCAAGCCAAAAGAATGTATCCTTAGATGAACTCACGGCAGCAACATGAGGTAACCATAGCAATCTGTACGGTATGATCCAAAACAGGGCAGCAAAGAACCAACCGGAAACTCAACTGTGCATGGCAAAATCCCTAGCAACAATTAAGGATAGAATGCATAACACAACAACCCTAGCATACAATTCTACCCGACACCCAAATTAAGGTATCAGAACCATGCTTCATGCTCAATTAGCCTAAACGAATTTTTTTTTTATTCCTTTGTGAAGCTCACAGCAGAACCTCAAAAGAAAACCAAAGTCCCCCAATTCTTTTCACATAGAACTCACGGCAGCAACCTAAAAGGCTTCCAAATCCACACAACTTCAATTCCGAAAGCTAAGAGATCAAAGCAATACTCGGAACTACTCCTACTACAGGTGAGTAGTACTTACCGACGATTCTTGGACTTACAACCGAGAAAAGGACTCTAGGGTTTCGGCTAGCTTCAAATCTTGGTGTTCCTTTTGTGTCCGCGTGCTCCCTTCGACGAGAGAAGCTTGGGTCCAAGAAGATCTCACGGAAGTGTCCTTGTCCGACCGCCGGAGGCGAAGCCCGAGCTGCGGCTGCAGTTTCGCCCGAGAGGAAGTCGACGCCGCGAGAGAGAAAGGAATCGCGAGATTAGGTCACGGGAATAATCCCCTTCTCCTCTTAACTTATCCCTTTTTATAACCTAGGTCTAACTTTGCCCTTTACTATAACTTGTATATATCCCGCTTCATACTTATTAACAAACCACGCGTAGCCCAGTTGGTTGGCTGCGTCCGGTTAGGTCGGGTTCGGCCGGAGGTCTTGGGTTCGAGTCTCACCTTCAACGATTTTTGTCAAAACTTCTTTCTTTTTGTAAACCTACTAAATAATCTCCAAAAATTACGTAAAAATACTCTAAAAATTTCTAAAAATCTCTAAAATATTTTAAAAGCATTTCCAAATATTTTTATGGACTTTTAGAACTTGAAATGGGAAAAATTAGGTCGTTACAATAAAATTGGAGAGGAAAAATCAAGAGTGTTGATACTTTGCAAGCAGAAAAAAAAACAAAGCAAGCTGGGGAACGCTAAAATGGTTTGAGCACAGGAGCATTGCATTTACTTCCCTAAAGTTTATAGTGGCTGCAAAGTGTTATATTCTGCAACTTCTGCTAAAATTCATGTTCTAGTTGATACTGTATGAGTATCAATTACTGTAAAGTGAGCTGTTACGTATAACTAATGGCCATCTGACAGTACAATTTTTATAGGAAAATCACTTTGTGAAATGTTTAATTCAGTTTTAAGATATATAAAACTCAAGCAATGACTGAAATACTACTGAGTACAAAAAATTTGAGAACAAGCCATGGGATGATGGTTTAGATGAATACGTGTTCGTATTAAGTTCATGGAAATAAAAAGACAGGAATCTAACTTGATCAGTAAATAGATAGAAATCCAATACCATCAATATATACAATTACTACGATTTCATCTCCAAATTCTCAAAGAAAAGATAAATGCAAGGTTGTCAAAATCTCATTTCACAATATTAGAGTGAATAATGTTGGTGGAATGCAAGCTCAATAGCACAAGCTTCATTCAATCTGAACAAGTTCAAGGGACATGTTTATAACATAAATTTTGACAAACAAATGTCAACATCATCCATAAATAAAAAAAATAAATGTCAACATCATCCATAATTACATTTTTTTATCACATTACAACACTAATACTACTTAACTAGGCCAACCAACAAACAAAACAAGTATATAGCCAAAAGAATTAAATTTACTATCACTAATATCCAGACCATAAGCAGTACATTCCAATTTCCCATATTATGACCAAGATAAGCAATGTGTTCACTCCCCACCCTTGACTTCGCTTTTGGCAATATCCTAAAATGTATATCATTAGTGTCTTCATTTAGTATAGTATCAGACCTCACCCATTTTAACCATCCATGATGCTTACATCCATAATATAATCTTCCTGGGTTCTTGATTGATCTAGAGACTAGCACCAATGCTCTTAGTCCACAGTCCTTGCATCGCACAGTTTTATATTTGATATGGTTGATGCTGCTGTTACTTGATGATGTCATTCAAGCACAACCTAAAAAGTAAAATTTGACCAAATTAAGCTAAACAATAGCAATTTGCTTAAGTAATGGGAAATCACACAATTTTATGATAAATTTGACCAAATTAAGCTAAACAATAGCAATTTGCTTAAGTAATGGGAAATCACACAATTTTATGATAAATTTGACCAAATTAAGCTAAACAATAGCAATTTGCTTAAGTAATGGGAAATCACATAATTTTATGATAAATTTGACCAATTTGCATTAAAAGTAGCCATAATTTGTATTAAAATACCTAAATTTTATGACATCATATTTTGTAATAAGTAAATATCAGTGTTTATAGTGAGACAAATTAATGGAAAAGTGTCATGAAGTAATGACAGATTCATGATAACATGATAACGGACCAGTGTCATTTTGAAGAATGCAATCAGCAAGATTAAGAAATGATAATGAATAGATGCTATATAATAATCAAGCAACTGATGTTATCCAACTAAAAAATAAATGTTACGATCAACAAAAAAAATAGCAGATTAGGAAACACACGGTTGTCACCATGATGGAAGTAAGCAATTCATACATCATATTAGGCCTAAAATTTCCTTCAATTCACAAAAAAGTGAAACATTTCCATCGGTACTCAAACAAACAAATGTATTTGCAAAAACTTAGCTGTTAATTATTTTATTTATTAATCTAGTTACTTAGGTATTCAAACCAATTAATTCTTCATATTATCGATCCAACCTGATAAAAATTGACATTATAAGGTGCTCATTGAACAACAATCTAAGTAGTTAATATTTTCTTAGTTTACTATTTTACTGGAGAAAAAAATTCTTACAGTACGTCGTATGTTAAAGGATAGATTTATATTAGGACGTGAAAGGTCACAACCCTCAAAATTTTTTTAATAATATTATTTTTATATAGAAATTTCTTTTATTTTCTTAATATATATATTATTTTACCTATAGTTGGTCTAATGTTAAGTTTTGATTTCCTGTTAACATACTTCTTGAGTTAGAATTTTGAAGGACTAAATTTATCTCAGCATAACCGAGATAAATATCTTCATCATATATTAGTCATTATTCCAAAGGTTAGTAGACACTCATAATTTACCTTCTCCGTATTAATCCTGAGACAGATTTATAAGGACGCTAGGGACGAACGTAATCATCCTTTACCACCATTGAAGGACTAAATTTCAATTTTTTCATCCTTTATTTTAAATATTTCAACTAAATATATATTATAATTTTGAAAGTTTAGAGAGATCATTATTATATAATAGATTTAATAATTATTTTCATGATTTAATATATAATTTCCTCAAACTTAAAATTCTAAATCCACATGTGGATAGATCTAAAAACATTTTTACTCATATGCGATAAATAATTGTAGATGCATCCCAAGATATGCAACCAATGAATTTCAAATCAAAATATATAAAAGGGCATTTTTATACATAAAATTCTCATCAATGTATATCCCAAAATCAATTAATTCACAACCTTATCTTATATTACAATAGACAATCAATCAACAATAGATTTATTATACGCAACTTTATCTTATATTACAATAGAATGTTTTCGTGATTCAAACCCGACGAGGCTTCCCTTCAAGCCAAAATATACCAACAGCGTAAAATATTTTTTTTCCTCAAAAAGAAATATCTTCATACTCTATGGTGTTTATAAAACTAAGGGACTTAATATAACAATTCCCCAAAGTAATTTATTTGTTTTTCTCACAAAAATATTAATTGCTATGTCTATTACCTTCTTGCATGTGACCTAGCATAAATGGAAGAAAAATGGGAAGACAGATAACTTTAAAATCTCATATGCTAATCTGCCACAACAACTGTATCCCTATCAAAGTTCAAGAAAAGTCATCCTTTTGTGTCTGCATTTGATCTTTCCTATCTATCTCACTGAGCATGAAGTTACAAGTAAATGAAATAGGGATAACAAGCTAAAGCATCACAACTCGCAAGAAGATGCATTTGCAAGATGCTCGTCCTTAAGCTTCATCGATACCGGTAGAGTTGATCCGTTAGGAGGAGAAACTGGTTCTTCAGGAGTTATACTTCGTGATGAAGGTGCACCGATCGTCAGGCCTTTACAAGTAGGAAGATCGACCCAAAACAAGGGGCTAACTGCAGGAAGAAGACCCAAATCATGTGTGAAAATGTGCATCTGATATTTGTTTACAACAATTAAAATCACACTGAGGTGAGAAAAATAATCCATTATATGGCAATCCTCCTCTTGAAGAGTTATCACTTTTAGATATAAAATTTTTCTATGCAAGAACTTTGTGTGAAAATGTAGCATCCGATATGCTTATAACAGTTAGAATACACTGAAATGAGAAAAAAAAGACATCCATCATATGGCAACCATTATGTGTAATTGACTTTTTCTTTGCACATTACATACAAATTAAGGATAAAAAACTAGCAGATGAAATAAGATGAAAGTATTATAACTTACACAATGGGTTTGTAGGATGCTCATCTTTAAGCTTGATCTCTTCTGGAGGCAAAGAAGTTGGTAGTGTCCATTCGTTTGCAGGAAAAGGAACTGGTTTTTCGCAACAAGCATTTAGCGGAGCTGGTGCACTACCAAAAATTAGCTCTTTATTTGCAGGAAGAGTAGCCCATGTAAAGGGATTAACTGCACAAGGGAAGACCTAATCAATGTAGTAACCTACATTTGATACTCCTCGAATCGATTTCAAAGTTGGGAAACCACAAAAAGGCATCTGTTATAATGCTAATCATACACTTGGATCTAACATGATGCTGATGGATAAAGAGATGCAAAAGACAAAAAGTAGCTGCATTCATTCAAGAATTGTGTATGCTGATGGTGATGTGCTTTTGTAACAAGAACTCTATATCCCTGTCGAAAAACTAAAGTGCATACTTCACCATCTATGAACTTTGACCTTCACACATGATATATGAGAGAGAAAAATAGTAACAACAATAGACTGAAACATCAACACTCACAAGGAGGTGTGTGTGCAGGATGCTCATTTGTAAGCTTCGTCGGTTCTGACAGAGGCACATCGATCAGTGGTGTTGATTCATTTAGATAACAAACAGGTTTTTCAAGGGAAGAACTTGGCAAAGTTGGTGCACCTACTAATAGCACTTTATTTGTATGAGGAGCAGTCCAAAATAAGGTATTAACTACAGAAAGAAGACCAATCCATAGTGTTATAATGTAACTTCTGAGATTTAGTATAATTTCTAGACTGCCGGACATGAGAAAGAATAAGCATCATTATGACTACTATAATTCTCTTGCATCTCCCTTAGTGTAGGAGGAAAAAGCAAGGATAAACATTTTTTTTCCTTTTGTATCATTTTTTTTAAAAGATAGCCGACCCCATCCAACCCAGTGGGATAAGACTTGGTTATTGTTGTTGTAATATCATTTTCTTACTTCAAATCTTATATGCTGATGTCATGTCAGTGTTTTTCAAAATAAAAGATGAAGAACACTATCCCTATCCCTCATGGTGTGCATGACATGCAAGGGGAAAAAAAGAGTAAAAACACAGGACTGAAGCATTACAAGATGCATTTGTAGCATGCTCATCTTTCTGCTTCATTTGTTCAGACTGAGGAATGGCAGTCGATGGTTCTGATTCACTTGGAAGAGAAGGAAATGGGTTTTCAGGAAATGTATTTGGTGAAGCTGGTGTAGCAGCACAAGTCAATGGATTAACTGCAGAAAAAAAAACATATCGGTTAATTGTAATAATTTAGTTTGTAGATTACTTGCCACAATCTCAAGAATTCTGGTAATGAGAAGGTAGAAATGACCGATAGAATTAAAGTTCCGTACAGAACAGGAAAGTATACATGTCATCAATAGAGTTTCAAAAGAATTGTAAAATATTTCTCCATTCCATCTGGAATTTGATAGTGCTAATAACCACATACACCACCATGACAGTCTTTCTTTCTTTCATTTTTTTTAAAATTTTTTGGCAAAGTTAAAATGCCTACACTAGACATTTTGTAAGCCTCTACATTTTGTAAATGCCAAATTTCTCAAGATAAAATCCTTAACATAATATGGATATGAGCAAAAATACCAAAAAATTCCATGTAAGGCAAGTCAATCAATTAAAATTAAAGGTGAGAGAAATGGAAATTTAATGAAAGGCGTGAGATGTGCAAACTAAGAAACATATTTGACATGGGTAAAAGGAGCAAGAGATTAAAGAAGAGATTAAGATTCTGCTACTAACTGTCACAGAAATGAAGATGAGATTTAAAAAAAAAATGTTGAACCAGCTAACACCAAACCTAGGGTGAAAGGAAAATGAGATAAAAGAACAATAGACGAGAGGAAAGAGTGAGGGAGATAATGAGGAAATAAATAAAATTATAAAACAGTTTCCAGTATAGCAATTGACCTGTTATTGTTTATTGTATATGTAAGTTCAAATCACATAAACAATAGGTTTTCTTGGATATTATTATGGTGTGACATAGTTGAAACTAACCATTCTAGTAATTACCAAATGCAATAATAATCAGGATGGCTAATCTCAATAGTGTTGCTTGTGCTGAGCAGTATCAAGCCTTGACATGTTTATGCAGAATTCAGGTGTGTTTATTTTTTTAGCTTATTTTTAATTGATTAAGTAATTGTTAGGCATATCTTAGAAGTAAATGAGTAAATTGGCAGAATACTATAAGAGTAAATCATATATGTATTTATCTCGATATACATTAAAGTAAAAAATAACTAAAAATATATTTTCAATTAAACTGTCTAATTAGTATAATATTACTAAAAGTATAAATCTAAGTAAAAGACTAGTAAATGAGTGAAATCCACTAGAATTCATCTCGCCATGCTTCAACATATGCCAAAGCATATCAAGTAACCGTACGATATAATACAAAAAAAATAAAAAAGAGCAGTTCGGTGCATGAAGCTTCTACCAATGTAGAATCCCGGGAAAGAGTTAGTCTTATGTTGCTTTGCAAGAGGTTGTTTTTGAGACTCAAATCCATTCCATGACCACTAGGTCATCCAGCAACAACTTTACCGTTACGCCAAGACTCCCCTCCAACAGTACCATATAATACAATAAAATTGTAATTCAATTGATTACATTTGTCTTGAAACTTGCACACCATGGTGCTAAATCAATATTATTCTCGTTGGAAACCGACAATTCGACACAAAATGATACTTTAAAGCAATTAACATAACTAAGTGAAAGTGGAGATTGTAGCAATTAACATAATTGAGTGAAAATGGAGATCTAGTGTAGCAATTAACATAACTGAGTGAAAGTGGAGATTTAGTGTAGCTCTTTATTTGCAGAAAGAGTAGCCCATGTAAAGGGATTAACTGTGTAAGGAAGACCTAATCACTGTAGTAACATAACATTTAATACTTCTCGAATGAATTTCAAAGTTGGGAAATCACAAAAACACATCTGTTATAATGCTAATCATCCACTTGGATCTAACATGATGCAGATGGATGAAGAGTAACAAAGACAAAAATTAGCTGCATTCATTCAAGAATTTTGTATGCTGATGGTGATGTGCTTTTGTAACAAGAACTCTATATCCCTGTTAAAAAAATAGAGTGCATACTTCACCATGTATGAACTTGACCTTTGCACATGATGTATGAGAAAAAACAAAAATAGAAACAACAATAGACTGAAACATCAATACTCACAAGTAGATGTGTGTGCAAAATGCTCATTTGTAAGCTTCATCGGTTCTAACGGGGCCACATAGATCAGTGGTGTTGATTCATTTGGATAAAAAACAGGTTTTTCGGGGACGGAACTTGGCAAAGTTGGTGAGCCTACTAATCTCTCTTTATTTGTATGAGGAGCAGTCCAAAATAAGGGATTAACTACAGAAAGAAGACCAATCCATATAAGTGTTATAATGTAACTTCTGAGATTTCGTACAGTAATTTCTAGACTGCTGGACATGAGGAAGAACAAGCATCATTATGGCTACTATAATTCTCTTGCATTTGCCATAGTGTAGGACAAAAAAGCAAGGATAAACAATACTCTTTTTTTCCTTGGTATCATTTTCTTACTTCAAATCTTATATTCTGATGTCAGTGTGTTTCAAAACATGAACGTTGTGTGTTCATGTAAAAGATGAACACTATTTCTATCCCTCGTCGTGTGCATGATATCCAAGTACAGGGAAAAAAGAGAGTAAAAACACAGGACTGAAGCATTACAAGATGCATTTGTAGCATGCTCATCTTTCAGCTTCATTTGTTCAGATTGAGGCATGGCAGTTGATGGTTCTGATTCACTTGGAGGAGAAGGAAATGGTTTTTCAGGAACTGTATTTGATGAAGCTGGTGTAGCAGCACAAGACAAGGGATTAACTGCAGAAAAAAGACTGTATCAGTTAAACGTAATAATTTAGTATTTGAGATTACTTGCCACAATCTCAAGAATTCTGAAATGAGAAGCTAAAAATGAACCATCGAATTAAACTACTGTACAGAACATGAAAGCATACATGTCATCAAAAGGGTTCCAAAAGAATTGTAAAATATTTCTCCATTCCATCTGGAATTTGATACTGCTAACCACATACACCACCATGGCTGTTTTTCTTTCATTTTTTTTTATTTATTTTTTGGCAAAATTAAAATGCCTACACTACACATTTTGTAAGCCTCTACGGTAGAACTGCAAATGTCAAATTTCTCTGGACAAGATACTTAACATAATATGGACATGGGCAAAAATACCAAAAAAATTCCATATAAGGCAAGTTAATCAATTAAAATTAAAGGTGAGAGAGATGGAATTTAATGAATGGCGTAAGATGTGCAAACTAGAAAAACATATTTGACATGGGTAAAAGGAGCAAGCGATTAAAGAAGAGATGAAGATATTCTGCTGCCAACTGTCACAGAACATGAAGATGAGATAAAAGAACAAGAGACAAGAGGAAAGGAGGGAGATAATGATGAAATAAATAAAATTTAAAAACAGTTACCACTATAGCATTTGGCCTGTTATTGTTTATTGTATATGTAAGTTCCAATTACATATACAATAAGTTTACTTGGATATTATTGATGGTGTGACGGTTGAAACTAACCATTCTAGTAATTACCAAAATACAATAATAATCGGGATGGCTAATCGAAATACTGTTGTTTGTGCCAAAGAGTATCAAACCCTGACATGTTTCTGCAGAATTCAAGTGTAATGTTTATTTTTTTATCTTATTTTTAATTGATTAAGTAATTGTTAGGCATATCTTAGAAATAAATGAGTAAATTAGTAGAATACTATACAAGTAGATCATATATGTATTTATCTTGACATACATTAAAGTAAAAAAATAAAATAAAAAACCATTTTCAATTAAACTATATAATTCATATAATATTACTAAAAGTATAAATCTAAGTAAAAGATCACTACATGAGTAAAATCCATTTGAATTCATCTCGCTATGCTTCAACATATGCCAAAGCATGCCAAGTAACAGTATGATACAATACAATAAAATTTTAATTCAATTGATTACATTTGTCTAGAAACGTGCACACCATGGTGCTAAATCAATATTATTCTGTTTGGAAACCAACAATTCAACACAACATGATATTTTAAACTAACTAACATATCCAAGTGAAAGTGGAGATTCAGTGTAGCAATAAGGGGTCATATTCAAACTTACGATGTTGATTGACACGGCAAGAAAATTGAATATGCCTTAGCACAATATCTAGAGAATAATAAAAAATTAATTAATTTTAACCCAATCACATTTGAATTTGTGAGGTTAATTTGACACTAATGCTAAATGGAGCCCAAATTGAGGAAAGGGATGAAGGAAGGAATTATTTTCGTATCTACTTTTGTAGAAAAGAGTAAGGCAACAAAAAGTAGTAACTTGGAGATTCTTTTCCCACTTTCAGTTCCATAAAAAAGTGGGTGGAAGAGAAGGGGAAATAAGAGAAGTGGGGAAATCAATTTAATTATACACGTTTTAGGAATGACAACTTAAGGTCACTTTTGCCATTTTGTCTAATTTCTCTTCTTTCCTCTTCCCTTCCCAAAACTCTTCCTATCTTCCCCGCTCCCTCCCTTCAAGTAGACACAACATGCAAGAACATATAATGTCTTAGTACAATATATAAGAAAATAGGTTGAACTGAATTCATATGACGGGCATCAATTCATATGACAGACTTGATGCCATTAGCTCATTACATTACAATTTATGCTGTCAGTTTTTTTTCTCACATCTCATTCTATCCTCATTCTCCAAAATATTTTCTCAGATCTCATATACTATTAACTTCCATTTTACCATGGAAAAGAGATTAACAACTTTTTTAGTAATTATGACCAAACAACAACTTAAGAACGCAACTATTCCCCTAACCATTAATAGTCTACAATTAATCTCTTTGAATAATGGAGGCTTTCATTCCATGTATTTCTCAATAGAAATAATTCACATACCCTTAAATTATGATTTTATTTACAAATTTTCATTTTCTCATTGTGCTTTGTATGTTATTCAATGAGGGCAACCCGGTGGAAGAAGCTCCCGCCATGCAGGGTCCTGGAGATGGATCCATTGTACGCAGTCTTATCCTATTTTTTTGAATGTTATTCAATACAGGGATAAAAAATCATTCTTGGTTTGTGATCAAAACATATAGTTCCCTTGGTCAACTGGCACATGAAACTGATGTGATGTAATCTTCTTCTACAATGATTCTGCAGAACCACAAGCATAACAAAGGAAGAATTCTTCTATGATGCTCCGGCTTAGACAAGGCAAGATGAGGTGGCATGAAGCTCTAGGTAGTCGCTAGCTGAGGTTTCTTTCACGATGCTCGAATTCTAGTAAGGTGAGGAGAGGCAACACAGAGCTCCAAATAAGTTACATCCTCCTACTCCTTAATTCATCACTCCATAACAGTAGCCACCGACACTATGTGTTAACACACCATCATGACACTAGTATAGTATTATTCTGGTAATGATGCTTCAAAATTTGGTTCAATAAACTAAAATTAGGGTCAATTTAATTTTAGTTTGGCTTTTAATTTGTATTATATAATAAAATGAACTCCGTCTCAGTTCACTCCTATTTCCAAATACAGTAGAACTATTACTTATTTAGTTGATCTTCTATATTAATTTAAAGGACTTTTGTTTATATACTATATTTATATTGCTTTAATTTTCTTATGGGGATTTTCTATTTTTTTTTTCAAAATATTACACAAACACTAGTGAGTCGAATAACCTTTCTTATTTTTATAAATTGTGCACTATCTCGGAAAAACTCCGAGAGATATGTTTAAAATGGTATAAATATGTAATTAGACGACCAATAAATGTTTTAACTAAACAATGTGAAACTATACAAATGTGCATATCAAACGAGAAAGACCAAAAAAGACTTGTTTAGCAATAATAAAATAAGATAAATTTATTTAAATATAAATGATGATATAGTAGGGAATAGAGCCCAATAGCGTAGAAAGATTCATATAGCCGACCCCACCTAGTGGGATAAGGCTTGGATGCTGTTGTTGTATAAATAGTGTTACAAGCCACTTTAAAAAAACCATGATCCACCATTGATTACAACAAATTGTATGCCCTCACCTTCTTCAACTTCAAGGAGCTGTTGAAGTAGAAGATCACTGCCATCAGAAGAATTCATCAAACGTAAAGGACGTTTCCTCACATAGTTCTCCTGAAGAGGCCTTGGGGCCTGAAATGAAAACTGAGAGAGAGTTACCCCTTGTCTAGCATACTCTGGATGTTCAACCAAAAACCTGCAAGATTCAAATAAATTAACCAAACATGAAGACGCAACATATGACATAAACAATGCATCCATTTCCACCTTCACTATATATCACAATGATAAGCAATGACATCAAATACCACTATTGATAATATACTATTAGCTCTTTATTTGAGCCGTGTAACAATTAACAATCTTAAATCATCAACATAAATGTTAGTTGTAAAAAATAATATTGATAATCTTCTATTAGCTCTTTTGTTTGAGCCATGGACAAGTAATGCATGCAAGGACAGACAACTACTCATGTGCACGAATATATACAAAAAAACATTGAATAATTGCAAAATTAAAATTGAAAAACTGGATCACACCTTTGAACTTCAACCATGGACCGCAACTTTTTTCCAGATGGAGCAGCATAATACCTGCAAAAAGAAAGCATATAAACACTTGGCACCTTGAAATTGGTTAAAATGCATCGACTTGGAATGACTATTTAGATGACTCAAGATTATAAGAACAGTTGTATGTTTTAAAAAACAAATTTTTGAGATCAAGTCTTTTGCAATAAATACTGAGTTCAGCCAAAAAGCAAATTCATTACAAGAAAGATCCATCTGCACCTACAATATCTTCAGAACAACAAAAAAAATGCATTGTTTAAGGAATAGCACTTTTTTTTTTATTCTGCTTGAATTAGTTAGAGAAAATAAAAGGAGAAAAGAAAGACATGGAAATCCAAAGACGTACACATCTGCAAATTTTGTGCCTCCTTCACCTCTGATTCTAAGCAATCTTTCCCAACCAGAAGGAGGTTGAGCAATGTTTGGTTTATCAATTGCCCAGACTCTACTGCCATCTTGAGATATGTCTTCAGGATCTTCACATTGGATAGCGGGACGCCATTCTCTAGCATGTTCACATACAAAATATTCATCCAATATCTTTTCACGTATCTGTTCATATTTTTCTTTTGTTGGAATTATCCTCCATTTGAAACATGAAGCACATTGGATAGTGAATGTTCCAATTGCTGAATAGGCACGACTGGAAGGATTTGGAACCAAGAAGTTTCTGAAGGGAGTATGATTCTCAATGTGATTAGTAACAACAGGTGTTTCATGACTTGGACCAGGATCATAAAACATCAGTTCTTTTGAATGGCTTTCGATAGATTGATTGCCACAATGCATTAGATCAGCTTCAATCATATGTAGTGACCTTTTTTTACCCCTTTTAGAAGACCCAGGGGATCTGTGACCAAGGGGAGAATCTTCCAAATGTGACTGCATTTGAGTTGCCACCTTCAAAAACCTGTTTGACAAGAATATTGTCAGTAGGATTGCAAATATTTAATTTTGCACTCAAATTTTTTTTATCGAAATGTGATTTATTAACATGCCCACAAACATACAACAACAGGGATGAGTACTAATATTTTAGACACTCTAGCTCCTTTTGGTTTCAGCCTTGTACTAGAGATGTTTAAACATGGTACATAACAAGATGAAATTTTCCACATACACCGCCTATGTTAGTTAGAGCCCTAAGCCAATCATTTGATGATTGTATGGACTCATGTATATCATATTCTTGTATATTAATAAAGGCATTTGTTTGGTTATTATACTTATTTATATTAGTGCCAAATAGACTAAGTATAATAGCGTCCTTGAGTAGAAGGTTCATACCTATATCAATCGATTAGTTGAATCGATAGTGAGATGATATAGGGAACACTACTCTAAATCATTCCTAGTCGAGTATTAGTATTCAGGGACAATGTTAATACAATAAGACTAGCATGTAGGTCAGCTCGATGACTTGATCTCACAAGTCATGGATATAGAGATATCAAGCTGACACATGGGTATGCATTAGAGAATGTATACTGAATGACCCGCCATGAGAAAGTATCATGGATCGTTATATGAGTGTCATATACTTTCTCATGTGACTATTAGTATGACTATTAGTCCTTAGACCTGAAGTCACCATGGATCCCTACATAAGGAGTTATGTACTTTGGTTTCGTCAAACGTCACCCGTAACTGGGTGGACTATAAAGGCGATTACTGGGTATATAACGAATTATGTAGAGGGATGTGAGTGATGTAGATGGGATCTATCCCTCCCATATGACGGGAGCGACATCGGTATTCTTGATAGAGTGAGACCACTAAGTGCATGGCCATGCCCAAATGAGTCAACATTAGATGTTGAGCTCATTTGATCGAGTGAGTCTACTTGGAGTTCAAGATTTAGATTGATTAGAGGATGACACGGTCTATGCCTCATATTGATCAATCTAGATGTCTAGGATAGAAGGACACTTGTCATTATTTTGTGAGTAGTCACAATTGGTAGTCACAAAGGTGATGTCGGATCTCGACATTCTTGTAACTTGGGTAGTAATGATGTGTTGCTAGATACCGCTCATTACTTATGCTCCTAAATGGGTTTAGGGCATTGTCAACGTTACAAGAACCTATAGGGTCACACACTTAGGACAATTAGATGGAGATTAGGTTCATATGATGAACCAAGAGGATTAGATTCATTTGATGAATCAAATTGGATTAAGAGTAATCCTAATTGGGCTAACTTGGATTCGAATCAAGTTGATTCATGTATTTAATGAGTCTAATTTAGATTATGACTTATTAAATCAATTTAATTTAATGAATTAGATTCATTATATTAAGTTGGCTCGAATCAAATGGTTGGATTAGATCAACCATGGTAGAGATTGGGTCAAGTTTGACTTGACTAGAGAAGGAAGACCAAAGGTCAATTTTGACTTGACCTTTTGCCACCTCATTGGTGAGTTGGCATTAGGTGGACCAATGATGATGTTCCACATCATCATGGTGTGCCACCTCATGGAAGTTACAAAGCCATTTTCTTATTAACTTCACATTAATTGCATTTAATGGGGAGTTACACTTGATGAGATGTGGCCGGCCACTTTTGAATGCAAATTGATTTTCATTCATTTCATTCAAGTGTGGTGAATCTTCCTCCTTCTTTCTCTCAAGCTTTCCCTCTCCCTCTCCTCCTTGCTTGGCCGAATCTCACCAAGGTGCTAGCACACCTTTGTGTGAGGTTTTCTCCACCTACGTGTCCGTGTGGATACTTCTAGAGGACCGGCGCTTGACGGTCTAGAGATCCGGCAACTCCTTGGACGAGCGGGATAAGCGAAAGGCACGCTTCGAAGGTATAACCCTTATCTAGTGTAGATCTAAAGGTTTTACAAACTCGTACAAGAAAAGATTTTTCGAAAAGTTTTGTTTACGAATCTTTGCACGGATCTACGGCTTTGGGTGACTCGGGGTTTCCGCGACGCGAAAAAGCGATTTTCGCAGCCCGATGAACCCAACAGTGGTATCAGAGCCACGTGCAAAGACTTGTACGAGTTCGTTTGTATTTTTATGAAAAATATACCTTCTGTGATTTTCTGTAAAAATTGAGTTTTTAGAGTTTTTATGATTAATTTTTCCGTAGAAGCGAAGCACAAGTGTCTCGGCACTTGTAGGCTTCGGCTACCGGAAAGTTTTCTTTTAAACGGCTTCGTTTTGCCCCAAATCCGTTTGGGACAGCGGGGTCGGGTGCCATTAGATCGCAAAGGAGCAACTCACGATAGCTAGATCGTGGGTAGGGGCATTGCCCCTAACCCCTCAAGGGAATTTGCTCCGCGATTACACCCGAAATCGCTAAAAACGAACCCGCCGGGAAGATTTTTCCGAAACGACAATGTCTCGACCCAAATCGTTTTGGGACAGCGGGTTTAGGCGCTGTTGGATCGCAAAGGAACCCTCGCGATGGTTAGATCGCGGGTAGGGGCGCTGCCCCTGGGCCCCGCAAGGGGATCCGTTCCGCGATTGCGCCCGAAACCGCGAAATTTTACTCATAAAAATTGTAAAAATTAATTTTAAAATTATAGAAAATTATGAAAAATATATAATTTTGAATTATATATTAATTTGTGATAGTCATGGCCCAAAATACCCAATAAGATTGGATTTGTGTTGTAATTCATAATACGGCCTGCGTGCCGTCATATGATTGTGTGTGCTGTATTTTTTTTTTTTTTTCTCTTATTCTGGTTGTAAATTAGATTTAGACTCGAATGTAACTCGAGTTTCAAATTGTAATGTACAAATTGGAGCGGTGGAGGGTCCACACGAGACGGAGTTCCGAGGCGGGCACGAGCAACACAAGGTGGTCAAAGGGAGGAGCTTGGAGAAGCTGTTGACCCTAGGTTGACCATTCGATCTTCTCATTGGCTTGAGAAGATCGTAGTAGGGCCATGACTAAATCACAAATAGATTAATTAATTAATTGTTATGTATCTGATGCATGTTTAATAATTAATTAATTAATTAGTGCCTTAACGATTAGATTAGATCTAAGTCATGCACATGATGCACCCTTGCGATTAGATTAGATCTAAGTCGTGCACAAGATGCATCCTTCTCGATTAGATTAGATCTAGATCGAACCAACTCTAAATGCCTAACCGTGTCGTGATACCTATCACTACCTCGATCACATGTATTGTTGAATCTGCCAAAGCAGAGCAATACATATTATCTTGGTAGGGTACGGAGGGACAATCTTGGTCCCGCCTATCAACGCATGGGTGAATACAAACTCAATTAGATTGGGTATTCCTAGTTACTCGGTTGGATCGAGTCAACTATAGGCATTATTCCAACGGTTGGAAAAGATAGGTCAAAATCACATCTATATTAACACTCGGGCGTATTAGCCAAAGCTAACTCGAGTTTTAATATAAATGCGGATATTGATTCTATAAACAAGAGTTGCATAGAGATGTAATTGGTAATCGTTACCTACCGATCATACTAAGCCTTGGGCGTATTAGCCAAAGCTAACTCAAGGGTTAGTATGATGTGGATCTTGTCCCACATGAATTATAGTATTCAGTGGGAGCATCTTTTAATTAAAGGCCTAATTAAAAGATTTTTAAAAGGAATATGATATTTATTTCTGCAAATTTTCTGTTGTAGATAACCATGACGTCGAACACGAATTCCTTCTCCCTGCGATCTGTCCTTGAGAAGGACAAGCTCAACGGAGCGAATTTCCTGGACTGGTACAGGAACTTGAGAATAGTTCTCACCCAGAACGAATCAGACGTTCGAGCCCCATTCCCGAGGCTCCTCCCCGCCAATGCCCCATGAATGCAAAGACGCTAGAAGCATCAAGACGACGATTAGACGTGTCTGCCTAACGCGACCACGAACTCGAGCTTGAAGCAACACGAGTTGATGGGTGCTTACATATGGTCGAGCATCTTCGCCAACTATATCGTGGACAAGCGAGGTATGAGAGATTTGAGATCTCTAAGGCACTGTCAGACGGGGCTCCCGTAGATCCTTATGTACTCAAGATGATTGGGTACATAGAGAACCTACAAAGACTGGTGTTCCCACTGCCAAGAGTGGCCACTGACTTGATCTGCAGTCCTTGCCGGATAGTTATAGTCAATTCGTTCTCAACTATAACATGAACGAGATTCCCGAGCTACTTAGTATATTACGAACTGCGAGATTAACCTTAAGAAGGTTAAGCCCATTCGACGGTCCGAAGCACAAGGCAAGGGCAAGCCCAAAGGTAAGGGAAAGTCCCAAACCAAGGGCAAAGGCAAGGCATCAAGCCTAAAGGAGGGTCGCAGGATGCTACCGCTTCCACCGGGCCCGGAAGAGGAACCGCAAGGTATACTTGAGGATCTTAAGAAGAAGCGAAGTGACACTGTATATATGTTATGTAAGTCAATCTATCTATTTCTACATCATGGGTATTAGATCGGATGTGCTTCTCACATTGTACTGAGAAATAGCAGAGCATCGCAAAGGGCGAGGTGGACCTACGAGTAAGCAATGGAGCACTGTCACTGTAGGAACTTATCACCATCTCCGCCTCCGAGCTTGTCTAGATTTAGATGATTGTTGTTATGTGTCCGCTCTTACTAAGAACATAGTTTCAGTTTCTTGTTTAGACAAGAAAGGATACTCTTTATAATAAAAGACAAATGTTGTTTTTATTTGAAAGATATGTTCTATTAGAGTGCACCACTAATAAACGGACTCTATATTCTAGACCTTGAGAACCCTATCTATAACATTAGTACCAAGAGGTTCAAGTCAAACGACATGAACCAAACCTACCTCACTGTCGCTTAGGTCATATAAACGACAAACGCTATCCCAGCTAAGGATGGTTTTGGACTCATTTGATTTAGAATCATACGAGATATGCGAGTCATGCCACGAGGCAAGACGACCAAGACTCCCTTTAGTGGGCGTAGCGAGAGGATCTGTTAGACTCATACATAGTGATGTATGTGGCCCTTTCAACGTCAGTAAGAGGTTATAGGTACTTCATCACATTTCTTGATGATTTCAGAGATACGGTATATTTGATGACACATAAGTCGGAATCCTTTGAAAAGTTTAAAGAATTCAAGAATGAAGCATGAAACCAACTTGGTATTAAAATACTTGATCGATCGAGGTGGTGAATACTTAAGCCATGAGTTTCGTGACTACTTAGTCGAGTGTGGGATTTTATCCCAACTCACTCCTCCCGGAACACAGTGGAACGGTGTATCCGAAAGGAGGAATCGTACTTATTAGATAGTACGATCTATGATGAGTCACAGATCTTCCGACATATCTACGGGATATGCACACGACAGCTTTCATACTCAACCGAGTTCCATCAAAGGCCGTGATAAAGATACCATATAGGATATGGATCGGAGAGATGCCCAGGTGTCATCCATGATTTGGGACCGTGAGACTTACGTACGACGCCAAGTCTCGCACAAATTAGGACCCAACTCCGACAAGTGCTATTTCACCGGATATCCCAAGGAAACTAAGGGATATTATTTCTACATTCCCAGTCAACATATGTGGCAAAGATCGGGTCTTTCTAGAAAGGGACTTTGCTTTAGAAAGACTAGTGAGAGCGTTCGATCTTGAAGAAGTTCAAGATGCGAACAAAAGACTAACGCCTCGATGGAAATTGAATGGAACCACAAAGTGGTGTGGATAATGTTGTTCCACAAGGAGTTGAGGAACAACAACCGGTTCAAGTAGACATACCTCTTCGCAGGTCTGGTACGTCGTCAGCCGGAGAGATACTCATTTCTCTTGTCGACCATGACGACATTGTGCTCATAGAGGACGAGCCTACCACCTATCAAGAAGCTGTGATGAGACCAGATTCGAGAAATGGCTAGAAGCCACGAGATCCGAGATGGAATCCATGTACACCAACCAAGTATGGACTTTGGTTGATCCAAGGGGTAAACCCATTGGGTGCAAGTGGGTCTTTAAGAGAAAGACCGATATGGATGGACCTATCTATAAGGGTCGCAGTAGCTAAAGGTTTCAAGCAAATTCATGGTATTGACTATGATGAAACCTTTCTCCAAGAGCGATGTTTAAGTCCATTCGGATCACGCTTGCTATTGCAGCCTACCATGACTATGAGATTGGCGGATGGATGTCAAAACCGCGTTTCGAATGGAAACCTACTGAGGATGTGTACATGACACAACCCGAGTTTTGACAGAAATAAAGTATGTAAGTTTCAACAGTCCATTTATGGACTAAAGCAAGCTTCGGATGGAATCTTCGATTCGATGATGCGATCAAACAGTTTGGTTTCATCAAGAACGAAGACGAGCCTTGTGTCTACAAGAAGGTCAGGGACATAGTTGTCTTCCTCATATATATGGATGACATACTACTCATGGGAAGGACATCCTTCAGTCTGTCAAGACATGGCTGGGGAGTCGCTTCTCAATGAAGGACTGAGGCATCCCGCATTCTAGGGATACGGATCTATAGAGATAGATCTAAGAGATTGGCTTAAGTCGAGTACATACATCGACAAGGTACTCCTTCGGTTTGCCATGCAGAATTCCAAGAAGTGTCGATGTCACATGGCGCGAGTCTTTCGAAGACTCAAGGTCCCTCTTCTGGAGAGGAGAGAGACCGTATGGATCGATCCTTATGCCTCACCCATAGGATCGATCACGTACGCCATGCTATGTACTCGACCGATGTCTCGTATGCTTTGAGTACGACGAGCAGATACAGATCCAGGTGAAAGTCATGGATAGCGGTCAAGAATATTCTTAAGTACTTACGAAGGACTAGAATATTTCTTGATATATGGAGGCAATGATGAGCTAAGTAAGGGTTACAGTGATGCCACTTTCAGACCGATCGGGATGATTACCGATCGCAGATCGGTTCGATTTTGCATGAATGGTGGTGTCACACCTGAAGAGTTCGCAGGATACGATGGTGATTCTACAACAAGACGAGTATATTCAGCGCATCGAGGCGAAGGAGGCGGATCCGCAAGTTCATCATCGAACTTGGGTGGTTCTAGTATCACGACCAGTTGAGCTCTATCGTGACAACAACGGAGCTATAAGACGAAGGAACCTCGCTCACACCAGCCGACCAAGCACATACTACGCTTCCATCTCATTCGAGAAATTATCGACAGAGGATGTGAAGATTTGCAGAGTACCCACAGAGGCTAACATCGCAGATCCCTTGACCAAGGCTGGCACGGAGGAAGCATGATGGTCACACTAGTCTTTGGCCTTAGAGCCTATATTGATTGGCATTAGTGCTAGTGGAGATTGTTAGTTAGAGCCCTAGAGCCAATCATTTGATGATTGTATGGACTCATGTATATCATATTCTTGTATATTAATAAAGGCATTTGTTTGGTTATTATACTTATTTATATTAGTGCCAAATGGACTAAGTATAATAGCGTCCTCGAGTAGAAGGTTCATACCTATATCAATCGATTAGTTGAATCGATAGTGAGATGATATAGGGAAGACTACTCTAAATCATTCCTAGTCGAGTATTAGCATTCGGGACAATGTTAATACAATAAGACTAGTGTAGGTCACTCGATGACTTGATCTCACAAGTCATGGATATAGAGATATCGTCGACACATGGGTATGCATGTATATTGAATGACCCGCCACGAGAAAGTATCATGGATCGTTATATGAGTGTCATATACTTTCTCACGTGGCTATTAGTATGACTATTAGTCCTTAGACGAAGTCACCATGGATCCCTACATATGAAGTTATGTACTTTGGTAACGTCACCCGTAATCGGGTGGACTATAAAGGCGATTCGGGTATATAACGAATTATGTAGAGGGATGAGTGATGTAGATGGGATCTATCCTCCCATATGACGGAGCGACATCGGTATTCTTGATAGAGTGAGACCACTAAGTGTATGGTTACGCCCAAATGAGTCAACATTAGATGTTGAGCTCATTTGATCGAGTGAGTCTACTTGGAGTTCAAGATTTAGATTGATTAGAGGATGACACGGTCTATGCCTCATATTGATCAATCTAGATGTCTAGGATAGAAGGACACTTGTCATTATTTTGTGAGTAGTCACAATTGGTAGTCACAAAGGTGATGTCGGATCTCGACATTCTTGTAACTTGGGTAGTAATGATGTGTTGCTAGATACCGCTCATTACTTATGCTCCTAAATGGGTTTAGGGCATTGTCAACGTTACAAGAACCTATAGGGTCACACACTTAGGACAATTAGATGGAGATTAGGTTCATATGATGAACCAAGAGGATTAGATTCATTTGATGAATCAAATTGGATTAAGAGTAATCCTAATTGGGCTAACTTGAGTTCGACTCAAGTTGATTCATGTATTTAATGAGTCTAATTTAGATTATGACTTATTAAATCAATTTAATTTAATGAATTAGATTCATTATATTAAGTTGGCTCGAATCAAATGGTTGGATTAGATCAACCATGGTAGAGATTGGGTCAAGTTTGACTTGATTAGAGAAGGAAGACCAAAGGTCAATTTTGACTTGACCTTTTGCCACCTCATTGGTGAGTTGGCATTAGGTGGACCAATGATGATGTTCCACATCATCATGGTGTACCACCTCATGGAAGTTACAAAGCCATTTTCTTATTAACTTCACATTAATTGCATTTAATGGGGAGTTACACTTGATGAGATGTGGCCGGCCACTTTTGAATGCAAATTGATTTTCATTCATTTCATTCAAGTGTGGTGAATCTTCCTCCTTCTTTCTCTCAAACTTTCCCTCTCCCTCTCCTCCTTGCTTGGCCGAATCTCACCAAGGTGCTAGCACACCTTTGTGTGAGGTTTTCTCCACCTACGTGTCCGTGTGGATACTTCTAGAGGACCGGCGCTTGACGGTCTAGAGATCCGGCAACTCCTTGGACGAGCGGGATAAGCGAAAGGCACGCTTCGAAGGTATAACCCTTATCTAGTGTAGATCTAAAGGTTTTACAAACTCGTACAAGAAAAGGTTTTTCGAAAAGTTTTTGTTTACGAATCTTTGCACGGATCTACGGCTTTGGGTGACTCGGGGTTTTCGCGGCCCGATGAACCCAACAGCCTATTGCAAGAGAATTTTTTATCTTAGAAGTTAGATGAGAACAGCCAAGTGCACAATGCCCAACCTTTATATAAATCACACACTTCCTTTTTTATGTTTTAAATCTCACATATTCTGCAATACCTAAGCACCTAACCCATTACAGATTATGAAAACCAGGGATGTTCCATCCATCCATCAAGTGTATATAAAGAAGCCCTCCATCCTATTCTTCCTGAAGGAATAGCTTCTCATCATAGTAACACAGGCACATTGTGAATATTAGCATGCTTGTTCCAGCGGTGTTTGTCTATGTCAATGCGTAACACTTTTTTTTGTCTTGGCCTCTCTCTTGATTTTAGCATGTCATCCTTGAGCAAGGGCCATGCTAACATGTGTTGCATTATTCTGATTATATCAGATATCTTTGAAGGGACTCAATGCTTAGCTCTATATAAAAATGGTCAACAAGCAACAGCTTCTTTCTTGACTATAACTTTTCTTTTCTCAGATCATTTCTTGAGAAGTAATTCATACTAACTGAAGAATTCAATCAAACATTGATAGTGCTGCTACATTGAATATTTTGTATGATAATGTCGATTCTGAGATACTTATTCTTGGCTTTCAAAAGTCAAATGTGGATATCCTTGTACATAAAATATACAAAGGAAGCAACTAAAAATCATCAATCAAATCAAGAAGGCACCAACCATCTTAACTAATCAGCAGAAATGTCTTAAAAACATACACAGGAGATGGCAAGAAAAACATTAAACAATTATCAGGGCACCAAAAGAAAGGCTCGAGTTCGCAAGTACTAGAAGCGTCTAAAAAAAGGAAAGGAGGATAAATTAAGAGGACTAAGAAAAAGGTTAAAGGTTAGAGTTTTCAAGTGTTTTAGAATGCGACACATAATCTAATTTTTATAAGGTGGAAACTCTAGGAAAGCTGTATCATCTGCAACTGTGTTTGTCCAATTAGGATATACCAAAATTTTCTCTGTTCCAAAAAACATTTTATTGAGTTATTTTATTTTCAACTCCAAGACATAGACTCGTTTGCATTTATCTAAACACTAGTTCAATTTTGTTGAACAAATTAGGATACATTGAAATCGTTAAACATGCACACCATTACCAGATCATGAACTTATGGTCTGTCTTGATGCACCTGAGGCTGGCTAACTACAGAAAACATGTTGGCATTTAAAGTAACTATTGTCTTGTGCCTTATTATCCATGGAGTAAAATGGATTTAACCACGCATAATGCAACTGAGAAGAAACACCATTTATCGGCATACAGAAGAATCTATCTGTCTATCGCACTCGATTTATTGCCAAAACGATTCTACAAACTCACATAAAGTTATGCCAGAATATGCATCAGTATTAACGAGGGCAAACGGAACTGAGGAATCCAATCTGATGCAGCAAAAACATTCCAAAAGTCGCCCCTCTTTTTTTTTTTTTCCAAATCAAACAATCGCATTCAAATCTTCCATAAAAGATTCAGATTAGAAACCTAAGGATCACCTGGTATTTCCAAATCACAGAGGCCTCATCCGGCCCTCGCACATGGAAGCAATCCCGATATTTCGGGGAGAGAGAGAAAAGAGAACAACCCTCATTTTTCTCTCTTTCCTTTTTTTTTTTTTTTTTTTTTTTTTTTTGGCCTTTCCTCAACTGTGCTGGGCTTGCCCAACTTCGATGACAGGGAGGATGGACGAACGGCTCTCACTGTAACAGTGAATCGTCACCAACGAAGTATACTTACGGCTCTACCTACGTCGTGACTCGTTGTCATAGGGCAGCAATGAGTGAACCCATGTTTACCCGAAGCATATGGCGGGTAGAAAAGTGAGCGACGAATGGTGAGTCGGCAGAGGTCAGAGTCCCGCGGTCGATGAGACGATGCGATGTACCTCTCCAAATCCAAGTTTTTGATCCGGCGAACCGAGCTGGACCGTAAACTGGCCAGGATGGGCCCGAGCAGGGTCCCGCCCTGATCCATTCGTTAAAAAAATATAAAAATAAAATAATAAAATATAATATATTACACATCTAAAATATTTTTTTTAAAAAATTATAAAAGCATTTATTTATTCATCGTCAGCGGCGCAGCAACTACCAACAGGGGGCGGCCGATAAAGCTCTAATTGACAGATCTAACTATGAAATCTGATTGCTAGGCCTTTGTTCATGAGCGACAAGAGCAATACAAAGAGCAAATTTGAAATAGAATGGCATTGCAATTTGAGACGATCATCTCTGTGGATCTCTTCTCCTTCCTCACCACGACCACATTATGGGATTGGAGGTGTTCGGAAGGACCTGAGTGATCATGCAGTGCTGAGGCAGCTGCTGGAGTCCTTCACCTCCTGCGCCATATCCAGTCACTTGCCTCACCTCCTCCTCAACTTCCATGGATGTAGCTTCAGCTTCCTCCGTGGCCATGGCAGCTTGGGATGGCGCCCATGGAACAAGAGCCAAAGAGCTGGAGTTAGCAGCTTCCGCCTCATCCTTCGCTTGAAACCTCTGATTCCCTGGCTTGAAAACTTGATCTACAAGCAAGAATTCCAACATGGAGAGGAGTCAAATGAGGAAACGCATTGCGAGAAATCCCCTCTTTTCTCCGAGGGCTTACTCTTGAGAGCATGGATTAAGTCCGAGGTGACGCGAACAGACAGATTAGATGAACCAGGGGACAAGAATATTGGTGACTCCACGTGCTTGTAGAGAACGATGGCTCTCTCGTCGTTGGAAGGATACGGAGGCGAGTCCTCCTTGTGCAAGGATTCCGAACTCGGCAGGAAATCGTCGCCGCTGACACTAGAAACTGAGTCATCAAATTCCGTAGCGGATGCTGTTTCAACCTCTTCCACGATCGGTGAAAACTCATCGGGATCCTTCAGAAAAAATAAGAACACGAACTTGAGATCCGCAGTTATTTTCGAAGATTTAAGCTAAAATTATACATTAAAATGATTTCTGTAACATCCAGGGAAGATCGACTGTTCAGGAAACTATGTAAAAGGCACCAAGAAACGGAGAAATAAATCGGGAGCCAAAGCTTAGGACGGATCGAAATTGATTTTTAATGTTTTGTTTTCTATTCCACACTTTCGTTGTTTCGAATAAACCAAATCTGAAAATAGAGAATTGAACACACAACGGTTCTTCGAAATCCCCATCAAAATTCTTCCAACTATCCCAAACTCAAAAGATCGCCACGATTTCGAGTACTAAATCAAGGAACAAGCGTCCGCGCCCGACAATGAAAGGGAAAAGACACGAAATTCGAATTCAGGATGAGTTGCCTACCAATCTTCGTATCTTTCTCGCCGGGGACGAGAGAGAGAACTCCATAAACTCGTCGCACGCCTCATCCAAGTCTTTCCGCTTCGTCTTCATGCGGCAGAACTGCGCCGTGCCACCGGGTCTCCGTCGATCTCCTAATCTTCCGGAACGAAATCCAACCGAATCAAGATCCCACAGGAAAGCTACTCCTTTGCTCAACGCCTCCGTCGCTGCTCCAAGCCACAAGAGTGGGGCGCTTCTGCGCCATTGATGGATTATAAGCGCGACGGGGGGAATCTGTCGCGTGTCCTTCGAGCCCTCTCTGGAATTCTCCAGAACAGCGCCTATGATTTGGGTTATTGAAATGGGCCTAGAGGCTACAATTTGGGCTTCACAAAATCCATTACTTGTTTAAGGTTTTTTTTTATAATTTTAAATTACTATTAAATTATATTTAAAAGCATTTTAATAATGGAATAATAAATTAAAAATATCATCGGAGTCGGTGGTCCCACAGAGTTCCCAAATCCTGGCTTCGATCTATCCCAAACCCTAGAAGGGTGGTTTATTGGCTTCCCAAATCCTCGATTCCACTCGATCTTGATTTCGAGCTCCTTCTCTGCGTCAGTCTTCGATAGATCGACTCCGATGGATAATTTGGACGAGGAGATCACCAAGGCGCAGGAGGAACGACGGAAGATGGAAGATGTTGCTATGCTCACCTCCGTCACCTTCGACTCCGACCTTTACGGCGGGGGCCCCGACCGTTTCGAGGGCTACGAGCGCTCCATCGCCGTCAACGACGAGGAGGAGGAGCAGGACGGCGACAGCCGCGAGCTAGCTCGCCGGATGGCCTCCTACACCGGCCCCAAGTCTCTCAAGGAGATCCCCAGGGTGCCGGATGGCGACGAAGATTCGGGGTTCAAGAAGCCGCAGCGGATCATCGACCGGGAGGATGACTACCGGCGCCGGAGGCTTCAGAGGATCATTTCACCTGATAGGAACGATCCATTTGCCTCCGGGGAAGCTACGCCAGACCCCGCAGTTAGGACGTATGCAGATGTGATGCGGGAGCAGGCCTTGCAGCGACAGAAAGAGGACATTTTGAAGGAGATAGCTAAGAAGAAGGAGGAGGAGAAGGAGAAGGCTGCTGCTGAGCCAGCCCCTACGGCGCAGAAGAGGAGGAACAGGTGGGACCAATCCCAGGAGGCTGATGGAGGCGCTGCCAAGAAGGCAAAGCCAAGCTCGGTGTCATCTGACTGGGATGCTCCCGATTCCACCCCTGGGATTGGGCGGTGGGATGCAACACCGACTCCAGGGAGGGTTGCGGATGCAACGCCCTCTATCTCACGCAGAAACAGATGGGATGAAACTCCTACCCCTGGGAGACTTGCTGATGCCGATGCTACTCCTGCCGCAGGTGGTGTCACCCCTGGTGCTACGCCAGCTGGTATGACATGGGATGCTACTCCCAAGCTTGCTGGGCTTGCAACACCAACGCCTAAGCGCCAAAGGTCAAGGTGGGATGAGACTCCTGCAACCATGGGCAGTGCCACGCCATTACCTGGCGCTGTGACTCCTGCTGCAGCATTCACTCCTGGTGTCACTCCTGTTGGTGGTGTTGATCTTGCCACTCCGACACCTGGTGCAATAAACCTTCGAGGTGCTATGACTCCGGAACAGTTTAATCTGTTGCGGTGGGAGAGGGACATTGAAGATAGAAATAGGCCATTGACAGATGAGGAGCTCGATGCTATGTTTCCACAGGAAGGGTACAAGATATTGAATCCTCCCGCATCCTATGTTCCCATCAGGACTCCTGCAAGGAAACTCTTGGCTACACCTACTCCAATGGGTACGCCACTTTATTCGATACCAGAGGAAAACCGTGGGCAACAGTTTGATGTCCCAAAGGAGGCACCTGGGGGCTTGCCGTTCATGAAACAAGAGGACTACCAATACTTTGGGGCTCTACTGAATGAAGAAGAGGAGGAACAGCTGTCTCCAGAAGAGCAGAAGGAAAGAAAGATCATGAAGCTATTGCTGAAGGTGAAGAATGGTACTCCTCCACAGAGGAAAACAGCCCTGAGACAACTTACAGATAAGTCCAGAGAGTTCGGAGCTGGCCCACTGTTCAACAAAATTCTGCCTTTGCTCATGCAGCCGACACTTGAAGATCAAGAGCGTCATCTTCTGGTAAAAGTTATTGACAGGATTCTATATAAGTTGGATGAGTTGGTCAGGCCTTTTGTTCATAAGATCCTTGTGGTTATAGAGCCTCTTCTAATTGATGAGGATTACTATGCCCGTGTTGAAGGAAGAGAGATAATCTCCAACCTCAGCAAAGCAGCTGGTCTTGCAACTATGATTGCTGCCATGAGGCCGGATATTGATAATATAGATGAGTACGTGAGGAATACAACAGCACGAGCTTTCAGTGTTGTGGCTTCTGCTTTAGGTATTCCTGCTTTGTTACCATTTCTGAAGGCTGTTTGTCAGAGTAAGAAATCTTGGCAAGCACGGCACACTGGGATTAAGATTGTCCAGCAGATTGCTATTCTCATGGGATGTGCTGTGCTGCCACATCTTAGGTCTCTGGTGGAAATTATAGAGCAGGGTCTTAGTGATGAGAACCAAAAGGTGAGAACAATTACTGCCTTGTCTCTTGCAGCACTTGCAGAAGCAGCTGCTCCTTATGGAATTGAAAGCTTTGATTCAGTGTTGAAGCCTCTTTGGAAGGGTATCAGGTCTCATCGTGGAAAGGTTCTTGCTGCCTTCCTGAAGGCGATTGGTTTTATTATCCCTCTGATGGATGCTGTTTATGCAAGTTACTATACTAAAGAAGTCATGATTATCCTTATCCGTGAGTTCCAGTCACCTGATGAAGAAATGAAGAAGATTGTGCTAAAAGTTGTCAAACAGTGTGTAAGTACAGAAGGGGTTGAGTCTGACTACATCCGTAATGATATTCTTCCTGAGTTTTTCAGGAATTTCTGGGTTAGGAGGATGGCACTGGACCGTAGGAACTACAAGCAGCTTGTGGAGACAACTGTAGAAATTGCAAATAAGGTTGGTGTGGCAGATATTGTAGGGAGAATAGTGGAGGATCTCAAAGATGAGAGTGAACCTTATAGGCGTATGGTGATGGAGACAATTGAAAAAGTGGTGGCTAACTTGGGAGCATCAGACATCGATGCTAGATTAGAAGAACTTCTTATAGATGGGATTTTGTATGCCTTCCAGGAGCAGACAAGCGATGATGCAAATGTTATGCTTAATGGATTTGGTGCAGTGGTCAATGCTTTGGGCCAGAAGGTCAAGCCTTATCTTCCTCAGATTTGTGGTACCATAAAGTGGCGGTTGAACAACAAGAGTGCCAAAGTTAGGCAGCAAGCTGCAGACCTGATATCACGGATTGCCATCATCATGAAGCAGTGCAAGGAAGAACAGCTGATGGGCCATCTGGGTGTTGTCCTGTATGAGTATCTGGGAGAAGAATACCCTGAAGTCTTAGGTTCCATCTTGGGAGCACTTAAAGCTATAGTCAATGTCATCGGTATGACTAAGATGACACCACCTATTAAGGATCTACTTCCTCGTTTGACACCAATCTTGAAAAACAGACATGAGAAGGTGCAGGAGAATTGCATTGATCTCGTTGGTAGAATTGCAGACCGTGGAGCTGAATTTGTGCCAGCTAGGGAGTGGATGAGGATTTGTTTCGAGCTTCTTGAGATGTTGAAGGCTCACAAGAAGGGGATCCGAAGAGCTACAGTCAACACTTTTGGTTATATTGCAAAGGCAATCGGGCCACAAGATGTTCTTGCAACACTTTTGAACAATTTGAAAGTTCAAGAGCGTCAAAACCGTGTGTGTACTACTGTGGCTATTGCTATAGTTGCTGAAACATGCTCGCCTTTCACTGTTCTTCCAGCTCTCATGAATGAATACCGTGTTCCTGAGCTGAATGTGCAGAATGGAGTTCTTAAATCACTCTCTTTCCTCTTTGAGTACATTGGTGAGATGGGTAAAGACTACATCTATGCTGTTACCCCACTGTTGGAGGATGCTTTGATGGACAGGGATCTGGTTCATCGTCAGACTGCTGCTTCTGCTGTTAAGCACATGGCTCTTGGAGTTGCTGGTTTAGGTTGTGAGGACGCACTTGTCCACTTGCTTAATTATGTCTGGCCCAACGTTTTCGAGACTTCTCCTCACGTTATTAATGCTGTGATGGAGGCTATTGAAGGAATGAGGGTTGCACTTGGTGCAGCTGTCATTCTAAATTACTGCCTTCAGGGTCTTTTTCACCCTGCAAGGAAAGTTAGGGAGGTCTACTGGAAAATTTACAATTCTCTTTACATTGGCTCCCAAGATGCTTTAGTAGCTGGTTATCCCACACTAGAAGATGATGGAAACAATTTATATAGCCGACCAGAGCTTGCAATGTTCGTCTGAATGATACCTAGGCCAGTTTGCATATGCCTTTGTTGCTGCTGAGTTGTGGTAATAGAGGTTTGCAACTTGTTTTCTTGGTTGGTCTTTCCTAATAATTATAGAAAATTATATTTCTGAATCCTTAAACTTTATGCATTAGGTTGTCATTTAGTTTATGTACATTCTATATTTGGTCATATTAATTAGTAATATTTGTAGTTTTTTCCTCTATGGAAAGCTTTACTTTTTTATCGATATATAATTGCCTGTTCTTTTATGTTAAAACCATTTTCGGACTGTTACTTTATTCTGGTGGTATTGATAGGGTGTTCATTTGCCTATTATTGGTTCACTTCCAAGTAAAGACATGTTTTGTGCATTGGCATACTTGCTTTGGATATAGTTTCAGCTTTGATGCCTCTTAATAGCTAAGGTGCCTGCAATGCTTTTATTTGGGAAAATTATTTGTTCATGTTGATTAATTATAGACTTCTTTTTATTTCTTCCTTGGCCGACTGTATGGTTCTTGATGTCGTTCATAGTCCATCCATAGGTCTTTTTAAAAAACTTAGCCTTTTAAGTACAGGTCAAACTTATGAGGTTTGTAAATAAATTTTTTGACTCTAATATTTCCCTTAACTTCAGTTATCGTTTACCTAATCATTGTCTTCTAATCCTCAATCTAGTTATTATTAAATGCAAAATACAATCGTGAGATCTGTGTTTTATAACTATTTGTACATTTTGGAAAAATGGATTAATTCGGGAAGATAATAGTTAAATGGATTAATCGTGAGATCATTGCCCTATCCTAAATGGCTGTTCAATTGAAGTTAAATGTTCAAATTATATTGGTATAGCTAAGAACTATAGTTTCACATTAAGCTCAAAATGAAGATACCAACATCCTCTCTGTATGCTTGGAGTTGTCATAATAACTGTAAGTTGCACAATCTAATTGGAACATGAACATAATAGTTCACTCTTTGTAGATTCATCTTAGATTGTTGTCAAATAATTTATGCATGATTATGTGCTAAGTGATGTTAATGTTGTCTTATGTGGCATCTTTTTTTCGGGTGCTTTCAGCATTCTATTTCATTTCTATGTACTTTACATTGCTCTTCACATGTTTTTGATATGATCTGAGATTCAAGTGTTTAGGTGGAGTATTTGTTCTTACATGTGTTCTATCGGTTGCTCGATCACAGTTTGTTTCATTGAAGACAGCTCTTATACATTTTCAGGGTCTCATGTTCAATTACTTTTGGCTAGAGAAATCATCATCGCTCAAACTCGTTTCAGCACAATGGAGTTTACATAGTTTCATTTTAGTTTTTTCTTTTTCTGTGCTTTCATAGTGTGTTGGAGATTATAATAACATCCTAATTTGTAATTTTATAGGGTTCTCTACCCTGGCACCATTTGCTTGCGATTCGAGGAGGAAACTCTATCAAGAACACCGAGCAACAACTTCTAGTCGGATTTCACGTTTATTATGTCTGTTAAACCAGCAATATTACCAGGACGTTTATTCTTGTTATTTTTCAAGGGAATAAACTTGTATGTGAAAGACATGTTCCACAGTTGTTGCCCGTGTAAAGTTAAATGTATATTAGTATTGCAACAACACTGTCAATTTCATTTATTTGGCTTTGCTTCGATATGTTCTTTTTTTTTTTTTGTAATCCAGCTATTCAAACTTTTGTCGATCCAAACTAATCTTAGAGTTGAGCAACCTTTCCGTTGGGTCATCTATCAGATAAATTTAGAAGTGCAAGCGGTTTCTTGTGGGTGGTCTATCAGTTAAATTTAGGTTCCTTGTTCAACAATTAACGTTTCATATTTTTCATTTCATGGGAGGAAAAGACCATCCAAATAATGTTTCATATTTTTCATTCTATAGGTGGAAAATGGCTTGTATTATAATCTGAGAAGGCATTTTGCTTTATTTTTATTGGAGTAAAAATGATATCCTTCATTCCAAATGGTTTAGCATCGTAAGTTTTAGAAAAATTATTGATATTTTGTTCAATTTCTTTGAAATTGAAAGAATGAATGTATTTTGAGAGATGATAAATTTTAAAAACAGATTAAAAAAAATAAGATGGATTTATAATTAATAAACGTCGATTAGCTATCTTATTCAATTTATCTCTTTAAATTAAGTCTGGATAATAGATAAGTAAAATCGTAAAAGGGATGAAGAAAAATTGAAGTTTAATTCCTGTCAAGAGCTAACCTTCTACGTGGTCAGCAAGTACAAAGGAATGAACAAAATCTCATATATAATATTGACGATCGAATAAGAGGCTCATCTTACGTGTACAAAACAATTATCAGGTAGCAATCGTTGATACTCTTCTTTAGAGATTCAGAGAAGCAAAAAACAAGAGTTGATATGTTTAGCATCAACATGGGAATAAGAGTGGGAAACCATCCCTGCATAATTTGCTGTTCGAAAGATCGAGCTTGCTCATCTTTGCTTCGCACCACGACAGCTGCTCCTTGCTGAGATGGGCCATCCTCAGAACCCTTGATACGACTTTGATGTCGATTAGTGCAAATAGAAAATCCACTTCTTCCATGGTCGAAGGCCAAGCTTTCTTCTTCCATGCTTTCTTCCTCTTAAACAGTTCCTTCACTTTCATATCCTGCATCGACAAAAGAGTTGATTAGCAGGTTCCTAGTCTATCATCACTGACAGATTATTTACATCGAATACCTTTACAAGTGAGGCTTGAACTTGTTGAGGGGAGCCTCGAGCGCTATGCGTTGAGAAGAAACTACTGGGTTTTTTCTTATCTATCTTCAGAAAATGGAGGAATGTTAAGATACAATCCCCCATTATCTTAATGAGTACAGAAGCAGGAACTGGCTCGTCCCAATAATCATCCAAATTTTCTTTCTTTTCCAAATCTGAAAAGAGACAAGAAAGAACAAACCAGTAAATACAAGCACTCGACTATTCAAGTAGAGTTTAATTGCATTAATCACAAAGAACTGTAAATTATAACCTAAACAAAGTAGTTGTATTACCACCAACAGGGCAGATGTATCTTAGAATTATTCTTAAATCTCACATATCAATGGCATGATCATAAATTTAGGACAATCCACATTTCCTAACTGAACTAAGCATGGCAGAAAAAACCCTTACTATTTGTCACTGAACAGCCAAAGCAAATAATCTAAATGATGACTACAATAGCAAAAAGATACTCAGCTGTTGTTACGCATTACCTAGAAAATTTGGGACTTGAAGAAACTTAGAGTGCAAACCCCGACTATGGGCATAAATCTCCACCCTGGATCCTTGGTCAAAAGGCTCATTCTCAATAAATCTCTGCAATAATACCTGGAATTGCTGGAATGCTTGCGCAGCATAGCCATAGGAGCCGCAATGCTCAGGCTGCCATATAATCCTCCGGTTCAGCTGCATATACTGGCAATAAAGTGCTTCCCAAGTTAAAGAAACTTGTGCCACATAAGCAACTTCTAGATTTTGGCATGGATCATCTTGGTCCAGTTGCTCCAGCTCATACTCCTTGGTGTGTTCATCTTGCCTCTTTAAAGAGATGTTGCTGAGGCCCAGAACCATTTTCTTTGGCGTAGGTCTTAGTGACTGGCTTGGTGTACCCAACCATGCTGGAAGAACATGCAATTACAGGTAAATAAAAATGTGAAGCACTTGGCAACAACATCAAAGCGCCATGATGATATGAGATTGCATTGAAGACAAAGCCAACATAAAAAATAATAATAGCTATTAAAAGATCAATCAGATGAAGTTCAAGTACAAAAATTGATATATAGCAAAAAAGAAAGATTGATAGAGAAACTGAGTTTAAGGTTCCAAGTTTTATCAAGCGCCACATTGAATGCTAACGGTGAATATGACTGTTGGAACAAGAGCAATGAAATTAACAGCTAGCCATTACATGATCAACAGCTAAGAGAGAAGGAAATACTTCAAAGAAACATCAAAGTTTACTCTAGGAAATGTAAAGATCCACAGTGAATTCAGCATTAGGGAATGTCATACCAGGCTCTTTGAAATGTTTGGTGATGTACTGGTCAAAGAACAGCATTCTCTCAGTGTACTCGTGGTACATCTTTTCGAACTCAAAGCTTGGATAAGCATCGCCCATGTCCAACTCCTTCGATCCGCTCGAGCTAGTCTCCTCTTCTTCCTCGCCCTCCAGGAACTCTTCTTCCGGTATAAGGACCAAGAAGCTGTTCTTCCTCAGTTGCTCCAGCCGCCTCTTCACCTCATTCGTGATGAAATCATCGTCATCCTCATCCTCGCCCTCTTCGGAAACGCGATCAGAAGCAGCGAGCTTCGGCGTTGCGTCTAAGGTATCTTCCTTGGGCTCCGACGACTGATCACGCTCGCGATCCGTATCTTTTCTCCACCTAAGCTTACCGAAAATGGGAAATCTTATTGATTTAAGGAATTCCATTGAATCCGCTCAGGAAGACGGAGCGATCGTCAACACAAACTTGTTTCCGAAAATGAAACCCAGCAAGATCTCCTCTTTTCTCCACCAAAACACCTTGCAGCTTCAAGAAGTGGAGAAACTAGAAGAAGGAAGCGCCACAATGACAGCAGAGAGAGCAGGCAGTAGTCGCCCGCGCCGGCAGGATCCGCGGAGAGATCAGAGAGCGGCTCGTCAAGCAGAGAGGTCGAGAGCGAGGAGCACTACGAAGTCCAGATCCACGGCATTGAAGGAAGAGCGTGAGGAGGGAGATGAAATGGCGAGCCGCTCCGGCAGCACGCGGAGGGGAGGACCAACGGCCGTACGCTTTGGATACATCGCCGATTAATCGGCGGAGGGTTTCCCTTTTAAAATTGTTTACAAACAGAGCCGATGAGCGCGGATTCCGAAAGCCGATATTTGTGCTTTAATAATTTTCAAAAATATCAAACTGTGTAACGAGAAAAAATCGATAAGGGTAATTTTGGTAAATTAGAAGAAAAAATTCTAGTGAATTGATAAATTGCTTAAAATTCTTTTATGTTCTTTTGTCGTATAAAAACAATTTTTATAAGAATTAATGTTCTACATGGAAAACTTATAAAATTCAATTAATTTCTTAGATTCTTTTATATTTCTTATAAATTATAAAATCATGGGAATTGATACCCTAAAATCAGTTTTCGACTAAATATGAGGGTATTTATTCAGTAAGATCAATTTTCGATTTTTATATCCCTCTCCATTGATCCGTTCTTCGTGCACACCAATTACAATCTTGTGCTGAATCTAAATGAATTAAATCAACTAAATAATGATGATCTTCCGGTACCAAAGATCCTTGCAAATAAGCTTCATCTCCGCTTTGTTTTGCTCTCATTTCATAACGAAAATAATTTGATCAGCAATTGCATCCGATTGCTCAGTGCAGGTTCTTGATCTCCAAATAGGTTGATGCAGCTCACAACCTCCCATAGAGTTCATGGACTTAAAAAACACAAATTTATAGAAAAACAAAATTTATCTGAATTCTTTAAAAGAGATCTAGAGATATGCTCATAGTGTATCTTATCTCATTTCCTTTGATAGATCAGTAAAAATAATAAAGATGTAGATTTATAATTTGACAGAAAAACAATACTTGTGACAACTCAAGTACCTGCAAAATTAAACAAGAAAAACCACAAAGTTCAAAAGATCAACTTAACATCTGTCCCCCCATAAAACCGCATAATTTTGACATGTATCAACGAGATGCAAAACCAAAAACAACTAAACAGTCAAAAAAACATCCAACAAAGGCGCATACAACATCCAAGTTGTAAGCAGCAAATGTATTAGAAACGAAGCCATAAATTCCAAACCAATTCAATAGTTCAAAATCACAATTAGGATAAAAAGAGGCACAAAGCATGGCAAACATGACACGAGTAAAAACATTCGTGACATAAGTAAAAAACAAACAGAGGCACAACGTGATAATAAGCCTTAGGAATTGTCTACATTGGAAACAAGCACAAATAGCAACTAAACCATGAAATTCCAAGCAAAAACAAATCAACTGATCAGATTCCTTGATTATGTTGATAAATACATAAATGCCTAAACTATTTCATGCAGTCGAGAATAGTAGAGATGAAGGTTTTATATACAAAACAGAAAAAAAAAAGTTATATAGAATTCAGCATGGATGATTAAATGGATCAAAGTACGAATAAAACATAATAAAAACAACCTATTACTTTTCAGGATATTTTCTTTTAAATTAATTCAACAAAGTACAACTAGGAACAACTCTGGTACCTGTAAAATAAAACAAAAATGAAAACCACAGTTGAAAAGATTAACTTAAAACATATTTATAAAAGGCAGAATGATATTGAAAAATAATATACTCCTCAAAAAAACTGTTAGCACAAGAAGTGCAATGCCAACTAGTGAAGCAAAAGGATAGTAAATATTAGGGACTACTTCATCTCTAAGGTAAGGGAAAATACCAGAGAGGCAGACGTGTAGTCCCACATAGAATTCCATAATTTTGGAGTGGATCAGTAAGATCATAAGCAATAACCAAAATATCTAAAAAGAAAACAATCAACAAAACAAAATAACTAAGGCGCTTAGAAAATCAGAAGTTCTTTCTGCACTGAAAACATTATGAGAAACACTTTCAGCACAAACTCTAGAGCCTGTAAAGCCAAAAGTTCTTACGCGGCCACTAAGAATGTTTTGAGAATACCTTGCTAATTGACATATATGAAAACAAACACAAACAGCAACAAACCCATAAAAGACATAATTGATGAAAATCACAATTAGGATAAAATACAACTTCCATCCTGAGACATCCAAGGAAGAATTGAGCAGCAAAAGCTCTCAAGCCTGGCAAAGAGAAAGCTCTCAGGCAGCCAATGCGAAACAGGCTTACAATTCACCTTCATTGGAAACAAGGGCAAATAAGAATAAAAGCATAGATTATAGATATCCAAATCTCACAATTCAATTGATCAAACTCACAATTAGAATCATAAAAAATGAAATATACCTTTCTCAAACATCCCAAGGAAGAATTGAGCAACACAAGCTCTCAAGCCTGGCAAGGCAAAAGCTCTCAGGTGGCAACTGCGAATGTTTTGAGAAACAAGCTTAGAATTTGTGATCATAGAAAATAAGCAAAAATAACAACAAAGCTATAAATTCGAAATCCAATCAATCCAATTGTTATAAATCACAATCACAATTAGGATAAAATATAATTCCCTTCCTCAGACATCCAAGGAAGAATTGAGCAGCACAAGCTCTCGAGCCTGGCAAGGCGAAAGCTCTCAGGCGGCCACTGCGAATGTTTTGAGAAACAGGCCTTAGGATTTGTCTTCATCGGAAACAAGAACAAATAGGAATAAAGGCATAGATATTCAAATCTCTCAATTCAATTTATCAAACTCACAATTAGGATCATAAAAAATGAAATACACCTTTCTCAGACATCCAAGGAAGAATTGAGCAGCACAAGCTCTCAAGCTTGGCAAGGCAAAAGCTCTCAGGTGGCAACTGCAAATGTTTTGAGAAACAAGCCTAGAATTTGTGATAATAGAAAATAAGCAGAAATAACAACAAAACTATAAATTCGAAATCCAATCAATCCAATCGTTCAAAATCACAATTAGAATAAAATACAACTTCCTTCCTCAGACATCCAAGGAAGAATTGAGCAGCACAAGCTCTCAAGCCTGGCAAGGCGAAAGCTCTCAGGCGGCCACTGCGAATGTTTTGAGAAACAGGCCTTAGGATTTGTCATCATTGGAAACAAGAACAAGTAGGAATAAAGCCATAGATTATAGATTTCCAAATCTCACAATTCAATTGATCAAACTCACAATTAGAATCATAAAAAATGAAATACACCTTTCTTAGACATCCAAGAAAGAACTGAGCAGCACAAGCTGTCAAGCATGGCAAGGCAAAAGCTCTCAGGCGGCAACTGCGAATGTTTTGAGAAACAAGCCTATAATTTGCCAGCATAGTAATTAAGCAAAAATAACAAGAAAGATATAAATTCCAAACCCAATCAATTCAATTGTTATAAATCACAATCACAATTAGGATAAAATACAACTTCCTTCCTCAGACATCCAAGGAAGAATTGAGCAGCACAAGCTCTCGAGCCTGGCAAGGCGAAAGCTCTCAGGCGGCCACTGCGAATGTTTTGAGAAACAGGCCTTAGGATTTGTCATCATTGGAAACAAGAACAAATAGGAATAAAGCCATAGATTATAGATTTTCAAATCTCACAATTCAATTGATCAAACTCACAATTAGAATCATAAAAAATGAATTATACCTTTCTTAGACATCCAAGAAAAAACTGAGCAACACAAGCTGTCAAGCATGGCAAGGCAAAAGCTCTCAGGCGGCAACTGTGAATGTTTTGAGAAACAAGCCTATAATTTGTCATCATAGTAATTAAGCAAAAATAACAACAAAGCTATAAATTCCAAACCCAATCAATTCAATTGTTATAAATTCCAATCACAATTAGGATAAAATACAACTTCCTTCCTCAGACATCCAAGGAAGAATTGAGCAGCACAAGCTCTCAAGCCTGGCAAGGCGAAAGCTCTCAGGCGGCCACTGCAAATGTTTTGAGAAACAGGCCTTAGGATTTGTCATCATTGGAATAAAGCCATAGATTATAGATTTCCAAATCTCACAATTCAATTGATCAAACTCACAATTAGAATCATAAAAAATGAAATATACCTTTCTTAGACATCCAAGAAAAAACTGAGCAACACAAGCTGTCAAGCATGGCAAGGCAAAAGCTCTCAGGCGGCAACTGTGAATGTTTTGAGAAACAAGCCTATAATTTGTCATCATAGTAATTAAGCAAAAATAACAACAAAGCTATAAATTCCAAACCCAATCAATTCAATTGTTATAAATTCCAATCACAATTAGGATAAAATACAACTTCCTTCCTCAGACATCCAAGGAAGAATTGAGCAGCACAAGCTCTCAAGCCTGGCAAGGCGAAAGCTCTCAGGCGGCCACTGCGAATGTTTTGAGAAACAGGCCTTAGGATTTGTCATCATTGGAAACAAGAACAAATAGGACTAAAGCCATAGATTTCCAAATCTCTAAATTCAATTGATCAAACTCACATTCAGGATCATAAAAAAAAGGAAATACACCTTTCTCAGGCTTCCAAGGAAGAATTGAGCAGCACAAGCTCTCAAGCCTGGCAAGGCGAAAGCTCTTATGTGGCCACTGAGTATAAATTTAACACCTCAATTTAATCCAACATGACAATTTGTAATAAAAAGCAAAGCTTACACGAATGAACTATTACTAAATTAGACTTATCAATAGAAAAAAAATATACAATCAAATTTCTATTATTCAACAGATAAGAAGACAGTGATAGAATGTTATTTGAACTTTAGGGTGATGAGATGCAGCACCGAAACCCAAAAGCTAAACCAAAATCAACAAAGAAAATCGAGAGAGAGGCCAAAATAAGGCGAAAAAGAAGAAGATCATATAGCAGACACATACAAAATTTAACAGCACTGAAATATTTGGATTGGAACCAGAACAGACACTTTGGGTAAGCAAGGAGGAGAGAGAAACCAGAAAACCACGATCCGCCCGTCCTTCGATACATCGATCTGGCGTAAAACATCTCATCAACCCTAAAAACGAATGGAGCAGGAGCAGCAGGAGCAGTGAAGAAGAAGCCGCAAACTCTACCCTAAACCCTAAACTCTTCTACTGCTGCCTTCGATTAAATAGCGAAACAACTGGACCTTGTCAAAAACACTGTTCAATTTCCGCCGCCAACAAAGCCAGACTCGGCCAACAACCCTAAACTCTCTCAAACACGCTAGTCACGAGCCCATTAATAGGAAAGCCCAGATAACTTGCCCCGTACAAATTAGACATCGAACTATATGAAAAACTTCCAATAATGTGCTTGCAATTATAAAGCCCCGAAGGAGACAAAAGTATTGGAGGAGGAATATCTAGTCAACCGGAGTGAACGTTACAATTCATAACCCCGTTCCGTTCTCATTGCCTGAAGCGAACGTTACAACTTCTACTTGACTCAAAAAGTGCTGAGGACGTCCAATGCTTCACAATCTCATCGTCCTTTGAAGTGTGACGCCACTAAGACTGTTCTTCGCTTGTCGTTCTTCATCACTACAATTTGGATTGCATGTAAGTTGAGTCTCATTTCTCATCCTTATACATGCGAATCAAGTTGTCATAGCTGCTAATCGCCTTCATTATATCTGTCGAAGATTTCCATGATCTGTACGGAGACACTGCTACAAGATTGTTTACAGCTTGGAGAGTCAGTAGTGCATATCAACATTCATTCATGTACTGCATATGTATCTTAATCAATACGAGTTAATAGATAATCACCTACATTGTGCAGAGCGGTCATGATTCAGGCTGCTTGAACCTGCTTTGGAGAGGATTTGCGCAGCATTCGCCTAGCTTTGCTCTTGGAAGTATCATCGCTCAGCTTTCTCAGTACGGGACAAGCAAGAATAACTTGGTTGTGCTCCTGCGCAAGGTGTTTAATCTGATGTATCTTTTGGTTTGATCCACTATCAATATTCTTTTACGATGATCTTGTTTGAAATCGGGAAAGATTGTGGTAAAAGACGAATACGCTCGTTGCCAGCGCCCCGTTAATCCGTCCCAGGGTCAACATAGGGAGGTAAATCATGGATAGCTACTAGCTTTTTGAATAGTGATTAACACATAAGGAAGGTTGAAATCGGAAAAGATGATGAGCTAGCGAGGTGTCGTTGAGATTGATCGTGAGAAGACTCCAAGCAGGAAGAATCTGGTGCCACAATCGAGCCCGCATGTTAAAGAGAAGAGCTAGAAGAAGACAACGTCAGTGATCAAGCCAGGGAAAGGTCATCGACGCAGGCACTCCGACGCTCAAATTAAACAGAGAGCGAAGGAAAAAATAAATAACAGTGAATGATGATAGTGTAATTTAATATAATGTTGTCTTGCATACCCGTGTCATTAGGAGGAGATCCTTTATATAATGTTATTTTCCCCTCTGCATAAATATTGATACCTTGTTAAAATAGGACCAACTATTCTGATAATTTATAATCTTTCCTAAATTAGGTCCATGATATAGTTGCAACTGTCACACGTGCAAATTAAATTAACAATTTCTAATCAACCGAATCCCTTAACTTACATTAAGGTAGTATAGTAGAAGGCATAAATCGTCTCTCTCGTGGAACCAGTGGAAGGATGTTTGCCTTCAGACAAAATCGAACTAAAGGGGTTTTATATGGGGAATATTCTCTAAACCTAATGCAATAAATGAAATTCTAACTAACCGGCCACGATGAATTCATAGCGCGGTGTCACTCTACGCTACAAGCATCACATTATACAAAATAAACATGCATAAAGAATTAGCCAACAATTCTATCTAACTATCGAAGATAAACCTGCACCGTATTGTCACCCTACGATACAAGCACATCTATGAATAGGTATAACATATAAACATAACAAGTACCACAAACGTGCATAAGAAAAGAGCAGCATTCAAACAAATGCAATTGAATTAAACAAACTCAACGACAATTAAACAAAATCTAACTATACATAATTGATAAACTTACACTACATTGTCACATAATGAGACAAGATTAACAATCATGCATAATGAAACTAAACAAAGTGCAACACTAAACAATCTAACATGCATCATAACATAACTATAAAATCAAACATAAAAATAAACTAAGTTAACCAAACCACTCTTCCACGATCTGATCCAATCCACTACCCTCTGCCATCACCCGAAGGACTCAGAGATAGAACCACTAGCTCCAATGCACAGTAACAATGATGGCAGACTGATCACAAACGACTATAGAATGTGTTGTCCTCACCCTCGCTTATCTACTGCTTCCACTAACACAAACCACACGAAGTTGAATAGCAGAGAGATGGATAGAAGGACAACAATAAGCTTGTTGTTGAATTTCACTGCCTCTCGATGGAATGAAGCTATGCCAGAATTGGAATGAACTAAACTTGAGCTTCCTATCGGAGTTGATCAACTGAGTTTCTTTGGATACCTTCCTACCTTCGCAACCACATTTGCAAGGAAGTGCTCCATAACACGCAATGCTAAATTCAGCAAAAGCTCACCGAAGAAGAAGAAGAAAATAGTTGGCTTCCTCCTTGGAGTCCTCTGCTTTCGCAACCACGTTGATGCGATGATAAAGAGGTGGTCCCACCAAAGGTAGGTCAAAGCAAGGAATATCGACTGACGTGGAGGTCAAGGTAAAAAATGGTCAAAGATCCTGATCGGTCGGCTGGGCCGAACAAGCGGACGAGCAGGAAGCCCGATCGGCAAGGCAAGGATGCTGAACGGCTCGCTCGATGATGACAGATGTAGTTGAGAGGTAAATGCAATCCACAACGAGTTTGTCTTGCTAACCGAGCGACACGTCTGGTCGGACGAAGGTAACCAATGACTGTCAGGAAGCAGAGAAAGAGACGAGCCAATATATTCGATGGGCATGACCAAGCGAGGATGTCTTGGCCCAGCAACTGTCATTTGGCCTTCAGCGGGAGCCACCTACGTATCTGGTCATATCCTTTTGAAGGTTTACGCCACTGACAAAGGAGCATATTCCACAGGCAAATGATACTTTGGAAGTTTCCAGCCTGTTAAATCAGAGATATGCATGCTCGCTTAAGAAAAAGTGTCAGGGATACTTTTTGACATGTCTTTTCATAGGATACTTGGGAAAATATGTGCACGCTTTGAGATGCATGCACAAACACTACAGTGGTACTATAAAAGGAGGTTCCCATCTACAGGCGGAGGTATACATAACTTTGTTATTCTACATGTTCTTCACTATAACATTATTGTTATTCTCCACATCGCAGGAAACTGACTTGAGCATCCGAGGACCAATGCCGGGAACCCCTTCCCGGCCCGGCACTGACGCTTTTGTGTTGCATGACCATGTGGAGTCTTCTCTTCGTCAAACTTCCAGCCACAGCACCAGGTTGCCATCTTCTCCGCTTTTGGACAGGATCATATTTAGCATCGCCTGTGGGAAGTTCGCATGTATCCAAAATGAAAAGATGGAAGACGTTGGATGACGTACTATGGTGATGCTAACACAAGAAGATTTGGAGATGTTGATACAAGCATGAGCTACGACGATAGTGGAGCAACAGCAGATAGCAGCTGATGGCTAAGCGAACGACAACGTGGCGTCGATGACAGGCAAACATGCTGATCTTAGAGCCTGAGTGTAACGACCCAAAATTTCCTTGTCTTAAGTTCTAAAAGTCCTTATTAATACTTAGAAATGCTATATAAATATTCTAGGGATTTTTAGAGTATTTTTATGCAATTTTTGGAGATCGTTTGGTCTTTTTACTAGACGAAAGAAGTTTTGACAAAAAAATGTCCAAGCCGAGATTCGAACCCGCGACCTCCGACCGAACCAAGTTTTAAGCGGACCCGGCTGACCAAGTGTGCAAGCGGGCTATGCTAACCTAGGAAGGAGAGAAATATATTTATATGGTAATAGTTAATAGAATACCTAGTTATAAAAAAAAGAGAACTTAAGTATTATCCCAAAAACCTAATTATTTCTCCCGAAACCTCTCTTCCCTCTCGCGTCGGCGCTTCTCGTCGGGCGAAACCGCAGCAGCAAGCAAGGGGCGTTTCCGGCGGCCGGCGAGGGCGTTCTCCGAAGGTTTCTTCACCGTCGTGATCCTTGCGTCGAGGAGAAGCCGGGAGCACAAAGAGGAGGCCAAAATCGTCGAGATTTGGAGCTCACCCGAAACCCTAGAGCCTTCCCCTTCGGTTGTAAGTCCAAGAAAACCTAGTGTAAGAGTAGCTTTGGAACTTGTTTCATTCTTTACCATCCACAGCATGTTCTTGTGTTGGTTTGTGTTGGAGCCGAATTCATGTTTGCTAGGGATCTAATTCTTTTGTTTCGGATCATGTTGCACAGAATCTGTATGTTGGAGGGTTAAGGGTAGATTTAAGATTCTTTTTCCTTCTTCCTTGCATATCCACTGTAACAAGTTTAAAGACCTTGTTTGCTTCCATGAGTTTCCAAGGGAAGAACATAAAAAGGGCTAAGTGAAGTGTGTATTGTTTTCTTATAGCATTAGGATAGCTTGAAATTTAAAGAGCAGTAAGTGTTTCATTGTTTCCTTGTTTCGGATTTTCTTCTGTACAACATTAGGATAGCTTGAAATTTAAAAGCAGCAAGTGTATCATTGTTTTCTTATAGCATTAGGATAGCTTGAAATTTAAAGAGCAGTAAGTGTTTCATTGTTTCCTTGTTTCGGATTTTTTTCTGTACAACATTAGGATAGCTTGAAATTTAAAAGCAGCAAGTGTATCATTGTTTTCTTACAGCATTGGGATGACTTGAATTTAAGAGTAGCAATTGTTCCTTGTATTCCTTGCTTCGGATTTTCTGTACAGCAGTGATTTCCGTTTAGTTTGTTGTCGTGGCACATAACAAGAAGAACAATCATGCTTTGGTTCCTTGTAGGTTTTAATTCCAACAAGTTTTAGATTTAGGTTAAGTTTGTAGGCAGAATATTGATTAAGCTCTTAGTGCAGATTTCTTAGAGCTTAAAATGCAGATTTTGATAGGTATGGCATGCAGATTTTTATAAGTATTGTGCGCATATTTTTATAAGTATTGCTTGCAGATTTTGATTTGTATTATATGCAGAACTCAAATCTTAGAGTATATTTTATTAAGCATTTCAATACAGTTGTATTAAGTATTTCCATGCAATTCTGTTAAGCATTTCAGTGCAATGTTAATAAGCATTTTAGTGCAGTTTTGTATGAGACATTCTTTTATTAGAGGTATTAACAAGGATACGAAAGATAAAGAAAAGAAAGAAAAAGGCCAAGGCCTTAAGTAGATCCCAAAGTCAAGACTTTATGGGTTTTGGCACACAAGGTGCTTGTTAAAATGTCAAGACATTTAAAGAAGAAGTAATTAAGATATTTTACTTTGAAGATGTTAGTACCCGACTTTCAAGGTTGTCGTTAAACAAATCCAGGTGACCAATTCCAAGGTCTTGGCCCTGGTAAGACCAAGATCTTTACCCTCGTAGGACTTGTGACTAGCTACCACAGTCTCTATTAGGGAGCGCGCTTTTGTACTACGTCTGGGCCCAAGAGAAGTTGATTATTATTTTGAAGTATTAAAGTATAAGTTTTGAAACAAATGAAGCAAGCTTCACTTATGTTTAGAGTCAGCAAGTTTAGCTTCTTTTAATTCAAAACATGCTGTGTTAGTTTTATTTGTTTCCTGATTAGTTCATTGAGCATGATTAGACTTATCTTCCATCATGTAGTTTTATCCTTGTATATCATAAGTATGCAGATTTTAGTGCTTGCTAATGAATATGCATGAGTAGATTTATTTCCTAGTTTCAGTACTTTTAACATGAGCAGCTATATATGTTTTCTTTTAAAAGCATACAGTTTCTAGTTTCTTCTTGTATACATGCATATCCGAGTTTTTGTGAGTTAGATAGCGCTTACTAAGCAATTTTACTTATAGTTTGCATTTCCTCTTACTGCAGATAAAGGAAAGGAAAAGATATAGTAAAGGAAGACGACAAGGTGGCGCGGATGGTGTGTGATGCCAGGACTATGGGAGAGACTTGGGAAGTTATTGAGTTTTTATGTTTAGTGGATAAGAAACAATTGAGTTGTACTTTATAGTTCATGTCATTTGAGATTGTATTTTATTCTCCATGTCATTTGAGTTCATTCGTGTTTTAAATTGCATGCTGTGATGAGTCTGTTTAATAAGTAGATATTTTGGTGTTTGACACTTATTTAACTGCGTGGGTGTTTGATATATGTTCCAGCCACCTGTGGCTGATGTATACTATATATGTATCTCAGTTTATGGTCACCGGTACAGGGGAGATGCTGTCGAAATTTTTCGGTAGAGACTCCTCGTGGTTTCGATCATACCGGTTAAGTAGAGTTAGTAGTTAAGTAACGGCCAGCCTTAGAGAGTAGTATAGTAAGAAGGGTGATCGCTACAGTTGGTATCAGAGCAGTCCCCATTCTCTAGCATCACACATCAGCACCAGCCTTGCTGTCTTCAAGTAAGAATGTATTTATACTTTCTTTTATGCTTTTCCTTTAGTGCTTGCAGTATAGAGAAATGTTTAGAAGTACCTGTTCATATTTGTTTAAAGTCAAGAATCATGCTTAAGTAAGATATATCTAGAAAGTATAGTGATGATTTCAAGTTTTCCCTCTGCATGACGAGATGTCAAGAAAAGGGCGTCCCCGTACCACTCGTAATGCGAACCGAGCTCAGGAGAACGAGGAGCCAAGAACAACTGAGACCAATCTTTTTGTAGTTGTTGCTCAACTCCAGAGACAAGTAGCAGAGCAGCAATAAGTGATTGTCAATCTGATGGTGAATCAGCAGCCAGTCCCTCCCACTCCTCCAACTATCAATATGGAGACTCCAGTGGCGACTGAAGTCCCACCAGGCGCCCTGAAAGTCGTCACAGCACCTAGGAGACAAGAAGCATACCTGATACAGTGGCTGAAGCTGAAGCCAGAAAGTTTCTCAGGCACGACTGAGCCCTGGGATGCCCAGACTTGGTTTAAGACACTAGAGAGCACAATGGAGCTTCTTGACTGGCCAAAAGTTGAGAAGGTCAAGTGTGTCTCCTTCTGCCTGGCTGGAGATGCTCGTATGTGGTGGGAGAGGGTTAAGAGCAAGAGAGCAGTCAACCAGATGAGTTGAGCTGACTTTGAGGCAGAGTTCTACGAAGAATTCTTCCATCTTCAAGTCACAAATAAATACTATGAAAAATTTATCGGGTTCAGACAAGGTGACCTGCCAGTAGAAGAAGCAGTAAAGAGATTCAACAGACTAGCTCGCCTCTGTCCCGAGCTAGTAAGTACAGAGAAAGAACGAGTCAGACTGATGCTCTGAATGCTGAGGCCAAAAATAACACTTAAGGTAAGTAGTGGAACTCACCGACCACAGACTGGTGAAGAGCTGTTTAGCAGAGCATTAGTCGCTGAGCACTATCTGATCAGCATCAAGGCACAACAAACGCAATACAAGCCAGTCAAGATAGAAGACAAGACAGTGGGGAATCAGAGACCCCAGTCAAGTGATCAGAATTGGAAGGGCAAGGGTAATAAAAGGAAGAACAAGAAAGACCCAAGCAGGAAGATGTTCGGGTAGTCTGTGAGTATCCAGAGGTATTCCCAGAAGAGCTACATGGACTACCTCCCAATAGAGAAGTGGAGTTTGAAATTGAATTGGGGCATGGTACCGGTCCAATTTCAAAAGCTCCTTACCGAATGTCTCCAGCAGAGCTGAGAGAGCTACAAGAACAACTCCAGGAGCTACTTGACAAAGGCTTCATCCGTCCCAGTCATTCATCATGGGGAGCTCCGGTGTTGTTTGTTAAGAAGAAAGATGAATCTATGCTGATGTGCATAGATTTTAGAGCGCTGAATAAAGTGACGGTTAAGAACAAGTACCCTCTTCCCAGAATAGATGATCTATTTGATCAGTTAAAGGGGGCAACAGTGTTCTCTAAGATAGATCTGCGCTCTGGGTACCATCAGTTAAAAGTGAAAGAAAGTGATATACCTAGAACAGCTTTCAGGACCAGATATGGACACTACGAGTTTGTAGTCATGCCTTTTGGTGTGACTAATGCACCTGCAATCATCATGGACTTGATGAACAGAGTGTTCAGAGAATACCTTGACAAATTTGTCATCGTGTTTATCGACAACATTCTAGTCTATTCCAGAACCCTAGAGGAGCATGACACGCACTTGAGATTAGTCCTGCAGACCCTACAACAGAAATAGCTTTATGCCAAATTCTCGAAGTGCGAGTTCTGGTTAAATCAGGTGGTGTTTCTAGGTCACATTATTTCTAAAGAAGGCATCCAAGTGGATCCTGCCAAGATAGAGGCAGTCAATAATTGGCATAGGCCCAAGAACGTTAGAGAGATCAGAAGCTTTCTTAGTTTAACTGGGTACTACAGGAAATTCGTGGAGAACTTTTCCAGGATAGCCTCTCCAATAACAGCCCTCACTAGGAAGAACAAGAAGTTTGAATGGTCAGACAAATGTGAGCAGAGTTTCCAAGAGCTAAAGAAGAGATTGAACAGTGCTCCCATTCTGACAGTCCCAGAAAGTGACAAGAGTTTTGACTATAGTGATGCTTCCAAGATGGGCCTAGGAGCTGTACTCATGCAAGAAGGAAAAGTTATAGCTTATGCTTCCAGACAACTCAAAGACTATGAGAAGAACTACCCCACTTATGATCTTGAGCTGGCAACTGTGGTCTTTGCACTGAAACTCTGGCGACACTACTTGTATGGAGTCTAGTGCAGAATCTTCACAGACCATCAGTGTTTAAAGTATTTCTTCACACAGAAAGACTTAAACATGAGACAGCGCAGGTGGTTGGAGTTGGTCAAAGACTATGACTGTGAAATCCTCTACTACCCAGGCAAAGCTAACAAAGTGGCAGATGCACTAAGTAGAAAATTCAGTGCATCCCTGATGTCTTTGTCATCATTAGCCCTGCCACTGCAAAAGGAGTTGTCAGATTTTAGAATGAAAATTATTTATGGGCAACTCTCTGCATTGACCTTAGAGTCAACCCTACTTGAGGATATACAAAGAAAGCGAAGTGAAGATACAGATATCCAAAAGATCAAGCAAGGGGTATAAAAAGGGGAAAATTCAGAGTTTCGAGTATCAGATAGTGGAATTCTTTATCAGAGGAGCCGCCTTTGTGTCCCCAATGATGAAGAACTGAGAAAGAAAATTTTAGAAGAAGATCATAGCACACCGTACTCCATGCATCATGGTTCCACCAAGATGTATCAGGACGTGAAATAGAGGTTCTGGTGTGGTCTGGACTCAAAAGAGATGTTGCGAAATATGTCAGTACCTGCCTAACATGCCAGAGAGTCAAAGTAGAGTACCAGAGACCAGGAGGAGTCCTGCAACCCCTCTCAATACCAGAATGGAAGTGGGAAGACATATCCATGGACTTTATAACAGGTCTTCCAAGAACCACGAACGGATATGATGCGATATGGGTAATAGTGGATATCTATTGTGTCTGATAGAGATGGGCGCTTCACCTCTCATTTTTGGAAGTGTGTTCAGAATGCACTAGGCACCAAACTCAAGTTGAGCACAGCCTTCCATCCTCAGACTGATGGACAGACAGAGCGAGTAAATCAGATTTTAGAAGATATGCTCAGAGCTTGTGCACTAGATTTCAAGGGAAGTTGGTGCAAGTATCTATGCTTAGCTGAGTTTACCTACAACAATAGCTATCAGGCTACCATCAAGATGGCACCATATGAGGCGTTGTATGGCAGGAAGTGCAGATCATCCATTTGCTGGCAAGAAGCAGGTGAAAAAAAAGAAATGGAAGTAGAGCTGGGCATTCAGACAGAGCTGATAGATGAGACTACTCAGGCTATCCAGAAGATCAGACAGAGAATTGAGACTGCCAAGAGTAGACAGAAGAGTTATGCTGACACACGCCGTAGGCCACTGGAATTCCAAGTAGGGGATTCAGTTTTTCTCAAAATTGCTCCGATGAAGGAAGTGATGAGATTTGGCAAGAAGGGCAAGTTAAGTCCTCGCTACGTAGGACCCTACCCGATTACAGAGAGGATTGGGAAGGTAGCTTACAAGCTGGATCTACCACAAGATATGCCAGCAATACACAATGTATTTCATGTCTCTATGCTAAAGAAGTGTATTCACGACCCTAGCCAAGTGATTCAGCCTCAGACAGTGCAGATCAAAGAGGATCTTAGCTACGAGAGCAGACCTACACAGATAGTGGACAGAGCAGTCAAGAGACTAAGAAAGAAAGAAGTGCCACTAGTGGAGGTCATCTGGTAGAACCAGAAGCAGGAGGAAGTCACTTGGGAGCGTGAGGACAATATGAGACAGAAATATCCAGAATTATTCTAAGTTCGAGGACGAACTTTTTATAAGGTATGGGGGATTGTAACGACCCAAAATTTCCTTGTCTTAAGTTCTAAAAGTCTTATTAATACTTAGAAATGCTATAGAAATATTTTAGGGATTTTTAGAAATTTTTAGAGTATTTTTATGCAATTTTTGGAGGTCGTTTGATATTTTTACTAGACGAAAGAAGTTTTGACAAAAAAAATGTCCAAGCCGAGATTCGAACCCGCGACCTCCGGCCAAACCAAGTTTTAAGCGGATCCGGCTAACCAAGTGTGCAAGCGGGCTATGCTAACCTAGGAAGGAGAGAAATATATTTATATGGTAATAGTTAATAGAATACCTAGTTATAAAAAAAAGAGAACTTAAGTATTATCCCGAAAACCTAATTATTTCTCCCGAAACCTCTCTTCCCTCTCGCGTCAGCGCTTCTCGTCGGGCGAAACCGCAGCAGCAAGCAAGGGGCGTTTCCGGCGGCCGGCGAGGGCATTCTCCGAAGGTTTCTTCATCGTCATGATCCTTGCGTCGAGGAGAAGCCGGGAGACGAAGAGGGGGCCAAAATCGCCGAGATTTGTAGCTCACCCGAAACCCTAGAGCCTTCCCCTTCAGCTGTAAGTCCAAGAAAACCTAGTGTAAGTCGCTTCTCACCGGCAGTAAGAGTAGCTTTGGAACTTTCTTTCATTCTTTACCATCCACAGCATGTTCTTGTGTTGGTTTGTGTTGGAGCCGAATTCATGTTTGCTAGGGATCTAATTCTTTTGTTTCGGATCATGTTGCACAGAATCTGTATGTTGGAGGGTTAAGGGTAGATTTAAGATTCTTTTTCCTTCTTCCTTGCATATCCACTGTAACAAGTTTAAAGACCTTGTTTGCTGCCGTGAGTTTCCAAGGGAAGAACATAAAAAGGGCTAAGTGAAGTGTGCATTATGTTGGACCCCGTGGTAGTTTTGATGTGATCAACCAAGTTGGTTAGGTCCTGCTGTGTTTGATCCCTGTGTCTGAGTGTGCAGGAGCTTAGGAGCACAGGAAGTCGAGCGGAAGACGCAGCTAGCGAGAAAGACGGCATGGGAAGGGAGCCGACGGGCTCGGTGCATCCGAAGGATGAGAGAGCTGCAGAAGAGTACTCCAGTGGGCGTGAAGAGCGTGCGCGACGTTCGAGGGACGTTAAGCCGGACGGAAGGCTGCTCGAGGAGAAGGCCAGGAATTGGGTTCGGGTGAGCCCTATTCCGGTTGGCCGCAATCACCCAAAAGAACGGAGCTTCGGAAGCCAAAGCGAAGAAGAAAATGAGTCAAAAGAAGCTGGAAATTACTGTAGCAGAAGTTACTGTAGCTTAAAGGCGCCTTAAACAAGCTTGAAGGCGCCCTTGAAGGTGCCTTCAAGCCTGTTGAAGGCGCCTTCAACAGGTCAATTTTGACCGTTTGCGTACGGATAAAGTTTTATCCGCTGACCGAGCTAGAGGCGCCTTGAACCTTGTTGGAGGCGTCTTGGACCCTCGGGATAGACTTTCCAGGAGCTATAAAAAGGCCCCTGGAGCTAGGAATTAACATTAACTCAAGCATCCAAATTGTAATCAATTCCTAGCAACTAAGTGAGAGTTCTAAGTGTAAAAAGGCTTCTCCACCTACAATAAAGGAGATTCTGCTAGTAGAGCTTTTCATCGCCCTGGATTAACAACCTCCTTGGTTGTAATCAGGTTAAATTCTATTTCTGTTTCTTTTTCTGTCTCCTTAATTTAGTTATTATTTTATTGTTGATTTAAATTCTGAGTTGAAATCCGAGGAGGGTATAGTTTACTTTTGGTTACAGCAATTCACCCCCCTCTTGCCAGTCTCCGGTGCACCAACAATTGGTATCAGAGCCTGATCGCCTCAGAAGGACTAACCGCCAACTGAAGCACTACGATCAAGATGATGGCCGGAGCGAACATCCATCCCCCGAAGTTCGACGGAGACTTCGCCACTTGGAAGCGCAAAATGGAGGTATTTTTTAAAACGGATTTTGATATTCTTATTACAATGAAATATGATTTTGCAGCGCCGAAAGACAAAGAAGAAAACACATGGAGCAAGAAGGAGCAAGCCGATTTCGTCGCCAACGGAAAGGCAGAGTTCCACCTGCTCAGTGTGCTGCCGCCGCAAGAGGTAAATCGGATCAGAAGCTACGACTCAGCGAAAGATCTCTGGGAGAAATTCCTGGAGCTTCACGAAGGTACTTCTAAAGCGAAGCTAGCGAAGTGCGACATCCTCCGGAACCAGTTAACGAACCTCCGGATGAACCAAGGCGAGAAGGTAGCGCAACTCCAAGCGAGAATCAAGGAGCTGATAACGCAACTAACGAACCTTGGAGAAGAGGTAACCAACTGGGATTCCATCCGATACGCGTTCAATGCATTCCTGAGAACTCCAGAGTGGGCCTCCTTAGTAGATGCGTATTACATCTCTAAGGACCTCGAGGTAAGTACTTTAGAACAATTATTTTCGACTTTTGAACTTCACGAATCTCGAGTTTCAGAACCCAACGGAGCAGAGAAGACAAGTCAGAACATTGTCTTAAAGGAAAAAATGAACAGTTCTGACTCCGAAGCCTCAGTCGACGAATCCGAAGCGGCACTACTGGTAAGACGCTTCAATAAGTTTTTTAGTACTAACAAATTTAAATCGCAGAGGCATCATCGAAAGAAGAGGACGGTTCGTTGCTACAACTGCAACGAAGAGGGGCACATCAAAGATGACTGTCCAAAGTTGAAGAGAAAGGAGAAAGAAAAGGAAAAGCCAAAATACAAGAAACCAGAACCCTCCAAGTACAAGAATCTGAAGGCTACTTGGTCAGATTCGTCAACCTCTGAGTCGGACATCGAAGAATTCTCAGGTTTAGCGCTATTGGCGAACCATCAACCGGAAGAAGACTCAAGCTCAGAGATGAGCATCGATGAAGGGGGAGGAACATCAGAAGAAGAAAGCAGCAGTGAAGGGGGAGCGTCACCAGACCAGGTAAGTAAGGTACGCAATCTAACCTCAACTCAATCTTTTAAATTTATCAAGTCTCTTTCTAAAGAGTTAGATCAATTAGAAAAAGAGAATGCTGAACTAAAGTTGAACCTAGCAAGAGCATGCCTGTTAGAAATGTATGATCATCTAAAATCAGAAAATGAAAATTTGAAATTAGAAATTGAAAAACTGAAATCTGATGCATGCTTAAATCAATTTCCAAATTCAAAATTAAGAATTTATGGTAAATTAAATTGGTATATAAGGAAGCATCAAGGTCAACTTAGGAAAATACCAAGAAACTATATACTCCCTAGATTTTTGAATAATCCTGTAGGAAGAAACCTCTATTGGGTTCCAAAATTTGTGCTTAATTAATTTTTCAAAAATTAAAAGCTTACAGTGAGAAAATTAAACATTGAAATTCCTTATGGAAGCTTTGTCTAAGGAAGTGGTTGTTGCTCCAATAACCAAGAAAGCCTAGTGTCTCGCCACGACCTGGAAGCTAAAATATTGAAATAAAATGTTTAATTAACTTTCTGAAAAAACATTAAACAAGAATTAAATAATGCTTTGAAAGTTTAGCAAAAATTTGTTAAAATAAACAAAAATTCCTTAGAATTTTTTTTCTTAAATTTTTTTTTGTTAGAATTTTTTTTTTTTGGAGAATTCTAAAAGTTCATTAACTTGACTTAGAAATTTTTTTTGGGAACCCTTGAACATTTACTTAGAATTTTTTTTTGAAAATTCATTTTAACTTAGCAATTTTTTAAAAAATTCATTTTTAAACTTAGAAAATTTTCAAAAACTTCAATCTTACTTGAAAATTCTTAAGACCCCATTTTTGCTGTAATCAAAGGGGGAGAGAGAAGTACAAGTTTAGGGGGAGTTAGAGAAAACTTAATTTTTTTAAAAAAGTGTTGCAATTTTTTTTTTATAAAAAGTGTTGCAATTTTTTTTTTATAAAAAGTGTTGCAATTTTACTAATTGCAAAAATTATACTTAACTTGTTAGTTTAGTAATTTTTTCTTTAAAATTACTGTTTATGTCTATTTTTAACCCTAACTTGAACTTGGGTTGATGCACATCAAAAAGGGGGAGATTGTTGGACCCCGTGGTAGTTTTGATGTGATCAACCAAGTTGGTTAGGTCCTGCTGTATTTGATCCCTGTGTCTGAGTGTGCAGGAGCTTAGGAGCACAGGAAGTCGAGCGGAAGACGTAGCTAGAGAGAAGGACGGCACGGGAAGGGAGCCGACGGGCTCGGTGCATCCGAAGGACGAGAGAGCTGCGGAAGAGTACTCCGGTGGGCGTGAAGAGCGTGCGCGATGTTCGAGGGACGTTAAGCCGAACGGAAGGCTGCTCGAGGAGAAGGCCGGGAATTGGGTTCGGGTGAGCCCTATTCTGGTTGGCCGCAATCACTCAAAAGAACGAAGCTTCGGAAGTCAAAGCGAAGAAGAAAAAGAGTCAAAAGAGGCTGGAAATTACTGTAGCAGGAAGTTTCTGTAGCAGGAAGTTACTGTGGCTTGAAGGCGCCTTAAACAAGCTTGAAGGCGCCCTTGAAGGTGCCTTCAAGCCTGTTGAAGGCGCCTTCAACAGGTCAGTTTTGACCGTTTGCGTGTGGATAAAGTTTTATCCGCTGACCGAGCTGGAGACGCCTTGAACCTTGTTGGAGGCGCCTTGGACCCTCGGGATAGACTTTCCAGGAGCTATAAAAAGGCCCCTGGAGCTAGGAATTCAACATCAACTCAAGCATCCAAATTGTAATCAATTCCTAGCAACTAAATGAGCGTTCTAAGTGTAAAAAGGCTTCTCCGCCTACAGTAAAGGAGATTATGCTAGTAGAGCTTTTCATCGCTCTGGATTAACAACCTCCTTGGTTGTAACCAAGTTAAATTCTGTTTCTGTTTCTTTTTCTGTCTCCTTAATTTAGTTGTTATTTTATTGCTGATTTAAATTCTGAGTTGAAATCCGAGTAGGGTATAGTTTACTTTTGGTTACAGCAATTCACTCCTCTTGCCGGTCTTCGGTGCACCAACACATTGTTTTCTTACAGCATTAGGATAGCTTGAAATTTAAAGAGCAGTAAGTGTTTCATTGTTTCCTTGTTTCGGATTTTCTTCTGTACAACATTAGGATAACTTGAAATTTAAAAGCAGTAAGTGTATCATTGTTTTCTTACAACATTAGGATAGCTTGAAATTTAAAGAGCAGTAAGTGTTTCATTATTTCCTTGTTTCGGATTTTCTTCTGTACAACATTAGGATAGCTTGAAATTTAAAAGCAGCAAATGTATCATTGTTTTCTTACAGCATTGGGATGACTTGAATTTAAGAGTAGCAATTATTCCTTGTATTCCTTGCTTCAGATGTTCTGTACAGCAGTGATTTCCATTTAGTTTGTTGTCGTGGCACATAACAAGAAGAACAATCATGCTTTGGTTCCTTGTAGGTTTTAATTCCAACAAGTTTTAGATTTAGGTTAAGTTTGTAGGCAAAAAGTTGATTAAGCTCTTAGTGAAGATTTCTTAGAGCTTAAAATGCAGATTTTGATAGGTATGGCATGCAGATTTTTATAAGTATTGTGCGCAGATTTTTATAAGTATTGCTTGCAGATTTTGATTTGTATTATATGCAGAACTCAAATCTTAGAGTAGATTTTATTAAGCATTTCAGTACAGTTGTATTAAGTATTTCCATGCAATTCTGTTAAGCATTTCAGTGCAATGTTAATAAGCATTTTAGTGCAGTTTTGTATGAGACATTCTTTTATTAGAGGTATTAACAAGGATAAGAAAGATAAAGAAAAGAAAGAAAAAGGCCAAGGCCTTAAGTAGATCCCAAAGTCAAGACATTATGGGTTTTGACACACAAGGTGCTTGTTAAAATGTCAAAATATTTAAAGAAGAAGTAATTAAGATATTTTACTTTGAAGATGTTAGTACCCAACTTCCAAGGTTTTCGTTAAACAAATTCAGGTGACCAATTCCAAGGTCTTGGCCCTGGTAAGACCAATGTCTTTACCCTCGTAGGACTTGTGACTAGCTACCACAGTCTCTATTAGTGAGCGCGCTTTGGTACTACGCCTGGGCCCAAGAGAAGTTGATTATTATTTTGAAGTATTAAAGTATAAGTTTTGAAACAAATGAAGCAAGCTTCACTTATGTTTAGAGTCATCAAGTTTAGCTTCTTTTAATTCAAAGCATGCAGTGTTAGTTTTATTTGTTTCCTGATTAGTTTATTGAGCATGATTAGACTTATCTTCCAGCATGCAGTTTTATCCTTATATATTATGAGTATGCAGATTTTAGTGCTTGCTAATGAATATGCATGAGTAGATTTATTTCCTAGTTTCAGTACTTTTAACATGAGCAGCTATATATGTTTTCTTTTAAAAGCATACAATTTCTAGTTTCTTCTTGTATACATGCATATCCGAGTTTTTGTGAGTTAGATAGCGCTTACTAAGCAATTTTACTTATAGTTTGCATTTCCTCTTACTGCAGATAAAGGAAAGGAAAAGATATAGTAAAGGAAGATGACAAGGTGGCGCGGATGGTGTGTGATGCTAGGACTATGGGAGAGACTTGGGAAGTTATTGAGTTTTTATGTTTAGTGGATAAGAAACAATTGAGTTGTACTTTATAGTTCATGTCATTTGAGATTGTATTTTATTCTCCATGTCATTTGAGTTCATTCGTGTTTTAGATTGCATGCTGTGATGAGTCTGTTTAATAAGTAGATATTTTGGTGTTTGACACTTATTTAACTGCGTGGGTGTTTGATATATGTTCCAGCCACCTGTGGCTGATGTATACTATATATGTATCTCAGTTTATGGTCACCGGTACAGGGGAGATGCTGTTGAAATTTTTCGGTAGAGACTCCTCGTGGTTTCGATCATACCAGTTAAGTAGAGTTAGTAGTTAAGTAACGGCCAGCCTTAGAGAGTAGTATAGTAAGAAGGGTGGTCGCTACACTGAGCGGAAAACCTCGCCGGTGTCAAGCCATGGAACAGGCCGACCTGCACCTTCGAAGAAGCATCGAACGCACCAATCCCTTACCACCGTGCATTATTCCGCACGCTATCAGAAGAGCAGGGCCGAGCGGAAAGACCACATAGTTCCTCTTCAGAGCACGCACTCGCTCAAGACGAGTGAAAAAGTAAAGCACCCCGACTCGATGACTCGCTTGAGCAGATAAACAAGCAATTGTCTCAAGAGATTTTGGACGACCAACTACCATAACATTACAGATCATTGACAATAAGAGAATATACAGGGGCATTTGATCCTGATGACCATCTTATTAAATTTGACAACATGGTCACGCTTCACCAGTTTATTGATGGAGTTAAATGTTGAGTATTCCTTACCACGCTCTTCAAATCAACACTGAGGTGGTTTAGGTGACTGTTGATCAGAGCCATATGCAACTTCAAAGACTTTCGAATGGTGTTCCTCCAACACTTTGCAAGTAGCAGTCGCTATCAGAAGACTAACGTCAACCTATTTACGGTCAAACAAGGGCCTAAGGAAACATTGCGAGTCTACATTAAGAGGTTTAACTATGTGACCATGGAAGTTCCATCAACCACTTCGGAAATCTTAATAAGTTCTTTCTCCAAAGGACTTGTGGAGGGTGAGTTCTTTCGATCACTCATCTGGAAGCCCTAAAAGACTTCGATCATTTGCTCAAGCGGGCTACTGAGTACATCAATATCGAAGAGGCCCAGGCAGCTCGGAAGAAAGAAGTGATCCCTGAGCTGACCACTGTCCAGGAGTGTTGAGCGGCCCACACACACCAGTCGCCCAAGGGACCTCGAGCCGACACATCAAAACAACACCAAGAGCCCAGGACCATGCAGTCCAACATGTGGAGGCTGAGCAAGTGAGGCCCACCGAGTCTTGACCATGGACCTTGCTATTTTGTAGTTATCATCACTCGCCGACCAATAACACCAAAGATTGTTAGCATCTCAAATCAAAGCCCCATCGAGCGACTTTACCAAGATTCCACCACTGATCCCCCTCTCTTGATCGACATCATCACCACCAATTAGGAGGGCGGTGTGAAGAGAGAAGGTCGACGACCAAAGAGCACCAACAGCTGCCCCAGTGCAGATATTATAAAGGGTCTGCCTGGGATCTGTCGAGCAGAAACATCCATCAGCTCGAGAGGAAGAAAATCACCGCAACACCGCTTGGGGCAACATAGGCATGATCACAGGAGAACCGACCGACGGTGACTCTAACCAGGCTAGGAAGTCGCACGCCCGACAGTTAGAAATCCACGTTATCGGATGCAATAAAGAAAGAGCATAAGGACCATAGATTAGTTTCGATCTTCAAGACCTAGAGGGAGTGCAGGTCCCTCACGACGACACCTTGATTATTAAAGCGGTAATTGCTAACTATAATATTCACAACACAATTGTAGATACAAGTAGCTCGGTAAATATCATTTTCAAGAAGACGTTCGATGAACTACCAATCTATCGGAGTGAGCTGTATCCCATGATGACGCCCTTGTATGGGTTCACTAGCAATGAAATATTGTCGATTGGCCAGGTAAGGTTGGTCATATCCATCGGGGAGGAGCCGCTCAAGAGGATAATGACGATGAACTTCATTGTGGTGGATGTCCCGTCTGCCTACAATATCATACTGAGCCGACTGATGCTAAAAGAGTTCTGAGCGATCGTATCCACATTCTGCTAGAAGATCAAGTTTCCTGTAGATAACTTGGTTGGCGAAGTTAAGGATGACTAGCTAGCAGCTCGACAGTGGTACATCGAGATGCTCAAAACTTAGTCATGGGCCGCATGGAAGGTTCAATGGTTGGAGGTAAATGTAATTCTGGAAGAACCTCTTGCGTTGGTCTATGACGAAAATAAAGAAGTCCAAGTGCATCTCAGCTAGTCGGAAGCCACAACTTTTATCGGGACCAACCTGAGTGCAGAAAAGAAGGCGGAGCTAGTTGCCTATCTAAGGTAAAACTACAATGTATTCATATGGGTGACGCACGAGCTCCCGGACATCTCGCCGACCATCGTACAACATGAGTTGTACGTCCGATCGGACGCTAGGTCGGTGAGACAAAAGAAAAGAGACTTCAGCTCGGAGTAGAATCAGATCATCCGAGTGGAAGTAGAAAAGTTGCAGGAGGCTGGCCACATACGCAAAGTGCAATTCCTGAGCTGACTAGCTAATGTGGTACTGGTCTCCAAGATGGGTAATAAATGACAGGTCTACATTGACTTCCGAGACTTAAACAAAGTCTGCCCGAAGGACTACTGTCTGCTGTCATACATTGATCAAATGGTGAACTCTACAGCAGGCTGTGAGCTAATTTACATGCTTGACGCGTACTAGGGCTACCACCAGGTGTCAGTCGCAAAAGGGGATTAAGAGAATGTCAGTTTTATCATGATCAATGGAACCTTCTACTACAATGTGATGTCGTTCAGACTGAATACGCTGAAGCCACCTATCAGTGGCTGATGAATAAGGTGTTTCAGAGGCAGATCGATCAAAACATGAACGTATATATCGATGATATTTTGATAAAATCCCTCCGAGCCACTGATCTCTGTGCAGAAATAAAGGAGACTTGGCAAACGCTAAGAAGGTATGAAATCAAGCTCAATCCAAGTAAGTGTCTGTTTGGAGTAAAGAGTGGACACTTCCTCGATTACATTATGACTGAGCAGGGCATTGAAGCAAACCCAAGCAAAGTAAAGGCGCTCTAGGACATGCCCCCTCCACGCAACCTGAAGAAAGCTCAGGGTCTAATCAGATGAATTTTCGCCTTGTCAAGATTTATATCTAAGTCATCTGATCAGAGTCACCCTTTCTTCAAGGTTTTATGTCGAGTTATGAAATTTCAATGGGATGCCAAGTGCGACAAGGCGCTGAAGGAGCTCAAGAGTTATCTAACCTCTTTACCTATATTGGCAAAGTCCATCACTGGCTAGCCACTCTGGATATACTTGTCGTCCATAGAGAGGACGGTTGGCTTAGTGTGAAGGCGCTGGAATTCTGTTTTGTTTAAATTTTCCTGTACAGAAATTATATAAGTACAGAACATTTCCTAGCAACCCGCATGTTCGATCAGACATATTTTTGATCAATCAAGCAAGTTCTTGACATATCAAAGCACACCTTGATCGAAGTACAAGATCATTGGCCTCTTGTGTTGGTATTCAAAATCGATATAAAGAAAACTAACTAATTACGCAGCGGAATTAAAGAACTAGTTGTACCTTTCTTCGTAGTTAAAGACCTCTTAATCTTATGTCGTATTCATCTCATCTTCTTGGACGTTGTGTGGGCGACGATATGCCAAGACAAAACCACCCTCCTTCTCTTCTCGGTTTCCAAACCACCGGCTACAAAAGGAGGCTCTAGGATGGGGCACCTTCTAATATTCTTTCTTCTCTTCTTCTTCTTCTTATTCTTCTTCTTCTTCCTCTTCTCCAATCCGTCAGCCACTAAGGAGGAGGGGGCACCAACTACCAAGGAGGAGGGCCACCGGCCACCAAGGATGAGGGGGGTGTCGGCCCTAGCAAAGGAGAAGGGGAGGGGCGTTGACCCAAGCTAAGGAGAAGGGGAGGGGCACCGACCCTTTGCAAGGGAGAGGGTGGCACTGACCCTAGGTGGAGGAGAAGGTGGCGCCGACCACAAGGGGAGAAGAGAATTGTGGAAAATTAGGTTTTAGGAGCCATCACCTATTCTTTTTATAGGCTTGTCGTCGGTTACAAAGAAAGAAAAATAACAGAATTCTATTACGAAAAAATCTCCCTTTCTATAACCAAGTTAAACCAAACCAAGTTAAGTTAAACCAAACCAAGTTGTGGATGGGTGGATGCGAGACTTTATATAGAGGATACAACAGGGATCTAGAGAAGGAATTGGTTTAGGCCTCTTGATGGGCTTGAGCTTCCTGTGTTCGACCCAAATACTCAACCCAAGTCCATCAATAATAACACATACCACTAAAGGGTTATTATTGAACTACCGCACCAATCCCATATTACAATATGAGCTCCTTCTTATCATAAGTACGTTAAACTCCCTATATTTAAGATATCATATGTCCGTTAATTAAATGAGTTACTGACAATTCAATTAATTAACATCTGATTCCAAAAGTAGTTTCACTCAACTTTATTATCATATCGGACTAAGTCCACCTGCAGAGTTTACATAATAATCCTTATGAGCTCCTCAAGGGGACATCATCAGCCTACATAATTAGGACACAGATTCCTTTTATAATCAACAACACACCATATAAATAGTACTATTTCCCAACTCATCGAGTCTATTGATTTAACGAATAAATCTCACCCATTGATAAGTTAAAGAAATAAATACTAAGTATATGTGCTTGTTATTATATAGGGATTAAGAGGACGCACATCCATAATAACAGAGGTTCTGTTCTTTTATATAGTCAGTATAAATCGAACAACCTCAAATGGTCCTGCTCAATACACACATAATGTACTATTGTAATTTTATAGTCAAGACAGACTAATACCAAATTACACTACAACCGTTCCAATGGTTTGTCCCTATCCATCTTGGTTGTGAGCTACTATTTATAATTTATAAGGAACCGATAACATGATCTTCTATGTGACACCCCACACCATATTATCTACAATATAAATTAAATAGACAACTGCATTGATATATATATATATATATATATATATATATATATATATATATATATATATAACATCTGTTTTGAAATGAGAATCACTTTAATCAAATATATATATATATATATATTTGATTAAAGTGATTCTCATTTCAAAACAGATGTTCATACAAAAGCTAGCTTATAGTATACATAAGCATACATCCCAACACAGTGTTGGTGCGACGAAATAGCGTTGAACAACAGCCATATAATAGCTTTTTGAGCAATATATTGAAAGATGCTGAATGTCGCTACACCTGTCTCGAGAAACTGGCATACGAGCTAGTTCTCACCACTCAGAGGTTACGCCTATGCTTTTTGTCGCATCCAATAATTATATTGACTAGCAGCACTCTAGGGAGGGTTCTCCTCAACCTCGAACCATCCGACTGGCTAATCAAGTGGACCTCAAAACTAAGTGAATTTTGTTGGTGCGAGAAGCATCCGACGATCGAACCTGGGTTTTGATTGTGTCAAAGGGTCCAAGGTTAAGTTTTCTAGTTATCTAACAAGGGTGAATGAGTTTGCAAAAAAGTCCTAAGTGTACTTAGACAAAAGTCCTAGCTGCGGTTAGGAAGGTGAAAAATCTTAGGAGGTTGTAACCCTAGGCGGAAAGTCTAGGCGGGTCGAGAGCTTCGGGCAAAATACTAGGGGGTGGTAACCCTAGGTTGAAATCTTGGTATCACAAACTAGGTGGAAGACTGGACGGGTCATGGAACGGACGTCCAACATGAAAATCGGAAGCCTCGAGCATTGAGCAAAAGTTCAGTCGGTCTGGAAGACTGAACTGATAACAGGTAACTTCTCTTGAGAAGAGTAGGTGAGGATGCGTTCCCTGATAAGGGAACAATAGGCGTCGGTTCTGACTTTGAGTTTCGTCGAAACTCTTTACCTATATTGGCAAAGTCCATCACTGACCATAAACATCATGTATTAATCCCCCATAAAATTACATACATGTTCTATAAAATATGGTACCCAAATAATAATTAAATAATAAGATTTTTTTGAGAAATAATCTTAACGGAATTTTTAGAAATTTTCAGGGATTTAATCGGAGTTCATAGGGCATATTTTGAGGGGATAAAATTTTAGGCTTTGGAAAAGGCCTGTTTGGTATACCCAAATTTGGGAGTTGATTAATTCTATTAACCTAAGGTATAAAACCAATACCTAAGTTTTGGCTTCCCTAATTTCCTTTTTTTCCTCTTCTTCTCTCGCCAATTCCCCTTTTCCCTTCTTCACCCGTGCCGATCCCTTCTCGCGTCGCCGCCACATCTCCTTCCTCTTCCTCCTCGTTCTTCTTGGCACCAATCAATGCCCGAGCGTTGACAGCCGAACTTCTCTTCCTCTTCCCCGAGCTCACGCCGACCCCTCCCCTTCTTCATCGCGGTGCCTGCGACACTCGAGCCACCGCCGGTCGAGCTCCTTCTTCCTTTTCCTCGCGGACACCAGAAGCTCGCCGCCACGCGTGCCCTAGCATTGAGCCTTCTCAGGGCATCTCCGCCTGAAGCCGCCATCTGGATTGGTGGCCCTTGCGAACAATCAACCCTAGCGAGCTCCTCTCAGCTGTCAAGCCGCCGATTACTGCTAAGCCTTCTACCATCGCCGAAGAGCTACCACCACTGGAGATCAGGGCTCCATCAGGCCATCCCTTCTGGCAGTAAGGTCCAGTGAATCAATTAGGAAACATCTAAGATTCTGGTGAGTCAAAATTGATGCAAATTAGCTTAACCCAATATGAGTTGGAATGCTTTATCTAGTGTGGTTATGATTCTTTTGGATGGTAGATTTATTGGTGATGAATTAGTGTGTTAGTTGGGTTATCAGATGGGTAGGATGGTTGGCAATTGATTTGGTTTATTTTTATATGTCTGATTTGGAGGTGATGAACTTATTTGGATGTTGTTCTTGATTCTTTATGGTCGCTTGGGATTTGTTTGGATAGATTTAGTAGGTAGGTAGCAAGAATCCAATGTGGGTTTGCTTTATGTGATGGCTTCGGTTGGTTTGAATAGATTGAAGATGGTGAACCTTTGTTTACGTATTCATGCTTATTGTAATAGGTTTGGATCTGACGAAGTTAAAGTTGTGTTTAAAATGGTTTTTCATTGTGCTTTTGGTTGGGATCTGTTGAGATTTAGGTTTCTCCAAGCTAGCTACAATATTGTGGGCTTAATAAAAAGGTTGATTGTATTAGGGCTAGGTGATGGTCGTGTGCCGAATAGGGCTAGCCTAATTGGTTTAGAGATTGGTTTAGTTATTTGATTCATATGAGAGTAACTAAATAATATCGATTGATGCAGGACTCTGATTTAGGGCGAGCAACACAACGTGGATTTTATTCTGATATGATCGACAAGTAAAGACGGATATTTCTTACTTTGATTCTTTAGTTCTTTGAACTTAGTGCATGAATTATTTTGGATAAGGACTGTTTTACCTTGACTATACTCGTAATTTTTCCTGTGCTTGATACTTCCACTCAAAACTTTCGAGATATTCGTTTTTATGTCCATACAGTCTCTTGTTGCTATCAATGATATTTAGCAGATACTATATACCAACCTTGTATGTTTTGTTTGTTGTTTACTTATATACCGTATTTAGCATGCTGGCTCCATGTAGCATATCTTATACCTGATTTTAGCTTGTGTTTATATGATGACCGCTGCATTGTACGCATCATGTCATTGCATGCATACAGGCGACCACTTCTTCCTTGTGGGGGAGTGAGCCGTTGGGCCGCGCCGCACACTCGACCACTCATGAGTAGTGGTAGCTGGAGGATATGCCGCTTATCCTGTCATGTCGCACTCAGCCACTCAGGAGTAGTGGTAGCTGGAGTTGTGAGCAGCAGGGATCCCCTTCGCTTGGTAGCTAGATAGCTACTTAGCACCTGTCCATCCGGTCACTTTAGAGGAGTGGCGGCTTTTGGGTGGTACAGTTGTCATCGATCCGGCCTCTCGACCAAACAGGGGGTGACCATCCGTGCATACGTTGTTATTGTACCTGCTGTTATTGTTGCTTATTTATGCTGCTATTATTAGCTTATGCTGTTGTTTCTAGTATATACTACTGTTTCTTTTGCTGATATGCACATTTATATTAAGATATACACTCGTTATGGGTGTTTAGACACTAGTATAGTTATTCGTAAAATGGACACATCTTACATATTACCTTGTAGTTATAGCAGTGCTGTAGCAGGTTTGTGCCACCCCTGACCTTCTGTTGTTAGCCTAGGATATGGCTTTAGGTATGAACACTTAAATTAACATCACGGTAGTATCTGCTATTCCCTTTATGAGACTGTATACTGTTGGCTTATTCTCTATTTATATGTTATCTTCATGCACTATCTTTTCCTATACCCGCTGAGTTCCAATACTCACCACCGCACAAAATGGTTTTCCTTTCGCCACGTAGCAGGTAGATGAATCATGGATGCTTGGAGAGTCCCGGCTGCCAGTCTCACGTCACATTCGAGAACAGTTGCTTTTCGATCTTATTTCTAAGTGGTGGTATAACGATTTTGTGCATTTTGTTTTCCAATAAGTCGATGTGGATTTTGGAGTCTAGTGTGGTGGTTGCAAGTATGTTTAGTTAGTGACTTTGTTGGTTTTATATTCGTATTATTTTATGAATTTCCGCTGCGTTTACTTTCAGCCGTGTGGGCTATTATTATACTGTGTGGTTGTGTGTTTTTGATATAGCTGTGTGGGCTAAATATTAACTGCGTGGTTGTTTTATTCATGTCCAGCCGGGTAGGCTGCGTATATTAACTGCATGGTTATGTTGTTTCTATTTTATGTATGTTCCAGCTGTGTGGGTTGATGGTTGTATTATGTTATATGTGTGTGTATGTATTATTGCTTCATATTGTCACCGGTACAGGGGAGATGCTGTCGGATTTTTGTCTGGCAGGGACTCCTCTGGGACGTGCATGTTTACCACTCTTTTGGTTATTTTTTAATGTTGAAAAATATTTTCAGACAGTATCAGTCGACTGCCATAAGTCTCAGTCAACTGTCATCGTCAAAATGAGTTTACAGAGATATTCTGTGCTCAAAATTACTATTACTAGTCGACCGATAACTGTACCAGTCGACTGGTACTCTATTTTTGTAAAAATCAACCTTTCCGACCCAACTTCAGAAATGCACCAAAAATTCCACAGACCTCCAAAAAATCTCAAATTTTGTGGAGAGGTCAATTTTATCTATGTCTAAATCCCAAGATTGACATAAAATTCAAAACTAGTTAGATGGTTAAATTGAACATTGATCTAAAGTCCTAGTTTTGACTTCTTCTTTATGTATCTGGTCATACTGAACCATAATGCATCCCTAACATTAGTTTATATGGCATATATATATCCAAAACTAATTTTCATGCAATATGAAACATTTTCATATTTTCATGCATGATACTCAACCCAATTGTGTCAATTTCTTGGATTTGAGACTCAAGTCTGTCTCTAAACCATTTTGGCACATTTGATGACCCATTTTGAGCCCCAAGAATGGTTCGTTTGAGATTCATTTACCATATATCCCAAAGACTCTTTGAGCTCCCCCTAGAGCTCTTAGTCTTAGCCACCTCTCTAGGTGACTCGTCCACTATGGCTAGGCCACTTCGATGCATATCGGGTGACACTTGGCCTATAAAACTCACATTCTTAACTTTAGACACCTTATCTTTGGTTAATTTCTTCTAGCCCTTAACCTTGGACACCTCATCCTTGTTGTAATTATATGCCACCCTAGCATATTCTTTCTTATTGGCCTTGGATGACTTTCCCTTGTCCTTGGTCACTCCTCCCTACCAATGTCATGTGTCACCTTAGCACTTGACCTCCTTTTGGTCTTGGAGGGTCCCAATTTGTTATTTTTGGATCTTTAACCACCTAAATACATGTCAAGTCCTTTATGTCCAATAATGAATCTCTCTAGGAATTTCTCCATTTCCTCAAGATTTGCTTTCAAGACTTGATTTTCCAATTATAGGATTATAACCCTAGAATCAACATGTCCATCATGGATATTTCTAGACCTACCCTTCCTAGGCATGTGTCTCCCCTTCTTGGGATTAATGCCTAGGTTTTCAACCACCTTCTTCTCCTTAGGCAAGATAGGTTGTTTCCTTTTAGGTCTATCATTTGAAAATGATTTCCTAGGGTTATCACCTACATTAACCCTATTCCTATCATTATGTCTAAAACCATAAATATGCATGGGAAAATAATTCATATTATTTCTAATATGCATGGAAGAATTTGAATTTGAATTTGAATTCAAGTTAGGGTTTACCTCCCTTACCCTTGAAGCTCTCTTTTTCTCCCACTTCTTTAAGTGCGCTAATTTCTTGAGCTCTCCCCTTCTTAGGCACTTTGTGTGATAGTGACCCCACTCAACACATGTGAAGCATCGAATATGTTTCTTCTCCTTGACTTCATCCCTACAACCCACATTAGTTCTTAAAGCAATTTTACTATATTTTGGGATTACTTCCTTTACCTTCTTGAGCGAAGGACACCTACTCTTGTAGTGACCCATCTTATCACACTCAAAGCATTTGATGTGATCCTTTGCACTCTTCTTGGTATTTGAGGTGGAGGGTTGAGCCTCTAAGATCTCCTCTTCCTTGTATAGCTCTTCTTCTTCTTCACTTGAAGATGTGGATGGTTCCACTTTTTCCTCCCTTGAAGTTGTGGATGATACCTCCTCATCTTTCTTCTCCTCCTCGGATGTTGAACCCGTGTCAACATCCGATTGATCCTTCTCTTCTTGGATCAATGATTCTTTCTCCTTGGGCTCCTCCTTTTCTTGGATTTATGTAGGACTCTCATGAAGTGCAATTATCTTTTTCAAAGGTCACTTGCGTTCTCGTATTCACCTACATTTAATACTGTTTTAGGAGGTAATAAATTAATTAAAATTCTAGTTACCTCTTTTTCCGATTGCTCTCATTACTCCTCGGTCGAATATTGAGGTCGGAGACACTTTTCCTTTTTATCCATTGGAGCTTTAAATGGTTCCTCCAATGCAATCTATTGGTTCCAATTCATTTGGAATTACATCTCCATGCGCTTCCTCCAATAGTCGAAGTCCTCGCACTCGTATGGAAGTGGGATTCGAATGTCCCATCCGAGAGGTCCCCCTGACTACATCTTCTTCCTCTAGCCACTCTCTTGGTGATTAGTCCAACAAGAGCTAACCTCACTCTGATAGCACTTATTGGGACCTTGTCGTCTGCTAGAGGGGGGTGAATAACGTCTCACCCAAAATATCGCTTCCTACAATGGTTAGCACACACAAGGAAATACAAAAACAAATACTAACAATATAAAGCAAACCTAACATGTTGATTTAACGTGGTTCAGAGATAAAGTTCCTACTCCACGACTATCCGTAAGGTGGACGATCCCGATTCATCGGTGGATGATTCCTCGGAGAACTTTCGGCTAACTCGCGTAGCTCCTTGTGGGTGGAGAAATCTTGCCACAACCTCGTACAAGCATTCTAGATCACTTGGGCATTTAGAGACTCTAACTAGGGTTAACCACCACTAATTTCGTCAACCTTGGCCAAATACCCAGAGCTCTATTAAATAGAGCTCGGGAGAAAACATCTAGCTGTGTTTCCCGTCACCAGTCGACTGGTACAACCACCAGTCGATTGGTCATAAGTGAAATTTGACCGTTACAAATCAACAGTTGGCTACCAGTCGACTGATGAAAACACCAGTTGACTGCTATAGTAACGCTATAGTACTACTACAGTAACACTACAGTAAAATACTAATCCTAGGATTTGACCCCCAGAGTACATTCACTCAGCACTCGTCTTAGCCTGACCAACCTAGACATAACCTTCTAGCCTCCTCCATCAATCTTGCGTCCCTAGGATGTCTCCTCATCCTTCACGTCTTGCCTTCTGGAGCTTCCATCGGCCTTGTCATTGTTGTCAGGTCTTCCTTTGCCAAGAGGTTGCGTCTCCGGGACTTCATCCATTGCTAAGTCACACTTGGACTTACGTTGTCAAAACTGCATGCTTGGACTTACACCGCCATGACTTATCCTTGGACTTTCCTTCTTTGCCAAGATCACACTTGGACTTTCCTTGTTGTACCTATATCCTGTACACTCACAATGCATATTAAATACAATAATAAGCTTAACTTAAAATTTTATCTAAACATCAAAACCTAGGGTACCTAGATTGCTCCAACAGAACATCGGAAGGTGAAGGATCTTACCGGAGAACCCCTCCAGTAAGGTGAATGCTCGTTGTCGTTGTCGTCGCTCACCGATTCCGCCAAAGATGCTTACTGTCGTCATCGATTGGAATCTAGAAGAAGAGATATAGACTGTGGATGGTTAGCCAGTGGCAGTAAAGGTAAGGGAAGAGTCGTCGACCGATGGGGAAAAGAAAGGAGAAAGAGGAGGTGTTGGCGTTATGGGGGTTTATCGCGAAACCTAGCCGCGAGGAAAAAACGCGAGGAGAAGAGGGATTCTGTTCCCCCTCCGTATTGTGTTGTTGCTTGAAATGAGAGGAGGTTAGGTTTCTTAGTGGATCAGGTTGTGGAGTTTAGGTTTTGGGTTAAGGGAAAAGATCCTGATCCAATAAGAGAAGTGGCTTCTTTTATGGGTTGGGCTTTTGGATGAGTGGGCTTTAGAAGTGGATTGTTGTGATTGGATTGGGTTTGTTTTTCTTGATCCAAATTGGAGATGAAGTGAACCAAGCTCTTCAAATTAGCTAATTCTCAAACCTAGTATTGGGTCTAATTGATTTGACTCAACTCATGTCTATAACTCCTCTTTAATTCCCTACAAAAATCATGAAATAATGGAAAAATTAGGAAAAGAGTATAAAAAAGCTCACAAATATATCCTAACTCATGAATCATAATATTAATCAAGATTAAAGCATATGAGAGGATAAAATGCTACGTATGAGAGCTAAAATAATATATAAAAATGCTAGTTATCAAATACCAACTGAAAACACAGGTGGAGATGTGAATCATGATCCAGACCAGATTCATATTCCCCACTGAAGACGGTGTACCCATCACCTACGATAAATGGGATGCACAAACAAGCAAAAAAATTGAGGCAGATGCAAAAGCGACATGTACTCTTCTTTATGGACTAACAAATGAAGAGCTTGATCGAGTTGGAAAGTTCAACGACGCTAAGGAGCTTTGAGAAAAATTGATCGAGCTTCATGAGATTTTGTTAGAGCCAGAAGACCAAGATGAACCTTAGTTCAAATCTGAATATGAATCCCCAGAGTCAACATCTGAACCAGACTTAGAAGAATCGGATTAGACTGATTTTATAACACTAATGGATACGGAGGAGATAGCTGAATCTGAGTCCAAATTCAAGATAGCAACAGTCGAGGGGGTGAATCTTCTCATGAATCTAAAAGGTAAAATGGTAAATTTAAATTTTAAATTTTACATAATTTATTTTAAGTGTAGGGAGAGAGGGCACCATAGAAATCAATGCCCTACTCATAAGATTGAGACGACACAACTAGAGGTAAAGGAGAAATCGATGCCAAGAGTTCGGAAAGGGAAGAAGTGTTGGTGCAATCATGCCCTAAGGAAGAAATTTCGATGATTAACAATTATTTAAGTTTAGGCTAATACATTGAATTTAATATGAGTTTGAGTTTACAGGACCAAGAAGATTGAGAACTAGATTCCTGGCAAGAGAAGCCCTTGCAAGTAGAAAAACCGGATGCAAGACAAGAAACGTCCAAGGAGGTCATTGTTGGTTGCTACTCGGAAAACCTATAGGTTCCACTGTACAAAAATTTTGTACAAAGGTCTGAACCTTTTCCTAGCTACCATGTGTTCTTTTAAATTAAATTTTGGATCGCCTGCGGAACTTAACACATTTGATCCAAAACTTAATCTATTTGTTCTTTTAGGTTTTGACTTGGATCTCCTGCGGAACTTAACACGTTCGACCCAAGTCTCCTTAAGTTATTAATTCCATTAAATATTAATTTCCATAAAAGGTTCCCAGTACTGACGTGGCGAGGCACATGGCCTTCTTGGATATGGGAGCAACCACCACCGACTAGACAAAACCTTTAATAGAAAGCTAATATTTAATTTCCTAAAATAACTTTAGGTTAACCAAAGAGAACAATCAAATCACAAGGAAAAGAAAGAAACAAAAGAACACAACTTCGGAAAAACATATTCGAAATACTAGAACGTAAGCCTCTTGTATTTGGTATTATTTCCATAAATAACTAGCATGATGCGGAAATAGAAATTACTAGTTATACCTTGTAGAAAAAAACCTCTTGATCTTCTACCGTATTCCTCTTCTAACCTCGGACGTTGTGTGGGCAACGATCTTCCAAGATGAGAAACCACCAACCACCTTCTTCTCCTCCAAGCAAGGTTCGGCCACAAAAGAAAAGCTTTACCAAGGAGAAAAACCAAAATACTAACCAAGCTCCAAGAGATGCTAGCTTTCTCTCATTCTTCTTCTTCTTCTCCGAGTAGTATCCGGCCACCACAAGAACTCCAAGGGAGAGGGAGAGGTTCGGCCACCACAAGAGGAAGAGAAGGAGATGATGGCCGGCCACACCAAGGAACAAAAGAGGGAGAGGAATAATAGATGTTGTGTCTTGTGAAGGCACCCTCACCCCTTCTTTTATATTCCTTGGCCTAGGTAAATTAGGAAATTTAATTACAATAAATTTTCCTTAATTTCCTTGACATGATTTAATTGAGAAAAATAAAATAATATTTCCCCAATTAAACAATGATGGCCGGCCAAATCAATAGGAAACAAATTGGACAAGTTTCAATCAACAATTAAAACTTTCCTTATTTGTTTCCGGAAATTTAAAAAAAATAAAATTTCTCTTTAAAATCTCTTCATGGTTAATAAAAGAAATATCTATAATTTTAATTTTATTAACATGTGAATAATTTTAAAGAGAAAATAAAACATCTCTCCAATCTACAAATAAGGAAAGAGATCTAATCTCTTTCTTTAATCTTTTGTAAATCTTTTACAAGAGAGATATTTTAATTTTAATTCTCTTTTAAATTAAATCTTCCACATAATAATAAACATTAAAATTAAATTTTCTTTTTAATTAATTATGGCCGGCCCTACTAGCTTGGGTTCAAGCTAGGGCCGGCCACCTTAAACCCTAGCTTGGTTCCCAAGCTAGCTTGGCGGCCCCCTTTAGGTGGGTATAGAAGGTGGGTATATGTGGGTATAGTACTCTATAAATAAGAGGCTACGATAGGGACCGAGAGGAGGAATTGGTTTTGGTCTCCGATAAAATTAAGCATCCCGTGTTGAACACACAACTTAATTTTATCAATGATAATTCATTCCACTAGAGAACTATCATTGAACTACCGCACCAATCCCAAATTACATTTTGGGCTCCTTCTTATTATGAGTGTGTTAGTCTCCTGTGTTTAAGATATCGAATGTCCACTAATTAAGTGAGTTCTCGACAACTCATTTAATTAATATCTAAGTCCAAGAGTAGTACCACTCAACCTTATTATCATGTCGGACTAAGTCCACTGCAGGGTTTAACATGACAATCTTTATGAGCTCCTCTTGAGGACATTATCAACCTAGTATCACTAGGACACGGTTTCCTTCTATAATCAACAACACACACTATGAGTGATACCATTTCCCAATTTATCGGGTTTATTGATTCATCGAACTAAATCTCACCCATTGATAAATTAAAGAAATAAATATCAAACATATGTGCTTGTTATTATATTAGGATTAAGAGCACACACTTCCATAATAACTGAGGTCTTTGTTCCTTTATAAAGTCAGTATAAAAGGAACGACCTCAAATGGTCCTACTCAATACACTCTCAGTGTACTAGTGTAATTATATAGTCAAGATAAACTAATACCTAATTACACTACGACCTTCTAATAGTTTGTTCCTTTCCATTTTGGTCGTGAGTTACTGTTTATAATTTATAAGGTACTGATAACATCATCTTCTGTATGTGACACCACATACTATGTTATCTACAATATAAATTAAATGAACAACTACAAACAAATGTAGATAATTAGACCAAATGTGATTCTTTATTCATAATGAATGTTTACAAAGCTTAGGCTTTCAGTATACACTCCAACAATCTCCCACTTATACTAATGACTAAGCTGCCATATCTTCTACCATACATCTGATTCCCATTCCCTCCACATGCCGATCGAAAGCTTTCGCCGGAAGGGCCTTAGTGAAAGGATCTGCCAGGTTATCCATTGATGCAATCTTGGCGATGACAACTTCTCCTCGCTTCACGATATCTCATATCGGTGGTACTTGCGCTCTATATGTTTACTCGTCTTATGAGCTCGTGGTTCCTTGGAGTTTTGCACAGCTATTATCACAATAAATTGTGATGATCTTGGGCAAACCAGAATCACATCTAAGTCCATTAGAAAGTTCCCGAGCCATACTGCTGCCTCAGAGGCTGCTACATACTCAACTTCCATGGTTGAGTCCGAAACGCATTTGCTTAACACTCCTCCATGAAATGGCTCCACCTCCTAAAGTAAACACATACCGATGTAGACTTACTATTGTCCCTATCGATTGAAAATCAGAATGTAACCCACAGGGAGCAAATCATCCGCTTGGTAAACTAGCATATAATCCTAGTCCTTCTCGGTACTTTAATATATGCTTCATGGCAGTCCAATGTCCTTGTCGAGGGTTACTCGATATCTGCCATGCCTACAAAACAGATATCGGTCTCGTATATAACATTGCATACATTAGGCTTCCTACACCGAAGCATAAGAACTTTCATGTCCTCTATCTCTTTTGATGTCTTTGGAGACATCTCTTTAGATAGAGCTACTCCATGTCTAAAGGTAAGAAACCTTTCTTGGAGTCTTGCATGCTAAAACGAGCAAGGATTGTATCTATATATGAAGCTTGGGATAGACACAACATTCTTTTCTTGCGATCCCTTATAACTTTGATCCCAAGAATGTGTGCACATTCTCCTAAGTCTTTCATATCAAATTGTTTGGACAACCATACCCTTACGTCTGATAATACCTTGACATTGTTGCCAATTAACAAAATATCATCTACGTATAGTACAAGAAATACCACCACGTTTCCGTTACACTTCTTATATACACAAGACTCATCCGGACTTTGAATAAATCCATATGACTGGATTACTTCATTAAACCGGATGTTCCAAGACCTTGAAGCTTGCTTCAGTCCATAAATGGACCGATTGAGCTTGCATACTAGATGCTCTTTGCCTTTTCAATAAATCCTTCGGTTGCTTCATATGGATGTTCTCTTCAAGACTTCCATTAAGGAAAGTTGTCTTGACATCCATTTGCCAAATCTCATAATCGATATGAGGGAATGGATAAGAGTATCCGGATAGACTTAAGCATGGCTCGGTGAAAAGGTTTCCTCATAATCGATTCCCTCTTTCGAGTGTACCCTTTGCAACAAGCCTAGCTTTGAAGGTTTCTACCTTCCGTCATCCCTCTTTTCCTTTGTAGATCCACTTGCATCCAAGCTTTTACACCATCGGTGGTTCTACAAGCTCGGACCTTATTAGAGTACATAGACTCTATTTGAATTCATCGCATTTTGCCAAGATCTTGCATCTATATCTTGGAGTGCTTCGTCATATGACGGGGGATCAGGTTTTCCCGGGATCAAGTCCGAAGACTCTCCCAAAAACATGAATCTTTCAGGTTGCCTTACAACCCTCCCACTACGACGAGGCACTGTCTGTGGTTGTGTATCATGTGTGACACCTGTTGCAGTCTCTTGTGGTACTTCATCTTGTACTGTTGGTACTGAAGTAGATGTGTCATCTCTAAGTTCTTCTAAAATAACTTTGCTACTGGGCTTGTGATACATTATATAGTCTTCTTCTAAAAACTGGGCATTGATGCTAACAATGACCTTCTGGTCTTTAGGACTATAAAATAAACCACCTTTTGTTCCTTTGGGATATCCTACAAATACGCGAACTTCTGTACGAGATTCTAACTTATCAGCATCTGATTTCAGCACATGTGCTGGACTACCCCAAATCCGAATATGTCTTAGACTGGGTTTTCGCCCATTCCACAATTCTATGGGAGTAGAAGAAACTGATTTAGAAGGTACTAAGTTCAGAACGTATACTGCTGTTTCCAGAGCATATCCCCAAAACGAATTTGGTAATTCTGAATAACTCATCATTGATCTAACCATCTCCATAAGAGTCCTATTCCTTCGTTCGGCCACACCATTCTGTTGGGGTGTTCCAGGTGCAGACAATTGGGATTGAATCCCGGCCTCTGATAAGTAATTCCTAAACTCTCCTAAGAGGTATTCGCCACCACGATCAGATCGTAGTGTCTTGATACTTTTACCTAATCGTTTTTCCACATCAGCCTTGTATTCTTTGAACTTATCAAAGCACTCGGACTTGCGGCGCATTAGGTAAATGTATCCATATCTTGAATAATCGTCTATGAAAGAGACAAAATATTCAAAACCTCCTCTTGCCTGGACAGACATAGGACCACACAAATCAGAGTGGACCAACTCTAACACTTCTTTGGCTCTATACCCCTTGGCCTTGAACGGCCTCTTGGTCATTTTACCTTCCAAGCAAGATTCACAAGTTGGAAAATTTTCCAACTCAAATGAACTCAAAAGTCCATCGGCTATAAGCCTCTGAATCCTACTTAAGTTAATATGTCCAAGCCTTAGATGCCAAAGATATGCTTGGTTCATTTGCGAAGGTTCTTTTTTCTTATTAGAATTAGAAGATGAGTTATAAATTTCCATGTTTTGCTTTGTGGAAGAAATTGGATTTAAAGTATACAAATTGCCAACTAATGTACTAGAACAGATAATCACTTTATTTCTTTTAATAACTACATCGTTACTGAAAGAAGCGAATATCCATCTAAAAGCAGTTTAGAAAGCTGAAATTAAATTCTTTCTAAAAGCTGGTACATAAAGACAATTTCTTAAAATCAAATTTTATTTCTACTAAAAGATAAGTAGGCGTCTCCCATTGAGATGCCACCTTAGTAGCATTGCCCATGAGACGGTAATCTCCTTCAGATAGTCGTCGGGTTTCTGGAACCCTGGAATTGGACATGATCGATGGCTCCGTATCTACACACGGTCTTTGGTAGATAACACCGCTAAACATGTTTCAACAACTAGAGCATGAGATATACCTTTGTTTTGGTTCTTACGAGGACAGTCCGCCTTCCAATGCCCTTACTGCGATAAAGCACTTGCCTTCGGCTTCTTCATTCCGACTTTAAACCGTACACTGAGATTTATTCACTTTCTTTGTTGAACCGACTTGTTTCTTCTTCTTCTTTCCTTCGGTTTAGAAGTAGAACCATTTTCAGATAGTGAATTTGAGCATTGTGACGAAATAATCCTTCAGCTGCTTGAGTCAGAAGTTCCGCTAATGAATAAACCCTCTTATTCATATTATAGTTCAGTCGGAACAAAACTTCTAGGTAGCGTTTGGAGGATCATATCGATCCGGGTTTCCCATCAATTTCTCCTCCAAGGATCTGTATCTCGTTCAGATAAGCCATCATCTTTAGGATATGATCCCTTACAGGAGTACCCTCTTGCATGGTGGCTGTCATTATCTTTCTCATGGCTTCTTGCCTAGAAGCCCTATCTTGATGACCAAAGAGTTCCTTGAGATTGTTCATAATATCATAGGCTGTTGGTAAATCTTGATGTTGATGTTGCAATACATTTGACATTGAAGCCAAAATGTAACACCGCGCCATCTCATCTGCTTTTACCCATTTCCTATGATATTCAATCTCCTCTTGGGTAGATTCACCAGTAGGTGCATCAGGGCACTGCTCAGTTAGTACATATTTATAGCTTTCAGCAGTAAGAACAATGTCCAGGTTTCTTTTCCAATCTATGTAGTTTGGTCCAGTAAGTCTATTCTGTTGAAGTATGATGGACAGTGGGTTGAAAGACATCCTAAGAATCACAAATAACTTTTGGTCAGAACTCTAAATTTAGAATAATATTGATTCCTCAAACAATACTATTTTAAATTAACCAACACCTCATAACACCGTGAATTTTGTATGCCACGTTAGTGTGGACGTATACAAATTCAACATTTGTAAAGGAGAGTTTTAACCCATTAATTTTATTATCTTGTCAACCTAACTTTTGACAAATAAAATTAATAGTTGGAATTATTTGGTCACACAAATAATAATAGTGACTCCGTTGGGAGGATACTATTAGATGTGTCTAAGTGTATACCATTACTTGACACTAAGTCCATTAATAAGATTATGCCCTTCCGTTGGGAAGATCACACGCTCTTAATTAATTTCCTATAGTCATCCAAAATGGAAGTGCATTCTAGTGATCCACAAACAAGCTCATCCGTTATGGAGGAAGGCACTCGAGCCAAGCAAGCTTGTTTGCATCACTTACAAACCATAATGGAGACCATGGGATTTATTTAAAATCCCTCTCCCACTTAGTTATTTATAAATGAGAATTTTAACTATGCTAGCCTACTAAACTTGTAAACTAACATGCACACACAATATAAAAGCAATAGAAAATCTAATTTTCAACTATTATGGCTTTTATCTTTAATTGTCCTCCGTGTGTTGTCATCCGAAGCTGCTGTCATCTAACTGTCGCATCCATCTTGCTCCGAGTTCCGCCGCGCCTCTGGTCCTTAGAAGGTTCCACGCTTTGCAAGATTCGATCCGCGACATAAATAGAATTTTACATTTTGATCCTATATTCCATAAAAGGAATGTACATGTATCTAGATCAAAAATAAAATCCTAATAAAACTAAATACAGCTCCTGCTGTATTTTAATACAATCATGCACACACGTATAAATTGCCCTTGACATGTCCAAGGGTCCAATCACACACATAATTAACTAAAAACCATAATAGTTGGATCCTGCATCCACAAAATTAGCACATCCTACTATTATCCTGCCTAAATTATGTATGACATGTGCATAATTAAACTAAATACCAAATACACAGAGGCAAAACCCTAGCTCTGATACCAATTGTTGGTTGCTACTCGGAAAACCTATAGGTTCCACTGTACAAAAATTTTGTACAAAGGTCTGAACCTTTTCCTAGCTACCATGTGTTCTTTTAAATTAAATTTTGGATCGCCTGCGGAACTTAACACGTTTGATCCAAAACTTAATCTATTTGTTCTTTTAGGTTTTGACTTGGATCTCCTGCGGAACTTAACACGTTCGACTCAAGTCTCCTTAAGTTATTAATTTCATTAAATATTAATTTCCATAAAAGGTTCCCAGTACTGACGTGGCGAGGCACATGGCCTTCTTGGATATGGGAGCAACCACCACCGACTAGACAAAACCTTTAATAGAAAGCTAATATTTAATTTCCTAAAATAACTTTAGGTTAACCAAAGAGAACAATCAAATCACAAGGAAAAGAAAGAAACAAAAGAACACAACTTCGAAAAAACATATTCGAAATACTAGAACGTAAGCCTCTTGTATTTGGTATTATTTCCATAAATAACTAGCATGATGCGGAAATAGAAATTACTAGTTATACCTTGTAGAAAAAACATCTTGATCTTCTACCGTATTCCTCTTCTAACCTCGGACGTTGTGTGGGCAACGATCTTCCAAGATGAGAAACCACCAACCACCTTCTTCTCCTCCAAGCAAGGTTCGGCCACAAAAGAAAAGCTTTACCAAGGAGAAAAACCAAAATACTAACCAAGCTCCAAGAGATGCTAGCTTTCTCTCCTTCTTCTTCTTCTTCTCCGAGTAGTATCCGGCCACCACAAGAACTCCAAGGGAGAGGGAGAGGTTCGGCCACCACAAGAGGAAGAGAAGGAGATGATGGCCGGCCACACCAAGGAACAAAAGAGGGAGAGGAATAATAGATGTTGTATCTTGTGAAGGCACCCTCACCCCTTCTTTTATATTCCTTGGCCTAGGTAAATTAGGAAATTTAATTACAATAAATTTTCCTTAATTTCCTTGACATGATTTAATTGAGAAAAATAAAATAATATTTCCCCAATTAAACAATGATGGCCGGCCAAATCAATAGGAAGCAAATTGGACAAGTTTCAATCAACAATTAAAACTTTCCTTATTTGTTTCCGGAAATTTAAAAAAAATAAAATTTCTCTTTAAAATCTCTTCATGGTTAATAAAAGAAATATCTATAATTTTAATTTTATTAACATGTGAATAATTTTAAAGAAAATAAAACATCTCTCCAATCTACAAATAAGGAAAGAGATCTAATCTCTTTCTTTAATCTTTTGTAAATCTTTTACAAGAGAGATATTTTAATTTTAATTCTCTTTTAAATTAAATCTTCCACATAATAATAAACATTAAAATTAAATTTTCTTTTTAATTAATTATGGCCGGCCCTACTAGCTTGGTTCCCAAGCTAGCTTGGCCGGCCCCCTTTAGGTGGGTATAGAAGGTGGGTATATGTGGGTATAGTACTCTATAAATAAGAGGCTACGATAGGGACCGAGAGGAGGAATTGGTTTTGGTCTCCGATAAAATTAAGCATCCCATGCTTCGAACACACAACTTAATTTTATCAATGATAATTCATTCCACTAGAGAACTATCATTGAACTACCGCACCAATCCCAAATTACATTTTGGGCTCCTTCTTATTATGAGTGTGTTAGTCTCCTGTGTTTAAGATATCGAATGTCCACTAATTAAGTGAGTTACTGACAACTCATTTAATTAATATCTAAGTCCAAGAGTAGTACCACTCAACCTTATTATCATGTCGGACTAAGTCCACCTGCAGGGTTTAACATGACAATCTTTATGAGCTCCTCTTGAGGACATTATCAACCTAGTATCACTAGGACACGGTTTCCTTCTATAATCAACAACACACACTATGAGTGATACCATTTCCCAATTTATCGGGTTTATTGATTCATCGAACTAAATCTCACCCATTGATAAATTAAAGAAATAAATATCAAACATATGTGCTTGTTATTATATTAGGATTAAGAGCACACACTTCCATAATAACTGAGGTCTTTGTTCCTTTATAAAGTCAGTATAAAAGGAACGACCTCAAATGGTCCTACTCAATACACTCTGAGTGTACTAGTGTAATTATATAGTCAAGATAAACTAATACCTAATTACACTACGACCTTCTAATGGTTTGTTCCTTTCCATTCTGGTCGTGAGCTACTGTTTATAATTTATAAGGTACTGATAACATCATCTTCTGTATGTGACACCACATACTATGTTATCTACAATATAAATTAAATGAACAACTACAAACAAATGTAGATAATTAGACCAAATGTGATTCTTTATTCATAATGAATGTTTACAAAGCTTAGGCTTTCAGTATACACTCCAACAGTCAGGGGATCTGATCTGCTTCGAACAGAATGCTTCTGTTCGAAGCTTAAGTGGACCGGCTCAGTCAATTAAGAGAGACTCTGTTTAAAGGCAGAATAATTTCTAATCGCTTAAGCTAGTCAATTACCCTAATCTTAATCGATTAGGGTAGGCAATTTGGAGGAGTCGTGTAAATGAAATACGCACCAAATCGACTACTTTAATCGATTAACGCCTGGTAATCAACTAAGATCACTTCTTAATTGATTAAGACTCACAAAATGATAAGAAAAATGGTTCCTTCTCTACGGTTTAAGAAGATCCGAAGTTGTCTGTTTAAATGCAACTATTCCATTGCGATCAAGTGTTCTCTATTACTCTCCAATACTCAAGATTAAGCTCAAGTTCAATCTCAAGTGCTCAAGCTCTCACTATTGCTACAATCTTAAGCCACTCAAAGAAGAAGTAGGTGTACTCAAAACCCTAATCTCTTAACTTCTTCTTCCTTGTGAAGTATTCTGTTTAGAGGGAGAGTTGTATATCATTGCGTAAGGTTTCTTCACCTTCGTGCTGATCTGAGAAGGAGAAGTTTCATGGTGCAAAGTGTGACCATCGTGTGGAACCTTGGATTAGTCACCTTAAGGAGGTGGATACCAAGTAAATACAAGGAGTTAGCATTGCTTTCAAGTTTTCGCTGCACAAAGTCAAGTTAATTAAGAAATCAAAGTGAGACATTCACCCCCCCTCTAGTTCAACCGGACCTAACAAGTGGTATCAGAGCGAGGTTGGCTTTTGAGGATTCACCTCCAAGGAAGCACAAGTTTAGAGCTACTGGATGTCATTGAAAGAGGGACACATCACTTCATGACCATCATTCTATGAAGGCAACAACTTTGCTTACTGGAAGAGCCGTATGGAGCACTATCTCATGACCGAAATTGACATGTGGTTCTCAATCACGGAGGGATTTATGACGCCAACCGAGGATGGAAAAGTGCTTGAATCATCAATATGGACTATTGAAAAAAAGATAAAGGCTCAAGCAAATGCTAAGGCAATCGTGACTCTTCAATGTGGGTTGAGCTCGAAACAACTCAACAATATTAGACCCTTCAAGAGTGCCAAGGATTTGTGGGATAAGCTCATTGAGCTAAATGAAGGCACCAAGGATTCAAGAATTGCAAAGAGAGATCTCATAATAAATTAACTTCAGAATTTCACAATGAAGGATGGAGAAACAATAAGCTCACTACATTGGAGATTTAAGGACCTCCTAAACGATCTCCATTCAGTTGGAGAAAGTGTGGAGAACCGGGATCTCATAAGGTATGCATTAAAATCCTTCCCAAAAAACTCATTGTGGTCATCCATGGTGGATGCCTATAAGGTTTCAAGGGATTTGTCAATAATGACATTGGATGAATTATTTTGTGAACTTGAATTGCATGAACAAGCTAACACAAGTCATAAAGAGAAAGGTATAGCATTGGTTGCAGGTAAAAAGAGTAAGAAGAAGCATAAAGAAAAGAAGAAGGAGAAGGAGGAGGAGGAGTCTTTAGAATTAGAGCAAGATAGTGATAGTGATAGTAATGAAGAGCTATCATCAAGTGAAATGGTAAATTTTGTTCAAAGAATGATGAGACGCTCAAGGAAGTTTGACAAGAAGGATGTCAAAAAGATCTTCAATGATGATAGAAGAAAAAATAAATCTTTTATGGATTCAAAGTCTAAAATTGATATAATTTGCTATGAATACAAGAAAAAGGAGTACTACAAAATGGAGTATCCAAAATTGAAGAAGCAAGAAGAAAATATTAAGACGAAGAAGAAGAAAGCCTTAAAAGCCATATTGGATGAATCATTTTCAAGCTCTCAAAAGAAGATGAAAGGAAGAGTTCAAGGCACGTGACACTCATGGCCTTAGGCCATGTGGAAGATAGAAGAGGTGAAGAGAGTCATGGGGAGAATGAGGAATCTTCAAGTGAGTCATCATCTAGTGATGGCGAGGTAATTTCTCCCAAGTTTGATAAGATGTATGCTATCATTGCATGTTTAGCTAATGCTCTAGCAAAATCAAAAGATAACGTAAAAAAGTTACAAAATGAATTGAGATCATTTTAAAATAAAATTGTGCCATGTGAAAGTTGCATGTATCATGAAAATGACATGATTGAATTAGATGACCTTAGGAATGAGAATGCATCTTTGAAATTCCAAGTTGATGATCTTAGAAGTTCTTTAGAAAAATTTACTTCAAGTTCTAAATATTTGGACATGATTCTAGGAGCTCAAATGAGTGTTTACAACAAAGTGGGTTTATGTTTTAAATTACAACAGAAAAAAATCAAATTAATGTCTTTAGTTAGTAGAAACCATGTTTCAAGGGTTAATATTGTGCAAGTTTGGGTACCTAAGCAATTTATTATTGATACTACCGAACCTAAAATTTCGGTACCAAACCATTTGGTTTATCGTGTTTGAATAAGCATGCGTCGAGGGGGAGCATCTAACAACATGATTTATAAATAGTGGACGTTCTAGACATATGATAAGAGATTCATCAAAATTCTCATCATTTAAGCACAAAAGTAAAGGTACCATTTCTTTTGGAAATAGTGGTGAATTAAAAATAATAAGAATTGGAGATATTATAATTTCTAAAAAATTTGTGATAAAAAATATTTTATTAGTGAAAGACATGACTTTTAATCTTCTAAGTGTTAGTCAACTATGTGATTCAGATTATAGAGTTGAGTTTATCTCATCTCAATGTCTAATCAAGCATAGTGGACTAAACACCATTATGCTCATAGGACAAAGAAAAGAAAATATTGATCAAGTTGAATTATTTAGTGCTACTAATGTGTTTGCTAAGTGGTTTATGTCTAAAGAAGATGAGACTTGGCTTTGGCACCAGAGACTTGCTCACACCAACATAAGGAACATCAAAAGGCTCTTAAAGAAAGAGTTGGTGTAAGGATTGCTAAAGTTAAAGTTTCAAAAGGACAAACTGTGTGGCACATGTCAAATGGGTAAGCAAATCAAAGCTACCCATAAAGGTAAAAATGTTGCAACTACTTCAAATGCATTAGAATTCATTCACATGGATTTGTTTGATAGTAGTAGATATGTTTCTTTAAATGGTAGTAGGTATTGCTTTGTGATTGTAGATGATTACACTAGATATACATGGGTATTTTTCTTGAAACATAAGGATCAAACTTTAGATACCTTGATTATTTTTTGCAAATGGTAGAAAATGAAAAGAATCATAAGATAAACAAAATAAGAAGAGATCATAGAGGTGAATTTGAAAATGATAGGTTCACAAGTTTTTGCATGGGTTATAAACATGAATTTTCCACCCCTAGGACTCCTCAACAAAATGGAGTTGTTGAGAGGAAAAATAAGATTTTGCAAGAGGCCGCTAGGAGCATATTAAATGAATATTCACTTCATAGCTACCTATGGGCTAAAACAATTAATACAACTTGTTATGTACAAAATCAAACATTAATACATAGATTTCTAGGAAAAATACCTCATAAGTTGTGGTCTGATAAACCGCCTATAATTAAACATCTTAGAGTGTTTGGATGTAAGGTTTATATTCTAAACACCAAAGATCAATTAGAAAAATTCTCCACTAAGGCGGATGAGGATATTCTTGTAAGTTACTCAAGTTATAGCAAAGCATATCGAATTTATAATAAAAGAACAAAATTAATTGAAGAATCATTAAATGTTGTGTTTGAAAAAAAATCCTCCATCAAATCCTACTAGAACAAATGAGGAAGAATTATAATTTGAGTTAGAGAAATTAATATTAAACAAAGGAAATAATTAAGGGGGTGAAACCAAGAGAATGATAGTGAGAAAATTGAAACTTTACCACTTGAATCCAAAATTACAATAAATCAAGAATCAAGACCTACTGGATTCATATAAATTATCTCTTAGATCAAGTAGTAGGAGATCTCACACAATGAGTGAGAACTTGATCTTATTTTAGAAATGAAGGAAGTTAAATAGCCCTAATATCTCAAATTGAACCAAAAACCATTGATAATATCTTGTTTGATCCAGATTGGATTTTAGCAATGCAAGATGAATTATCTTAATTTGAAAGAAGTCAAGTTTGAGATTTTATTCCTAGGCCTATAGAAAAATTAATTATTGATACAAAATGAGTCTTTAGGAACAAACTTGATAATAAGGGAGTAGTTGTAAGAAACAAATCTAGATTAGTTGTTAAAGGCTTCAATCAATAGAAGGGTTAGATTATGATGAAACTTATGCACCTGTAGCTAGGTTGGAGTCTATTAGGATGATGTTAGCATTTGTTGTGCATAAGAAATTTAAATTGTATCAAATGGCTGTAAAATCAGTATTTTAAATGATTTTATAAAGAAAGAGGTATATGTTGAGCAACTACCAGGGTTTAAAAATTTAGAATCTCCAAATTATGTGTATAAGCTTAAAAAGGCCTTATATGGGCTAAAACAAACTCCACGTGCTTGGTATGAACAATTGTCAACATTTTTAGTGTCAAAAGAATTTCGTAGAGGAAAGATTGATCCTACCTTGTTCTTAAAAAATAATGATAATGATATCTTTATGACCCAAGTCTATGTAGATGATATTATTTGTGGTTCCACAAATAAAGATTTCTTAAATGAGTTTATCAATCACATGGAGAATGAGTTTAAAATGAGTTTGGTTGGTGAATTGACATTTTTCCTAGGTTTACAAATTAAACAAACAAAAGAACGGATTTACATTCGTCAATCTAAATATGCTAAAGAATTATTTAAGAAATTTGGAATGGAAAATGTCAAAAGTATATCTACTCCCATTGCCACTAGCACTAAATTAGATAGCGATCTTGAAGGAAAAGAAGTTGACTCTAAGGTTTATCGTAGTGTTATAGGGAGTCTTCTTTATCTCACGGCTAGTAGACCCGACATACTATTTGTTGTGGGTATGTGTGTAAGGTATCAATCGTGTGCTAAGGAGTCACATTTGAGTGTCGTTAAGCGAATTCTCCGATATGTCAAGGGAACTCAAAATGTAGGCCTTTAGTATCCTTGAATCAAAACTTTTGATCTAGTGGGATATACCGATTCTGATTATGCCATATGTAAATTGGATTGCAAAAGTATTAGTGGTGGATGTCAATTTCTAAGGTCCTCTCTAGTAAGTTGGTCAAGTAGGAAACAACATTGTGTAGTTCTCTCCACAATCGAAGCGGAATATATTGCTATGAGAGAGTGTGTATCACAATTATTGTGGATGACCCACACACTAGAAGATTATAAACTCACTTATGAAAATGTCTAAGTTTTTTGTGATAATGTGAGTACAATAAATTTGATAAAAAAATCTCGTCCATCATTCAAGAACAAAACACATAGAGGTCAAGCATCATTTTATTTGTGATCATGTGACTCGAGGTAATATCGTTCTCAATTATATTGAATCAAAATTAAATTTGGCCGATATTTTCACTAAATCCTTTTTTGAAGTTGAATTTAGTTTTTTTTTTCAAAGGGAATTGGTAATATGTTGTATTGACCATACCACAATCCTCCATGATCATTTCAAAGCTAAAATTTTTGAAGTCTCCTTACTCGTTGCTTTGCCTCTCACAAAAACATAGGATTTTCCTTGTTTGTCCTTTTGATATGTTTAGATGGAAGTGAGCAATTAGGATCAATTCTCTTGGTCATAATACTTATTATGATACATTACTTTGGTCAAGAGAATTGAATTTTTCCATTGATCATTTATTTAACTAATCATGGGGAAGATCAATACATAATTAATGTGTATTTGGTCCAAAAATTATGATTGGACATTTTAAACCTCACCAACAGCATTTTATTCTTTTTAGTGATCATCTTGGAGTACTTGAATTCAAAGGTGGGCTCAAGCTGTGATAGATCAATCAAATCTATTAATTTGTGGAGTTATCAGACCTTAAGCGATTGATAACAGTTATCAATCGCTTAAGAATTCAACTTTTCGTACCTGTTTAGGTCGGAATCGATTGAGCCAATCGATTAGGACAACCCAAATCGATTGGATCAATCAATTTGGAACCACAATCTGTGCCAAAAGGTGTGCCGATTCGATTATGGTAATCGATTCAGCCTCTATAATCGATTATGGTAGTCACTTACCGAGCATTCTCACGACACACAGAATCTGTCTGAAGCGCTTGATAAAATCGCTTATTGACGTTCTTAAGCGACTAAGGTATTCCCTAATTGATTATGATCTGGGTTTTGCGATTCCGCGTCTTAAATAAGTTACCTATCCACTTTCCCCTTTTAAAACCCTCTCGTCCCGTGTCTTTACCCTAGCAACCCTCTTCTCTTTTTCCATAGATCGAGTGCCTGAGCCAACCCCTCCTCGCCATCGGAAGCTCTCTATTTCAATAGTACCCATCAGCGGCTCCTCCTTCTCTCAGCCATGCCTCCGAAAACTATGTAACCTCTAAACCCTAGAACTTGATTTTCAATGTTTTTGTTGCTCTATGCTCATTGCTAATCAGTTGCTTCTAATGTCTTCATGCATCATCTCATTTACATTCATGTTTTGTGTTTACTCTTCATTGTTGGTGCATCATTAACATATTACAATCTACTTGTGATTTATTCTCATAATAGATGAAAATCTGTTGCAGGTTAGGACTCTTCCCAATCCCCTCAGCCACCTACAGATTCACGGTTTCCCAATGCATCATTACAACACAAATTTCACACCCATAAGTTCAATCTTATGTCTCCTCGCTCCATAGATAAGAAGTTCTTTCATGATCATTGCTCTAATGTAGTGAGCGTTCTATGCCACTATTAATTGGAAAAATTAGAATACCTTGAGAGTGAGATTCATGAGGATTATGTATCCCAATTTTATAATAACCTCCATCCTCATGATGATGAATACCACTATCGAACTCGCGTTGCTAAACGCACTTTATACTTTTCTCCTTCTATATTACGGTCATTCTTAAAGTGTCGGTCGTCCACTGATATGTTTGTTTTCTACCCTACAATGCCAGAGCTTCTACCTCCACCATTTGATCACATTCCTCTTGATAGCATGCATCAGCATTTTTATGGACGGCCACATCTTGATGGACCCCTAGCTTCCATCACCACTAACTCTACTATAGAGCTCTCTCTCTCTTGCTGACTATGCCTTGTTTAAGGTCATAGTCAACTGCATTTTACCCATTGTCACTCGGGCCCTTACATCTATCGGACCTATGCACATGTTCATGTTATATGCTCTTAGTTAGTCTCTTAATGTCAACATTGCATTGAACATGTTCCAATGCATCATCCATTTCACTCGGCTAGCTCATGGGAAGATACACATGTCGTTTAGCCATGTCATTATTGAGTGGTTGGAGTCTATGGGGATTGATGTGACATGTGGTCGTTAGCTTCCGATGTCACGGAAGTATTCACAGATCTCTACGCACTCCTTCTCCTTGGCTCACATTGTGCTCGAGGGTGATTATCTCCATTGGGACACACAAAGGATGAGGTGGCAGGCGGCCGAGGCAACAGGAGCTGATGCTGAGGCAGAGGCAGAGGCTGGATTTGACACATCTGAGTCTGAGGATGACGTCCGGGCTCATCTTCTTTGGTTTGAGGAGACCATGGACACTAGATTTGAGGAGTTACGGTTGGAGTACGATTTGGAGATGGTGCATCCGTGGGTAGCTCACTACTCTTGCACTGGGGTAGGCTGCTACATAGACGGGTCTGGCCAACATTCGATCTGATATTGCCTCACTCCATGAGTTGGTCCGTTCCTGGACTGTCAGACCATCATTTCCACCTCCTCCTCTAGCTGGTGGTGGCGCTACTGATGTTGGTACCTTCGGAGTGGTTGTTCCTCCTGCAACTAGTGGTGATGCTACTGGTGCTGATGACATGATGGAGTTTTATATATCCTTCCCCAAGGACTAGAGGATATCTACATTGTACTTAGCTATTCTCTTTTGAGTCATGACTATTTGTATGAACCTTTAGAAAGAGGTGTCCCTATTCTATCTATCTATTTATATGTTTATTTTTTTCGTATATTGCATATGTTTAGGGGGAGTGTCGCTACTATGTTTATATTCCTTGATTTATTTAAATGGAGCACACATGCTTTTATGATATGAATTATATGCATAGCTTAGGAGGGAGTTTCACTTCCTTCTTTAGTTTCTACTCTTGTGTATCATTCTTTTTGATATTTGCCAAGGGGGAGAAAATATTGCATTTAAATTTCATGCTATTGCAGAACATCGTTTGCTAGTTTGCAAATATAGTTTACATAGTTTTATGCTATTGCAAAAGTTTATTATCCTACATGATATTGTTTATGCTTATGTTATGTTATAAATTAGTCTAAACTTAAATACATTATCAAACATTAAAAAGGAGAAGATTGTTAGAGTGTATACTAAAAGCCTAGCTTTTGGTATAAACATTTATCTAGAAATAAGAATCACATCGGTCAAATGTCTACATTTATGATAAATGTAGTTGCTCAATTAATTTATATTGTAGATAACATGGTGTGTGGTGTCACACACAGAAGATCATGTTATCGGTTCCTTATAAATTATAAACAGTAGCTCACGACCAAGATGGAAAGGAACAAACCATTGGAAGGTCGTAGTGTAATTAGGTGTTAGTTTATCTTAACTATATAATTACACTAGTACACTTAGAGTGTATTGAGTAGGACCATTTGAGGTCGTTCTTTTTATACTGACTTTATAAAGGAACAAAGACCTCAGTTATTATGGAAGTGTGTGCTCTTAATCCTAATATAATAACAAGCACATATATTTGCTATTTATTTCTTTAATTTATCAATGGGTGAGATTTAGTTCGATGAATCAATAAGCCCGATAAGTTGGGAAATGATATCACTTATAGTGTGTGTTGTTGATTATAGAAGGAAACTGTGTCCTAGTGATATTAGGTTGATAATGTCCTCAAGAGGAGCTCATAAGGATTGTCATGTTAAACCCTGCAGGTGGACTTAGTCCGACATGATAATAAGGTTGAGTGGTACTACTCTTGGACTAAGATATTAATTAAATGAGTTGTCAGTAACTCACTTAATTAGTGGACATTCGATATCTTAAACACAGGGAGACTAACACACTCATAATAAGAAGGAGCCCAAAAATATAATTCGGGATTGGTGCGGTAGTTCAATAATAGTTCTCTAGTGGAATGAATTATTATTGATAAAATTAAGTTGTGTGTTCGGGGCGAACACGGGATGCTTAATTTTATCGGGAGACCAAAACCAATTCCTCCTCTCGGTCCCTATCGTAGCCTCTTATTTATAGAGTACTATACCCACCTATACCCACCTTCTATACCCACCCAATAGGGGCCGGCCAAGCTAGCTTGGGAACAAGCTAGGGCCGGCCTAGGTATAAAATTGGGTGGTCGGCCCTAGCTTGAACCCAAGCTAGTGGGGGCCGGCCAAATTAAATTTAAAAGGGATTTTAATTTTAGTTTTTATTATGTGGAAGAAATAATTTATTAAAGAGAATTAAAATTAAAATATCTCTCTTATAAAAGGTCTACAAAAGATTAAAGAAAAAGATTAGATCTCTTTCCTTATTTGTAGATTGGAGAGTTATTTTATTTTCTCTTTAAAAATTATCCACATGTTGATAAAATTAAAATTATAGAAATTTCCTTTTATCAACCATGAAGAGATTTTTAAAGAGAAATTTTATTTTTTTAAAATTTCCGGAAACAAATTAGGAAGTTTTAATTATTGATTAAAACTTGTCCAATTTGCTCTCCAATGATGTGGCCGGCCATTGAAGTTTAATTTGGAAATTTTGTTTTATTTTTATAAATTAAATCATGTCAAGGAAATTGAGGAAATTTTATTGTAATTAAATTTCCTAATTTGCCTAGGCCAAGGAATATAAAAGAAGGGGTGAGGGTGCCTTCATGAGACACAACCTCTATTGTTTTCTCTCCCTCTTTTCCTTGGTGTTGTGGCCGGCCATCATCCTCTCCCTCTCTTCCTCTTGTGGTGGCCGAATACTTCATCCCTCTTGGAGTTCTTGTGGTGGCCGGATACTACTTGGAGAAGAAGAAGAAGAAGGAGAGAAAGCTAGCATCTCTTGGAGCTTGGTTAGTATTTTGGTTTTCTTCTTTGGTGAAGTTCTTCCTTTGTGGCCGAACCTTGCTTGGAGGAGAAGAAGGTGGTTGGTGGTTTCTCATCTCGGTAAATCGTTGCCCACACAACGTCCGAGGTTAGAAGAGGAATACGATAGAAGATCAAGAGGTTTTTCTACAAGGTATAACTAGTAATTTTTCTTTCCGCATCATGCTAGTTATTTATGGAAATAATACCAAATACAAGAGGCTTACGATTCTAGAATTTCGAATATGTTTTTCGATGTTGTGTTCTTTTATTTTTTCTTTTCCTTGTGATTTGATTGTTCTTTTCGGTTAACCTAAAGTTATTTTAGGAAATTAAATATTAGCTTTCTATAAAAGGTTTTGTCTAGTCGGTGGTGGTTGCTCCCATATCCAAGAAGGCCATGTGCATCGCCACGTCAGTACTGGGAACCGATTATGGAAATTAATATTTAATGGAATTAATAACTTAAGGCGATTTGGGTCGAACGTGTTAAGTTCCGCAGGAGACCCAAGTCAAAACCTAAAAGAACGAATAGATTAAGTTTTGGATCAAACGTGTTAAGTTCCGCAGGCGATCCAAAATTTAATTTAAAAGAACACATGGTAGCTAGGAAAAGGTTCAGACCTTTGTACAAAATTTTTGTACAGTGGAACCTCTAGGCTTTCCGAGTAGCAACCAACAGTGTCCCTATTCTATCTATCTATTTATATGTTTATTTTTTTCGTATATTGCATATGTTTAGGGGGAGTGTCGCTACTATGTTTATATTCCTTGATTTATTTAAATGGAGCACACATGCTTTTATGATATGAATTATATGCATAGCTTAGGAGGGAGTTTCGCTTCCTTCTTTAGTTTCTACTCTTGTGTATCATTCTTTTTGATATTTGCCAAGGGGGAAAAAATATTGCATTTAAATTTCATGCTATTGCAGAACATCGTTTGCTAGTTTGCAAATATAGTTTACATAGTTTTATGCTATTGCAAAAGTTTATTATCCTACATGATATTGTTTATGCTTATGTTATGTTATAAATTAGTCTAAACTTAAATACATTATCAAACATTAAAAAGGAGAAGATTGTTAGTGCAATCATGCACTAATAAAGAAATTTTGATGATTGACAATTATTTAAATTTAGAATAATACATTGGATCTATTATGAGTTTGAGTTTGCAAGACCAAGAAGATTAAGGGTTGGATTCCTGGCAAGAGAAGACCTTACAAGTTGGAAGACCAGATGCAAGGCAAGAGATGTCCAAGGAGGTCAGGGGACCAGATCTTTGGCATAAGAGAAGCTCTTGCTAGTCGAAAGACCAGATGTAAGGTAAAAGAAGTCCAGGGAGGTAGAGAACAAGATTCTTGGCAAGACAATTGATAATCAGCTGAAGCAAAGTGTGTTAATCGATTAAGAGAAACGCTTAATCGATTAAGAAGATGTTAAGCGATTGAGTCAATCGCTTAACAGACCTTCTATTTGAAACAGAAGGTTTCCTAATCGATTACAGTAATTGATTATGAAATTATAAGCGATTGAATAAATCATTTACGGTGTCATTTTGCTTCGAACAGAATGCTTCTGTTCGAAGCTTAAGCGATTGGCTCAGTCAATTAAGAGAGACTCTATTTAAAGGCAAAATAATTCCTAATCGCTTAAGCTAGTCGATTACCCTAATCTTAATCGATTAGGGTAGGCGATTTGGAGGAGTCGTGTAAATGAAACACACACTAAATTGACTACTTTAATCAATTAACACCTAGTAATCGACTAAGATCACTTCTTAATCGATTAAAACTCACAAAACGATAAGAAAAATGGCTCCTTCTCTACGGTTTAAGAAGATTCGAAGTCGCTTGTTTGAATGCAACTGTTCCATTATGATCAAGTGTTCTCTATTGCTCTCCAGTGCTCAAGCTTAAGCTCAAGTTCAATCTCAAGTGCTCAAGTTCTCACTAGTGCTATAATCTTAAGCCACTCAAAGAAGAAGTAGGTGTACTCAAAACCCTAAGCTCTTAACTTCTTCTTCCTTGTAAGGCATTCTGTTGAGAGGGAGAGTTGTAGATCATTGTGTAAGGTTTCTCCACCTTCGGTGTTGATCTGAGAAGGAGAAGTTTCATAGTGCAAAGTGTGACTGTAGTGTGAAACCTTGGATTAGTCACCTCAAGGAGGTGGATACCAAGTAAATACAAAGAGTTAGCATTGCTTTCAAGTTTCTGCTGCGCAAAGTCAAATTAATCAAGAAATCAAAGTGAGTCATTCACCCCCCTACCACAACCGAACCTAAGAAGAAGTACATTGAATGCTTCAAGTGCAAATAAATGAATCTCTACAAAAGTCAATGCTTAGAAAAAATGCCCAAGAATTCATGGGGAGAAATCAATCTTAATAAATTTATATTACATGAAAATCTAATTTTTGCAACACATGTCGGTAACCTAGCTAATCATTGTTGCTCTTGTTTAGATTTCTCTAAAAAACTAGATATGCACGCTAATAATAATATAATCAATAAAGATGATTCAAATATGAATAAGAATAACTCAAAATTAGTTAATAAAAATAAGGAAATAATTTTTAGAAAATTAGAATAATAAAATATTTTAAAAGATAAAATTGATAAATTAGAAAAGATTATTAATAATTTAACCAAATCATAAAACTTAGGTTACAAGTCTAAGGTAAATATAAATAAAAAAACTTAAACTCTACAAATCAAGTTATAATCCAATTCCTTTTAATTATGAATCTAATCAATAGCTTAAAACTTAAAACTCAAATTAAAATTTAACTTAAACTTAAAAATTAAAACTCAAATTACTTAAAACTCAACTCAAAAAGTTAACTTAAACTTGAAACCTAATCTTAAAATTAACTATAAGATACCTTATAAGTATGGAACAAATTAATTACTAATTGCTTGACTTGGTTGATCTATGCATAATTGTCATAAATATGCATATGCTTAATTAATCTATATTGATAAATGTCATGTCATTCATGTTTACTAATTGCTTAATCTAGCATGGTTAGATAAAGACCTAGGCTTGATTGAGACTTACTCACCCTAATACCAAGGTGGGGCGAGATGATAGTACATTAGGAAAACTTGATCTAGGGAGTCAAGTTGGGTAAGGTGTACCTTACTTGATCTACTTAGTTAAGTGGAGCTAATTGAAGTTACCTATCACATTCTAGACTAGTTAGACCAGAGTTTTTTCAATAAAAAGGTTAAATATATAATTTCATAAAAAGACTTTATTTAGAAGTGGTCGTTACTCCAATACCTAAGAAGATCTTTGTGTCTTGTCATAACCGGGAAGCTAATTTTTAAAATAGATATTTAATTAACTAAAAGTTGTTAATCAATCCTTAGATTACAAATTAACTTAATCAAGATTAAATTGATAACTATCTCACATATCGTATAAGGTTCCATGTTTGAAAATTCAAAAACGAGTGAGATGATTTATGTCAAACTCAACTTGTTATCAAACTAAATTAATCAGTCAAACTCAACTCAATTAATTAATTCATTTAATTAATACTTAATTAATTCAAACATAATTATGAAATCTAACTTAATTAATTAATTCAATTAAACTTAATTAACTAAATTCATTTAATTACTAATTAATTCATCTACTTAATTAAATCAAACTTAGTCAAAATTAAATTAATTTCAAAACATTATTTAATTTTAAAATTTTAATTAATTTTAAAATCATAATTAATTTTAAAATCTTAAATAACTTTCAAAACTTAATTGAATTTTAAACTTAATTTAATTTCAAAATCTTAATTACGTTTTAAATCTTAATCAATTTTAAAACTTAATATTTTTCAAACTTAAATTAATTTAAAAATATTAATTAATTTCAAAATTTTAAGTAATTTTTAAATCTGAATTATTTTTCAAACTTAACACTTTTAAATTCATTATTTAAACTTAAATATATTTCAACCAAATTAATTGATTTTCCAAACTTAGACACTAGGGTCATAAATTGAAAACTTTTACCCTAGTTAACTTTTTGCTTAAAATTAAGACAATTCCTTAGAATAATTACTTGCTCAAATCATTAAAGTAATTACTTAATATTTTTTGGCATTATTAATAAGGGGGAGAAAAGGGGTAGAAAAAGGGGGTTAAAAATTAAGTATTTTTCAAAAGTTAAGTATTTTCAAAAGTATTGATTTTTCAAAAGTATTATATTGTTTTTTTACAAAAACATTATTTCAAAATTAAGTGTTTTTTTAAAAAAGTGAAGTCTTTCAAAATCAAGTTCTTTTTCAAAATTTTAAAAGGTAAGTATTTCGCTAAGTTTTTTTAACTACTAAATATTTAGCTAATTAGTTTTTCAAAAGTATAATTCCCTTTTAAAGCTAAGTGTTATTTAAAAAATTTCTTTTGAAAGCTAAGTGTTTAGCTAAGTATTTATTTTAGAAAAGAAGAAAATTAAGTTAAGTGTTCTTTCGAAAAGAAAGTAAAGTGATACTTTTCTAGGGGAGCTTAAGTTAAAAAGAAATTAAAAAAATATAAGTTAGTTTTTTAAATTTAAGTACTATTTTTATAAGTTAAAATTTTTTCTCTCTACTTAATATTTTTTGATATATGTCAAACGGAGAGAAAAAGTGTTAAAAGTAAAGTAAAAAAGTTTTAATTGAGGAGGAGTAACATTTAAGGGAGAGTGAGTAACATTTGTATCTACTTAATTTATTTTTTACTTTGAAAAATGTTACTTAAAGGATTACTTGTTATTTGTTCTACATATCTTACTTGATTATTTTTAATGTTTTTACTTAACTTTGAACTAAATTGTCATAAATCAAATAGGAGAGATTGTTGGTGCTGGAAGCACTAGCTAATCAAATTTATATTTTAATATTTGGTAAATGTTTAAAGTTAAGTTGTGTTGTGATCTAACAAGTCTAACTGAGTGTGCAAGAAAATCCTAAGTGATCTTAGGTGAAGTGAAAGTCTTAGTTGAAGCTAGACAAAAAAGTCATAGTGGACACTAGGCAGGTAGGAAATCCTAGTTGTGACTAGGCAATAAAATCGTGGTCCGTTGGATTGGACAAAGTCTTGGCAAGTCGAGAATATTGAGCAAAATCCTAGGGTCAAGGACACTAGGTGAAAGTCCTAGGGGTCGCCAACACCAGGCAGGAAATCCTAGGGTCGAGGACACTAGGTAAAAGTCCTGAAGTTTCGGATCCTGAGAAAAAGTCTAAATGATCTGGAGGACCGGTTTTATAAAAGGTAAACTCTCTTAAGAGGAGTAAGTAAGGACACATTCCCCGTATATGGAATAGTAGGTGTCATTTAACCTAGAATTTTAGCAAAACTCAAAGTCAGGATCGAACAGTCCGAAAACTATCAAATATTATTTTGCTTTACATATTATCTATTGGACTAACTCTATTTTGTATAAAAACAAAGGCTGAAAAATGACCATCCAGGCGCTTGGACTAGGTCCGGCCACCCGAGATGGGACCAAGCGAGCAACCTTAGGAGCAAAGGTGACACATGTTAGGACCTTCGGATGCGGCTAGAGAGGGGGGGTGTGAATAGCTGACCTCAAATTATCGTTTCTTCCTACAATTTAGGTTAGCGCAGCGGAAATACAATGTAGAAACGAAAGTGGAGAAGATCAAACCTCAAATACGATGATGTAACGAGGTTCGGAGATGATACTCCTACTCCTCGGCGTGTCCGTAAGGTGGACGAAGCCTATCAATCCGTCGGTGGATGAGACCCCGGATAACCGGCTAATATGAACTCCTTCTGGGTGAAGAAACCTCGCCACAATCTCTCTTGCAATAGCAAGAATGGAGTACAACCAATAGAGAAAGAAAACAAGAACAATATAAATGTAAAAACACTTTGCTTGCCTTCTCGTCGACTGGAGTTCGATGAAGCAGCAACTTCACGATGTCAACAGCAGCTGATCACCCAGTCGAGGGAAGCTCACACGAAGCTTCAGGAATAGGGAGCTCAGCAAAGCTCAGATCGCAAGAGTGAGGAAGAAGGAAGAAGTTCTTCTGTAGAGGCCCTCCAACCTCTTTTATAACCTGAACCTGCGAAGAAAGAAGACACAGAAATCTAGCCGTTGTGACTCAACGGCTAGGCCTGGACCGATCAGGCCATAGCCTGATCGGTCCAGGACATTCCTGATCGGTCTGTGGACTGATCAGGCCCTTGTCTGATCGGTCCCCAGACCGATCCCAACTCTTCATAGTGAGGGGTTGCCGACTCCTGATCGGTCTCTGATCGGTTTGTGGACCGATCAAATAACCTACAGCGAACCACTGTTTGGTTACTGATCGGTCACCAGATCGATCAGATAAACCTGAGTATCACTGGATCGGTCACCAGACCGATCCAATGCCTTAGAGCTTCCCAGCCCTAAATCCTAAAGTCTTCCCGGTCTAGAGAACGAGCTACCGAGCTCTCTCTGACCTAGTCTGGAGAAACGAGCTACCGAGCCCTCTCCGACTTCCATGTCTGGTCCAGAGAACGAGCTACCGAGCCCTCTCTGACCTAGTCCGGAGAACGAGCTACCGAGCCCTCTCCGACTTCCACGTTCGGTCCAGAGAACGAGCTACCGAGCCCTCTCTGACCTAGTCTGGAGAACGAGCTACCGAGCCCTCTCCAAATTCATCTGCTCCAGAGAACGAGCTACCGAGCCCTCTCCGACCTAGTCCGGAGAACGAGCTGCCGAGCCCTCTCTGACTTCGTCTGGTCCAGAGAACGAGCTCCCGAGCCCTCTCTGACCTAGTCCGGAGAACGAGCTACCGATCCCTCTCCGACTTCGTCTGGTCCAGAGAACGAGCTCCCGAGCCCTCTCTGACCTAGTCCGGAGAACGAGCTGCCGAGCCCTCTCCGACTTCCCATGCCAAGCTTCCATACTTGGACTTCTCCCGTGCCAAGCTCCCTGCTTGGACTTTTCCATGCCAAGTCTCCATACTTGGTCTTTTCCCGTGCCAAGCTCCCTGCTTGGACCTTTCCGTGCCAAGTCTCCATACTTGGACTTTTCCCGAATCAGGTCAACTCAAGTCGGGTCAACCTTAACCAAAGGTTGCACCCACAATCTCCCAAGTTTGTATTCTTGTCAAACATCAAGATACAACTTTTCTATTCTCGTCAGACATCAAAATACAACTCGAGTCAGGTCAACTCGAGTCGGGTCAACCAAGTCAATCCTGACCTAAGGTTGCACCAACAATCTCCCCCTTTTTGATGTTTGACAAAAACCATAACCAAGTTAGGTTAACCCGATAACCTAACGTAGGTTTTCCAAGCATTCTCCCCAAATTCCAATGTTCTTCCTTGAACATTCTCTAGACATTCTCCCCCTTTTTGACACACATCAAAAAGAGTGAATAAAGGTCAAGAGTTTCTTCCTAATGAAAGTCCCATACCTTTCATTGAAATCCTTAATTTCCCCCTTGATACTAAATACAACAATCAATATAGTGACAATCCCCATATCACTAATCTTGACGAGTAAAAACTCCCCCTAAAAGTCAACTCCCACTTGACCAATAGGTAAAAACTCCTCCTAAAGGTCAACTCCCCCTTGACCATTGCACCAACAATTTCTTGGAGAGTTTCAATCCTTTAGAAATCTAAAATACCAACTTCCAGCTGAAATTTCAGACAATCAGTCGAAAATCAGCATTTTGGCATGCTCAGCCCTTTACTGGATCGGTCACCAGACTGATCCACACTTCCCTGGATCGGTCCAGTGACCGATCCAGACCTCCCTGGACCGATCAGCATCCCCTCTGATCGGTCCACAAAGCTCTGATAGGAATTTCTGATTTTTCTCCCGAAATTCAGAAACCCCTAAAAAATCACAGAAAATTCCAAAAATTGTAAAATTTTGAGGATACATTCCTCATAACATATATTATCATGGAAAAATAGTTTTCTATGAAAATAATTTCCATTTTTAAATCTTGATACAAAGTTTGAAAGATTTTGAAATCGTTCAAGGTTAATCTATCTTTGTATCAACTTGCTCAATGATGAATGCTATCACTAGAAAAGCTTCATCAAGGTTTTTCAAATCAATTTTGAAATGATTTTAAACCATTTAATTTAGGACCACAATCTTAGGACTAAGTGTACATGACTTGTACGCAAGCTTTCCCTATGATCCTCAATTTCGAATTAGGCTCATCTAGGTACAAGAACTATGCACCTTGATCCTAACTCATAATCCTAATATCTCACACACATCTAAGGTGTATCAAACACATCCAAGTCAATTTTGATGTGAGATATGGGTTTAGGTCATCTTAAGCTAAGTTCTCATGCATTTCCTAAACAACAGTTTGATCTCCATATCAAATTATGTTTTTATCCTTAAATCAATTTAATTGATCATACATGCAAGAGATGATGACATGACATAAAATAATATCATAAGTGGAAACATGTGCCAATGTCATGATGTCATGGCATAAAGTATGAAACTTAAATAAGGCATGACATATAACTAACATAAGCATTATCATGACCTTTCAAATGATAGTAAATTAGATATGATGTCATGACATGACATATGGCAAATAATATATGACAAATGACATATAAAGGTATAGAAAATACCTAATTCTAGCTTTAGTTGCCATTTTTGATAATTTTTATCATTTTGTCATAAATTCTATATTCCTAAGTGTAATAGATCTAAAATCATATACTAAAGATTTTTAGATCACTATGTGCCAATTAGATTGACCCTAGAAAATTCCTCAAGTGTGGTTGGCACATCCTAATCACCTTAGGAATGAGTAAAATTTTAAATTTCATTTTCAAGGCTTGATTACACCTTGAAAATTCCTAAAATGCCACCTTTTGCCATGATTAGGTTAACTACCTTTCCAATTAAGGTTGGCACACCCTAACCCATCTAGCGTGATGGAATCACGCTCCTAGGAACCCAAAACCTATTTGAGCTCATTGGGTTCACTAAATATTCACTAGGGATGACTTCCTTAGCAACCCTCCTAATGACCCTCCTAGGCTTTAAAGCCTTGGTCATTTGGGACTCATCAAGATCAACTCTAAGGGTGACTCCCCTTGTGACCTTGGTGATGGTCTTCCTAGCCCTAGGTCTTGTTCCATAATCGAATGGAACATTATGATAAGTGGGCTTGACCACTTGAGACTTAGGTTTGTGACTCAAACCTCTCATGTCCTTGGGCTTTTGTTTTTAACCCTTAGACCCTAGAGTTGACTTCTCCAAATTCTTAAGAGTCTTTTCTAAGGTGTCAAGTCTTGACCTCAAGACTTGATTTTCCTTCTCTAATACCTCAAATTTTAATTTGTCATTTTTCTTTGAGGTATTCCTAGGCATATGTCTAGTTGTTTTGGGATTCCTATCTAGGTTTTCCTTAACCTTAGATGAGTTAATTCTAGGGTTGACATTTCTAGTATTATCCTTACCTAGACTAACATGTTTGGCACCTAAGCACATGTATCGATTTCTATGGTTATCATGCTTATCATCATTGGCAATTGCAATAAAGCTACTAGCATGTTTCTTATTAGAATTGCAATAATATGCCTTAAAGGGTACTTTAGGGTTTGCCTTAGCTCCCCCTATAGATGTGATTGGTCTCTTGTCCTTGTGAGGTTGCCTCCCCCTCAGACATTGGCTCCTATAATGTCCCCTTTGCTTGCATTGGAAGCACACCACGTGCTCCTTGCCCTTGCGTATCGGGACTCCGGCTTCCTTGACCTTTGGCGCCGGTGGAGTCTTCCTAATCCTCTTTGGACATTTACTCTTGTAATGCCCATATTCCCTACACTCAAAGCACATTATATGTAATTTACTTGAAATTAAGTTGCTTGAGTTACCTAGGGTTGAGGATGGATATAAGCTCTCTTCTTCATCCCTTCCGGAGGTAGAGACTTCTTCTTCTTGCTCCAATCTTGAAGAAGAACTCTTCTCCTCTTCTTCCTTAGATGTTGAGTAGCCCTCAACTTCTAATTCCACACCTCCATGATGTGAACTACTTGGCTCACTTGACTCCTCTTCATGACTTGAATTGGAGCTCTCCTCATGGAACTTAGCCAAGTTGTTCCACAACTCCTTGGCATCGTTGTATCCACCTATCTTACACAAGATATCATTAGGTAATGAAAATTCAAGGATTTTTGTTACCTCGTCGTTGATTGTGGATTGGTGGATTTATTCCTTCGTCCACTTCTTCTTCTCGAGAGGTTCTCCCTTTTTATCCACCGGAGGAGTAAAACCTACTCGTACATAATTCCAATTCACTAGGTTAGTCATAAGAAAATACTTCATTCTTACCTTCCAATACGCGAAGTCGTCGCTATCATAGAAGGGTGGAATCGTGATGTCTTCTCCAAGTAGATCCATTCTCTAGCTCGTGCTCCCCCGGGTGTTAATCCGACGAAGAGCAACCTCGCTCTGATACCACTTGTTAGGACCTTCGGATGCGGCTAGAGAGGGGGGTGTGAATAGCCGACCTCAAATTATCGTTTCTTCCTACAATTTAGGTTAGCGCAGCGGAAATACAATGTAGAAACGAAAGTGGAGAAGATCAAACCTCAAATACGATGATGTAACGAGGTTCGGAGATGATACTCCTACTCCTCGGCGTGTCCGTAAGGTGGACGAAGCCTATCAATCCGTCGGTGGATGAGACCCCGGATAACCGGCTAATATGAACTCCTTCTGGGTGGAGAAACCTCGCCACAATCTCTCTTGCAATAGCAAGAATGGAGTACAACCAATAGAGAAAGAAAACAAGAACAATATAAATGTAAAAACACTTTGCTTGCCTTCTCGTCGACTGGAGTTCGATGAAGCAGCAACTTCACGATGTCAACAGCAGCTGATCACCCAGTCGAGGGAAGCTCACACGAAGCTTCAGGAATAGGGAGCTCAGTAAAGCTCAGATCGCAAGAGTGAGGAAGAAGGAAGAAGTTCTTCTGTAGAGGCCCTCCAACCTCTTTTATAACCTGAACCTGCGAAGAAAGAAGACACAGAAATCTAGCCGTTGTGACTCAACGGCTAGGCCTGGACCGATCAAGCCATAGCCTGATCGGTCCAGGACATTCCTGATCGGTCTGTGGACCGATCAGGCCCTAGTCTGATCGGTCCCCAGACCGATCCCAACTCTTCACAGTGAGGGGTTGCTGATTCCTGATCGGTCTCTGATCGGTCTGTGGACCGATCAGATAACCTACAGCGAACCACTGTTTGGTTACTGATCGGTCACCAGACCGATCAGATAAACCTGAGTATCACTGGATCGGTCACCAGACCGATCCAATACCTTAGAGCTTCCCAGCCCTAAATCCTAAAGCCTTCCCGGTCTAGAGAACGAGCTACCGAGCCATCTCTGACCTAGTCTGGAGAAATGAGCTACCGAGCCCTCTCCGACTTCCATGTCTGGTCCAGAGAACGAGCTACCGAGCCCTCTCCGACTTCCACGTTCGGTCCAGAGAACGAGCTACCGAGCCCTCTCTGACCTAGTCTGGAGAACGAGCTACCGAGCCCTCTCTGACCTAGTCCGGAGAACGAACTGTCGAGCCCTCTCCGACTTCGTCTGGTCCAGAGAACGAGCTCCCGAGCCCTCTCTGATCTAGTCCGGAGAACGAGATGCCGAGCCCTATCCGACTTCGTCTGGTCCAGAGAACGAGCTCCCGAGCCCTCTCTGACCTAGTCCGGAGAACGAGCTGTCGAGCCCTCTCCGACTTCCCATGCCAAGCTTCCATACTTGGACTTCTCCCGTGCCAAGCTCCCTGCTTGGACTTTTCCATGCCAAGTCTCCATACTTGGTCTTTTCCCGTGCCAAGCTCCCTGCTTGGACCTTTCCGTGCCAAGTCTTCATACTTGGACTTTTCCCGAATCAGGTCAACTCAAGTCGGGTCAACCTTAACTGAAGGTTGCACCCACAATCTCCCAAGTTTGTATTCTTGTCAAACATCAAGATACAACTTTTCTATTCTCGTCAAACATCAAAATACAACTCGAGTCAGGTCAACTCGAGTCGGGTCAACCAGGTCAACCCTGACCTAAGGTTGCACCAACAACACACACTGATTTGTCTGCTTACGTCATAGTCTAGGCACTCAGACGGGTTCGAGCTTCTAGAGATGGATAAAATTTGCTGGATGTAGTTTCGACGAGAGCACGCCATATCAGCCCAGTGAGGCGTCTGGGGAGGAGTACAGGTGCTTGGATGGGGCTATAAAAGGAGGATTCAATCAGCACATTAAGTACATCAATCCGAATAACTTTCTCTCTTGTGCGTTGCTCCAAAAACGACTCTACGACGTCGAAACACTACTTCGACGACCGAAAGCTCGAGCCCACAAATCTTTAGTTGTCGGTAACTTTTACACATTCACACTTACATTGTAATCAAAATAAATTGTGTAATACTTCGAATTGATAGTAAATTGTCCAACAAAAATAATCGACAATCGCTAGCTTTGGAGTAAGAGTCGTCACAAGCTTCAAACCAAATAAAATCAACTTGTTAACGATTCTTTATTTTTTGTCTCTTTCTTTCTGCTACATTTATTCTGATCAATTACTTTTCAAAAAAATATGAAAAAGTCATGAACGTTATTCACCCCCCTCTAGAGCTTTCGATCCAACAGTTTAGTGCATGTTTTGAGGGGGAGGTCTTCCTTAAAGACATGATTTTGATTTTTTTTGGATAAGGAGACAATAAAATGTTGGGAACCTTCATAGTTATGGATAAAAGCTCAAGGGTGAACATATGATAAATGCTCAAGGATGAGTATATGATACAATGAAAAGTATAGGACTTTCATTAGGTTCCTTTAAACTAATTGACTCTTAATTAAGGTGAAGAGTTTTTGATGTGTGTCAAAGGAGAAGAAAATGTAAGGTTTAAGTTAGAAATACACGTTCATGCTTTGACACGGGATGAAGAATGCATTTGGGCTAATATGGATTAGCCTAACTTAAACATATTATCAAACATAAAAAATGGGGAGATTGTTGGTGCAAGAGTCCTCGAGTCAATGTTGATAAGTTTGATTAAGCTCGAGTGGGTTCGAGCTTAAGTTTCGATGTTTGGACAATATATTTGAAAAATATCTGAAAGAGGTCTAGTAGGTCAAGGTTAACTAGATACTTGACGATATGTGAGAGAAAAGTCAAGTAGGTCGTGAAGGACCAGATACTTGACTAGCAAAGTCTTAACTCGAGGGTTAGGCAAGGGTAAAATCCAAACTGAAGGTTAGGCAAGACAATGTCCTAACTTGAAGGTTAGACAAGGGTATAGTCCTAATTGGAGGTTAGGCAAGGTAAATCCAAGTGGGTCAAGGAGGACTACACGCTGGCAAAGAAAAGTCCTAACTCGAAAGTTAGATAAAGGAAAGTCCAAGTGAGTCAAGGATGATTGTACATTAGCAAAAGGAAGTCCTAACTACGGTTAGAGAAAAGGAAAGTCAAGTGGGTCAAGGAGGACCGTACTTAGTGATTGAAAGCCCAAGAGGAAGTTGACAAAGTTCAAGTGGATCAAAGGTTTATCAGACACTTGGTGGGAAAGTCTCAACATGTCATGATTGACTGGATGTTGGATAAGAAAACCCTAAACTCAGATTAAGTGAATTAGGGTTGAAGCAATCAAGTGGATAATCGATTGACCTAAGTTTCAATCAATCAGTGGATTGATTGGGAGTGCTATCGCGAGGAGACATGGTGAATTGATTAGGTAATCAATTCAGCCAAAAGCCAATCAATTGGGTGATCGATTAAGGTGAATTTCACGAAAAATAGAGAAGCACTGAATTGATTGGCTAATTGATTCAACCCTCTTTAATCGATTGAAGTGGAATTTTTCGTAAAGCACAATTTTACTTTGCTAAATCAATTAGAAAAATGCCCAATCAATTGGGAGAAGTTCACGACAAACAATGGGCTTCTGAATCAATCAGGTGATTGATTGAGCCACATGAATTGATCAGATGATTGATTGGGAGAAGTTCCGAGTGAACAGAGGGCTTCTAAACCAATTAGGTGATTGATTAAGAAGCATCGTAATTGATTGACTAATGGATTGAGAGAAGAAAAGAGCTATTGTGAGGTTTGGACGACTGGATTTGCTCAGATCTGATGTGACAATTATTGGGGGTAAGACCAATTAATTGGGAACCCTAATCTGTGAGATATAAGACATTCAAAGGATTCAAATCAGCATCTCTTGTTCTCCATTCTTCACCGCCTGTTCTTGGAAGATTCAAGAGAAATGTTGTTGCATTTTTGAGTCTACATAAGGTGTTTTTAAGCAAGAAGAAAATAACTTGCTTCTCATTGTATTCAAGGGCGTAGCCACCTTAAGGAGAGGGGGTGCGATCGCCCCCTCTCACATTTTATTAAAAATTAATAATATATATATATATATATATATATATATATATATATATATATATATATATATATATATGGAAGTCCTTATCGTCACTTTGAGTAGTTGATTCATCACCATTCAATGTCAAAAATTGAAATTGATCACATAATTGGAAAGTTCATGACCTAAGTTATCCATTGGTACCATTTATACGAGGAAATATCATGATTTGAAATATTAAGTATTGAATTTTAAAAATAAAATATATAATAATAAACGGATGAACTAAATCGTAGGGCACAAAATAAGGAAGCTAAATTAAAATTAAATCGAGTTTGAATTAAATTCAACGGGTAGATATGGAGATAAGAATTATGTTGGTTCAAATTAGAATTGATTTGAAGTTGAATTATGACCGAACCAAGTTTAATGTTTAAAAGAGTTCAAATGATTTAAAAATAATTAGGATACTTTTGACGAAACCTTTGATTTTTTTTCTCTCCCTCTTCTCCCCATGCATGTTACATCCTAACGTTAGCCACCCGTGATTTATCTCCTCCGTGTTGGCCCTTGGACGGGTTGGCGGGGGCGCTGGGGGCGAGCGTATTTGCCTTTTTGCCATAATGTTACATCCTAACGTATCGTATGCCACCCCTTCGCCCATTCCTCTCTTTTATTTTTTTTTTCTTCCTCTTCTTCCTCATTTGCTTCTTCTCCTCTTCTCCAATGTTAGTAAACCTATAATTTTTTTCCTCTCCTTTTCTAAAGCACATGAGCTTTTTTCTTCTCCTTTCTCTTCTCCAGCAAGCAAGAAATACAACACCAGTTGCTGCCCTCTTCTAACAACAAAATCAAGCAACCATCAACCCCCCTATCTTCTTCCTCTTCTAGTATTTTTTAGAATTTTATTGGCACAGCAACATAGTCATGTTTTGTCTTAGCTTGCTCTCTTTGTGTTATTGTCAGCTCACCGAAACTAGTCAAGGTTGCTAACGAAGAAAGTAAAGTTCTCTTTTTTTTTTACTTCTTCCTCACTATTTTATCTTCTCTATTTTTCTCAAAACCAATGATCTTCCAAGAGTTGTAAGTTATTCCTTTCTCATTTCATGAATTTTTGAAAATTGCCCCTCCTAATAAAAAATCCTGGCTACGCATTTGTATTTGTGTATTCATTTCCTTATTCTTGTTCTTGCTGTGAGCTTGTACGAGGTTTCTCTACCTTCAGATTATTTTCGAGAAGTAGTGATTTTCATAGTGGAGTGTGTCTACTATATGTATCCTTGGATTAGTCACCTCAAAGATGTGGATACCATTTAAATCCGGGTGTTAGCATTGCTTTGAGTTTTTCCACTATGACAAATCATCATCAACGAAGTGATTGGAGCTAATCACCCCTACCTCCCGGAGTACCTAATAGAGGAGACGAGCGGACACCGGGAGATCGAGGCGATCGCAAGCTCGAAAAAGATGAGGGAAGCAACTTGATGGGCTGTGAGTAGTGGGCTTAGGGCGAGCAAGGGTCGAGCTAGGTTGGATAGGACAGTGGAAGCATTTGGGGTCGAGGTGTCCGTGAGTACTACGTGCTTGAGGTCTAGCTAGAGGAGAAAGCGACCATAACTAGCACGGTAAATATAATTTATTATTAGGTCGAGCTAGGTGCTTGAATGTTCGTGAATAAATTTATTATTCGGCAAAGAGATTTTTTTATGTTCATTTAATATATATAAGATCAATTAAATGAACAAACTTGAGTAATTCATTTAACTAAATGAACAAACTTGAACACATATGTGTTTGAATTGTTAATGTTCTTCGTGAGTATGTTCGTGAATAATGTTCGTGAATAATATTCGCTCATGAATAATATTCATTTGTGAATAATATTTATGAACAACATTCATGAATAATGTTCGTGAACTATATTACTCAATAAAATTCTTATTAGCTAAATAAATAAATAAATTTATATTATTAAATTCAATAATTAATTAAATGAGTTTAAATATAAAAAATTTAAATAATTAAATAAACTTTAATTGAGAGCTGATATTTAAACAAATCAAGTTTAATTAAATTAAATTCATAAAAAAAATTAAATTAAGATTAACAATCATTTTAATGATTTAATTTATTTTAGACTTGATTTAATTATTTTAAATAAATTTAAATATTACAAAACTTATCTTGACTTAACGTGTTTCCAACCCTAGTTGCATTTGGGGTTGGGGATGTGACGGGTATTTTTATAATTTTTATAAAATCCATTATTTTTATTTTTTTAATAAAAGTTAGAATATAGTTTTTAATGATAATTTTTAATATTATCTTGAGGATGTGACGTGCTTTCTGACGACAGATGCCAATGGACTTCAGATCACGAGACCAAATATATATATATATATATATATTTATAAAAATAACATATTTTTGTCATGTTCATTTACAATGATTCGAAGCACATGAATGAAATAACGAAGTGACACAGCACCGACCATTTATTAAATTAGTGATGGACTCATTTATGTATTAAATTATGCGGTGATAGAGAAACGGCCACTCCGCGCATTATAGAAAATTTTCTCGCACGGAAAAAGCGGCCTACCGTGGTAAAAATAGATTCACTCTTTCCAGCATCCCAGTTAGTTAAGTATCTAACTATACTTAGACGTCCTGAATTTCTATACTAACATGTCATATAAGAATTTCTCATATCTTAACTATTTTATCATTCTAACATCACCACGAAACAAATAATCTAAAAATAATAATAATTTCAATTAATTTTATTGATTATTTCTAAAATGACTGGTCTAATTTTATGAAAAATTTTCACTGATTATCAGGGTAAATCGAAAAACGTACGCGATGATCAACCTAGAAATCTTACATCCTTTGATTATACCCCCCATTTGAAAGAAAACTTCCTATAAATACATTACAGTTGAGGATCAAACTATGAATATCTGAATAACAGTATGAATATCTTACTACAGTATCATAATTTCAAAACAGAAAAAAATGATCTTCATAATAGATAAAAATTTTAATATTATTAAATTAATCATCTTCCAAATTAATTGATAATAATAATAATAATAATAGAATTTAACTTACCTTAAATTTTATATTTTATGTTGAAAAAAATCTTTACATTAGTCACTCTAATAATTTTGTAAATTAATTTAAATTTTATAAATAAAATTTTTCTAAATCTAAGAAATAAAATTCATTACCTAAATATTAAAATATTACTTAATATAGAAGAGAAAAAATAGATTGGATAATAAAAAATAAATATTATATAGGGAGATAAAAAATAATAAAAATTAAAATAGAATAAATCATAGGGATGTTGATGTATTGTATAGTGAAAAATGGATATTTAAATTTATAAAATAGTTTTTCTATCTTACATTTTAAATTTTGGATAGAGAATTGGATGAGAATGCTCTAAGAAATTTTAATTTATTATTTTTATAAAAAAATTGAATTTAGGATAAGTTACAAATGACTAATCAAAGAGAATGTAAATTATTTTTTTTAGATTAAATTGCCCAATAAACCATCTGCCCCCCTTTTATGAGAGTGAGAACATTGTTAGAAGCGTAAATAGAAAATAAGTAGAAAAAAATATTATGAATGAAATTTTACTTTCACATTGAAAATTTTAAGATAGTTTAGTTGTTTTATATTGATTTATAAATATGTATATTGTGAATAAATATATACAAAATGATTTTCTCCTATGTGTGGTCCACAAGAAATGTAAGTTTGATGTTCAGATTGTATCGAATTAAGTTTACTTATATCAAAGTATGATCTGTGCACATCAAATTTCAGATTGGTCAGGATAATATTTATTAAAATAGATCAACTAACATTTTACCATATATTAGGTGTTCAATACAGATGAGAGGATGATGCTTCTGTAAAGATTATTTCTCTAATACTCGACAACTCTCTCTCGACTCGAGGACTTGGCACGAGTATTCGGCTTAGCTTCCTTTTGAAGCACTCGACAAGTGTACTTGGCTTGACTCCTGCTCGAGGGCACTCTGCGACTCAAACTCGATTGACTCAGCTGACTTAGTAACTTGACTAATCGATCATACAAGACAACTTAATCTTTCAGACAGCCCGGTCTTTTCCTGTTAAACAACTCGAAGTTATCGAGTTAAATTCTCATTCTAAAATTCATTTGGAGTAATTTTAATTCAGTAAAAGTAACATAACTTGGGACAAAATGAATTAACAACGCAATGAAGATGATGCCTCTTAATTGATGGCGATGGTCCATACAAAGCGAGTCGTCCACACCGACTTGGCATCCAACTCTGTTCTTATCCTCGCAACTTTTAAAGAAACATGAAACATGCGTAATCACAACTCAACCAAACCACCGGTGATTGGCCGGGTCGTCTAACTCCACCGCATTATTGTAGATTTATCTGGAAAAAAAAACAATAAAAAAACACGTGAAAAAATAATTTTCTTGATGTGACGTCTCAGCAATTAATGAAATTCTGCTGGGCAAAGGTTTTGAAAAATTATCAAACAGGCACACCGTATTTTTGGTATTTACTTAAACCACACTCTTCTTTTATAACGTATTTATTATTAAAAAAATGTTTTAAAAACCTCCATATCCATTTTAATGTTATTCCAACATCAATTTGATATCACTTTAGTACCAAATAATTTTCTAACTCCAATCAATACATACCATTTCCTACCCTAAAAGAAATATTCCTTAGAATATTTTATTTTTTATTTTATAATTTATTATTCAATATACATATTAATTTATTAAATATTCTATTACTTATGTAAGTTAATAACTAATATAAATTTATAATATAAAAAATTTACATAATAATTCAAATTAAATAATATTAATTTATAATATTTAAGAATATTTTAAATATAAATTTAATATTATAATATATTATATTAAAAAAAATACTTGTACCATGTACTAAAATGATACAAATTTTAATATTACGTTAGAGAATATTTGAAATTGTTTTTACATTAAAATAGTGTAAAAAGATATACGTTGGAGTTGATCTAATGGCTGTAGCTGGTGATCGGCCTGGCTGCAACCTAGCTGCATGGCTAGGTCTGTCACAACCAATGTGACAACCAACTAGGTCGGTCGTGGTAGCGATCAGCCATGGTAGCTAGCGACGTTAAGCAGAATTGTTTTATGATGGGCTCTTTGATAATTATCAAGATTTATGTGTGCCCTTATGAAAAGCTGAAAGTTTTTTATAAATTAATTATTCAAAAAAATTGCTATTAATTATTCGATGGGAAATTAATTATTTGTTATTATTATTTTTTTCACAATTCCTCCACTTCCACGAACACGCTTGGTGGAGTCCTTGTCACCGGTCTTATCCAATCGCGACCTCCCCACTCGATTTCACCGCATCCCACGGCCGGTGACAAATCAGAATCTTCTTCCATGGCCAAAAAGCAACGGCGGCGACACGTCTAATTGGAGTGGGACCCACCGACCTGTCGAGATTTATTTAAAATAAGGGGGGGCGGCGATGGATGCCCCTTGGATCCTATTGGGCCACGTAGCGTCGTAGTTTGTGGGGGCGGATATGTTCGGAAAATTATTGGCGTGACTGCGCCGTCAGTTTTGTCGCCGGTCGGTGTGCGTTGGCAGGGGCGTAGGCTTTTTGTCGGGTTGGGAATTATGAATTAGCGAACCGGTAGGTTCGCTTGTTTTTTCAAAAGAATTCGGCCAAAAAGAGAAGATTTTCAAGCTGGGGGCGGAAGTGATTCGGTTGGACGAGAAGGAACCAGCATCGTGAGGCTGGCCCGACCGTCCCTTATGCTATTTTAGTGTCGGAGAAAAAAAATCTTACATGTATTTCATATGTTGTGAATTACTAAATTGAGAGGTTAAAATCCTTCTTTAACCTTGGGTGTTGGTAAATGATATAGACTATCCCATCTGGTCTAGATTAGAAAGACTTGTCTATGTGGTCTCGCCCTAAGCTAATCCAGTCATCTTACTAAATCATTATTATCTGGATCACACTTGACTTTGATCTCGAACTAGCTGGAGCTGGTCCGTGTTAATGAGTTATCGAGGTTTGTATTTTTTTTTCCTTTTAGTTCGTTCATTTTATCTATCTTTATTTAATCTATTTATTCAATTCATTTTCTCAATACAATTTTTATTTATGAATATTATATATATTATTTTTGCCATAATTATCTATGAATATTATATATATTATTTTTTTATGGCAAAACAAAATAAAGCTTGAATGGAGTATAGGAAGAGTAGAACATCCCCAAAAGTTTTAAACTACCACGCTGACAAGCAACCAAAGTCAATGAAGCTAAATCTCTACGTCGGAACAAAAATAAAATCAAATAAAATAATTGGAGCCGTTCTAGAATTACAAATATTAAGAATTAAGTTACTTTATTGCTTGCATTTTAAAATGTTTTTCAAAAATCTTATACTTTCGTTTTTATCTATCTAAGGTGGTTTAATTTGATTATTTTATTTTACCCGGTTCTTTTCTGCCTAAAATATTCTCTTCCTCAACTCCTATTAAATAAATAATTTATTTTTTAAAAAAATTTAAGTGTTAAAAAATTTCTAAAACTATATAATAGATTGCGAAACTTAACAATAATATAAGGCAAAAAGTTAATAGTAAAATCACAAAAGAAATGTAATTTATTTATTAAAATGTGAGTTTCATCTGTAAACTAATTTTATTTATTTATTTATTTATTATTTACTAATTTAATATGCAATAATAATAATAATAATAATAATAATAATAATAATAAATGAATTCCTCCCACCTCGCATCTCTTTTTGGTTCGATTAATGATGTCACAGGTAGAGACAAAAAATACAGCTAATTTCGATGTGGACAGCCACAGACTTTAGACTGAAGCAATTAAACTCGTATTTTTTTAAAAAAAATATATAAGAAACAAATTATATTTATTTATATTTATTAATTTTTTATTTATCTCTCATCTTCCTTCCTTTACTTTTCTCTTCCTTTCCTCTGTTTCCATGGAAATCGCCTCAGAATAATACACAAATAGAGAAGACAAAGCTTCTCGATGGCCGCACTCCTTTTCCTCCCCTGGATTATGAAGACAAAGCCTCAATTGCTCGCCTTCTCCTGTCATCTGACTCTATAATTTCCAACTTTAACGTCCTCAGCGTCCTGATCTCGTCCAAGGTCTCGCCTTTCATCGCCGTCGGAGCCAGGTATCGGTCTTTGTATCCTGTCTTGCTGCTGAAGTTTAAGTTCTGTTTTTTTTCTTGTTTGTTGACACAGTTCTGCAATTTTTGTTTGTTGATAAGGTAAAATATTGTTTCGACCCAAAGGCGACAGCTTTCTACCATGAGGTCTGATCCACTCGAAGCGTCGGCTTGGGTGGCCGAGTCGAAGCCCCAGAAGAGATTCTCCAATCTGCGGAGCGTCCGGTGGCGAATCGATCTTCGGGTGCTGCCAAGTTCGCCGTTAGCCACTATTGATGATCTCCGGCGCGCCGCCGCGGATGCCCGAAGGAGGTGAGATTAGATCCGATAGTAAATGCTAGGTTAAGATTATTGCCTGCAACACAGGGTAATTCATTCATTTTGCTTCTCTTCTATACGTTCTAATTTAATATACTATTTGTAGTATTATTTGCATTCTCAGAGGAAAAGGTGTATTTTTGATCATGAAGAATTGATTTTTATTATTTGGTTCTTTGATTGATAATATCTTCAAAGAATTTCGGATCTTGCCATCTGAGTGCTGGATTGATAATTTGTCTTTTCTAGAACATAACGATAGTTTATTATTTGGATTATCTTGAATTGTCTATATTCCTTCTTGTTTGTTCATCTTATCAGTTAATAGTTTAACTGAATGTGTACCGGTGCAATTGATGATTCACAGCAATAATTCTGTATTTGTTTAGCAATCCCTCTTTGATTTTTCCAAAATTTAACCTTTTTTTTCTCATCTACTCAATTTATTGATGCTGTTGGATCTAGTTCTAGGCTTTAGTTATGTTCAGGTAGCTATAGGAAGATTTGATTGTCACATTTTAAATTGTAAGTTTGCATGTCTATGACTTTAATCTAGCTGTTTTCTTTGCTCACAGATATGTAAATCTGAGACGCCGTCTTATGATAGGCCATCATGCCCAAAAAGATGGCAATGCATCTGCTAATCGTATCATCGATAATCCTCTTTCACAAAATCCAGGTATGCCTACGATTCAGGTTTTCCTAAAAATAACTTGAAAATTTTTGTTGCGAGAAACCTCGGGTAACATGGCTGTAGTAAATTTTGCTATATTGTTAAATATACCAATTGACTTATATAGTTGATTTTTGAATTTCAAATGGAATAGTTTCTATTTGTTAATCTGAAGTTATATGCAACTTGTTGCTTCATATGCTTTCTTTTCTTCACATGTTAGCTTCCATAGTCATGATATTATCAGACAATAACCCAACAAGAATGAACTTTTAGTAAGATCTTGTAGACGAATTATCTTCTAAATTTGTGACTATTAATGCACCATCATAATGGTTTCTTGGTCAAAATTGTTGGATCTTATGTGACTTGATTTTTTAGTCACTATGCTTGCTACTTTCTGAATGAAATCAAGAAAGTATATGATCAGTGAAGGCCATGGTTGAGAATCTTCAGTTTGATTCTAATGAACTATTGACTTGTATAACATCTTTAATTTACTGCATACAGATAGCACATGGGGCCGCTTCTTCAGTTATGCAGAGTTAGGGAAGATGGTTGACCAAGATTTATGCAGGTTGTACCCTGAGAATGGCGACTACTTTCACTCGCCCAATTGCCAGGCTACACTAAGGAAAGTATTGGTATTATGGTGTCTGCAACACCCAGAGTATGGTTATAGACAAGGCAAGTTTATGTTTTTTTTTTGTTTCCTTTCTTTTGGAAAAAGTAGGGCAAGAGCAACAAAGCAAGTTTATGCTGTTCTTATGTCAATTACAGCTTAATATCTGGACATGAAGGCAAATTATTCATTAGTATTTGCCGTTCTAAAAAGTTTATGGAAAACAACTATCACCTATTTTAGGTGGCAATTTATCATGCTTTTGTTCCTTTGGCATGCCATGAATACTGCAGATTGTACCTTTAAATTCTTAATGAGTAGAATTGAATTGAAGTATTTTCTTTTCTGGAATTGCTGAACTACTATGTAAGATTACGAAAAAGAATCAGAAGCTAACTTTGTAGTTGTTCTTTTACTTTCTCAATATTTGTTGTTGCTTCTGTCTTTTTGTTGCAGGAATGCATGAGTTATTGGCTCCCCTCTTATACGTGCTTCATGTTGACTTGGAAAATTTGTCTCGAATAAAAAAACAAAATGAAGATTGCTTTAATGATGAATTCAATGGGATCTCACTGCCAGAAAGTGACTTGCTCTCTAATGACAGGATTCGAAGAGTCAGAAATTGGGACTCTGGTATTGAGGTAGAAAGTAATCTTCGCAAAAAGGTTACTGACAATACTTTGGATGCACTAGATCCCAATACAAAAGAAATGCTTTCACTGAGTGATTCTTATGGAGCAGAAGGGGAGTTGGGTGCTATATTGTCTGAAAGATTTATGGAACATGATGCGTATTGCATGTTTGATAATTTGATGGATGGAGCCCAAGGTGTGGTTGCCATCGCAAGTTTTTACTCGACTGTAGTAGGATCAAACACAACCATCTCTCCCACCATTGAAGCTTCGTTGGCATTATATCATTTGCTATCCATTGTGGATTCATCCCTCCATAGTCACCTTCTCGAGCTTGGGGTTGAACCACAATACTTTGCTCTCCGATGGTTGCGTGTTCTATTTGGGAGAGAGTTTTGCCTCAATAATCTTCTGATCATTTGGGATGAACTATTCTCTTCTTCAAATGATAGTTGCGTAGAAAATGTTGATGAGTGCAGATTTTATATTCTATGCTCCGCTCGAGGGGCATTTATTGCCGCTTTTGCAGTGTCAATGCTTCTTTATCTGAGATCTTCGCTTCTATCTGCAGAAATCACAACATCTTGCTTGCAACGGTTACTGAACTTTCCTGCACACCCTGACATGAAGAAGATCATAGAGAAGGCCAAATCGTTGCAGGTGCTTGCCCTTGAATCTACTTCAACTTTGTCTAAGACGTCGCCGTATCTGAGGCCAGATAATTATTGGGAAGAGCAGTGGAGAGTGTTGAATAAGGATGAAGAACTTAGTCGAAAAAATGGCATCTCAAATGCAAGTGGAAGTATAAAGAAGATATTGACTGGCAAATTGAGTTTATCTAGAACAAAGTCTGAAGCATCTGCGAATGCCCATGCCGATGCCAAGTTTTCTGTTAGGCGGAGACTTTTTGATGACATGCCTAAATCCACTGAAGATGAAAAACATCAGGATATCTCCAATAGTTGCGAGGCTTCTACGATTTCATCTGACACAAACAGCGGGATGTCTTCTCTGGCAATTCTGGCAGACAATTGCATGGCTGAAGAAACACTTTCAAATGGGGATAGCTCTTTGGTTCTTTCTATATCTACTAATCCTCATGAAATGGATAACGACCATGAAAATGAATCGGTGAAGAGCAGTGTGACTTCAAATTCATTTTGCGGCGACAACAGCGAAGAAGCAATTTCCACAGAGGAGCCTTGTTATCCGAATAGCGAAGATGGGCAGGTAAATAATATGGAAGAACCTTGCAGCCAAAATCTTAATGAGCAGTTGACTCAAGGTTCTGAAGCCAATTCATCCGGGGTTATTGATGCTTCCTCGGAACAAATAGCCGCTGCAAAGGACCGGAAACCATCTCCTGGTAAGTTCAAGTGGCTTTGGAGCTTTGGTAGAGGCGGCCATCCCGAAGGAAATCAAGAGTCACAACACTCTTCCAATCCCGAGCATATCGAAAAGGATAGCTCTGACATGTCGACTTGTGATGAAACCAGTACATACTGTGGGGCAACTAAGAGGCCCGAAGCCAGAGATAAAAAAGTAATAGACAGTTTGCGAAATCTTGGTCAGTCCATGCTCGACAATATTCAGGTAAGACACGCTTACTCCCAACTTTCTGAATGAAAAAGTCTATAATTTGCACTAAGACAATGATCGAAATACAGACATTAGATATCTCTCGGTTGTTCTAGGAATATCATCATCACAAAAGCTTGAATTTACTCATGCAGGTGATCGAGACAGTCTTCCAGCAAGACAAAGGCAAACTCGATTCGTTGGATAATTTATCGAGCAACATTGTTAAAGGTCAGGGAAGAGCTATAGTAGCTTTAAAAGAACTGCGGAAAATTAGTAACTTGCTCCAAGAGATGTAAGAAAATTTTGTAATTAATATCCATTGTAATTACATTCTTCATTCTTCTATGCAAGTTATAGAAGTGTATGTATATTTAGTGTTTCGATTACTTGTAGCACAACTCTTGATGCTCGATCAGCGTATAATGGATTCGAATCTATTGAGGATTCAAAGCGGTTTACTATGCCTTTGCTATGTTTTTGGGCCCTTGGAGAATCGATTGAAATGCCATAGTATCGCATGACTCCTACAATGACCATCGGTGAAGCATAATACAAGTCGTAAGAAATGTTTTCATATCGACAATCATATTTACTAAATACAATCACACCACACAACAAGCTTAACCACAATCTTTATGGCCCAATTACTATTTACTAACTACTAGAATTATAATTGAATGAATACGATGGAAATCATCATATTCTATAGTTTATAGTGGAGATTTGTCCTCCAGATTATGGTGGTGCAGTAGAATATTCAGATTATCATCAAGTATCTATAGTTCGATTCCTTTATTTATAGGAATTTTTTTGCTAAATAGAACGCGTAATCAAAGGAAGGGGTTGTTGATGTGACAGGGGTTGGGGGTAATGACGTGGTAGTAGGGGGTCAATCCCCGACAATATGAGAGGGTGCGTAACAAAATAACCTGTTTCATAGTAATATCAGTTTTAGCAAATGACTAAAAGGCTAATTCTACGAAATTTTCATCAATGTAAGATCTTAAAATAAGATCGTACACAATTATATCCTATTTTATAAGAAATTATTTCTGAAATTCAAATCTATAACCAACAATGTCAATGCTCCATTGTCAAATGACATCTATCAATATTAATTAACAATGATAAATATTAATTAGATGATATTTTAAGAATGCTCCATTGTCAAATGATATCTATCAATATTAATTAACAATGATAAATATTAATTAGATGATATTTTAAGAAGTCGTAATCAACATCTTTGTTATTTCATCCAAGTATTTTATTTATTTAAAAGTATTTTTTATAAATATTTTAGAAATTTCTTTCCATCTTTTTATCTAAGTAGGAAAATTTACAAAATATTCAAATCACGTACCTTAATTTTAAAATTATCGGGTAAAAATCGATTAATTTTTCCGCTTTAAAAAAATAATGATCGATTCATATTCAAAATAGAACTGACTTGATGTTATTCCGGATATTAATTCTTATGAATGATTTTTTAAAAAACGAATTAGTCATTTTTTTTCAGGAGCTAAATATTTTGAGGCTTTGTGTTTATTGACTATGGTCATTTTCTCATTTAACCTATCTTCGTATACTATTGTTTCTTCTCTCTCTCTCTCTCCCACTCTCTCCCCTGTTCCTACTTCGTTCCTAAATCCCATCAGCAGGCACGGCACCTTTAGATTCCCTTCAAGACGCGATTTTGTCAGCGGCGACGAGAGATCGTGATCGCACGGGGAAAGAATTTGCGGCGTCTTTCGAGTCTTTGAGCTAGAAGGGAGAAGTCCCAAGAAATTTGATTTGCTGAGATCGTTTTCTTGGAAGTTTAAAAGGAAGGATATGAGGGGATGATGCAGTGGCGGATAGAGAGGGGCTGCTCGGTCGGGTCTCCTAGAGGTACGAAGCCGCCTCCTTTGCAATCTAAACACGAATGATCGGCGTCCAATGTGCGTTCTTTGATTAAGACTAATTCGATCGGTTTTCTTCTCGTGTTGGACAATGACGAAGTTTTATCGGATTCCTGGATCCCGTGCTTTACTATTGATCAGAAAACGGATCTTTGTGTACGAATTAGGATGGTTTGATTTATTGGAAACTTGGTTCGGATATTTGTGCTCTGAAGTAGTATTTTGGGGCCATCTTGTTCTTACACCAAACTTTTCGTGCTTTTCTTCATTAAATCGTCTTTTGATAAATTCCATTTTCGGAGCGATTGCTCCAGTTTTATGGTCTTTTTAACATACTTGAGAATGCTCTATAATTTTTCTTATTGTCTGAACTGCTACAATGATGTATCGGGATTACGGCTTGCAATTATGAAGCATAGCAAAGACAGATTATTGAAATTATTACTTTATATTCACAATTGTTTTTATCGATTGAACATTGCTTTGAGAAACAAGATCCCATTGTTGTTCAGTCCACTACTCAGATTTTGATCTTTCTTGTATTTTTATATGTATAGGGCTTTAATCAAGAGGATTTAGGGGAAGAAATGAAGACTCCTGAAAAGAAACTGATTTGCTATCAATCTAGGAAGTCTGCCGTCCTTGAGAAGGAGGCCTATTCTAAGATGGACTCAGAATCCATAAAGGCATTTTTTCACAGAGTTATTTACAATAAAAGATGCAGAACTAAGCCGAATATGATTTCTAAGCAAAGAAGAATAAGGAGGAAACAGTTGAGCAGCAAATACCCAAAAACTATGCAGAGAATCACTCATCATATCTCTGGTTCAGACCAAGGTACCTCAAAACTATCAACAGATGAATCTTTTTGTGCTCATAATAAAGGGAATCTGGAGGTTGCAGCTAACAAGGGAACAATTAAATTATGTAAAAGGAAGAGGCGTAAACGGAAGAGAAAAAATGTAGACCATGATGAAGCCTCTCGGCTCCAAAGAAGGACAAAGTATCTGCTAATTAAAATAAAACTAGAGCAGAATCTTATTGATGCATATTCTGGAGATGGTTGGAATGGCCAGAGGTATGTTGAATGTTGATGATGATATCTTATGTAAACATACCATTAGATTTTCAGTTCTGTTATTGATTTTTTTTTGGTCTCAAACCATAGGGTTTTCCTTCATGACATCCCAATTAGACATTTTTTATAAAATAGTCATTGTCTTTCAAATTCTTGTCTTCATGAATAGCATGCCCCATGCAAACTTATGGATGACTCAAGCCGTATTCTACTTTCAACATGTTAGATGCTTATATGAGATAAATAGAACTATTGAATTCAAGTTGGTTTTTTATTTATTAGGTTCGAACTTTCTGGTATTTAGTTACCTAAAAGAAAATTGCAGCTTCAATAGTATTCTATTTAAACCAGCTGAATACTTGTTAACTCCCCCTATCTTTGGAGTAGTAATTATTTTTTGAGCCTTTTGAATCAATAATGAATCTTCATCTGCTCTTTGCTTATGTTCAATAGTCATGCAAAATGCATTCATGTCAAGAATCACGTTCGTACTTTGGGTACCTATGGGTGTAGAAACATAGAGGGTCGCGGTATGACATATTCTATAGTCCCTCTAAGCTTACCAATGAGAGTGTAGATTTAGGAATTATTGAGCAACATTTTTTGTCTTAAAATATTTTCTATGAATATCCAAGTCACAGAAACTTAATTCTTCCTTGATTCCATGGTATCATTTTGCAGTCGAGAAAAAATTAAACCCAAAAAGGAATTGCAAAGAGCTCAGAAGCAGATAGTGAAGTGTAAACTTGGTATTCGTGATGCTATTCGCCAGCTGGATTCACTTAGCTGTGTAGGAAGCATTGCAAATTCTTTGATGCATCCAGATGGATCTGTTTTTCATGAACATGTATGTATTTTGCAAAAGTTGTATCAATTTGTTTTCGTATGCCTCAACAACATAATATATTGGTTACTGAATACATTCCAAGGTATTTTATATTGAAAGATTTGTGTTTTTCCACTAGATCTTCTGTGCAAAATGCAGATCAAGTGAAGCTTTTCGAGATAATGACATTGTTCTTTGTGATGGAACATGCAATTGCGGTTTTCACCAAAAATGTTTGGAGCCTCCTTTAGTAAAAAGTTTGTCTCTATCTCTTATCTTTATAGCTCATGTAATTTGTAAATATATTATCAGCCCATGCAAATGTTTGGAGCTATATTATCTTTATAGCTCATGTTACTTAGCACCACTTTTGTCCATATGTTTTCTTGCTTCTTCAGCCAGCTGTTAAATGTTATACTACATTTTCCGCTTGTGAACTTTCTGAATTTGTTTACTATCTAAGCAATCAAATATGATTTACATACTGCATAAACATCCTCCTTATTCAAGTTTGACAACTCAATTACTTCAATCTTCTTCTGCAGCCTAGCTCTAGAGATTTAATTTAACTCTATTATTAGGGTTACAGTCTTGCATTGAGTTCAGTAGAGGTGTTAAATCCATGCCAACCCCAAAATGTTGGAACTTACACTGCTTAATGATAATGTCAATTTACTTGTGAAATCTCAATTTTGTGTTGTCTCATGACGGTCACAGGTTTGAGAGTAAATATGTATATTTGGTAGGAGAAAACAATTTAACCATCTGGGATCAAAGTTAGTACTATAATTTTAGATCATGATTAGTTTAGCATGTCATTGATGTCAATTATTACGGTACTGACATTAGAGAGGGCTTATCAAGGTGTCCTCATTTTCAAGTTGGATTTATCTCACTGTAGGTTAAAGAAATGTGTCAGAATTTGAGATGAGGGTTGGAGTTGTGTAAAAAATTATTTGAGTTATTGGTAATGACAGAAATGTAGGATATAAGCTGAAGACGCTAGTTGTATGGAATTACTAATGATGATTAATAAACTAAGATTCATTGTGTACTTTAAGAAAATATAGTTAGGAGATGTTAATGTTCTCTCAAAGGTTTGCGTGCTTGACAATCTTGGATCATGCTTTTGCACTTGTAAAGGCATTACTTATACAGTTGATACTTGATAGTAGTTGAAATCATAGAGGCCTTATATCTCATTTATATCCTGTCTGATACAGGGTCACAATTGACTGGTAGTATTGCTCAAATTCAACACATTTAACTATTTTTTGCACAGGTGCTTTGGCCAATTATACTAGTGACATACTGATTTTATTGATGTAGTCTTTCATGGTATAATTGAGAATATTAATGTGTAATCCTCAGCAACTTCTTTTTCATTGTACACCAAGTTTCAATTTGATAGCTTAACTCACTTATGCTTTCAGTTCCTCCAGGAGATCAAGCGTGGCTTTGCAAATTCTGTACGTGTAAACTGGAAATTCTAGAAGCTATTAATGCACATCTTGATACCTGCTTCAGTGTGAACAATAGCTGGGAGGTTGGTGCCTGGTAGTAATGATATTTTCAAGTTGTGTTCATGAAAAGCTACTTTAAGAAACTAAGAGCGCAGGGGTAATGTTTTGATTCTATACCAGGACATTTTCAAGGAAGCAGCAGCATACTCTGATGCTGAAAATATTTGTCCGAGTCCTGGCCATGAATGGCCTTCAGATGATTCAGGAGATGAAGACTACAATCCTGACATAAATGAAAATAGTAACAGCAGATCAGGCATTGAAGAAAATGCTTCTGATGATTCTGATTCTCTTAGTAGCCTATTCTGTTCATCTGATAGAGCTATTTCACATTCTGATTTAGAATACTACAGCTGTCACGAAGAACCTTTTTATGCAATGAGAAGCAAGAGCAAGGCTGACCAACTTGATTCCTTGGACAACTTTGATTCTGGTCAAAGCAATGAGTGTGATATTATTGCCCACTATCGTCGGCAGCGGAGAGATGTTGACTACATAAAGCTTCATGATGTGAGTACCATGATTTCCAGTTGCCTATAGTAGTAATCTAGTAGACAATTATTTTGCAACATCTAATTTAGCTAACATTTTTGTTTGTAGAATGACCTAGTAGAATTCTATGTGAAGCACATTTCGTGTGATCTAGCTTTCATTACTGGAACAAGGAAATGAAACGACACTATCATGGGAAAATACTTGTATGCACGATTAATCACTAATAAACAGATACACCTATCAACTTTTAGATTGAGAACTTCAAGCATCAACAATTTTTTCTTGAATAAAATAATTCTTGCTTCTATTCTGCTATCATCTGATTCATTACTGCATCCTACTAATACGACGGACTTAGGAGTTAATTGCTTTATAAGATGTTATGTTCTATAACCTAACATTCAGAACTAATATGTGTCTTTCACTTGCTTACTGAAATATGCATCTATCTAATGTTCTTTTTCTATAAACTGGAACCATCTTGTCTATGAGGTATACAAATTTCTTGTTTTGATCTTTATATTGCTTCAGAAATTACATTTGTAGGCAAGAAGTCATGGAATCCATATTGAAAATGTATTTTACTGCTTTATAAGTTAAAAGTTTCTTTCAATAATTTGCAATATTTTGGTCCTTTTTTTCTTTTTCTTTTGCAAATTTACTGATTTTTATTAACCAAATACACACAGGTATTTCCTGAATGACTATCTACTAAACATTTTTCCTTTATTGAATATCTTAGTTACAGCTTCTAGCGATGATATTTGAAGTCACTGCACATTATTAGTCTGCCACTATTTGCAGGAAATGTTTGGGAGGGAACCACCTGAAGATGAGACACAAAGTGAAGACGAAGACTGGGGCCCTAAGATGAGAAAGAGGAGAAGGGTTGACACATCAACTGACATCTGCATGACCAACTCTGTGACTGAGGATATGTGTTCACATCTAGGACCAATAAATAGATTATCAAGCCATAAGAAGAGACAAATTTTCCGAATACCTCCTGAGGCAGTTGAGGTAATCAGCATTGCTTTTTTTAGAAACCTTTTGTTTTGTATTTTGTTCCTTTGCAAGTCTGGATCTTTTTGTTGCAGTTGGAAAGAAATGCTATTATACCAACATAATAATTATTTCTATAAAAAACCCTAAGAATTATTCCTTGTAGGTGTTATTGCCTCAAGTGATGAGATGAACCATGGACTCCAACATTATAGACAATGAGACCTAAAACCAATAAAACAAATAAGGCGCAAATAAATATATATTTGTGTTTTTAAAGGAAGACATTTCTTAGATATATGTAGCTATTCCAACTCTTGTTGCTCCACTGATGAAGATTGGTATTACATGTCCCAAGACAAAAGGTTAAAAAAAAAAAAGGGCGACCCGGTGCATGAAGCTCCCGCCATGCGGGGTCCCGGAGAAGGATCCATTGTATACAGCCTTACCCTACTTTTTGCAAGAGGCTGTTTCCAGGATTCGAACCCGTGACCTTTTGATCACATGACAACAACTTTACCATTGAGCCAAAGCTCCCCGTCTCCCAAGACAAAAGGTTCTATAGAGAAATATAAGCAAGGTGCTTCTGGTGTTCAACAGCGAAGATGTTTCTTTGGTATAAGATTATCTTATTTTGTATACAGCAATTATGGACCCACTTCATCAATCTATGTGCATCTCATACCCAAGAATTTCAGTTGGTTCATGCACTATTGCATTTATGTGATTCTGTGGTTTCAGCATCATCCTTATCTGACTGCCTTAATCTTCGTCAATCATGAAACAATCATCACTAAGGAGAATGGTGAGATTTTGAGACAAACATAAAACCTTAAAACGTATGTTATGCATTATAATGATGCATTTCATGTTGCTTCTAACTATAATCATTTTTTTCCTATTATATTGTTATCTTATGTTTGATATGCACTTGAATGACGGGAACCTAAACAATTAGCTGCAAATAATTGTAGGTTGCTTGCTCTTCTCAGGAGCTGATGATTCCCATAATCATTAACCCTATCGTAGGATGAATCATCATGATCAAGCTCTTCAATGTCTTACTCTAATATTGAAGTCTATGCCTCAGATCTGCCAACATGTTGTGTGCACTTTTCTAATCCCACACAAGCACAACAGGGGGAGCATCTCAGTGAACTAGTTGGAATGATCACTCATGTAGGTGCAATTTGCACATTTTAAGCCCCTATTAATCTTCTTTATGGATTAAAATGACTTGCAATGAGGAAGATAGATGCTAAGGAAGAAAGGAACTAGTGGGGAAACATCTCTGTATACTGGTTTTAGAATGCTCTCTCATGCAGGTGCAACTTGCACACTTCAACCCCCTATTAATATGCTTTAAGGATCAAAGTTTCTTACAATGGAAGGAAGATAGATGACTAAGGAAGAATGGAGCTATATATGACTGTAGAAACATAAATTTGGTAGTCAAGTGGCAATTAGCTTTAAGAGTCCAAGATGCATCAGTCATTGACTGAATTTTCTTGATTCAGGAAAATTAGAGCCTCACTCTGACAATGCAAACACTGCGAAGATTTATCCTTGTTTGACTGTCTTTTTTCCTTCACACTTCTGTTGCCACTTACTAGTCATCTTACCTTGGCATCAAGGTAACCTCCTGTGTTTTATTAATTTTTTTCCCGTGGTTAAGTACGGAAACTTCTCCCTGGTAGACATAGACAATCGATAGTAGGTATAATTTTGACCATACTATCCATGTCAATATTAGGTTCTAATTGTCTACTTGGATTAGCCTAGAGCCATGAACTAAAATTGGCAGCTTCAAAATAGTTTGTTGGAGAACGCCATAGTGTAGGACTGACAGGGGATTACAATTTGAGACTTCAAAAAAATTCTAAAAAAAAAGACAAGAGGAGAGAGCATCAAGAATGTGAAAACTGCTGCTGTGCCTTAGTGTCCATGTATTTCCAATTTATTTTCATCAGTAAATTTATTTCAATTTATGTTCATTGATAAATTTTTAAGATTTGCTCTTAGGGTAGACTCTGTTTGCATCATCCATGATTATTTTTCTATTTGCTACAACAGAAACTCCGCTTAGCTTTTTCCGAAAATGAACTTCCTTCAAGATCTGTGAAAGAGACCTTGTCTAAACAATTGGGCATTTCGTCTGAAAAGGTACAGTATGTCATTGTCCTTATCATATCTATCTTTTGAAGGGGGCAATCAAGTCATGCTATAATAATATATATCTCCAAGAATTCAGCATTGCTCCCAACGGATCCCTTTGAGAATATTTGTATTTCTTCATATCCATAGACTCTAAATTCTGTAAATTTATCTTTGCTCAAACTTTATATGGTATTCAGCCTTTCCTTTTCTAGGATTGTGATGCATGTCTTGGCATGCTATTCAACTTATCTCTTGTTCAAAAAAGAGGAGAAAAGGGGCATGTTTAAGGTCCAGCCAAGTAATTTGGGATGTCACAGCCTGATAATGTGTTGGATTTTTGATTCACTGGCTGAATTTTTATTAAAAGTGGCATCTTTGTTAAAAACTAACTTGGGAAACCACAGTCCCTTACCATGCTCCTTAGATGGGTGTTCCCATGAGCATAATTTTTTTTGTATAGATATATATTGTATTTCTGTGTATTTAAATATTCATGCCTATATATATGTCCCAGGTGGATCCATGTTTGTGGCTTTTGTATATACATATTTGTGCTTCTATGTTTTTAAATGTGTGTAATCTATGGTCCTATGGATCTATGTTTGTGGTTTTGCAAGTGATCATTTGCCACTGTTTACTCTCTTTTCTACTGCAAAAAGAATTTTTCTCTTTGCCAATCCTTTGACCTCGTGTTATAGTTTCATGTCTTAAAAGGTCCGAGCAGAATTATTCCTTTTGATCTAAAATTATCCACACTGTCCACTGTCTCTTCTCACATCAAAACGAACATTGCATGAGGCTTAAGTTTTCTTTCAGAATGCCTCATCTTATTGTGGCACAAGAGCTTGTCACTGTCTTACACTAGATAAAGGTAAGTATAGAATCCTATATTATACTACTTGCATGTCGTATATGAACTTGAAATTATGTTTTAGGCGACTTAGTATCTTGATTAATCTAACCTAACTTTTTAACTTCCATTTGCAGGTCAGCAAGTGGTTTAAGAATGCAAGATATGCTGCTCTTAAAATGAGAAAGGTCACCTTGCTTTGTTTTTTTCTACATTGCTTTGCTTGTCTCACTGCTAATTAAAAATTACTTCATTTAACCTAATTAGTGAAACCTTGTTCCGAATGCAAGACTAATTCTAGAAACTTTTTCTTACACTTTCATATGTATCCCTGTTGAACTTTTATGAAGTGCCCCCTCGGCACAAATGACAAATGCAAAGAACATCATTATGCAAGCTATTGACTGCTTGCACAAATGATAACAACTATATATTCAATCTTTAGGAGATGCTCGTTGTCCCCAGGGCGTAGCACAGATGGAGAGTGCATGGTTCTGTGGCTTAAAGGTCCAGGGGTCGATCCCCGGGGTGTCACTGCCTGGGGTTAACGTCTCCGCCATGCACTTTCCACCTGTGTACCTGCATTTACCTCCCTCCATATCCGTGGGACCGGCTCTAGGGGGGCCGCTGATGTGGCGGTTCCACATTTTTTTTTTTTTTTTTTTTAGGAGATGCTCGTTGGTTAGAGGGTGATAGATTTGCTACAATTTAGCTAATCAAAATATGGATTTCTGACTAAGTTTAGTATAGAAAGACAAACTGTTGGCGTTGAAGGATATTTCACTTGAACGGCTTCCATTGTGAATCCTTATGCTGTATTGGACCTTTCCTTCATATTGTATTGAATAAACTGAAGAGAACCATAGTATGATGCCTACTTTTAACGGGAGAGCAAGAGATACAAGGACTAATACCATCAACTGCGTTGTGTTCTGGTGTTGCTGCAGAATCTGATAAACAATCCTGTTGGGAATGAGTGTTCGTCTGAGTCCATGAATGAGAACTTGTCAAAGGCATTTGGCCTACCAGATCATCGGGTAAGACAATCTTTGCAGGATACAAGCGTAGCCTCACTGCCATTATCTCATGGTTGTGACTGTTTTCATGTCTCTCTTTTGAAGATGAGGAAATCATTAGCACAGTCGAGCGGTCAAAAAAGGGCGAGACGAGAGAAGGCAGGCCACAAGGGTGGAGCTGATCATAAGATTGGCAAGAAGAACATTGAGCATCTGAACTTAACTGAGGTTGAGAGGCTATGCAGACTGCAGGATAAGCTTCAAGAGTTGAAGAAGGCATTGATGTCATACTTGGATGAGAAAGAAATGACCACCAAAACCTTTGTCCCAGAACAGAATGTGATCTATGTTCCAGTTGCTGAAGTAAGGGAGAAATCGTGACACGACCTTGATGGATGTGGTTAACACCTAAATCGTCTTATCAAGAAATCTGCATTTGTATGATTCTCAAGATTGTTACATGATGAAATATACGCGGAAAGATACAAGTCATTGAGAAGTAATGTGGCATTCTGCTGAAAAGAATTGATAAGGATTAAGATCTTACTGAAAGCAATAGACATAGATATCCAAATGATGAGCTTGATCGATGATGAGTCTGATCGACATGTATCGTATTTTGCTCAATTTTAAATAATAATAATCCATGTTTTTCAGTTTATTATGGCCATTTTTTTCTTTTGCTTGTTTTTCCATACTTTTGTTCATTAGCATCTTAAAAGGGGTGATGATAATGAAATTCTCTAGTCCTCGTGTGTTTGACCATTTGATATGAGCAATTTTTAGGGTTAATGTTAAATTCCTTTTAAGAATTTTATTTTGTCGTCAAGTATCCTTCTTCATCAATAAATAAGTCAATTAAGTTGTAATTTAGAAACTTAGATGGCAATTTGAAAGGGTAAAAATAGGTATTTTGATTTTAAATATGGGAGTTTTAACAGTAAAATAGGGGCATTTTAAAATGTGTGTTAAGGACGTTTTGAAAATTACTCTTATTTCAAAAGGATTAATTAATTAAATGCATTACGAACTTTAAAGTTTTCAATAAACTATCACAAATTTTAATTTTTAACAAATATTAAAATTTTATATGTTTAATAATAATAATAATAATAAAAAAGGAATGTGCAGTTGGTTAAAAGGTAATAATTTTGTTCTAGATTAATTTATGGACGGATGAATGTTCAATACAATTAAATGAATAAGTTCAAATAATTATAAACTTGAATACATATTTTCTCATTTCAAATATTTCAATATGGCTAATTCCTAGTTAGATACAAGTAGACAAATTATGAGAATATTTTACCATGATAACTTTAAGGTCACTTTGTAAATAATATTCATTAATAAAATAATCAATATACAAAATAAATAATAAAAAATAACTCACGGCGACGAATGTAGCTTGACCTTACCTCTGAGATTAAATAGAAGATCTTCTAGTCCATAAAAAAGTGGATCAGGGGATGGTTCACTCCTAATTACGACTATATCATAATTGTGATCCGGTCGTAATTGGTTGCAATCTTTTTATGGATTCATCGTCCCCACCAAATTATAATTTGGGTCAGAGTGGGCAGCCGCTCAGAGGCCATCAAAAGTGCGCAAGTGTCCAGGTTACCGGACGCTAAGCAGAGGGTGACCTCTGGACAGTCTTTGGCCATCCACTCCGATCCAAACTATAATCTATTGGGAACGAGAAACTCATGAAGAGATCATAATCAATTACGACCGAGTTATAATTATCATCCGACCATAATCAGAAGTAGATCATCCGATCCACTTTTTTCATGAATCAGGTGATCTGGTCTCCTGAGATTGCGGCCTGTCTATAAATCACAGCTGAACGTCAAATGCTGAAAATTGAAGAGAACAAATTGTATTAATTTTTTTTCACCAAAAGAATCAAATGCTAGATAATTAATATTTTTTTTAAGAAAAAAACATTAAATCAGTTGTGAGAAGTCACAACCCAACTAAGGGAAAGGGCCATCGGAGGAAGAACTTACCAGGGATATCGTTTTCACAGGTATAATTAAGTCGTTTCCCATTTTCACCTTTTATTTTTAAGTCCCTCTACACGTCAATATTTATCAAAGCATAACTCTAAACTTATCCACTAATAATAACTGGACGTATCAAAGAGAAAAAAAAAATTGTACGTAGATTCATCTCTAAACTTTCTTTTAATATATATATTTTTTGCTTATAAAAGAAAAATCGAGAACCAAATCTACACAATTACAGACACTCACTCAACTTTGAAAGCAATAACAAAGGAAAAGAACAATCAAGCATTAGTCTTATGAAGGGTACAAAGTTCAAGTTGAAGCAAAGGCTTTAATCTTTGTTCCACCTCATTGCGTTGCATGTTGAGCTCTTCAATTAGTGCAGACTCGGCCGCTTTGCAAGCTTGCTCATCCCGGAAAGCTAATGTCCATCGCCCATCACTGAAGTCCTTCGGTTCGGAGAACATATCGAACTTGGAGGGATCAATGAACGGAAAAGTCGATGGGCGAATGCGTAAATGCAACCAAGTGGGTTGCTTTTCATCTATGAATGGCTGATCCAAGTAACACAAAGCATAGTTATTTACATTTTCTTCCCTCAAGTGTCGAGAATAAAGTATTTTTCAAGAAGTAGAAACCAGGTTGCTGAATTTGTAAATTAAACAGGTTTTGGCACGCGGTATGAATTAAAGAATTAAGCTGAAAGGGATTGTGTATACATACATTAGAAGCAGCCAATGGTGCGATGGCGAAAACGACTCCGTGTTGCTGCTCTTGAGGCAGTTCTTCAGCTAGAATGACCCACCCAGATGTGCCTCTAGATATTGCTAAAAAACTGTAATTGTTTTCCTTGCCGACTTCAAATGATATTCTACAAGGTATTGCATTGACTGCGACAATCAAAAGGATAATGCTATAAGATTTGAAGCCACTTCACTGCAATATATTGAGTATTACAAATTAAATACATGTAATGATCAAAACCTTGAAGAAAAAGAGAGTGGCCATGTCATACCTAAGCTAATTTTAGAACCAGGTTTTGGCATAGTAGCATCCAAGATGGAGGTTTTAGTTCTGGAGGCAACAGGAGAATTGACTGGAGTATAAAGATACGGTAGATCAGGTAAGTTTACTCCTAATGCCAAAAGTAGTTGGCGCTGAAGAACAAAAACCTAGAATAGCAATATGAATGGGTTAGGATGAGAAATAGATATGGAAAACTATTAATATAGCATGAACAGTATGTACGATACTTTAGAATGCTTTAAAGTTTCAAGAGTATCATGTTTCAGGTTTCAGAAAATTCTATCGCTAAGATTCTAGAGTGGTGCCTATTACCTTCTAAATCCCTTTACAACCAAACATTTAACAATGAATAACCATCACTAACAACGTAGTCTATTCACAAGGAAAACTAGATAGGATATCTGAGCAAAAGGTCATGGAATCGGCAAAAACAAAATAACTAATCTTTCCATAGAACAATTAAATCAGAGAAGAAAGCCCATTTCCTCAAAAATTATTGAAGAAAACAGTTCCAAACAGAATATCTTATAACTTTTTTAGGATAAATATTTTACCAATTACACTTTACTAGACTTGGAAAAAACTCACAAGCGTTTAACACTGAAAAACTAATAATAGTAGCAAATAATTATTTAGAGGCATGCATCTCATTATTATAATGTTTTCATTATTGGATTCTCGTGTCACAAGGTTCACAACCAACAATCACATACTGCCTGATATTATTGAGGAAAAAAAACAACCTTGATCGTCTCACACATTTTTCCTGCAGCAGCAAAAGAGGATTCACCTGGCATGTTACGTTGATATTAATAACCATAAATGATAATCTTTGTGAAGTAAACTTCAAAATGAACAAGAGGTTTGGTATTCATAATAGAATAGTATCTCTAAATAGAGTATTGGAAGGCATGCTTTGTAAATCTAACCTCCAGAAGAGAATGCATGAGAGGGAAATAAAATGGACTTGGAATCTTTTGCAGGTGATGAAGCCTCAATCACTGATTAGAACAACGATAAAGTGAAGCATCAAACTTGCAATTTGTACAATGCCTAACACTCAACATGATCCACAATTACCTTTCTTGCAGATATTCCATTTGTCTTTAAGAAGAGGTATCAGGACATCACACCAATATCCATTGATTTCCTCCAAAAGGTTGCCAGCAGACAACTTGTGTGAGTCCTATAGACAGGATATTGAATTTTATGATGATATAAATGAGTTGCAACTACATGAGCACAGATCTGAAAGTTAGCTGCAGTAGAAAATGAATAAGATACTCTATTAATCTATTTTAACAAATTGATTAGAAATGGTGGATCTAGTCCTTGTAGAAAAGGCAACAACTTTATGTATGAAGAGATAAGGAACAGACAGAACAAATAAGAAAAGAAATCTAGATTTTTTCTGACAAAAGGGAAAACAACTTTAGTTAGCATTCTAAGACAACTGTCCTAAAACACATTTCATGCAAAATTACGAATCTTAGACAGCAAATTGCAAAAGGACTTTCACATACTCTTACATCTCAAGTCCAAAGCAGCAATATTTCAAATACCAACCTTATACAAAATAAACCAGTAGGTGAAAATGAAACATGAAACATGAAACAAAGATGAATCATCCCATACCTTCATTGACTCTTATGCATCATGTTAAGATACTCGTTTATACTACTTGTGATATATTGAACCACAATTATGAAGGTTTAAAATATTGTTCCATGAAAGAGTTCTAGTCTCCAGCATAAAGGGTATAATTTTAGTACCATATCATGTTGACACTCAATGCGTTTCGGCAATGCTTCAAAGCATTCCGTGATTAACTCGAATGAATTTTATCCTATAATGTCCATCTATTTATATAGTTTAGCCCAAATATATGTCTATAACAATTATAAAGTTTACTGAATTAAAATTTAACAGTAATAAATAACGAAAATATATAAAGCATCTCACCTAATGATACTACCTTGCCAATACCAAAATGAATAACATGCATCTAATGAGAGCATTGATTCTTGTAGCATCGTACTGACATTAAACAATAATCTTCCAAAGTTAAATATTAAATAGTGCTCCCAAGATAATTAGCATTGAAATTAATTTCTGCACATCTTCAAGCAATACCAACCAAAACATGCCTTATCTCAGTCAATACTAAGGTTTGAATTCTCATTTTGAATGAGGGTTTCAGGCCCTCGTGCGAACTCTCTAGAACCAATGTAATTGCCACTGGTGTATGGAAACCTTGCACGAACTATTCAAAATCGTTGTTGTCGTTGCCAAAGTCGTGATCATCACAAAAGTTGATCTCATCGTGGTGTTCAAGCAGGTTCTCCTAATGTTGAGTGTGTTTTGTCATCTCAGACAGATTTTGCATGCCAGTAGGAGAATGATTTTTTAATCCATTTTCAGTACCACTAAAATTGTGCTGATACAGGTGGCACAGTGGCATTTATGCATGCTGATACAATATCTATTTTGATCGGCAATCAAAACAATATGTTTTAATCGTGTTGAATGATACAGATCAACACTTGAAATCATAACTAATACAACCTTAATACAACCAGGACCTAGCAACAGCAACCAAGAAAGATGGAATAAATAAGTCAATTATACTTTCTAGTCACCAAGAAAATTTGAGAAGAGATCCTGTAAAAGTTCATGCATTATCTCAATAGACAGTAAATCACAGTATTAAGATTTCATCTTGCAACATGGAAATTTAAAAAAAAAAATGACTCAAAGAAAAAACAAAAGATCAGTTGTACTTGTACCTCTAATTGTTGAAGATCAAGTGGGGAACAATCTTCCTCATGATAAGGAAGGAGCTGTTTCATAACCCAACCACCAAGCCATAATATATCTGCAGATATGTTGGTCCTGCAGAGAAGATGTAGCAATGCATTGAACACCTACAACAATGAGATCAACAAAATTAACAGTAATCATTCTTAATTAAACTAACTAAAATTATGTTTAAGGAACCAATTATAAACAGTACTCAAAACAATAGTGTCTGATTTCATTTTTTTTTTCAAATGACAGAATTTGACTAAGAAAGTTCTTCAATTGGGTGATCCATACATCACCAGTTCTGAAATAATACTGCTAATTATCATCCTATCTCTTTGTGCACATCTGAAACTATAAATATGCAGTATACATACTGTGGTGTAATTATTTCTAGCAATACATTAGCAAGTAGATTTCCAAATTCTACCCTCCTTTCCCTTAAATGAAAAGTGTTTGCATCCGTTGGCCTTGTTAAATCATTCAACTTTCATTCTCAATCCAACCTAGAATAGTTATTGCTAGATGGCTGTTCCTGGAAGTTTACTAGTTGTACATTGCAAATATCTTTAGACACGAAATTAGCAAATAATCAAATAATCATAGTTATTCAAAAAAAAGGCAGCAGGAAAGGTAAGTAATAACTAATAAGTATGACCCAATGAAACATAAGAGGAAAGCAGAAGGAAAGCAAGAGATATAGTATACCTGATATGTATGTATTTTTGAATTTATTTCACTTTTAGGATGACAACCATATTTATCCTGAGAAGCTAAACAAATAAAAAATCACAAATTCTGCAAGTAGATTAAAGCCTTAATAAATAATGCAGCAGAATGCATATTAACTTCATCCTGATGGTTCAAGATGATCATCTCAAAGACCTGGTATAAAAAAAGAAGAAAGAAGATGATCATCTCAAAGCAAGCTAAAACCAATGCAATCAATATATTGTATAGTTGTACAGGAGGGTTATTGTAGGTGCTTAATTATTGCAATGTGTGTGCATGTGCTCATGTGTGTGTGTGTGTGTGTGAGTGAGAGAGAGAGAGAGAGAGAGAGAGAGAGAGAGAGAGAGAGAGTAATAGGGTAAGTGGATTTGAAAACTCAACCAAATATTTGCCTTCACATCTTATAACACCTGGTGGATAAAAAGGAACCTCAACAAATGTTTGGATAGGGCAATATGGAGGATTGAGAACTTACTCAAAAGGTATCTAGTGGGATTACAAAGCAGTCATATAACACAAGCACAAAGTCTATCAAACAGAAAAGAGAAAAAGGACAAAAAACAATGTAAATATGTCAACTGCATTGCAAATCATAGAAGAACAGATCCTTCAAAGAGTTCATTCAATACAGTTCCACCTGTGCTTCTTTAGCTAAGTGTTCTCTAAAGTAGGATACAAGTCTAATACAGCTATCATGAATAAAAAATCTATTAAATTGTTTCAACATATTGAAGCAGGAATAGAACTACTAAGCATTGAATGGCTGCTCCACCAGACCGGAGTTGACACTCATCTAATCCTGACATTTTTCATAAGAAACAACTCCCAGAGGAATAGAAATATAAAATACCATCAGCAAAGAATGAAATATATCATGGTACCAAGTACCAACTAGTGACACTGAGAAGCATATAAGTACACAAACAAGAATAAATTAATAATTAAACAAATCTTAAAAATTACTGAGGTTCACTAAATCAGAAGGTCCAAGTTGAGATGACATCACCTCGAGCTTTTGCAGGTATCCACTAAGTTCAGTGCTTATATTATCCTTTGACATTCTAACCTTAGAAATTTGCTTTTCCTCCCTGGTTTCTTCACCCACCAAAGCTTGCTGCAGGAACACAGGAAGCGGTATTACCATTTTTTTAAACTTATACCAATAAAAAAGAAAAATCCAAAGCATGCTCCTTGCTGTGTATATAAATTTTGACACATCACACCTACACAAGTAAAAATATTCAACCCTTCTACAAGAGTAGTAATGAGAAGTTCAAAGCAGCAGATTTATTGACCATCAAATATAAGGACCATTCACCAAAATGAGGAAACCAATCTCCTTCGAACCACTCTCAAACATTTGTTCACTCTCTTCATACTCACTCTTTTTTAAGATAAATAGAAAAAAGGTGACAAGTATTTTTTATTTTAAATAAATGGTTGTTTATAATTATAATGGAGGTGTTAGAATTTTTAAGAAAATAAGTCCTAGAACAATTTTTATTTTGAATGTATAAATGATATTAGGATCTCATGTATTGAGATATCTTCAACTTAATAACTTTTCCCACTTGGTGAGTTGTGATTAAATTTAAATCCAAAAGCACTGATGATTTAGTGCCCTTATACCACTTGTCGCAATATGCAATCTAATGACCGGAGATGTCTGCAGGGATGAAGAATGCATTGCTACTGCAGGAAGGAGGTTACTTGCTGTAAACTCCTAATTGAATTTGAATGAGTTTGTCAAGCATACTCTTGTCCCTTATATAAATAAACCAGCTTGGACCCTCTGGTTACATCACACTAGTACTCAAAACCATTGGGTTGCACCATTTTGACCAAACCTCAATCATTGGTAGGCAATCCAATGGACCAATCATCACACACACTAGTTCAGTGAAGCATGTTATCATAATAAATTAAATACACATCTCAACACGCATGTGCGTGAAGTTTGCCAAGGAAGTGCTTCACTTATGTCACATAAACTTTGTTTGTCATATGGGTGGCCATGTCAACACCTATGTATTTATACTTGTCATGTGTGAGTTGTGATGTGCTGACTCATCATGTACCTGCTTCCACCATATTTTGTCTCCACCAAAATCTCTTTTTTACATGACCTTACTTTATGGGCATGGTTACATGTAAATGCCTCCAACTTTTTTTAGTTAAATTATATGTGCAACTAAAGTTCCCATATGAGCTTCCAATGAGCTCTTCTTCCTTCTCCATGTTTTTAGAAGTAATTTGGGAAACTTTTATTTTGAAAACATGTCCAAATTTTCCAAATAAGAAGCTCAAGATGATCAAAATATAAATCATTTATACTTTTTGAAAAGAAGTCCAATAGTAAAATAACATCCATTGCACTAGTTTATTTGATGTAGCACAATGGACGAACATTTCTCACTAGAGAAAAGTTACCTTCTTACTCAAAGAAAAGAAAATTGAAGATTGTATTAACTCAAAATTGTATAATACATGAGATCATAATGCTTTCTATAAATTGATAACACGACTTAATCTTCATAAAATAAGTTCTCAGTTTATCCCAATAAAAACTCTAATTATTCAAATAAAAACTCTAATAATTTTTTCTAAAATCCCTAACCTTATTTATAAAATATAAAAATCTAAACAAATTTTTAAAAGTTCAAACAATTAATGACTTGGATAACTCTAAAGAATTTTAATAGAATTAAATTTTTTGACCATGTTAATATTTCAAATATTTAGGGCCTTCTACCTTTGTTATGCTTGTTCTCACCTTCACGTACTCATCCACAACACGTGATAAATAAGATTACAAAAAAAGGTTTTTGCAGTTAATACCATCATTGAAAGATTTTAATCCTTCAAGAGATAAAGGGGAAAACAATGGCTGATAAGAAGAATAAACATAACAGGTGTGATAAAATTAAGGAGATGATCCAGACTTACAAGCAACAGGTCCATATGTTGCTTTCTTTGTGAAAGAATCCCAAGACCAGCTAACACTGATTCATCCAACTCTGTTATATACAATACACACTTCAGTGTGGATGCATGACAACAATAAGCAATAGAAAATCAGCTATGTTCTAACCATTTGTTTGTAGCAATGTAACAAGCAAACTCAAGGAACCCATAATTTGTAACTCATCCCCACCAATAATATATGCTAGCAATAACTCTCTGGAATGCAAAAAATATACAATATAAAATAAAATAAAAATCTTGCAGTAAATTAATTGACTAGAGAAATGATGACACCAATAACCTAAAATAGAATGGCAACAAGCATAAAGAGACAAGTTGTCTAAAATAATCAGGTATACATATATACTGAAAGTGATAGACTTACTCCTGCATTTGACACTAGATTCTAATGGAAGTATATTTTCAAGAAGTGGGCAAGGACAAAACAGAGAAGCTAGGATTTATGCTACTCTTGCCCCAAAACCAAAGCCCAACATTGGCATAACAATTGTAAAGGGCAATTATCAAACCATACTATAACACACCTTAGACCAGCATTCAATTAACCAAAATAAAAAAAAATAGGGCTACAGGATCCTACTTCAAACTAACAGTCACCGAAATGCTGATGGAAGAAACACACATGGTGCTAATGTCATAATCAATCTCTATCATAACTAGCAAGTGAAGCAAAGGCTAATAGTCTATAGTTTCTCAAGTGTGATTTCCTATGAATTCAAAAGTTTTTCTTGACTCATCCACTTTTGTCTATTTGACTAACAATGTTACTAGGTGGAATATAACAATCGTCCAGCCTTTAATTAGTAAAGAAGGGCACATCACAGTTGTACTAAAAGGTGAGATCCATGTCCAACAAATGAACTGCATAATTATTTCAAAAGAAACGGATGAAATATAAGAAGTTACCTCAAAAAAATATGTGGCCACAATTTTCATTTTGTAAAGAAAGAGAATTTGAAATTACCTCAAAGTAATATGCAGGCCACAATTTTCATTTTGCAAAGAAACTGGATTTGAATGAGACATAGGAGATTTTTTGTCTTTAATATTTTCTTGAGTGGAAAAATCAGATAAAGAAAAATCCTGGGGAGCAACATTCACATAGCCATATGCTGTGGCTTTAGATCTTGGAGAAAAAAACTCTGATGAACAGAGAAGAGCTGCAGCAATAATATTAACCAAATCCTTGCTATTGTAAATGTTTAGCACACTGCAGAGTAGATGCAAGGAGGTCGTGATGCTTACTTGTGTTCCCTAGATCAACAAATAATGAATTACTAGTAAAGCATTAGCCAACATATGATGCACTTCAAAGTCTATGAGTAACTATCAAGGAATCAATGCTTCCATATAAAAAAATAAAAAAAAAAACACTTACGCAACTTTGCTTCTTCAGTGAAGGCAGAAGCAATACAAAAACTAAAAGTTCTAATATGTAGTCAGTAAGCAATCTTCCAAGGTCAGGAACACCAGCAGATAGAATATCACTCAAGTAATACAAAATATCTTCAATTTCATTTATAGCACAGCGAATTGAAGAATCTGAGACAGATGCATCTAGTTTCCTGTACAAAATTTAAATGTGTCTAGTTAAGGAAGAAAGGGTGCTAGTTGAAGAGAAAAATGATTGTGCTCAAAGCTCATTTCTTCAAATATCATTTTGTAGGAAAGAACTCACAGATGAACAATCATATTTTTTTTTTCTCTATGAGTGGATCTCAGACCCATTGTACAACATATGCAGCTATAGAGACGCTATTTATAAATTAGGTTACCCCTCCTTGGGCATATCCAAGAGGTGCACAACAGAAGACTCCTAGAGAACATGAGTTCAAGGTCCAATAATATTTAAAATGAAATGCAATATTATACTCTAGTAAGATGCTGTAAGGTATGTACAAGGGCAGCCTTTATCTATGTGTAGAAATCAGTAGAGATAATTTTTTTAAAAGAAAAGCAGTTGCTGTTTCAGAGAATTGGGAAGAAAAATGTAAGGAAGGCCTTGGAGAACCCATTCAAAAAAAAATTTAGCTTTTGTTTATCATAATTTTCTAGTTTGTAAGAAACATGTGCTAAAATGGGAAACTGCAAGAGAGATAAGTTGGTAACTCTCACCTAGCACTTTGAGCTATCAATTTGTCAAGGTAGATGCATCGCTTATAAAAATCTCTAATTATATTTGAAAAATAATCAGATTGTGGGGTGCATTTTACATATTTGTTCACCTGTTCATCCCCAACTACAATCAAAAGAATAAGGAAATTAGCAACAATTTTGTAGAAACAACAAACAATCAAGGAAAAATTAGAACATGATAAACAAACTTACCAACTTACCATTGTAGACATTGAGCGTTAGAGCACGGACTGCAACTCGGACCATATTGTCTTCATGGAAAGCAAATTGTATTGCCTGAAAGTATAGTGGAAAGGAAACTACTTCCTCCTAAACAGAAGGAAGGAAGACCACTTAAAGTAATAAGTAAGAAGAAACAAAATTCTAAAAAAAAAGGACAGCCCGATGCACGAAGTTCCCACCATGCTAAAAAATGTACAAGTAAAACATTAATAAATTGTTTTCTTAATCAAAGACTAAATGCCTATGGCCTGCCGACTTATCATTACTTATGTTTCCATCAAGCAAAGGTTTATATGTTGACATCATCTAAGCAGTGTATTACATCAAACTGTAGCAGCTTGCTATGACATCCTAATTTAGTCCCACATGATGAACTTTGATTAATAAAAAGGGTGGTTTATATTATTTATTATTGACTTGGGTTATACATTTATGTCAGTATTTATATATATATTAGATAGAAGGCCTTCCCTTGCTTTTCCTGTCACACAATTCCTGAGCACAACTTATGTATACTCAAAAGCCGACCTCTAGAAAATTCATCCTTAGTGGGGATTTATGTCAGTAGTTGCACCTAGGGTTAGTTGACTTGTCACATTATAAATCTCTAATAAGCATTTCCTGGGCAATCTTTAACACTAGAATTTCATGAACAAGAATTGGACAGACAAGGAGTTGCTGATCTTTTTCCTCTGAGAAAAGGTAATACCAATTCACCTAGAAAATCATACATAAAGCTGCCTGGCCTGACTGTTTCGCCACGAAATCTATATGTAAACCCATGGAAATAGATTACCATGTTATTGTCTTTTGCATTATTAAGAATCCAAAACTAATATAGGTAGTAAAAATTAAAAAGGATGCATGATGCTGCTTTCTTATAAACAACATATAAGCAACTAGACAGAAAAATAACAAGAAGAATATCAAGTGTGTATATAGAGGACACTAGGTCATACCTTCTCAGTCTTCACAAGCAGTGAGATTGTATTCTTGTTCAGCTTTCTACTGATTGCCCTTCAAACACAAAACTGATTAATTAAAAAAATCAGGAAAGATGCAAGTGAAATAGTATAAATCATAAATAATACACTTACCTTAAGAAGGATATATAATATGGCAAAATCTCTTCATTTTGAAAGTCATAGGAATATGTAATGAGCTGATTAATGCGTCCATTACTGAATAAGTAGTCTGCAATTGCAATGGTAGTCATATCACATAGTAAAAAGGAATATCCTAGATAGATTATGACTTGCTATCAGTCTATTAATTGGCTTACAAATTGAATTTTTGTTTGCTAAATTCTCGATCATGATGCTCATCGTCTGCAGCAACTGCAATGAAACATTTGTCGGCTTACTAATCCTTAAGATTCTTACAAATTCAGAAATAATCTGCTTCTCCATGAAGAACCTAAAACAAATAGCAGGATACTAAAATGCCAACATAAGAGAAAGGACTGAATGACTTAAGCAGTGTAACATACTCAAAATAGGAAGGATCGTGTTGGTCACCATATGTCATCAGTTCGGCAATTGATCTCAGCATTTCAATTACTAAGTCCTTCATTGTGTAAAATTGTAACGTGAATATTGAGAAGCTAATCGTTGATGCATGGAATATATCTTGTGTAAAAAAACATACATTTTTGAGAAGAAAAGACCGATAACAAGAAAATTGCATTTCAAAAGAATTGACATGGTATAAACAGAATAAAATATAAGTAGGAACATCAGCATTTTTTACCTCATTGATATCATTCACAATTTCAATCTTTTGCAGCTCTTTGGTAAGGTATCTATACCAAGTGCCATGATGTTAAAAACTTAAAGTAGTGGGATGACAGAAAACAATATAACATATTTAACTTTAAAATGTTAAAAAAATATATATAGGAAAAGAAAGACATAATTAGGAAGGGGAGAAAACATGCATATAGAAAGAGATTAACTTTGACTTCTGCACTGAAAACTACCAGCAAAGCCAAGAGAAAAGACAATGTTCCATTTTGATGCAGCAAAAGCCAATAATACTATATACTCAAATCTCGCCTACCATCATCTTGAGGATCCATGCAAGAGATTTTTCATAATAGAAACTTACATAACTAGTAAGTTCTTTCCCCAATCATATCAAATTCTTTCCCCAAAGCTAACCAAACATTATTTATAATAAATATGTGATCAACTAAGTTTAGCAAAGAGTCAATATAAAAATTATAAAAAAAATGCAAGGATGGACTATTAGTAAAACAAAACTCTGAACTCGGAAAATCAGCGAGAATAGGATAATACAAGGACAATGATGAAGGTACCATTCCATAAAATAATTTGTCTATCATATGAGAGAAACCTAAGGAGGTGATAAAAATAACTAAGTTTCCATTGACCGCCAAGAAAAATATTACCTCTACTCCTAACATCCTCCTGGATCGCTTCAAATATGTTAATTTATACTCGACCCTTGTTCTACTTATCCCAACGATTCGAGAAATGCATCGATACACAACATTGAAGTTTATTGTATATATTTCAATTGCCCAAAAATTCATGTAATTCAAAGACAACCGAACTCTAACAAGGAGGGGAAATAAGAAGGACATAGCGCACCTAAGCTCTTCCAGGGAGAAGCGATTCCTTGGTCGCCAGAACGGGAACCAACTCGTCGTGGTGAGCGCCATTCGGGATCCGAAGAGGCTGCGCGAAGCCACACTCCTAGCTTCCAACCACAGTTCGGACGGAGAAGGAACTCTTTGCTTGGCGTGTCGGTCTCGTAGCTCCTCCTCCTACTCCTCCTCCTCCTCGGTTTCGGCGTTGCGGTCGCGGGGAAGACGAGGGTCAGATTTCGAATGTATCAAAATAAATTAATTAATCCAACAGTTATACATTAAATTTGCATATTCCCCCTCAAAAGTTCAAAATATCATACATATAATATAGTCATCGAACAACTTTCATAAAAAAAAAAAGAGAGATTGTATTCTCTCATAATTTTTCATATAATAATATTATAATAATTTTAACTCGAATTAATTCAATATTGAACTCTTTTCAAAATTATTAAAAATACTAGTTAAAATTATTTTAATTTAGTTGAGAAGTGCATAATTATTTTTCATTTAATTTATAAATAAATTTGAGTAAACAAAAGAATTTAATCTTCATATGGTAGTTTTTAAGAAAATTTGTGTGCATAATTTATCTACGACAATGGTTCAGCAAACTAAACGTGGGTCGTTAGACAGGGCCATCAATGGGTAGGAGTTGCTGAATGATTAATTAACAGTTCAACTACCAGTCTACTTATATTAAAATATATGAGTTGTCTAGTTGAGGTAGATATAGGTTTATTATAATGAAATTGAGATTAATTTTTGATGATGTATATTATTAGAGAAAAATTTTACTCGCTCTCTAGTCACTTGATGATTACTATAAATTGATCCAGTAATTTATCTTTGTTCATCTAAGTTAGAGACAAGATGAATATAATCATTACAACACTATAATATTAAAATATAAGGGTTTTATTAAGATATAATAAATTAGATAATTATTAATATGTCACACATAAGATGAACCAGATAACATTAAATCTAAGATGGTCGATTCATCAAGATAAATCAAAAAATATTAAAGGACGAAGGGTGATCCAAAAATCTAATATCTCGTGATTATACATTCTATTTGGAGAAAAAAAATCCTATAAATATATCATAATTAAAGATTGAACCATAAATATCTAACTACCCTTCCGCTGCACTATAACCCGTGTGATCCTGTCCGAAAGCTGAATCAACGGACGCTGGGCACGTGACGCTCTCCGCGTTGCTGACGTAGATCCCCGACCGGTCGTATGGACCTCCGACTAACCTGCAAAGAAATCGGGCCGGGAAGGGGTTCCCGGCAACGATCCTCCGACACTCAAGTCAGGCAAGTGGACAACAAAGGGGTGCCTCCAAGAATCATAGAATGCGTACCTCCGGTGATGTGTGAGGCCCTTTATATAGAGCTGGAAAGGGGCTCACGCACACATATCGAGGTGAATATGTGTCCTCAGCCCATACCTCAATATGGGCTTATCAGAAAAGCTTACCTGACCCCTTACTGCTACAGTCTGAGCACGTCTCTGATGGGACAGCGGAACCCTGTCATAAGATCCTGCGTATGGTTCGCTCGTTGGTCATACCCGCTGTCAGAGGATGTTTCCTTGTCCTGTTCTCTTCTTACTCCATGCCGAGTGTCCGGCCGGTCGGCACCCCTTGCGTCCGGTCGGTCATGTGTGCTGGTCCACTTAGGATATTCCCGGTAGCGTGCTCTGTGGAGACTGTTCGCAGTATTGCTATGCCTTCGGTCGAGTGGGCTACCCGCTCGGCCGTACAATCCTGTTCAACGAGCGTCGGAACCCTGACTCCTCGGCGGGTGCCTTTGACTCTGATGAGACCCCGTTCGGCCGACCGGTCTCCCCCTTCTCCGGTCGGCCGTTCGGCCCTTTGACTTCCACGTGGCGTTGACTTTCCTCAGAGGGGGGTCCCTGTTCGTACCGCCGGATCACTTGCCTCCCCTTCAAGTCTAGTCGAAGGAGGCGATTAGTACGACTGACTGGACCATCAGTTGGGCCGAGCGGCGTGCTGCAACTACCATCCGCTCGGAAACCAGGGGCAGCCAAAACGCCAGTCAACGCCAACATTCCTCAGCGTCTCTTCGAATTTTTCGCCAATCTCCATCATTAAGGTCGAGCACGCGCTCATTAAATGTGTTCCAATGGCTGACTACCACGTGGCGGTGCTGCCGTCAGCGTACGGGGGCGGCGTGGTGCTCTGATGGGATCGAGGCGGTTCGAAATGAACGGCGCGATTCGTGCTCCGATTCTCGCGACCTGGATCCAACGGCGGAGGCCGCTCGGGCTACGCCCTATAAAATCTTCGCTTTCTCCCCTTCACTGCATTTGCGTCTGCGCGAGTTCACTGCTTCCTCTTGCGTTCCAGACTCCGAGCAATCTCACGCTTCTGTTTCCGGCGATCTCCGGTGCTCTTCACTCGATCTTCTTCTTCGTTGTAAGGTTCTTCTCCTTTCTCTCTTTGGTTCCAGCATTTTCTTTGCACTTCTTTCCCAAGTTTTCGTCCTCAGGGTACTGTTCCGTTGCCATCTTCTTGCTTTTATCTTCTGCCTTTCGTCTTTTTTGGTTTCGTCCGCTCAGACAATAGCCCAATCTTCTCAATCCCAAGACCAAACCCTCGGCCCATGGTACACTACCATGGAGTCGCACTTCGATCGGCGCGACGCCGACCTTCTGATTAACACTTTTGAGATCCCCTCCAACCTTGGAATCATCCTACCCACAGATTCCGCTCGGCCAAACAAACCGCCGCGCAGAGCGTTTTGTGTTTTCCATGACCAGTTCACGGCCGGTTTGCGACTCCCCATTCATCCCTTCTTTGTAGAAGTTTGTAACTTTTTCAGCATTCCGCTCGGAAGCCTAGTCCCCAATACTTTCCGCCTCTTATGTGGTGTAGTCGTCCTCTTTAAAATCCATAACATTCCCATCCGACCGGAGGTCTTCTACTACTTCTATTACCCTAAGCAGTCCGAGCCGGGCACTTACATGTTCCAGGCTCGGCCTGGCTTGGTTTTCTTCAATAAACTTCCCTCTTCCAATAAGCATTGGAAAGAATTTTACTTTTACATTCGCCTTCCCAAGCGGGCTCCCTTCCGAACCCAATGGCAGGTCGGGAATCCTCTTTCCCCCGAGCTCAAAAGATTCAAGACCCGGCCGGATTACCTTCACGCCGCCAACATGCTCGCCGGCCTGCGGTTCGACATCAACAAGTTCCTTCCGGGAGGGGTTATGTACATATTCGGCCTGAGTCCGATCAGAACCCCCCTCCCGAGCGGCTTCGGTAAGAATTTTACTTGGGTCATTTGCCTTGATTGCTAACTGATTTTCTTCTTTTTCCTTTGCAGCGAATATTGTCATGGAGTCGGTGATGGCTGACCTTCTGAAGAAAAAGGCGGCGACACTTGAAGTCGCGGCGGCCAAGGAAATGGAGACGCTCGGCTTCCAGCCGGTCGGCTCTAATGAAGAAGAGAGCGGGACAAACGCTGGGGAGTCGGCCGCTCAGGCTTCTCTCCCAGAGCAAGCGGCTGGAACAACTGTTAGCCAAGAGTCTTCCGCTCGGGAGGAAGGCTCCGCTCCGGAAGAAGAGCGGTCTCTCCAACAAAAGAGGCGCCAAGTGGAGACTCCCTTCCGATCAGCCACGTCCGCGGTTCAGTCGTCCGCCCGGGCCACTGCAAGCGCTCGCGGCAAGGCTCCGGAGGTCGAGGCTGTTTCGTCCGATCGGACCCCATCTCAATTGGACGCGCCGGCAGACCCTCTTGAGGCCGTTCCCGTCAGCGTCCTTCCACCCGCTTCCCAACGAGTCCCCCGTTCAACCATTTTATCCCAATCTTCGGCACCGCCCTCCGATCCTCTTCCATCCTCCGCTCGGACGATCCCCGGTCATGGCCGCACTGTCCAGGTTACACTCCACCTTCCGACTGAAGAATTGCTGCCCGAGTCCGAGCGGCCAACTGCGCCTGAGCACACCATCACCTTGAAGGGGCCCTTAGCTGAGATGTGGGCCGACGCTCGGGCGCGCGTCGCGATGATCCCCCTTCGCAATTTAGCCAACAGCCACATGCAAGAGGCCACGGGGGTAAGTTCGTTTTCTCCCAAGTTTTTTATGCATTCCTTCCGATCAGCCTATTAATGATTGTGTTAATTGCAGAGATGGGTAGAAGAGATAGTTGTATCCAACCGCCTGGCGATGGTGGACGAGGAATTGAGACAACTGAAGGCTGCAAGCGGTCCGTCCGGCTCTTAAGGCCCCTCGTATGCCAAGCTGAAGAAGGAGCTGAAGAAGACTCAAGATTTGTTGGCGGTCGAGCAGAAGAAAATAACCGATCATGGCCACGCTTTGGCCGAGCTCGAGCGGCAAGTCAAGTCGCTCGACCAAAAAATAAACTTGGCCACCACTCGAAAAAACACGGCCATCTCCGATCTGGAGAAAAAGAATGTCGAGGCTCGGGGATTGGAGCAGAAAGTAAAGGGGTTGATGGAGCAGCTCGATGGAGAGAAGGCGTGCCGCTTGGCCGACGCAATCAAGCATAAGGACGAGCTGAAAACTCTGCAGGAATCCTTCGCCGCCTCCAAGCGGCCTTCAAAGAATATCAAGAGGCCGAGCCAAACCGGGTCGCCGCCCTGAGACAGAATTACATCCGCTCGCCTGAATTTTCGGAGAAGGTTTGCGAGCGGATGTATACTGCGTTTGACCTTGTTATGACCGCCACGGTGACCTATTTGAAGTCCAAGGGGCATCTTCCCGAGTCTGCCGTCATCCCGGCCGCAGATCAAGTGGCGCTTCTCAACAATATCCCAACGACGCTTTATGATTATTTGGAGTAGTTTGTATGCAATCCAGTCGCTCGGATAAGAACTATCACTTTTTGTAACTAGGCCGTTCGCCCTTATTTTCTATAATGCTATGCATTTCCCTTTGCTAATTCATACGCGTGTTGTCCGCTCGGCTTGCTAACTACCGTTTATATTCGCCTGCTTCTTCTCGTAATTCTCCCTTCATCTCACCTTTCTTGTGTTCGAAAGGGGTTTTTACGAAAGTATTTCGCATGGATAGTCTGCTCGGATGAATGTATACTTTTTCGCAACTGAAATTTACGCTAGTTGTTCGCCAAGTACCTTTGGTTACCTTACCGATCGGCGACTTTATTGTCTTAGCCAACGCAACTCGATTTTTAACGTCGGAGCTCGACGGTCTTCCGCTCGGAAGATTTATAGACGCCGGCTCGTCTCTCGATTTTTAACGTCGGAGCTCGACGGTCTTCCGCTCGGAAGGTTTATAGACGCCGGCTCGTCTCTCGATTTTTAACGTCGGAGCTCGACGGTCTTCCGCTCGGAGGGTTTATAGACGCCGGCTCGTCTCTCGATTTTTAACGTCGGAGCTCGACGGTCTTCCGCTCGGAGGGTTTATAGACGCCGGCTCGTCTCTCGATTTTTAACGTCGGAGCTCGACGGTCTTCCGCTCGGAGGGTTTATAGACGCCGGCTCGTCTCTCGATTTTTAACGTCGGAGCTCGACGGTCTTCCGCTCGGAAGATTTATAGACGCCGGCTCGTCTCTCGATTTTTAACGTCGGAGCTCGACGGTCTTCCGCTTGGAGGGTTTATAGACGTCGGCTCGTCTCTCGATTTTTAAGTCCGGAGCTTGACGGTCTTCCACTCAGAGGGTTTATAGACGCCGGCTCGTCTCTCGATTTTTAACGTTGGAGCTCGACGGTCTTCCGCTCGGAGGGTTTATAGACGCCGGCTCGTCTCTCGATTTTTAACGTCGGAGCTCGACGGTCTTCCGCTCGGAGGATTTATAGACGTCGGCTCGTCTCTCGATTTTTAACGTCGGAGCTCGACGGTCTTCCGCTCGGAGGATTTATAGACGCCGGCTCGTCTCTCGATTTTTAACGTCGGAGCTCGACGGTCTTCCGCTCGGAGGATTTATAGGGCTCATCTCGATTTTAACGTTGAGCTCGACGGGCTTCCGCCGGACGATTTATAGACGCCTGCTCGCTCTCGATTTTTAACGTCGGGGCTCGACGGTCTTCCGCCGGAGGGTTTATAGACGCGGCTCGCTCTCGATTTTAACGTCGGAGCTCGACGATCTTCCGCTTGGAGGGTTTATAGACGCTCTCGATTTTTAACGTCGGAGCTCGACGGTCTCTCGCTCGGAGGGTTTATAGACGCCGGCTCGTCTCTCGATTTTTAACGTCAGAGCTCGACGGTCTTCCGCTCGGAGGGTTTATAGACGCTGGCTCGTCTTTTGATTTTTAACGTCGGAGCTCGACGGTCTTCCGCTCGGATGATTTATAAACGTCGGCTCGTCTCTCGATATTTAACGTCAGAGCTCGACGGTCTTCCGCTCGGAGGGTTTATAGACGCCGGCTCGTCTCTCGATTTTTAACGTCGGAGCTCGACGGCCTTCCGCTCGGAGTGTTTATAGACGCCGGCTCGTCTCTCGATTTTTAACGTCGAAGCTCGACGGCCTTCCGCTCGGATAATTTTTACTCCCGGCTGAACGACACGGGGTCTTCGCCATCGAGCTTGACTCGTGTAACCATACGTCCGGTCGATCGGCACGGGGTCTTTCGCCATTGAGTCAGTGGCTCGGATCTTATACATCATGGAGATAGGCCGCTCGGCCGATAATGCCAATTGCGTTTTTTTTTTACATTTTGCTTCCTGCATTTCGAATATACAGCCAAATGGAAAATACACAACATACATTACATTGGCGCACCTTTCACCCTGCCCCGGAAATGCTGGAGATAATTTACGCTTCATGGTTGATCCAAGTCCCAATCCATCTTCATCCGCTCGACAGCTCGTCCACCCAGCTTCCTCCTATGTGATCGATCCATCGCCTGACATCAAACTCCCGCTCTTGAGGTTCCAGAAGGAGGGGTTTGCTATAAGTTGAATTCGGGAGATGAAGTATCTGCTTTTGAGGGAAATGGAACTGTGGCAGGCGGTGCTTCCGCTCGGGCCCCTGATGCTGATGTCGCTTGTTGCTCAATCCGCTCGGCTTGCGACTTCTGCTTTTGTTGTTCCACAAGCTTAGCTGCTCGTGTTTCGATCAGAGCGTCGAGTTCCTCTATGGAGAGCATCACCGAGTGCGGTCGTCCAGCTTCGTCCATTGCTTCCGATCGGATGCAGGAGCGTTCCTACAGACGGCGCCAAATTGATCCTGTCCGAAAGCTGAATCAACGGACGCTGGGCACGTGGCGCTCTCCGCTTTGCTGACGTAGATCCCCGACCGGTCATATGGACCTCCGGCTAACCTGCAAAGAAATCGGGCCGGGAAGGGGTTTCCGGCGACGATCCTCCGACGCTCAAGTCAGGCAAGTGGACAACAAAGGGGTGCCTCCAAGAATCGTAGAATGCGTACCTCCGGTGATGTGTGAGGCCCTTTATATAGAGCTGGAAAGGGGCTCACACACACATATCGAGGTGAATACGTGTCCTCAACCCATACCTCAATATGGACTTGTCAGAAAAGCTTACCTGACCCCTTACTGCTACAGTCCGAGCACGTCTCTGATGGGACAGCAGAACCCTGTCATAAGATCCTGCGTATGGTTCGCTCGTTGGCCATACCTACTGTCAGAGGATGTTTCCTTGTCCTGTTCTCTTCTTACTCCTTGCCGAGTGTCCGGCCGGTCGGTACCCCTTGTGTCCGGCCGGTCATGCGTGCTGGTCCACTTAGGATATTCCCGGTAGCGTGCTCTGTGGAGACTGTTCACAGTATTGCTATGTTCGGTCGAGTGGGCTACCCGCTCGGCCGTACAATCCTGTTCAACGAGCGTCGAAACCCTGACTCCTCGCCGGGTGCCTTTGACTCTGATGAGACCCCGTTCGGCCGACCGGTCTCCCCCTTCTCCGGTCGGCCGTTCGGCCCTTTAACTTCCACATGACGTTGACTTCCCTTAGAGGGAGGTCTCTGTTCGTACCGCCGGATCACCGTGCTTATTAATATGTCATTCGTATTATCATATAATGATGTTACATTATTATAATTATGCATGTATTATGAGATAAAACTAGCTAGTAAACCCTGATTATATAAGTGTTAGCAAACGGAGTCAAATTGAAATAATTTGATACTAAATAATTTTTTTTGAAAAAAGAATTACTTTTTTATATTTTAAAATAAAAAATAATTAAAATCTAAATATATTAAATATTCACATGCTTAATTTGCTATGAATCACAAATTAAACAAATTAAAGCCAACAGGGTATTTCGGTAAACAAAATTAAAGGGGCTTTATATTTTTGATATTTTTTTCGGTAAATGTATATACAAGGAGTGTTTTTTTATAACATGCCCCTAAGTTGGACTGTCTGTTAGGAAAAGTATTGGGCTTTGGTGGGCCGAAATATGGGCTTGGAACATTCTTGACCGATCTGGATCCCTAGTTTCGGGCCCCCGATTCTTATCCCTCTCTGCGGACTTCCTCTCAATCCGTACCGGTTCCGCTGTCAGGCGTCAACGATCGACGTTATTCCCTCTGTCGACGGCCGTCTCTCCCTCCTCAATTGCAGACATCTACTCTCCTCTCCGGCTCTGCTTATGTCCCTGTATCCGTAATCGACGTCGAGACTACTTTTCTGTTAATCTTCCCAGTTCCTTGCATCCAACGTGAGAGGACGAGTTTTTAGTTAGGGGTTTAAATGAGTGAAATCGGCTCGTGAGTTATTCGAAACTTGATTCGATAAAAGTTCGTTTAAGCTTGTTTAATGAGGCTCGTTAAGATAAACAAATCAAATTCAAGTTTCATAATATTCGACTCGTTAACTCGTGAACATGTTCGTTAAACTCATAAATCAATTTTTAAATAAAAAATAATAATTTTGATATTAAATTTATAAATTTTACATTATACTTATAAAAAAATATAAATAAATATATTAAATTTATTTATTAGAATAAAATTATAAATTTTAACAAGAATATTATAATTTTTTAAAAATATATAATTTAATTTTTAATGAATATTTAAATTTATAATTTAGATTTATTAAATTTTTTTAAACTCGATAAAAGTTCGAATAAATTCATGAGACATGAATATATTCGTTAAAAATTATAAACAATCCAAATTCAAATATCGAGGTGCTCGGCTACCTATGTCTAGGGCTGTACCGTGCTAGTGGGCGAGATCGACTATAATCTGTAAACTTGCAAAGGCTCTCCTTTTGTTCGCCTTCTCGTTGTCCTAATCGTCCGTAGTTCTACTATAGCGCACCGTTTGCTGAGGAACGCGCAGGCTGACGGGTGGGATCGCTCCGATTTCCCCATCCTATGCGAGTCCTGCCTCGGCCACAACCCTTACATTCGAATGGTACTTTTTCATCTCTATCTATCTCTGTGTAGGAATTCAGATTATTTGGTCGGAACCATCGAAACTGAAAGTACAGATAGAGTGGTGTAATTATTTGTTTTTTTTGTTGCTACGTTGGATTTAAATGTAATAATGAAGATACGAGCTGGCAAAAATCTGCGTTTGAGACTTAATTTAGTTCCACTAGGCATGCTATTGGGTTTTATAAGGCTGCATGATCTTAAAGTTGACGCCTTGATATGTTGGACCGGGACCATACTGCCTATGTTTTCATTTAGGCACACTTGTGATTTTGTTTCTTCGGATTAGTGTTTGGATCTGTCAATTGCTTCTTGGGTCATGGTTTATAATTTATTTTAGGATTTTAGTTTGGATCATGTTACACGGCAATGCTTTTAGCCACTGATGAGGTTTAGTAACTGAATTTGTTTTCCTAAATCAAAATTTTGCAATGTTTGCTATGTCTGGATATTTTTTTTTAGCCAAACCAATATTTCTTGGGTTTTAATGGGATATAAGTGTTTATCAGGAAAAATCAATAGCCTTTGCAGTTTGTATAATAGCTTGTTTATTTATAAAGGAGATAACCAATGCAGGCTGGACTAGCATGTATTAGGATTCACATTTTGGATCCGTCATAAATATATTGCTGATTGGGACACATAAATTTACTTAGGCATCCTAACATTGTGCAACTGATATTGAATTTCATGTTCTAGTTCTAGTATCCATTAGATGACTTGGAAGTAACACAATCATTGTTTGTTTCATCATAATTTGTAGACAAAGGCTGATTATGACAAGGAATGTAAGATCTGTAAACACCTGTTTACTGTCTTCAGATGGAGGCCAGGACGTGATGCAAGGTACAAGAAAACTGAAATTTGTCAGCTGTGCTGTAAGCTGAAGTATGTCTGTCAGGTGTGCATCCTTGATCTTGAATATGGGTTGCCTGTACAAGTTCGGGACACTGCGCTTGCTGTCAACCTAATGATGCCATCCCAAAGAGTGATGTGAATAGGGAATACTTTGCTGAAGAACATGACCGCAAGGTATGTTACATTAGATTCTTGCTGGGGGTTTTTGTTCATGTGTTCTTTTTCTATTTCTTTGGTTAAATTCTAGATTTGTTGTTAAGACACTATATAGTTTGGGTCATGAATGCACCTTGTCAAAATTGCTTACTTGCCTTTAATGGTTTTCTTACTATTTGTTTTCCTTTAGCATACCCTATATTTGGTTTGAAGGGGAGTTTTGGCGCAATGGTAAAGTTGCTACCGTGTGACCTAGAGGTCATGGGTTCGAGTTTCAGAAACAACCTCTTGCAAAGTAGGATAAGGCTGCGTACAATAGATCCTTTTCCGGGACCCCGTATTGACGGGAGCTTCGTGCACCGGGTTGCCCTTTTTATACACTATATTTGGCTTGTTCAACAGTAAAGTTAACTGGGTTACTGATACAATTGACTTGCTACTTGTTTGGGCACAAAAGGAAATTTGAGTTTGATCTTTTATATTTAATTTATAGACAAACCTAGCTGTATAAGAAATCTGGCACTTACTCAAGAAAGTATATCTTCATAACTGAAATAGATATTAAATAATTGATCGAACTGATTGTATCTCAGGACTCTTATAATGTCCCTTTATATCATTCACATACCAGCAGGATTTTTTTTCCTGCAGAAAGCATTCTCAGATATTTGTCCTGTGCATTGTCTTGTAACGCCCATATCAATTCAGAACATTGTTGATCAATAATATTCAAAACATATTAATCTATTAGTCATTCCATTTTTCTTTCACATGAATGGCATATACATTTATTTGTTATTCAGTTCAAAGTCAATTGATCTGAATTAAATCAAAATTGGCCACTTTTGCTTCTGCTCGAAATTGGGTATAGGGTTATTTAGGGGACAAAAAATAATCCAAAAAATCTTCACTCATGTTCAATGTCCATGCTGTCCTTTAAGAAGAATACTCACTTGTGCTTCTTTGGTAGCTCTCTCATGAGCTCAAGGTGTGAGATGATTGGGTAGAGGCAACAGTGAAGGTTGAGTGGGCAGGATAACAAAGGTCATCTTGAGGTGCAACACAACATTGACACAAGATCTGATGCATCTGAGATCAGGTGAAGGTCAGGAGGAGAAGTCAGGGGAGTTCACAGACGTTTTAGCAAAGGGGCTCAGCATTGACTTGAGCTACGCATTTGAGGTGAGGGCGAAGGTCCCTTGGTGATGGTGGTGGAGGTTGGGGCAACCAGATAAAATGAAATGCAATATTGGGTAGAGAAAGGTAGAGGGTGATTTTGTTAATTTTTTAGTTCCCGTCCTTTTCCCTTTTTTTCCAGCTAAACAGGGTTTGAATGCTGAATCAATCAGGGTTTGAATGTTATAAACAAATTGATATGTAGTGGTTGCTTGTTCATATCATAATATTCAACTTCCTTTTTATAGTATTAGGTAAACTTTGCTATTCTAGATCGTTAATCTCCCAAAGTAGATATTCTAAACCTCAGAAGCCTACTCGCTCACCTTCCTACGCATCAATCTTGTATATTTTCTTTGTCAGTTCATTCTGTGACCATTAAAGATTATTGTTTGTGTAATTGAGTTTAGCTTTTGCTCTTTTTTTCTTTCTATTTGTTCTTGCAATATTGATCCAGCATGAGTTTTTCGCCCTTTGTATTTTTGGTTTTCATGTCTTGACACTTACAAAACCTCCTTTTTTCAGGCTAGAGATGGCATAGATTATGAATCTTCATATGGAAAAGTGCATCCAAATGATACCATTCTAGAACTTCAAAGGACCACTCCTTATTACAAAAGAAATTGGGCCCATGTTTGTAGCTTCTTTATGCGTGGAGAATGTACACGTGGTGCTGAATGTCCTTACCGACATGAAATGCCTGAAACTGGTGAATTATCTCAACAAAATATAAAAGACAGATATTATGGGTATGTATGCTAAATTTCCATTTGTAGTCTACACTATACTTTGTGAATGAAAAGGGAGAATTTTTAAGTTGAATTAAAATTAGTTAACTGATTCAAGTGTAGATAACATGGCATACTGGAAAATCTGTTTCTTGGTAGCCAACATGGATATAGATCCAGGTGTTTGACATAATTTCAGAAAGTTCTTATGTGCATATTGGTATTGATATTCAAATCATCATGCATATTAAATACCATAATCAAACCTTTTTTCTATCTGTCATGCACAACATAAGCAGATGTGCTAGTCCCAGTGAAGCCCATATTTAGTTCCTTTGACTTCTTTGCTTCTGCATTACTAAGAGTTCATTTCACTAGTTTGCTCTAATTAGGAGCGCGTTATAATAACTATTGTCTATGTCATTTTAACCGATGCTTTCAAAACCTAACCAAATCTTCTGGTTCAACTGGTTAGCTCGAGAACTAGAGGCCAAACCAATTGGGTTTAGCAGATGCATCATGGTTGAACTCTGTTTGCACATGTCATCCGGAGAAAACAAGTTCTCTGGTTGCTTTTATTTTTCATCACCTTTATTAAGATCTTATTTGAATACTTGCACCATTTTTTAAAATGTGAACAATAAGATATAAATGTTGTTTACTTATGGTTTTTTTAAGGAAAAGATGTTTTTGAATTTTATTTTTTTTTTTAATTTAAGAACAAACCAGGAACATAGTATTTGGAGTTTTGAGTGACGGGGAAATTATTATATATATATTTCAAATTGCTTGCTATAATGTCTAGAATTCTAGTTATTTGGCTATTTTTCTTCTTTTCTTCTATATAGAGTGAATGAACCTGTTGAATTGAGACTATCGACTAAAGTTGATCTTTTCTTTCACATGCAGAATGAATCACCCTGTTGCTATGAAACTTCTAAGCAAGGCTGAGCCCCCGGGGCTATGGTGCAGCGGCAGGGCATCCATGTTGTTACTCAGGCATCCGCGGTTCAAGCCCTAGCTATGACAAATTTGCAAGAATTTTTTCTCCAAATGGGGCACGCAACAAAAGGATGCTGAGCTCTTGGGCTGCCCGTTGTGAGTGCTTCCCGATTTACCTGATGGCCGGTGGGAAACTTCCGTGGGGCCAGACCAGTTACACCAAGTTCGACGTTACCCAGCCTGGTTAATCATTTTTTTCTAAGCATGGCTAGGGAAATGCCGTGTAAATCTTCCAGATGGTGAGAGTATAAAGATCCTTTATGTTGGCGGACTTGATGCACAAATCTCGGAACAGGATCTGAGAGATCACTTCTGTGTCCATCACTTCTATGTCCATGGTGAGATAGAATCCATCAGAATGGTGCTTCAGTGAGCATGTGCATTTGTAACTTACACCACAAGAGAAGCAGCTGAAAGAGCTGCAGAGGAGCTCTCTAACAAGCTGGTCTTAAAGGGAATTCAATTGAAGCTGATGTGGGGGCGGCCTCTGGCCTCAAAACCAGAGGGAGAGGTGCCTGACGATGGTGCTGCTAGGCAAGGAGCTGTGTTTCACACAGGTATGCTTCCAAGGTCAGTCATATCTCAGCAGCAGAGCAACCATTAGCCTCTTCCACCTGGAACTGAGAACCACGCTCAGCCGTCACTTAACTTTTTCAACATTCTTGCGCCACTACAAACTGGACGAACATTCTACCCCTCCATGGATCCTCAAAGGATGGGCGCTGTAATCCCCTCACAGGAGGGAGGTGATAATAAGTGTGGATCAGAGAAGAAACCGGCAACTGCCAAACCATCAAGGACACAATTATACCATGGTTCCTTCGCATTTGCAGAGGCAGTTTCCACCATATGGGTACATGGCGCCGCCACCACCTTGCCACCATGGGTCACATCCTCCAGCACTGCCACCGCCACTTCAGGGCATCAATATCCTCAAGGCCCGCCTGGACCATCTTAGTTTGAAATCCTCTACGAAAGTGAAAGCATGGGTGCCCTAGTAAACTGATTTTGGCTGCCAGGTGGTGCCACATCGAATTTGTACTGAGCTAATGCCTTCTGTGCTTCATATATAGTTTGGTATGTAGTTATGAACTGTGAAGCACACAAATAGCTATTTTATTTGTGTTGTAATCTTTCAGTAGCAATCATATTCATGCGTGTAGTAGTAATTCCTTCCATCATCAATTGTTATCCTTTCATATTTTAATAACCAAGTGCTAATGCAATAAATATGTTTTTCATATCAAAGTGAAGTACACTCTTTAACCCCAAGTCATTGCAGATCATGTCAATATCATATATGCTTGTTTGCTGATCTTATTATCCTTGTTAGTTTACTACTATTAATGCCGTTGTTCCTGTTCCCGACAGCCAGTACATTATCATTAATCAAAGAGCAGAAAGCGAAGTCCATGGAGAAGGATGCCAACTCGACTCCACACACGCACAAAGCCCAGTAGGTGTTGAAGGAAGAATTGAATCGAAGGAATAGAATGGAATTTGAACCCTACTCAAACCAAGCTTTGTCTCCTCCTCTTGTTTTCTTCTCTCTCCCTCCCTCTGCTGCACAATTGAAGGTCCATTAATGCAGTTTGGTGGAGTCACTGATTGAGCGTAATGTAGAAGAGAAGCATGGATCCATAGCACAAATATTGCCTCTCCGAGGAACCTCACTTATTGCTCTTCCTTGACTCCCTCAACTCATGCTTTCTTCCTCGGTTCTTCAACAAGCTCGCTCTGCTTTTAATCTGTAATAGGCAATGAGGACGAGAGTCGCTGCTTTGGTCTCATTCTTATTGATTTTGGTTGTTCCTGGTTTGTTTTCTTGTGCACTAAGTCGAGAGATTGAAGGACTGAAACATAGGCATCAAGTGGAGGAAGAGAGAATGGTAACAAAGAAAAGCGTGGTGATGGAAGCTTGTGGGGTTCTTCACGGAGGAAGGAGTGTTAATGGAAGCTTGGTTATTGAGGAGGAGGAGAAGAGAGTGGTGACTACTGGTCCCAATCCACTGCACAATTGAAACAACTTTTGATGCAACGGAGGACAAGAAGGATGATGAATTCAATGTTTTTTTCTTCTACGTTTTTCTCTGGTTATTTGAAGTTTTGTTAGCCCAGTCAAATAACCTTTTTCTTGTCCTTTCCTTGCAGTTGTGCATAATATTAATGACAATTTATCATATTTTCTTTCTTCTTTTTGCTCTTTCTCTAGTTTTTTTGAAGCTTACTTTACCATATTTTTTAGACGTTTTTTTTTTAAAACTAATTGCTCAAGCTCGAGCAACTTAGACAACCCACTTGGTCTAACTAATCTAAATAGCTCGATCAGTGCTCTGCTAATGAGCTGGCTCAACTGACTCTCCGAACGGATGACTCAACTGAGATCGTTTTATCTCAGTAATAGACGCAATCTTTATCCAACTTAGCTCAATTTGCTCATTCAACTAGCTCAAGAGTTTTTATCAATTTGAATAGTTCCTCTGATGTAATTTCTAATATATATGTAAAAATTATTTTGCTCATTTTTAAGGGTTTGAAAATTTATAAAATTAAACAAATAAAAAAAATATTTTTTTTAAAAGAATGAAAAAAATATGAAGGATTGATTATTAAGTAATTAAAATTCTATAAGAACTAATATTTTAAATTTACTTCCAAACAAAATTGAAAGAAAATTTGATGACAAATTAAATTTGGAAGCTCGTTGCTTCTTATGCCCACAGTTTTTTTTTCTTATTTAGACTCGCACAAAATTTGGAAGCTCGTTGCTTCTTATGCTATCAATTTTTTCCCTATATTCGCCAGGTTACAAAGAGAGCATGAGAAGAATAAAAAAACAAGTACGAGAAGAAAATTGCTACAGGCCACTGCTTGCCGTTCTAACTCGTAGTTTTTGTTCACTGCCTCCCAATAGCAAACAAAAACGAGTGAATGCATATTCACATTTTTTTTTGTTTCTTTTCAATATTAATTTTTGCTGAAGCCTGTCTCTGCTTCAGAAAGTAAGCTCAAGACATTCACTTTTTGTGAGGAAAAGATAAAGAGTGCATTAATCGCCACACAAAATAAATGCTGGATCATGTCGTAGCAAAAAAGCACCGTCAACAATGGTCTAAAGCTCGCTCCCTTTTTCCAGTACAAATGAATCCGCCATTAATTCCACTGTGCAGCCTCCACCGCCACCCAGTCATCGTTCTTTCTTTTCCCTCTGAAGATTATTGCAAAATAAACATTGAGAAAATGAAGGAGATGCGGTTGATGGTAGAGAGGGGAAGGAGGCAGAGGCTGTAGCAATTATAAAGCATGAAATACATGATCAAATGTAAACATTTATATCGATTGATGATAGATCTTGTTTTTCTTATTGTCGGAAGAGTAAATCATATAATCGAACGGCCCTTCATGATTCACAATTCAAATCCTCTTCTTCCTCTAATTGCCTCGGATGAATTTATAGGAAGAGAAATGGCGACTTGTGCTAGGATGTAAACGGTAAACAGTGGATTGACGACGAAGAATCCTTTTCCTCATAAGGTGCCTGCAGATGATTCTCATGCTTGTCATAGGAAGATCTCTCTTTGCAAAAGTTTTTTTTTTCCAAGTAAGATGTCATGCATGATTATATCCTCTAATGATGGATCAGACATCCGAAGTTCAAAATTACCTATAACACATTATGAGAAATTTTTTTAATAGATAGCGGATTCAAGAACTATGGTTGAACTATGGTTATTACTGTTAGGATCTTCGGATGGCTAGAGAGGGGGGGTGTGAATAGCCTCCTCTAAAACTTAACTAAATTCTTCAATCAAATCGCTAGCGCAGCGGAAATATGCACATGAAAATCTAATACAAGGAAAAGAAAGACACACACCACTAACACCAGTATGTACGAGGTTCGGGGATAACTTGCCCCTACTCCTCGGCGTGTCCGTAAGGTGGACGATCCCTTGATCTTTCGGTAGATCACACCCCGGATAGATACCGGCTAAAGATTTCTCCTTCTCAGTGGAGTAACCTCTTCACAAAGTCTCAGAAGATATGTAAATAAAGCACAAGACTTACAGATCAGTGGCTAAAGAGAATGAAGAAAAACGCTCACAGCCACGCGAAGACAACAGTTAAACAGAGCACAAGAAGGAAGCACAGCCAAGAACTCAAAGCTCAGCACCCTTGCTTGATCGACCGAGAGTTCACTTCTCGAACCTCTCTTCATCCTTCTTCTTATGCCTCTGCTTCCACTGCGTTCAGCCTGTCCCGAATTGCTGTCAACCTGCACCGAATCCCTGTTGCAAGCTACGACGTCGCCAATCACTCTTCCTCCTCCTCTGGTTCTCTGAACTCACACCAATAGAACCCATGGTCTTCACTGGGGTCTCTGAGCTCGAACCAATGAGCAAGAGTCAAGCTGATTCCCAACTGATCGCAGCCAGATCACAGCCTGATCGCAGCCAGTAACCGTTGATGCTCCAATTGCACCATTTGCAGCGAAACACAGTAGAAAGAACCCTTTGTCTTATTCTTCTGATGGAGCTTAATTTGAATTTAAGCATTGGCATGATACCTGCAACCTGCAACTTAAAAAGCTAACAGCAGATGGTTAAATTAGATGGATCAGAAGTTGCAGAGAAACAACATAAACTTCAGACAGTATTGTGGATCAGTCAATAGATCGATCCATAGCTTGTTGGACCGATCAGGCTATGGCCTGATCGGTCCAGGAGAGCTCTGATCGGTCTGTGGACCGATCAGGCTATAGGTGGATCGGTCCACAGACCGATCCCCTATACTCTCTCCCGAACTTCATTGCCTCCTGATCGGTCTCCAGACCGAACAGTAAATCTCACAGAGTGTTACTGATTGGTTACTGATCGGTCTACAGACCGATCAGTAATTCTCACAGTGAGTTACTGATTGGTTACTGATCGGTCTGGTGATCGATCAGATAACCATAGTATCACTGGATCGGTCAACAGACCGATCCAATGCTTATGTAGGCAGGTTTAGAGCTTCCCAGCCTAAACCCTAAAGCCTTCATGGTCTAGAGAACGAGCTACCGAGCCCTCTCTAACCTAGTCCGGAGAACGAGCTACTAAGCCCTCTCCGACTTCGTCCGGTCCAGAGAACGAGCTACCGAGCCCTCTCTGACATAGTCCGGAGAACGAGCTACCGAGCCCTCTCCGACTTCGTCTGGTCCAGAGTGTTGGTGCAACCTTAGGTCAAGGTTGACCTGGTTGACCCGACTCAAGTTGACTTGACTCGAGTTGTATTTTGATGTTTGACTTGGGAAGATTGTTGATGCAACCTTAGGTCAAGATTGACCTAGTTGAGTTGCATGTTGATGTTTGACACTCGTGGAAGAGTTGTATTCTTGATGTGAGACAAGAATAGATGGTTGGGAGATTATTGGTGCAACCCTAGGTCAAGGTTGACCTGGTTGACCTGAAAAGTCCAAGTATGGAGACTTGGCAAACGGAAAAGTCCAAGCAGGGAGCTTGGCACGCGAAAAGTCCAAGTATGGAGACTTGGCACTGAAAAAGTCCAAGTACGGAGACTTGGCACGGGGAAAAGTCCAAGCAGGTAGCTTGGCACGCGGAAAGTCCAAGTATGGAGACTTGGCACGGGAAAGTCCAAGCGAAGTTTGGCAGGAGAAAGTCCCGTGAGTGAAGCCAGCGGTGAAAGTCCCGTGAGTGAAGCCAGGCAGGAGAAAGTCACGTGAGTGAAGCCAGGAAAGACCTAGTGAGTGAAGCTAGGCGGTGGAAGTCCGGTGAGTGAAGCCAGACACGTGAAAAGTCCCGGTGAGTGAAGCAGCAGATTGAAATCTGGTGAGTGAAGCCGGTGAAAATCCTAGTGAGTGAAGCTAGGTGAATGAGAAAGTCCTAACTGGGATGTTAGGCAGTGTGAAATCCTGGTGAGTGAAGCCGGTGGAAAGTCCTGGTGAGTGAAGCCGGGCAAGGGAAAATCCAGATCGATCAAGGGTGATCGGACATCCGGTGTTGAGAAGTCCAAGTGAGTGAAGCTTGGCATATGGAGTCGGAGAGGGCTGGTAGCTCGTTCTCCGAACTAGGTTAGAGAGGGCACTCTAAACCGGAGTTGGATCGGCCGTGACCGATCCGGATATCGTGTTGCCCGACGGCCCGGTGACCGATCGTAATCGATCGGCTCATCGACAGTAATCTGATCGGTCCGAGACCGATCAGAACCTCGCGAAGAAACCGTGGATCGGTCCGCCGACCGATCCATCCAGATCGGTATGCACGATCCTCCGAATAGATCGCCGTGAGGAGCGAAGCCCGATCGGTCTATGGACCGATCAGAGGTTCCCGATCGGGCCGTATGCTCAGTTACTGATCGACACCGATCGGTCCGGGACCGATCAGGTGACAAACAAAGCCTCATGCGCTTAGGCCGATCGGTCCTCAGACCGATCAGGGTTCTAGCCGTTGCGACGCAACGGCTAGTTTCTTCGCTGTTTTCTTCGCAGGTATAAAGGGGTCGAGGGCTGCTGCTGCACTCACTCTTCTTCCTTCTTGCTGTTCTAAGTGCTGCTGTGCTTGAGCTTTGTTGAGCTCGCGTGAGCTTCCGGCTGGGTTCCTGCTGTTGTAGGCGTCGCGTGAAGTTGCTGCTTCACCTCCAGTCGACAAGAAAGCAAGCAATTGGTAGAGTGCGATTGTGTTCATATTGTATTGCTTTTCTTACTGCTCTTGTACTCTTTGTTTGCTGTTGCAAACGTTTGTGGCGAGGTTTCTCCACCCACAAGGAGTATATTGTATTAGCCGGTTCTCCGGGGACTCATCCACCGACGGATTGACCGGACTCGTCCACCTTACGGACACGCCGAGGAGTAGGAGCCCTAATCTCCGAACCTCGTTACATCCTCGTGTTAAGGTTTGGTTTTCTTCTCTTTCGTTTCTTTGTATTTTCCGCTGCGACTAACCTAATTGTAGGAAGAAACGAGAGCGATTTGGGGCGGCTATTCACACCCCCCTCTCTAGCCGTACGAAAGATCCTAACAAGTGGTATCAGAGCGAGGTCGCTCTTCATCGGATCAACACCCGTGGGAGCAAAGCTAGAGATGGATCAATTCGGAGAAGACATCACCATTCCACCCTTCTACAACGACAACTTCGCATATTGGAAGGTAAGGATGATGTATTTTCTTAGGACTAATATGTTGAATTGGTTTTGTGTACAAGAAGGTTTTACTCCTCCAATGGATAAAGAAGGAGAGCCTCTAGAGAAGAACAAGTGGACGAAGGAACAAGTCCACCAATCTACAATCAACAATGAGGTAACTAAAACAATTGAATTTTCATTACCTACTAATATTTTGTGTAAGATAGGTAAGTACAACAATGCCAAGGAATTATGGGATAACTTGGCCAAGTACCATGAGGAGAGCTCCACTTCAAGCCATGAAGAGGAGCCTAGTGAGCCAAGTAGCTCACATCATGGAGGGAGCGAATTGGGAGTTGAGGGCTACTCAACATCCAAGGAAGAAGAGGAGGAGAATTCCTCTTGTTCAAGTTCGGAGCAAGAAGAAGAAGTTTCCACCTCCGGAAGGGTTGAAGAAGAAAGCTCATCTCCATTCACAACTCTAGGTAACTCAAACACTGTGATTTCAAGCAAATTACACATAATGTGTTTTGAGTGTAGGAAACATGGACATTACAAGAGTAAGTGTCCAAAGAGGGTAAGAAAGACTCCACCGGCACCAAAGGTCAAGGAAGCCGGAGTCCCAACACGCAAAGGCAAGGAGCACATCGTGTGCTTCCAATGCAAGCAAAGGGGACACTATAGGAGCCATTGTCCGAGGGGGAGGCAACCTCACAAGGGCAAGAGACCGGGCACATCGATAGGGGGAGCTAAGGCAAACCCTAAGGTAATCTCTAAGGTTCATTATTGCAATTCTAATAAAACTCATGCTAGTAGTTTTGTTGCAATTGTTAATAATGATAAGCATGTTAACTTTAGGAACCAATACATGTGCTTAGGAGCTAAACATGTTAGCCTAGGTAAGGATAACACTAGAAATACCAACCCTAGGATTAACGCTCTAAAGTTAAGGAAAACCTAGGTAGAAATCCCAAGAAGACTAGACACATGCCTAGGAATATCTCAAGAGAAAATGACAAATTAAAACTTGAGGTATTAGAGAGGGAAAATCAAGTCTTGAGGTCAAGACTTGATAATTTAGAAAAGGCTCTTAAAAACATGGAGAAGCCATCTCTAGGGTTTAAGAGTCAAAAACCCAAGTCCAAGGACAAGAAAGGTTTGAGTCACAAACCTAAGCCCCAAATGGTCAAGCCCACATATCATAATGTTCCATTTGATTATGGAACAAGACCTAGGGCTAGGAAGACCATTACCAAGGTCACAAGGGGAGTCACCCCTATAGTTGACCTTGATGAGACCCAAATGACCAAGGCTTTAAAGCCTAAGAGGGTCATTAGGAGGGTTGCTAGGGAAGTCATCCCTAGTGAATTTTTAGTGAACCCAATGAGCTCAAGTAGGTATTGGGTTCCTAAGAGCATCTTCTCTATCCCATAGATGGGTTAGAGAGTGTCAACTCCAATAAGAAGGGTAGTTAACCCAACTTTGAGGAAATTGACACTCAAGGAGCATTTTCAAGGTTTTTGGGAACCTTTGAAAATGAAATGGAATAATCTTTATCATTCACTCCTTGGAAGAGTAAAGTGTGCCAAAGTGAGAATATATTAATCTTACTTTAAATTGACACAATTTGAAAAAATCTAGAGAAATATCAAATTGGGATTTTGATATTCTCTTAGGTAATCAAGGCAATCCGGGCCTTAAATTAGAAGTGCTACTCTTGTAGAATTTTTAAATGGTATAAATCAAACAAGAGATCAAGAAATGCCAATTTGGGTTTTGACATTTTCTTGGAGCACTTTGGGCAATCTAGGATTAGGACTTAAGTTAGCTAAGTGATTAAGGATACTTAGATAGGGAATTTAGGTATTTTATTTGTGCTAACTTGCCATGATTGGTTGCCATATGCCATGCCATGACATCATATTTATTTTATTATCATTTGAAATGTCATGATAATGCTTAGGTTATCTATATGTCATGTGTTAGTTTAGTTTCAAACTTTATGCCATGACATCATGACATTGGCACATGTTTTCATTTATGTTATTAATTTATGCCATGTCATCATCTCTTGCATTAATAATCAATGAAATTGATTTAAGGATGAAAAACACATTTTGATATTAAGATCAAATTTGTGTTTAGAAAATGCATGAGACCTTAGTCTAAGATACCTAAACCCATATCTCACATCAAATTGACTTGAATGTGATTTGATACACCTTAGATGTGTGTGAGATATTAGGATCATGAGTTAGGATCAAGGTACATAGTTCTTGTACCTAGATGAGCCTAATTCAAGAAATGGGGGATCATAGGGAAAGCTTGTGTACAAGTCATGTGCATATAGCCCTAAGATTGTGGTCCCAAATTAAAAGGTTTAAAATCATTTTGAAATTGATTTGAAAAACCTTGATGAAGCTTTCCTAGTGATAGCACTCATCATTGAACATTGTGATACAAAACTGACTTAACTTTGAACTATTTCAAAGTTTTCGAATTTTGTATCAAGATTTGAAAATGGAAACTATTTTCATAGAAAATTATTTTTCCATGATAGTGTATGATATGAGGAATGTATCCTCAAAGTTTCGTAATTTTTCGAATTTTCTGGAATTTTCTAGGAGTTTCTGAATTTCGGGAAGGAAATCAGAAATCTGCCTATCGGAGTCCAGGGAAGCTCTGATCGGTCTGCAGACCGATCCAGAGTATTGTGGATCGGTCTGTAGACCGATCCAGTGAGTTCCAGTAGCACTGCGATCTGGTGAAAGGCTGGATCGGTCTGGGGACCGATCCAGAGGGGTTCTGATCGGTCCGGGGACCGATCAGGGCGTGCCAACCTGCTGAATTTCAGCTGTTGTCTGAAATTTCAGTTATGGAAGTTGTGATTTTGGATTTCTAAAGGTTTGGAACTCTCAAAGACATTGTTGGTGCAATTGTCAAGGGGGAGTTGACTTTTAGGGGGAGTTTTTACTCCTTAAAACTTTTGAGGATTAGTGATATGAGATTATCACTAAGTTGATTGTTGAGTTTAGTATCAAGGGGGAAATTAAGAGTTTCAATGAAAGGTATGGGACTTTCATTAGGAAGAAACTTTTGACCTTGATATCCTCCTTTTACTTTTTGTGTGTCAAAAAGGGAGAGTGTTTATTGGAGAACCCAAGTTAGGTTATCGGGTTAACCTAAGCTAGGGAAGAATGTCAAGGAATGTTCAAGGAAGAACATTGGAATTCTTTTGATGTGTCAAAAGGGGAGAACTATTGGAGAACCCAAGTTAGGTTATCGGGTTAACCTAAGGAGAATGTCCTGAGAATGTTCAAGGAAAGAACATTGGACATTGGAAGATGGTTGAAAACCTAAGTTAGGTTATCGTTAACCTAACTTGATTATAGTTTTGTCAAACATCAAAAGGGGAGATTGTTAGTGCAACCTTGTCAAGGTCGAGTTGACCTGACTCAAGTTGACTTGACTCGAGTTGTATTTTGATGTTTGACTTGGGAAGATTGTTGATGCAACCTTAGGTCAAGTTGACCTAGTTGAGTTGCATGTTGATGTTGACACTGTGGAAGAGTTGTATTCTTGATGTGAGACAAGAATAGATGGTTGAGATTATTGGTGCAACCCTAGGTCAAGGTTGACCTGTTGACTGAAAAGTCCAAGTATGGAGACTTGGCAACGGAAAAGTCCAAGCAGGAGCTTGGCACGCGAAAAGTCCAAGTATGGAGACTTGGACGGAAAAGTCCAAGCACGGAGACTTGGCACGGGAAAAGTCCAAGGAGGGCAAGCGGAAAGTCCAAGTATGGAGACTTGGACGGGAAAGTCCAGAGTGGAGTCTGGCAGGAGAAAGTCACGTGAGTGAAGCCAGCAATGGAAGTCCCGTGAGTGAAGCTAGACGGAGAAAGTCCCGTGAGTGAAGCCGGCAGGGAAAGACCTAGTGAGTGAAGCTAGCAGTGGAAGTCCCGTGAGTGAAGCCAGACGTGAAAGTCCCGGTGAGTGAAGCCGGAAGTGTGAAAATCCTAGTGAGTGAAGCTAGGTGAATGAGAAAGTCCTAACTGGATGTTAGGCGTAGAAATCATCGTGAGTGAAGCCGGTGGAAAGTCCCGTGAGTGAAGCCGGAGGGAAAATCCAGATCGATCAAGGGTGATCGGACATCCGGTGTTGAGAAGTCCAAGTGAGTGAAGCTTGGCATATGGAGTCGGAGAGGGCTCGGTAGCTCGTTCTCCGAACTAGGTTAGAGAGGGCACTCTAAACCGAGGAGTTGGATCGGCCCGTGACCGATCCGGATATCGTTGTTCTCGATCGGCCCGGGTGACCGATCGTAATCGATCGCGGCTCATCGACAGTAATCGATCGGTCCGAGACCGATCGGAACCTCGCGAGAAGAAACCGTGGATCGGCCTCACGACCGATCCATTTGATGGCCCGATCGGTCCCGCATCGATCGTGAATAGATCGATGGCGTGAGGAGCCGAAGCCTGATCGGTCTATGGACCGATCAGGAGGTTCCCTGATCGGTCCACAGACCGATCAGGGCTTCGATCGCGACACCTGATCGGTCTGGGGACCGATCAGGTGACAAACAGAAGCCTCATGCGCCTAGGCTGATCGGTCCTTAGACCGATCAGGGTTCTAGCCGTTGCGACGCAACGGCTAGTTTCTTCGCTGTCTTCTTCGCAGGTATAAAGGGGTCGAGGGCTGCTGCTGCGCGATGACTCTTCTTCCTTCTTGCTGTTCTAAGTGCTGCTGTGCTTGAGCTTTGTTGAGCTCCTCCAAAGCTTCCTGCTGTTGTAGGCGTCGCGTGAAGTTGCTGCTTCACCTCCAGTCGACAAGAAAGCAAGCAATTGGTAGAGTGCGATTGTGTTCATATTGTATTGCTTTTCTTACTGCTCTTGTACTCTTTGTTTGCTGTTGCAAACGTTTGTGGCGAGGTTTCTCCACCCACAAGGAGTATATTGTATTAGCCGGTTCTCCGGGGACTCATCCACCGACGGATTGACCGGACTCGTCCACCTTACGGACACGCCGAGGAGTAGGAGCCCTAATCTCCGAACCTCGTTACATCCTCGTGTTAAGGTTTGGTTTTCTTCTCTTTCGTTTCTTTGTATTTTCCGCTGCGACTAACCTAATTGTAGGAAGAAACGAGAGCGATTTGGGGCGGCTATTCACACCCCCCTCTCTAGCCGTACGAAAGATCCTAACACAGAGAACGAGCTACCGAGCCCTCTCTGACCTAGTCCGGAGAACGAGCTACCGAGCCCTCTCCGACTTCGTCCGGTCCAGAGAACGAGCTACCGAGCCCTCTCTGACCTAGTCCAGAGAATGAGCTACCGAGCCCTCTCTGACTTCGCGTGCCAAGTTTCCATACTTGGACTTTTCCCTTCCACCTGATCAACATTTATCAGTAATCAATCTGAGTTTAATTAATATCTGATACAAACTTAAATCAGTGTCAACATCAAAACAACAGCCAGGTCATACCGTATAAACAATCTCCCCCTTTTTGTTGTTTGACAACACGATTTAAGTTTAGATCAGAAATGCTCATATTTCCCTAATTTTAGGGGAATCAAGATCCTCCCCCTAAGACGAATACAACACTAAGGAAGTCAATAATCCTCAAGGTTGTCCTCTCCCCTAAAATCAAAACTTCATTCATCTCTAAACTTAGTCATCTTCTCCCCCTTTGTCAAACACCGAAAAGGTGCGAATTAGGTAATAAGACTCAAATGACTCCCCCTTAACCCATACCGTCTCTTTCTTAATCCACACAGAATTCCCTCTAAGTGTAATATCGGACAGTAAATAAGAGACAATCAAGATATGGCATATGAAAAGCATATAAATAGTCAATAAGAACTGAAAAATAAAGAGAAGCAAGTAATAGAAAAACGAGTAGCATAAACAGCTAATATCCAGGTCAGACACAGTATCTATCAAACAGTATCTGAAACATAGGCAGTCAAAATGACCAACATAAAACAAAGTGTATCAATCAACATCCTCAATATGAGGAGCATCATCATCATCTGCTGGAGGAATGAATCCCTGAGGCGGCATGCTCAAGGGTGGATAGCCCGAGTAATACTGCGGAGGTGGGTAGCTGGCCATCCATCCCAGAAGCACCTGCTGCGTCGCTAACTGCTGACTGCGTAGATCATCGTAACGCTGGTCAATCCGAACACGCAGCTCATGGAGCTCAGCAGCTAGTAGCTCATCGTGCTGATCAATGTGGCTCTCCAGCTCAGCAATCTGCCAGCGCAGATCAGGATCTGCCTCTCCATACTCAGCAGCAGCAGGAGGAGGAGCAGCAACGCGAGCAGCATCAACCTGTCGTGGAGGTGCCCGTGGTAACTCACCCAGTGCTCTCCCGTCCTTCCAACGAACCGCCCCATTCTGTCCTATGATGCCAGACTTGGAAAATGCACGTTTTCCAAGTCTGCAGTCCTGCCTCACCATCTTGACTATCCTTCCCTTGGAGACATCAATATGTAGGGTCTCGAGCCAATCCGTAATTATATGCCCATAAGGCATATAAACGGTGAAGCTGTTAGGCTCACTATAGGAGATGATAGACGAATAAATGCTCGACATGATGTCAAAATCAAGACGCCGACGCAATCCATAAAGCATCAAGCAGTGATATGGTCGGATCTCTGACAAGGGTTTAGATGTGATTGGTAGAAGACAATTTGTGACAATCTTAAAGAGAATGTAATCTGGGACAGATAATCTCAGGGCTGCAAAGGTAGGAAAATCAACATCTAACTCATCTTGTCCACCCGGTCTTGGATGGCCGAAGAAATACTCATAAATGGAGTCAGATGAGACATCAAAAGGTGAAGGTAAAGGGTCTGGTAAATCAGGATATATGGAAAAGATATTTCCTGAACACCTCCGGCAGGCTAGATAGTCAAAGAAGGCCGAGAAAGAGAAATCAACAGTTTGCTTAGCAACTCTAGTTCTATAATTAACATCATTAGTTTGATGAAGATTATTATAAAACTCGGATACTAAGTCGTAATTGATGTCCCGTTCTAAGTAGACTAGAGAATTAAGTTTGTAATAGGCAATTATTTCTGACACAGATGGACAGAATTCATCCATGAATTTTCGATCCACAGACCTACAAGGAAGCAGTTTGAAGGTTCTTTGTTTAAAGGCTTCTTCAAAGTGATGGTTTGGAAATCGTCCAGAAACGGATGGTTGAGGTCGGGAGGGAGCCTTAGATTTGGATTTCTCAGTTGACAACTTAGAGGTTCCCTCACCAGCTTGTTTCTTCCTAAAGGTTTAAAAAAAATGTGACATGGACGGGGCAAATAGGTGAGCACGGAAAGCACCAACAACCGAGAACCAAGCCAATAACACAGATACAATGAGAAATGAAAAATGAAGTGCCAAAATGAGTAGAGCTCGAGGAGAATGGAGTTACCTTGGTGCCATATCTCTCGGAGAACGAAGAGAAGAGTTGAGGCGTAGGAGGGTGTCGGCTAGGGCTTCGGCTTGCAATGGGAAGACAAAGGATTGGGAAGAGTTAAGAGGGATGGGATCGATCCAGGTGTTCAGTCGGTCGGTGGACCGATCAGGGAATCTCCTGATCGGTCCCTGGACCGATCAAGATCCTCGCTTGGTCTCCTGAATACCCTGATCGGTCGGTGGACCGATCAGGGAATCTCCTGATCGGTCCCTGGACTGATCAGGATCCTCGCGAACCATAATAATCTGATCGGTCCCTGGACCGATCAGGGAGAGTATCAGCAAGCAAACAGAGAGTTTTGGATCGGTCGATAGACCGATCCAGCCTCTTCTGATCGAGTTGTAGACTGATCAGTGTCTGACAAATTGAAAATTCAGGAATTTCAGTAATCTGAGATTCGAAGAAGTTTTAGGGTTTCTAAAAACTGAAGATTCAGAACTCAATAAATTCAGAAACTTCCAAATTCAGAACCTAGTACCTGAAGAATCTACAAACATGAATATTTCCGAAAGATAAGCTTTTACAATCTGAAATTGCTTAGAGCCCGAAAGTTCCAAACCTTTAAAAACTTAGATCAACTCCAAACGCATAGAGTTCAGACGTTTTTGAATCTTAAAGTTTCAAAACCAGAAAAACTTCTGAAACTATGATCTATAGTGGACCAAGGTATTAATCAAGACTTAGGCTCTCTATTACCTGGTTCAAAACACATCCTTGCTATGATCAGTTTCGAGTTTGTCAAAACATATCCAAATTGCTATCATTACTTCAACAACTTGTCCTATTTTCAATCAAAATCATGAAAGGTATCGATCAAAGGTATCAATCAACACATCATCCATAGTTAGATAATTTCTAGGTAAAGGTCCAACCAAGTTTCCTTGGTTGGAATATATGAGTAAGATTTAGGAACCAAATACACATGAATTATGTAATGGTCTTCCCCATACTCAATTTATGTCTCTTCAACCTAATTATTCAAGAGATGCATGATACATTTTGAATAATTTGGCTGATCCTAGCATCTCACCCCATTTCTAGCAAACAAAAATAATTTGTTAAACCTTATAGTTTGTGTGAGGTGTCTCCAAGTTGCCCAAATTAATTTCCCAATTTCTCTTGTCGTTTTAATTATCCTTATTGATCATGATGAAGTCCTAATGGCCTATTGAGCCAAACACATTCCCAATTCTCTCCTTAAATGACTAAATTCATTTTCCGGAAGGGGTTTGGTGAAAATATCGGCTAGGTTTGATTTTGACTCAACATATGTGAGCGCAATGTCTCCCCTAGCTACGTGATCTCTAATGAAGTGATGACGCACTTCAATGTGTTTGGTCCTTGAATGATGGATTAGATTTTTCGTTAGGTTTATTGTGCTGATGTTGTCACACAACACTTGCACTCCCTTATACGAAAGCCCATAATCTTCTAGAGTGTGGATCATCCATAACAATTGTGATACACTCTCTCCCATGGCAATGTATTCAGCCTCGGTCGTGGAGAGAGCAATGCAATGTTGCTTCCGACTTGACCAACTAACCAATGATGAACCTAAAAATTGGCAACCCCCACTAGTGCTTTTCCGATCCAATTTGTACCGAGCATAATCGGAGTCGGTATAACCTATCAAGTCAAAAGACTCCGTACAAGGGTACCATAGACCTACTCTAATTGTGCCCTTAAGGTATCTCAGGATTCTCTTAACTGTAATTAAATGAGATTCCTTGGCACAGACTTGATATCTAGCGCACATGCCCACAGCAAAAAGTATGTCCGGTCGACTAGCTGTGAGATATAGAAGACTACCGATCATGCTTCTATATTGCGTTAGATCAACTAGTTTTCCATTCTCATCATTGTCAAGGTGAGTGTTTGTCGCCATTGGAGTGGATACTTCTTTAGAGTCACTCATTTTGAATTTCTTGAGCATCTCTTGAGTGTATTTCGTCTGATGGACATAAATGTCATCTCGAGTTTATTTGATTTCAAGTCCAAGGAAAAATATCAATTCTCCCACCAGACTCATCTCAAACTCACTTTCCATGTGAGTGATAAATTCATTCAAATAGCCATTGTTATTTGAGCCACAAATTATGTCATCGACATACACCTGGGCTACAAATATGTTTTCACCATCTCTACGCAAAAATAGTGTTGGATCTATTTGACCTCTTACAAAACCTTTTTCTAGTAAGTAAGTTGACAACCTTTCGTACCAAGCTCGAGGTGCTTGTTTAAGCCCATAAAGAGTTTTCTTGAGCTTGTACACGTGGTTTGGAGCTTCGGTATTTACAAACCCCGGTGGTTGTTCAATATAGACCTCTTCTTTAATGAAATCGTTTAAGAAGGCCGATTTAACGTCCATTTGATAGAGCTTGAAGCCTCTATGTGCAGCAAAAGCTAGCATCAAACGAATGGACTCTAATCGGGCCACGGGAGCATAAGTCTCATCATAATCAAGGCATTCAACTTGACTATAGCCCTTGGCTACAAGTCTTGCCTTGTCTCTTACGACTTCTCCCTTTTGGTTTAACTTATTTTTGAAGACCCATTTGGTTCCAATAATGGTGGTCTTCTTAGGTCTAGGAACTAAGTCTCACACTTGGCTCCTTTCAAATTGACCTAACTCATCTTGTATAGCTATGATCCAGTCAGGATCGTGCAATGCCACATCAACTATTTTTGGTTCGATTTCTGAGATCAAGGCGACCTCATTAGACTCATTTCTAAAGAATGATCTAGTCCTAACCCCTTGTTGGATGTTTCCAACAATCTGGTCTTGGGGATGACTAGAGGCTATCCTGGATTGCCTTGGCGTCGGCGGTGCCTCATGAGTGGTCTCACTAGGCATAGGCAAAGACTCAGTATCAGGCAAAGAATCAGCCTGAGCCCTTTGTTGCCTTTGCTCATCGTTATCGGAGTCAACTTCGACTCTTTCTATGTTTTGATCATTCAAACTTAGCCTTCTAAATTCAAATTGAATTTCTCCTACATCCCTCAATTGATCATTTGATTTAGGGATTTCTTCAAATGCTACATCCGAGGACTCTTCAATCAATTTAGTCCTATTGTTGTAGACTCGATAGGCTTTGCTGATGAGAGAGTACCCGACCAGTATCCCGTCATCAGCCCTAGCCGTGAACTTTCCAAGATGATCCTTGGTGTTCAAAATAAACACCTTACAACCAAACACCTTACAACCAAACACCCTAAGATGTTTAATTGTAGGGGGTTTTCCAAACCAAAGTTCATGGGGAGTCTTTCCTAAAAACCTATGTATCAAGACTCGGTTTTGCACATAGCAAGCTGTATTTACAGCTTCAGCCCATAAGTAGCTCGGTAGTGAGTACTCATTGAGCATGCTTCGTGCAGCCTCTTGCAAGACTCGATTCTTTCTCTCCACAACCCCATTTTGCTGTGGGGTCCTTGGAGTAGAGAACTCATGCCTATATCCTTTTTCTTAACAAAATTCTAAAAATCTATGATTTTGAAATTCTCCACCATGATCACTTCTAATTGTTTTAATTGTTGTTGATTTTTCATTTTCAGTTCTTCTACAAAACGAAACAAAAATATCTATGGTTTGATCCTTATTTTTCAAAAAGAAAGTCCATGTATATCTAGTAAAGTCATCAATGATCACTAAGCAATATCTACTTCCATGCAAGGAAATGACATTACTACAATCAAATAAGTCCATATGCAATAAATCTAAAGCAGTAGAGGTACTTACAGTGCTTTTACCTTTATGAGACGCTTTTGTTTGCTTACCCTTTTGACATGCATCACATAATTTTGTCTTTTGGTACTTGATGCTTGGTAGGTCTCGCACTAATCCTTTGTTGGCCAGCTTTCGAATATTCTTCATGTTTACATGGGCCAACCTCCTATGCCAAAGCCATGATTCTTCTTCTTTTGACATGAAGCACTTAGCAGAGGCATTAGTAGCACTTTTAAAAGATACTTGATAAATGTTATCTACCCTTGTGCCTACTAGTACCGTGTCAAGTGTGTCAATGTGTTTGATCAGACATTGACTTGAATGAAACTCAATTGTGTAATCCGTATCACACAATTGGCTGACACTTAGGAGATTAAAGGTCATCCCCTTGACTAGAAGGACATTTTTGATTTGGAGACATTCGGATATATGAATGTCTCCAACTCCTATAACCTTAAGGCTACCATTATTATCAAATGACACATTACCTCTATTTTTATTTTGAAGGGTGGTAAAGAGTGACTTATCCCCGGTTATGTGCTTAGAGCATCCACTATCAACAAACCAAGTTGATAGATGCTCCCCCTTGACCAATGCTTACAAGACACGAAAAATAGACATTTTAGGTACCCAAATCTTGGGACCTAATGCATGTACAATGAAAGACCTAGGAACCCATGCCTTGGTCACAACCTTCCTAGTCTCATGAACCCTAGAAGCATGTGATCTATGAAATTGGGTTCTAGACACTAGTGAAATGAAACTAGACTCCTTAGGTTGATATCCTAACCCAGCCTTGTTGTAGACCGCCCTTTGGGCATTTAGAATCATATCTAAGGTCTTAGAACTAGTTGAGAATTTTTCAAGCATTTTCTTGAGTTTCTCAACTTCACCCTTTAAGGCTTTGTTTTCATCCTCAAGGACCTCTAGATGTAGGTCATCAACCTCATCTTCCCTAAGGGCCCTCAAGTTCTCTACTTCATCTTTTAATGATTTAATTTGAGTTTTTGATTTCTTAAGCAAAGTAGATAAATGTGCAATGATTTTATAACATTTCTCTAAATGAGGAGAGGTTACCTCTTCATCATCCGAAGATGATGAAGCCGCGGTTGAGGTGTCACTTGTGTCACCATCACTCCCGGAATCCGGTTCCTCCCTTGCCATGAACGCTAATTGACGTGTGCTTTTCTCCTTCTTCTCTTCCTCCGATGAGCTTGAGGAGGATTCATCCCAAGTAGCCTTGAGAGCTTTCTTCTTCTTGGCCCTTTCCTCCTTCTTCTTGAGTTTTGGACACTCGCTCCGATAGTGTCCTTTCTTGCTACACTCATAACAAGTAACATTAGTTTTATCAATATTTTGATCGATAGATTTACCTTTCCCTTTGTATCTCCGGCTTCTTCTCATGATTCTCCTTACAAAGTTGGCCATCTCGCTTGATGATGATCCACCTTCATCATCGGACTCGGAGGAGGATGAGGATGAAGGAATCTCTTTTTCCTTCTTCTTTTCTTTCTTCCTTCTTCCATCTTTGCTCTTTTCTCCTGCAACTAAGGCAATACCTTTCTCTTTTTGACCCTTGTTAGTAAACTCATGGAGTTCCATTTCACAAAAAAATTCATCTACTTTAACAATTGAAAGGTCCTTGGAGACCTTGTAGGCATCTATCATAGATGACCACAGGGCATTCCTAGGAAAGGCTTTGAGAGCATACCTTATGAGATCGTGATTCTCTACGCGTTCATCTACGTAATGAAGACCATTGATAATTTCTTTGAACCTTCCGTGTAGTTCACTTACCGTCTCGTTCTCCTTCATGATGAGGTTTTGTAGTTGGTATAAGAATAAATCTCTCTTGGCGATCCGAGAGTCTTGAGTTCCTTCTTGGAGCTCGATGAGCTTGTTCCACAAGTCTTTTGCGCTCGTGAATGGACCTACCTTGACGAGTTGATCCTTGGCTATCCCACATTGTAGAGTGACCACTGCCTTGGCATCAGCTTGTCCTTTGCGAGTTTGCTCGGTGGACCACCTTGATGAGTCAAGTTCCTTACCTTCTTCGTCGTTCGGAGGTGTAAACCCTTCCTTGACGGAGAACCACATTGAGATGTCGGTCTTGAGATAATATTCCATGCGGCTCTTCCAGTATTGAAAGTCTGCTCCATCGAAGTAGGGTGGATGATTGGTGCTAAACCCTTCCTTCATAGCCATCTTCTTGCTCTTTAGGGTGTTAATCCGGATGAAGAGAACCTCGCTCTGATACCACTTGTTAGGATCTTCGGATGGCTAGAGAGGGGGGGTGTGAATAGCCTCCTCTAAAACTTAACTAAATTCTTCAATCAAATCGTTAGCGCAGCGGAAATATGCACATGAAAATCTAATACAAGGAAAAGAAAGGCACACACCACTAACACCAGTATGTACGAGGTTTGGGGATAACTTGCCCCTACTCCTCGGCGTGTCCGTAAGGTGGACGATCCCTTGTTCTTTCGGTAGATCACACCCCGGATAGATACCGGCTAAATATTTCTCCTTCTCGGTGGAGTAACCTCTCCACAAAGTCTCAGAAGATATGTAAATAAAGCACAAGACTTACAGATCAGTGGCTAAAGAGAATGAAGAAAAACGCTCACAATCACGCGAAGACAACAGTTAAACAGAGCACAAGAAGGAAGCACAGCCAAGAACTCAAAGCTCAGCACCCTTGCTTGATCGACCGAGAGTTCACTTCTCGAACCTCTCTTCATCCTTCTTCTTATGCCTCTGCTTCCACTGCGTTCAGCCTGTCTCGAATTGCTGTCAACCTGCACCGAATCCCTGCTGCAAGCTACGACTTCGCCAATCACTCTTCCTCCTCCTCTGGTTCTCTGAACTCACACCAATAGAACCCATGGTCTTCACTGGGGTCTCTAAGCTCGAACCAATGAGCAAGAGTCAAGCTGATTCCCAACTGATCGCAGCCAGATCACAGCCTGATCGCAGCCAGTAACCGTTGATGCTCCAATTGCACCATTTGCAGCGAAACACAGTAGAAAGAACCCTTTGTGTAAGATATCAGAAAATTAAATAATAAATATTATTGGACGGAAAAATTTATTGGATTTTTCCAGAATTTTTAGAAATTTTTCGGGATTTAAACGGAGTCCGTATGACTCGTTTTGAGGGGATGATTCGGTAGGTTAGGTGGCAGCCTGTTTGGGATACCCATTTAAGTGAGGACAAGTTTTAAATTATAAATTCTTTTCCTTTATTTTTCCTCTCTCCCCCAAACGCCGATCCACCCAACCCGAGCCTTTCTTCCTCTCTTCCCCGACGCCGAATTCCCCCTTCATTCTCCAGCGATTTCTCCTCCCGATCTTCCGCCGCTGCCTCCACTCGATCGTCGACGCCGGTTGCTCTAACACGCGTAGCAGTTGCCATCCGACTGCGAGTCGCCGACGCTCTACTCGTACTAAGTTTTCACGCGTGCCCTAGAGCCACCGTCGAGTCGCCTTTCCTTCTCGATCTGATCACGCCGAGGGTACGACTGGATCGCCGCTGATCGCATGGGATCTTGTATTGACATCGTGTCTCCGTTGCTGCTTGTGTCGTTCCATTACCATCGCCGATCGTTGCCACTGGATCGAGCCAAACGCCACCTAATCGCCGGTGTGGTTGCAGCCGTAACCGATCTTTTGCTTGTCTGGATTCCCACGGCTACAGTGACAAGTTTTTCCCACTTCCTTCCATCTCCGGCAGTGATTCTTTGCCTTGCGGAAATCTTGAAGGTAATTGGTTAATCTTAGCTTTAGGCTTGGGCGATTGATTTGTGTAGTGTTGATTAGGGCAGTGACATTGCTTGTGCATAACAGGTGTTTGATGAAATGCCTTAAGTTCATTGTCTCCTCTGTTTGTGTCGGACTAGCTTTGAATTGGTGGAGAAGCTTCGTTTTCCTCCACAGCAACTTCAAATTCCTTCATCAAAGGGTGTGACTACAATTTCGGATTGAGGTCAGATTTATTCAACTTCATATTGATACATATTTGAATTCATACTAGCTTGAATAATTAGTTGGTGAAATAGATATGTGTCCGGAATAAGAATTGGAGTTGGTTAAGTCATACTCAATTGATAGTCTTGGATTGTTTTGGATATGTTGTAGATTTGGAGTTGTAAGTTGTTGCGGTACGGTTAATAAGTTGAGTGGTTTGTTGTAGATGACTACATAATTGTTAATCAAATTCATTGGGTTGATATTATGGAGATTTGATTAGTGTGATGATTGTGGATTGTGTTTGGATTTAGAAAGAGTTGGATTAAGGATGATCTTATCATCTACTTTGGTTTGGATATTTAGGTAGAATTAAACAGGGTTACCTAATCGACGTAGGGTTAGGTTATGGGTTTAAATAGTTGTTGATTATGTGATCAGCTAAATAATATATGTATATATCATGTGATCACAGGACTTTGATCTGGACGAGCAGTGTGACGTGGGGTAGTTCTATTGGATATGAGACTTTTAAATGGCCTCTTTATAGTTTTTTTGAAACTTAGTGCATGGTTATTATTGGATGAATTAGGCTGCTTTATCTTATATCATGACTGGTTGCTGTTTTTCCTACATGATACTTATGTTTGACCCTTGTGATGATCTAGTTATATCATATACAGTCTCTACTCTTGATTTCTACTCTGCTGAGATTACGCGTGTAGAGTATGTATTGTAGGGATTGTCGAGTGGTTGGATTTATCATGCTGATTTATGCATATAATGTGGATTGTATGTAGCTTGGTATGTGTTTTAGGAGTCATCATGTTGACCCTACAGTTGCATGTTGTATGTACACACGTGTTTGGTTATGTACTTTTGGAGGAGTTGTGTTGATTGTATGTTTATGGTTTATACACGTGTCTGATGTGTTTATTAATGGAGGATACATGTTGATTGTACTTATGTTCTGTGTATATGCGTCCAATGGAATTATTAGAGATTTTTGGTTGATCATACGTGGGTAGTTGTGTACATGTGTTTGGTGGGATGTGTGGATTTATCATGACTATTATATTCATGTTGTGGAGTGCTTATGTGGTTTAGAGGTTGCATGGATGATGACGGTGTCTGTATCATGATTATATATATATATATATATATATCATGTTCATCATTCATTGCATACTGACGACTATCGTCTCCTTTGTAGTTGAGAAGGTTGTCAGTTTTTATAGCTGTCCACTCTACCACTGATGGAGAGTGGTAGCTGGGAGTGGAGCTATGTCCTGTCGCGCTTACTCAGCTGCTCAGTATTTTTACTCTGTCAGCCTCGACCACTCTAGAGTAGTGGATCTTGAGGGTACAGTAGTCAGAGGGCTTGAGTTGTGAGTGGTCAGGGACCCTTAGCTATGTAGTTAGATAACTACATAGTATACTGTCGCCTCAGTCGCTTTATAGCGGTTACGTGCGTGAGGTTTGTACGGTTTGTCACGGACCCAAGCCTCTCGGCCATACTGGGGCCGTGGTGTCTGGAGAGGTGTCGGGGGTGACCATGGAGCATGCATACACATTTGCATATGATGCACGGTGCATCGGTGGATATATACTTGCATACATGCCTAGTAAATACTAGTTGCATGTGATTGTGGTTGTTGCACTTGTTTGAGATATGCTTGTGCGATATGGTTGTCATCGCATACGCCATTTATTTTACATGTATACGCAATGATTTATATTAGCATGTATCACGGTACGTGCTGCAGATCCAGTGAGTTCTTGATCTTTGTACCTTCGTCGATTTGGGTATGTATTTGCCATTCATCGGTAGTGGTTTACGGTTGTATATCGATTATGATTATGTCCGGTTATTACGTCGTATGTTCAGATCATTGATTATGATAGTATGATCATTCTTTATTTCCTCATCGAGATCGTATACTGTGATCTCCATGTTCGTTTATGGACCACGACTATCTTGTCTATTACCCACGAGTTACCTATACTCACCACCGCATGTATATCCTTATGTTTCGGTAGATGGTTGAGTGTCGCTGTGTCCTACGTCACATCCGAAGACTGTACTTGTTTTCTTTTGTATATCTTTTTATTATTTCTGGCATTGTATTTGTGTTTAGCCATGTGGCTATCTTCAGGTTTTGGTGTTGTATTTGTGTTTAAGCCGTGCCGGCATGCATTGTATTTATTTGGTTTGTGTGGGCTTTCCTGTATTATTTTTCCGCTGTGTTGGTTTTTTTTGTATGGCCGAATGGGCTGTTAAATATTTATATAACTGTGTGGTTGTTGTCTCTTTTATTCCAGCCGAGTAGGCTGATGATATATACTGCGTGGTTGTGTAAATATTCCAGCCGTATGTGGCTGATGTATATTTGTTTGTAGTGATGCTTCATATTGTCACCGGTACAGGGGAGATGCTGTCGGATTTTTGTCTGACAAGGACTCCTTTGGGGGCGTGACACTTTGTCTTATTCTTCTGATGGAGCTTAATTTGAATTTAAGCATTGGCATGATACCTGCAACCTGCAACTTAAAAAGCTAACAGCAGATGGTTAAATCAGATGGATCAGAAGTTGCAGAGAAACAACATAAACTTCAGACAGTATTGTGGATCGGTCAATAGATCGATCCACAGCTTGTTGGACCGATCAGGCTATGCCCTGATCGGTCCAGGAGAGCTCTGATCGGTCTGTAGACCGATCAGGCTATAGGTGGATCGGTCCACAGACCGATCCCCTATACTCTCTCCCGAACTTCATTGCCTCCTGATCGGTCTCCAGACCGATCAGTAAATCTCACAGAGTGTTACTGATTGGTTATTGATCGGTCTACAGACCGATCAGATACCTCACGGTGAGTTCTTGATTGGTTACTGATCGGTCACCGGACCGATCAGATAACCCATAGTTTCACTGGATCGGTCTGCAGACCGATCCAATTTCCGACCCTTAAACCTAAAGCCTTCCCGGTCTAGAGAATGAGCTACCGATCTCTCTGACCTAGTCCAGAGAACGAGCTACCAAGCCCTCTCCGACTCTGTCTGAGAGCTACCGAGCCCTCTCTGATCTAGTTCGGAGAACGAGCTACCGAGCCCTCTCCGACTTCGTCCGGTCCAGAGAACGAGCTACCAAGCCCTCTCTGACCTAGTCCGGAGAACGAGCTACCGATCCCTCTCCGACTTCGTCCGGTCCAGAGAACGAGCTACCGAGCCCTTTCTGACCTAGTCCGGAGAACGAGCTACCGAGCCCTCTCTGACTTTGCGTGCCAAGTTTCCATACTTGGACTTTTCCCTTCCACCTGATCAACATTGATCAGTAATCAATCTAAGTTTAATTAATATCTGATACAAATTTAAATCAGTGCCAACATCAAAACAACAGCCAGGTCAGACCGTATCAATAATTACCACCATGTGACTTCCGTGATTTATGGTTGTTGTCGATGAAATTTTTTTATGATGATCGACTACTTGGATATCTAATAGCAAATATTTTTTTAATAAATACTTAATCCTAAATTTCTATAAAAAAAATTGAAAGACATTCTATCATTATTTTTTATATTAAAACTATTCATATTTTAATATTATAAGAGTAATTAGTACAATGTATTAAAATAAATCAATTTAATTTATATCCAAAAAATCTTTATAAATTTAATCAAAATTATTTAAATTGATCAAAATTATCATCAAAATAATAAATGGTCATAGCAACATTAAATATGAGCATAACATTTATAAAAATTACCTACAGAGGGACAAAAGACATTAGCAGCAAAAATATGAGATTAATTCCTAAGAAAGGTGTTTTCAGCATGATTGATTTTAAGAAAGTCCGATAGCGGCCAGTAGAAATTTTTTTTAGAATTAGAATTAATTAATTTAAGACACCGGATACTGAATTATTAAAACAAATATTTATGAAAATTTATTTCTAAAATCAGATTTTATAAAATAAATAAAAGAAACTTTGTTTTATCTTAATATATGAGGAAGGAAAAGTATAAGAATTTTTATTTGACTTGACCATTTAATTAAAATAGACGATTTTTTTTTTTTTACTTTTTTTTTTTTTTCCGTTTTTGTATTTTTTTTCCTCAAAGGGTATTTAGTGGCACCCGAGAATAGTCTTTATAAAAAAAAATCATTGTTAAATCAATTTTTTTCTTCTAGATAATGATAATCATGTGGTATCATTAATGAATTAGGATTAAGTGAGTTTATTATTATTAATCAGTTATAAATACAGCTCAATAAGAAGCTTCTTCACAGACTCATCAAACACTAGGATAACTCGAAGTCCTCCTAGATGGGTGCAGTTGGTGTTTGCACGAATGCTTACTCCAATATATTTTAAACGGCAATTTACCAAAAGGTGTATTAGGTTTAATATATTTATCAAAAGATGTATCATCGTTTGGTATTTATCAAAAGACGCAGTTTACCAAAATCTATTTCCAGATTGCCTCTCTGGCTAACCTGGCAACCACCTTTTTCAAACACATTTTTTTAAGCATCCAAGTCGAAAATAGAATTGAAAAATAATTTGTGGTTCAGATGCACATCTTGTCACCGTCTCTCTCCCTCCATCCCTCTGCGTGGTGTTATAAACTTGAAAGAAATATGAACCCTGCGCTTGTCATTACTGCTCGTGCTGGTTGGCGTGGTGTTATTATTTTTGAGTGGTAGGTGAGGGGTGGACGGTAAAAATTAAGAAAAAGAAAAAATTAATCATATTATTGAATCTAAAATTGATAATTGATAATTAAAAATATAGAGTATAAGGTCTTATATAATTCAATTAAGAAACCCTAAACTCTAAATATAAAAAGGAAAAAGATCAAATTACCCTAAAAATTATAAACAAATAAATATATATAATCTAACATCTCATTTCAAACTCATAATGCTACAGCTAGAAGCATTAAGAGTTTGCTAGATAAGAAACGAAAACGTGAAGCAGAATGTGACTTGGTAAACATATCAGTAATCTGTAGCTTTGAAAGAACAAAAGGCAATGTGATGGTGCCAATCCAAAAATAGTGACAATCAATTTCAATATATTTCGTCCGCTTATGAAAAACTGAATTGCGAGTAATTTGAATAGCACTCTGATTATCACAATATAACGGAGTAGGTTGATGAAGAGAAATACTCATATCCGCAAGCAACCAACGCAACTAAATTATCTCACAAGTAGTTAAGACCATGGCACGATACTCAGCTTCTGTGGAAGATCTAGAAATAACATCTTGTTTCTTACTCTTCCAAGAAATGAGGGAATCACCAAGAAAAACGCAAAAGCTAGTGGTAGATTTACGATCAGTAAGATCACCAGCCCAATCCGCATTAGAGTATGCACGCAGTTCAAGAGATGAAATAGAAGTAAATAAAAGACTTTGAAATTGAGTGCCCCGAAGATACCTGAGAATAAAAAGAATAGCAGCCCAATGAATTGTAGTTGGTGCAGCGACAAATTGACTAACTACATGAACAACATACGCAATATCTGGACGAGTCACAGTGAAATAAACCAAGCTTCCAACAATAGTTCTGTACAAACTAGACTCCGACAAAGGTGAGCTATCAGATGGAGAATATCGAGCATTAGTCTCAATAGGAGTATTAACGACTCTATTATCAATAAGACAAGCATGCTCAAATATATCAGATATATACTTTGACTGGGATAAAATATATCCTTTCAAAGAATAAACAACCTCAATGCCCAAAAAGTAGCGTAGTATACCCAAGTCTTTCATAGCAAAACAACTAGCCAACTCAAACTTCAGGAAAACAATTCCATCAGAATCATCACAGTAATAATCATGTCATTAACATATAATGATAAAAAAATAATGTTGAATCATGATTACTAGGATGAAAACCAAGTGAAGTAATCACGGTAGAGAACTTCTCAAACCAAGCACGAGGTGCTTGTTTGAGACCATAAAACGCTTTACGAAGCTTACAAACTTCACCAGGTTGGAGTGAAATACCAGGAGAAGGTGTCATATAAACTTTTCATGAAGATCACCATTTAGAAATGCATTCATAACCTCCATCTAAGATATTCTCCATTGACGAACAAAAGTAATAATAATTAGAGTATGAACAGTCGTCATTTTTGTATCAGGAGCAAATGTTTACTCATAATCTATGTCATACTCCTTAGAATAACCTTTAGTAATAAGACGAGATTTGTATCGTTTGATAGATCTATCAGATTTAGTTTTGATCTTATATACCCAACGAGAACTAATAGTGTGCTTTCCTGGTGGCAACGGAACCAAATCCCATGTATGAATCTGATGCAAAGCAGTTAGTTCCTCAACCATAGCACTCTGTTAAAGTGGGTTACAAACAACTTCTTTATAGGATACAGGCTCAGAAAAATAATGAATAGATGCAACAAATGAAGCAAAAGAATATGAATAACAAGATTAAGTAAAATTTGGCAGTTTAGTAGATTTATGAACACGGGTGGATTGACAACGGTGGAGAGAAGGATCATCCGCAATCTCAGGAGATGATTGGGTAGTGGCAGAAAGAGGAGTATGTGGAGCAGATATCTCAGGAACCAAAGTACCAGATTTAGTTGAGCTACCAGTAGGAATTGTGGGTGAAACTTCTTCAGTGTCGGTATTGAAAGGATCAATACAAAGTAGATCTGACTTTGTCATATTATGCGAACTAGCTAGAATAGAATATGCTCAAGAAACACAACATGACGAGAGACATACAATTTTTGACTAACGGGATCAAATCAATGATATCCTTTTTGAGTAACACCATAACCCAAAAAGATACAAAAGAGTAGACTGAGAGGCTAATTTATTACGCTTGATATGTGGACGAAGGACAAAGTAAGTACAACCAAAAACACACAAAGAGGAATAGAGAGGAGCATGGCCATACAATTTTTTAAAATGTGACAAGCCTAAATTGTGTAAAATTAGAATTCTATTAATCAAGTGAGAAGCGGTAAGGATTGCTTCCCCCAAAAGGTACTAGGAACATTGACAGACAATAAAAATGAACGGGTTGTTTCAACAAGATGTCTATGTTTTCGTTCAACCATACCATTCTATTCAGGAGTATCTGTATAATAGGTTTGATGAATAGTCCTATCAGAAGTAAGTAATTGTGAAAAATGATTCGAAGTGTATTCACCCCTCAAATCATAATGAAAACACTTTATGACACTAGAATGTTGAGTTTTCACAAGAGCTCTGAAATTGTTGAAAATGGTAAGATAATCAAACATATGTTTCATAAGATAGACCCAATTGTACCCAGCACAATTATCAATAAACAAAACATAATACGTTGACCCCCCTTTTGTAGGAATAGGAGAGGGTCCCCAGATATCAGAATGGATAAGATCAAATGGAGCAGAAGAAAAAGAAAGACTTTTAGAAAATGATAAGACAGAAAACTTGGCCAGTTTATAACCACTATAATATAAAAATATCAAAACTTTTTAAAGGTCCTAATACTCCTGTAGAAGCTAAAAACTACAAACGAGATATTGAAATATGACCTACACAAGAGTGTCATAAATAAAAATCAGAAGATGAACGATTCAGATGAAAAGATGATAAATTCATACTCAAAGCTATAACTTCTGGTACTTTGAGTTGATCTAAAACATAGAGTTCTCCTTGCCTACGACCTGTCCCAATCAGCTTCTGAGATTGCAGATCCTGAACATAATAATTGGATGAAGAAAAAGGGACTAGGTATTCAGACTCACATAATTGACTAACAGAAAAAAGATTTAAAGTAAGACTCGGAATATAATAAATATCAGTAAGAGATAAACAAAATATAACAATTGAATCGACATCTACTAATGACATAGAAGTATTATCAGCAGTCACAATAGATATAGATAACGGGGAGAAAAAGAAACAAAAGATGATAAATTAGATGACATATGATAGGAGGCACCAGAGTCCTAAATTCATAAGGATGAAGATATACCTAAAATACCAAACGATGACAAAACTATATGAGAGGAAGCTGACATGGAAGAGGGCTGTGAAGCAATGAACTATTGAAACTGCTCCAACATATACGGATCAGATTTCCATGAAGCATCTGCACGACCAGGCATGATGACAAAACGAATAATGCTCAGAATAACCAAACTGTAAGGATACACATTTGTAAGATCCTTAAAAACTGGTGTTAGGACGACTCATGGCCATACAAGGAATTCAAGGCAGAAAAGGATGTCAAACGTAGAAATCGACAGCATATAGCATTGGTGTCGAAATCAGTAGAAAAGGAAGTCAATGCTAAAATCGGTAGCATAGGGCGTCAACACCGAAATTGACAAAAAAGAGCGTCGGCGCTGAAATTACTAGCAAAGGACGTTAGCGTCGAAATCGACAGAAAAGAGCGTCAGCGTCGAAATCGGTAGAAAAGAGTGTTGGCGCTGAAATCAGCAGGACAGGTCGTCGGCGCCGAAATCGGCAGGACAGGTCGTCAACGCTAAAATCGGTAAGACAAGGTGTCGGCGCCAAAATCGATAGTAGCAGTAGGAGATGACAACGGTAACGAAAAGCAATAACACAGGGCAGTAACAAAATTAGGTCAGAGAAAGAACTTTGCTCTGATACCATGTAGAAATAAAAAAAAAACTAACTATATTATTGAATCCAAAATTGATAATTAAAAATACAGTTAAGAAATCCTAAACTCTAAATATAAAATAAAAAAATAAAATAATTTAAAAGATATGGACAAATAAATATATATAATCTATTTTTGAGTTTGGGGGGGGGGGGGGATGAGGGTAGGGGTGAGCATTCGGTCATCACTCGCCGATAGCAGACCGATCGCAAATAACATCTTCTTCAAGTGAATTCCCATCTTATTTTGGGCAATCATCCAATCAGGGCCGAAGTCAAGGTGGGGCGATTGCGACGACTGTCCCCTCATCTTTTTAGTGTAAAAGATGTAGAGGTATAGAAATGGATGACGAGTGAGGAGCGAATGCAGAGCAACGACACGACTGTCCTTTCTCAATATAAATACACATCTTTTGCCTATTCTAATATGAAATTTCGTCCCTACATCCAATGATTGTTTGGGCCTCCCATTTTAGTTTCTCCTTCTCTTGCTCCCGTAATGTGAAATTCTAGGCTCCGTTTCTGCCGCTTGTCTAATCCTCCCATTTTAATTTCTCTTGCTCTTGAATTGATTTACTAATAACTTTAAAGTTTGATGTTTATTATTAAGTTTGGATTGTGTTTGGTAATCTTTTAAGTTTGATATGTTTTGCTAAGTTTCCTATATTTTTTGTTGACTCGTGCAGTCTAGATGACCCCATCAATCCATCTGGATCAATCAAATTGGGTGATTGAATGGGGCCAATTGGTCTAGTTAATTGATTCCATTAAGCTAATTAAGTTCATCAATTCAATGAGATCGGTTAATGGCTGATGCTACACACACAAGACAGTAAGAGTAGTGAAAAAAAATAATTCAAAAATGATTTTATTTTTAAAATAATTCCACAGCGAATCACAGATCTTTTGTTTTCAACAATTCTAATTCTAATTATGCACAAAGTAGATTTAAAAGAAGTATTTAACAAAACACCAGACAACCGGTCCAAGAGCTAGCGCGTAGAACGAATTGCTCTGCTTCCTCGCTGTCAGTTGCAATTATATCTCTGTGGACAAATTTGAACACTACTTCATTATTTTTTTAAATAAATAAGAAAGAAATAGATTATATTGTATCTTACCTCTCCATCTTGTGGGATTGATTTTGAAGAACCTATCAAACGGACCACAACATTGAGCTTCGACTAGTAAGACATTATAATGGAGATAATTAAATTATTAGTAAATTAGCAAGAGCATTTGATAACACAACAAAAACAACAACAATAAAAAAAACTCAATAATTACATTGTGGCAATAAAACGTCTATCAAACTTAATGATGGGATAAAATCATAATATCATCCATATAAAACTCAAGTAATGTAAAATCATTTCACAGCTAATAAAACAATATTTTTTTCTTGGGAAAAGAAATAAGATGAGAATGAAATAGGATTATGAATTCTGTATGTTGTTATTCATGAAAATGAGATAAATATTTTTCTCTTTTTCTACATTTGGTTTGTATTAATTGCCTAAATAATAGATTTTATTTTTGAAAATAACAAATCTGCTTGACTGCAATAATAATTACTTAAGTTTGAGTAAAAGGAATAATTATCTTTTTCTTTGTCAATCTTTGAATTTTCAACAAATGATTTCTATTGTACCTCTTGTAGAAATATCAATATGTGGCACATGTGAAATGTTCGGCCAATCTTCGCCTGTCTCCCTTTTGCATCTTCTTGTCAGTTGTAGGCAACACTCTTCAATGAACAAATATTTCAGCAAACTGAGGTCTTGTAGACCCCTTGGAAGCGATCCTAATTGGATGCAGTTGTGGATCGATAGCGTACGAGTGATCTGAGATACTGTAGCCATTCAGGTAAGATCGTGAGGTTGGGCGTATCATATATGTATAGAACTTCTAGCACACTGGTCGATGGTGCTGTTGTCATCAAGGATTCCAATTCATCACAACAGCAAATTCGTAAGCTTGCCCTAATGTATTCCAGTATCACACCTTCATCAGTACTATCATGTGAACCACTTATCCTCAATTCTCGGAGCGTATGTAAGTGTTGTAGTTGCCCAAGTAAATTCACATTCTTGCCACAAATCTGAATGTCGAACTCATGCACTGAATTCAGGATTTGTACAATGAGCGAACCATTGTTAGGAGCTAGTGTGTTGTTGTCAGGATTTTTGAAACAGAGATATCGAAGAGCACCAAGACGTCCCATTTCTAACGGGAAGGATGTCAAATTGTTACATTTCTCGATGGACAATGAGTGAAGCATTGTTAGGAGCTGCATTTCTTCCCTAGGAAGAAATTGGAGTTCATTGCAGCTTAGAATTTCCAATCTCATCAACGATGTGAGATTTCTTAAGCAGCCACTTGGAAGAGATGTCATGCCCTTCATGCCCTCCAGTATGAGATGAGAAAGAGAAGTCATTCTTCTGACACATGAGACTAGGCTCTCACTGCAGTTATCGAGATTAAGAAATTCAATTGTTGGAAACCTTGGCATGGTTTTCAGTTTTGGGCAATTGAGAATCTTCAGGGTCTTCAGCAAAGGGAACAACTTTTCGGCATCATCAGACTCTGACCATTCCTCTAAATTAAGCATCCATTCTAACTGCAATTCTTGGAGGGAAGGAAAGCCTCTAATTGGTCCGTGCCCATGGAATTCGGCACCCATGCGTTTCACTTCACCCATGCTGTTTATGGCAAGCTTTCTAAGAGATTGGAGATTTCCAAAAGGAGGAACATGCTCACAATTATAACTGTAATTGAGAATAACTTCAACCAAATTTGGAAACTGTAGCTCCATCAACCATGTTGGAAATTGTCGGCTCCCGTAATTGCATATCTCCAACTTCTTTAAATTCATGTTGGGGCAAAGATCATCCAGCATACTCATGTCATTAGTTTCCGAAAAATTAAAGGATAAGGATAATTCATTAAAATTTTTATTCTTTAAAATTTTTCTTCCACCACAAGAATAATTACTGGAATTCTTGGAAAATTGGATTCTCATGTTTCCATGAAGCTTCAAATCCTCAAGTTCTGTAATTGAACATGAGCCAGTTCTATTATCATCACTAACAAAGCATGATAAACTTCGAAGACTAGTCAGTCGTGACAACCCAAGGGGCATGTGAGTCAAATCAAAACAATCACAATGAAGATACCCAAGACTTTGCATATTCCTTAATTTTTTTGGCAACTGTTGAAGGGGATTCTCAATGAGATTGAGATATCGCAAATTCTGGAGAAGAGTAATGGCGTCAGGTAGAACTTTAATCTCATTCATAAACAAGTTGAGGTACCTCAAATGTATCAAATTTCCAATTGATGTTGGCACCTCTTTGATGTCATTGTTACTTAAATCTAACACCCGCAATAATTTCAACTTTGAGAAGACAAACTGAAACAGATGGGCCTTCTTAAATGAAAGACAAGATCTCAATGATAAGGTGCGCAAGTACAACGGCATCTTGAATAAAGAAGTGTTTGAAATTTCTTCATATTTTAGCCATATATGGTATGTTCTCTTTTGAATATCCTTTTTCCCATCATCGACGTCATTGTAAAATTCATCTTCAGATATTGATCGTGCTAGGTCATGCATTAAATCATGCATTGTGCACTCGGTTACATGACGACCATCATCATCGCACTTCTCGGAAGGTGCCAAGAGAAAGAATGACCTCAGTACTAGATCATCAAAGATGCGGTTGCCATCTGTTTCAGCATTAAAATTCCCTTCTGAACATACGAAACTATTTGCTGTCCACAGCTGAATCAACTCATCCTTTTTCATCACGTAATTCTTTGGGAATAGGGAGCCAAATGCAAAGCACTTCTTTGACCGCAGAGGGAGAGCGTCGTAGCTCAACTTGAGCACAGCTAAGAATTTCTCGCCCTCATCACCGAGCTGCCATACTTCACTGTTCAATACCGAGGACCAATAAGTTTCGTCTCGAGTGCTATGGAGCAAGCTGCCAAGAGATTTGGCAGCCAAGGGCACACCACCACATTTCTCAACAATCTTTCCACCGATTTCCATCAAATTCTCATTTGGTTCTTCGTCTCCAAAAGCAAATTGTTGAAACAAGGACAAACAATCATCCCGGGGCAACTGCTGTATTTGGTGGGTGTTGAATGAGCCCATGATCGAAGAGACCTTTGGACTACGGGTAGTCACTAAAACTTTACTTCCTCTTGCCCCACATGTTAAGACTGCTTCCAGTGCCGTCCACTGTGATTTATCTTCATTCCATACATCATCCAACACGAGCAGAAATCTCTTCTCTGATAAGGCCTTTTCTAGTTCCCTCTTCACTAACTCTGGTTCTGAGATGCTGACCGGTGCACCAGTAGCCAGTTCTAAAATAGATTTCATTATCTTGGTAGGATCAAATTCTGCTCCAACAACTTTCCAGTACGTGTTAAGCTTTCCAAAATGAGCTTTGACCCTCTCATCATTGAAAACATGACGAGCAAGTGTAGTCTTTCCCAGGCCACCCATCCCAACGATGGCGATGACCTTCATTGTCGTACTATTGCTGCTTCCTTCTTCATCTGTTAGCATGTTGATAATCATCTCTTTCTCTGTTTCTCTCCCTATAACAGCCAGGCTATTGTGCGAATGGAACTCTCTGTAGGCACTTTGTGAGATCCGATTAGTACCTTGTGGCAAATTTTCAAGGATGGCCTTGTCAAGCAAAATAGAATCTAGATTCTCCGTTACTGCTTTTATCATGCCACTTATCCTGCTCTTAAATACAAGTTGATTATTATTAAAAGAGAAGAAATCGCGCACCGGCCTGGAATATGCTCTTGATCTTTGCTTCCGCAATGCTTTTGTGTCGTAGTAATCCACAACATCCTCCAGATCGTAGGCCAAGTGTTTGAGGTTCCTTAGCAACTTCTTCACAGCGGCATCCCTCACAGAGCAGGCCTCCACATATTGGATCACGGTGTCGATAATTGTTGGCAACTCCTTGAGCTTCTCCATCTTTCTTTCAATATCAACTAAATCTTTGAGTTTTTTGTCGAGTTGGAGGAGAGAAACCAGCCTCTGGCCGAGGAAGCCAGCCGCAGAAATCGCCAAAGGTTCCATAGCTATGCCTGCGAGTTGGAACGATGGGCGAGTTGTTTGTTTGCTGTGGATGTGGCTGCAGCTAACGTTGGAGGAAGAGGGGAGGAGGGGAAAGGAGAAGCAATAGCAAAAGCACAAGCACAAGATTGAGAGGAAAGGAGAAGCAATCATTGGCGGCCGACGACTCCCTTCAGTCTTTCTTTTTAATAGATATTAAATCGATCATTATTAATGCCAAAATATTCCTAAATTTTTTATTTTATTAGAAATCACTTTTTATTTTATACTTTCAAATTACCATTTAAATCGAGCATTTATTGATGAAAGTGAAAACCTGTGATCTGAAATTTTTTAAATTTTAAATTATTTTTAAAGATAAATAAAATTATTAAAAAATTAAAGAGAAAAAAAATTTAACTATGATCAAATAATTCACTTGAATTTTAATGTGGTCAATTCCGACGGCTAGCCCAATATTTTAATTAATTTATAAATTCAACTAATTTAATCGCTTGCTAAAAAAAAAATCAATAAATAAAATGAGTAGAAAAGGCAGGTATTACACGTCCACAATCAATTTTTATTTAAATAAGATGAAAGTATAATTGGAGGGAAAATATAAATATTTTTTCAATCCTTTTTCTCTTTATTAAAAAAAATTAAGAGAAAAGCAAATAAGCAATGTCTTTTTTTTTTTTTTGTTATTATATCTAATGGAGTTAGAGATGTTAGATTAGATTACACTCATTTCAATTTTGATGGACTTATAAGATTATAAGGAGTTCGAATATGATATCCATTGTTTATTTAAATTTCTCTAAATATATTAAAATGTTATTAAAATCAACTAAACCTTATAAAATGTTATTTATATGTTATGCATGCTTTTGTAAAAAAGAGAAGAAAGAGAAAAGAGGAGAGGAAAAATAATTCAGGGGATTACTAATTCAAGATGTTAAAAACTCACTATCCAATCTCCTTCAAGTGGAGAAGTCTCTTACAACAGTTAAAACACTCAGTTACAAGACTACTTTCAGTTTATTTATCCGGGTTTCAACTGGATTATATTTCATATTTTTATTCATAGCATGCTTCACAAGTGCATTATTGAACTCTTATCGAGAAGAAAAAATCTGTCAAACATAGAATTCATCCTCATCTCTTGCCTCTCCAATAGGCCTTTGTAGCAATCGAGAATTTAAAATATATGGATCATCAGCAATTGTGAACTCCTCCTCTAAGTCACTGTACTGCTCTGGGGAAATTCATCTTGTTGAATCTGTATATCATCAGCTAAGAACTCTTGTACATCTATATTGCATTGTAATTCCTCTAAAATCTGGATATGATGCTCTTCCTCCTCACTCCAAGTAGAATCAAAGTATTTTACAAGTGTCGTACTAGGATTTTGAACCTCATCTTCTAGGTGACTTCCTTCTTCATTTAAATCAAAGGACAAATTGCTTGTATTTCTATTTGTGTTAGCCACACCAATATACTCAAAAGTAGATTGAGTATTAGCTCTAGATAGTTCTATTATATTAGTTCCCTATTCCACAACAGAATTTTTATCAAATATATTCCATATTTCAAAGAGAATTTCATCAGCAATATGATCATCTCTGAAAAATCAATTCCAAACTAAGTTAGCAAAGTTACAATATAAGAATTAGTGGTGTTAAAATTCAAAAAGCAACCAACACTAGAGCATGTATACATACTAGATTTTCATAATTAATCAGTGGATTTTGACCAAAACACACTGATGGACCAAGGGTATTTGGATTTGAGTAAAATAGAAATCAATAGGAAGGGTTGAGCAAGGAGAAGGTAGATATGGTGTCAAACCTTGGTTCTAACCACTATCAATTAAGGTATTGTGTCATGTCATTTGGCACAGAGGAGTGCAACTGTTGGATTTCAATCACCTTCTCCAAGTGGAGTTTAAATTAACAAGATCAATAAAACCTAATTTTTTAGGTCAGAACTTACATTTTAAACTCAATTTACAAGCCTATATGTTATTCATGTAATAATTCATTATACAGTTCTTATATCAAGATTAAAAAGAGCTTGATATGACACCATATCAGGACCAACTTGGGCCTGATATGCTCCCATATCAGGACCAGCATGAGCCTGATATGCTCCCATATCAGGACCAACATGAGCCTGATATGACACTACATCAGGCACACTGGTAGACCTGATATGTTTCCATATTAGGCCCACGTTCTGACTGAAATGTATCGTAAGATTCGATCGCCTCTAGACATATCTAAATCAATAATAGACGATGTCGTTTGAGTCCTTGAAGCATGAGAAAGCAACATGAATTGATTTGGGTGCAATCTGACATCTCTAGGTCCATTAGTGGGTTTTGACCAAAATCCACTGATGGATCTAGAGAAGTTAGATTTCACCAAAATATCGATCAATGGGAAGGGTTGAGTGAGTAGAAGGTAGATATGGTGTCAAACCTAGGTTCTAACTACTGTCAATGAAATTTTTGTGTCATTCCATTTGACACGGAATAGTGCACTTGCTGGAATTCAATGAACAACACACACTTTCGAATTTTAACTTACAGTTAACTAAATTTACAACTTTATTTGTTATTCAGGAGATAATTCAACTATATAATTTTCACATCAGGATTAAAAATGGGCTGATATGGTCCAATATCAGGCTCACTGTGGGCCTGATATGGTCCAATATCAGCTAGAATGTGGGCCTGATATGGTCTAATATCAGACCCAAATTGGGCTTGATATGGTCCAATATCAAGCCCAATGTGGGTTTGATCTTTTCCATATCAGGCTCAATTTGGGCCTGATATTGGAGCATATCAGGCCTAATGTGGGCCTAATATTGGAGCATATCAGACCCAATATGTGCCTGATATTGGACCATATCAAGCCTAATGTGGGGCATGATATTGGACTATATTAGGCCCATATTTTGGTTAAAATTTATCGTAACATTATATCAGCTCCGGAGAGATCTAAATCAACAATAGATGGCATCGATGGAGTCCTTGATACATCAGAACGCCATAGGAATTGATTTGGATGGAATCTGACCTCTCTAACAGAATGGACCTAGGGTTTTTGGATATCAACATAATTACAATTTATAATAGGAAAGGTTGAGCGAGGTGAAGGTAGATATGATGTCAAACATTGGATTTGATTAAAGAATAACATCCTAGTCTTTCTTTGTTGGGTTTTTCGGGCCGCGAAAACCGCTTTTTCGCGTCGCGGAAACCCCGAAAGCCCCTAGCCAACGGATCCGTGCAAAGAAAAATTTGAAAACATACGAATACGATTTCTACCTAGATCTACACTTAGATCTACAAAAGAAAAAGGTTATACCTTTGAAGCGAAGCCCTTCGCGTTCCCGTTCGTCCAAATGGTGTCGGATCTCGAGAGTATCAAAATAGATACTCCTCTAGAAGTATCCACACGGACACGTAGGTGGAGAAAAACCACACAAAAGGGTGTACTAGCACCTTGTGTGGTTCGGCCAAGAAGGAGGAGAGGGAGAAAGGAGAAGAGCACTTGAGGAAGAAGAAGATGGAGTTACCAAATTGCTTGAAAATGAAAATGAATCTCATTCAATCCCATAAGTGGTCGGCCACATTTCCAAGATGTAACCCCCATTCTCATTAAATGTAGCTATTAAAGAGAATGACATTGTAACTCCCATGAGGTGGCACACTTTGATGATGTGGCACATCATCATTAGTCCTTCTAATGCCAAATCACTAATGATGTGGCAAATAGTCAAGTCAAACTTGACTCTTCCTCTTCTCCTCAAGTCAAGTCAAACTTGACCAAATCTCTCCCATGGTTGATCTAATCCAACCATTTGATTCAAGCCAACTTAATATAATGGATCTAATCCATTTAATTAAATTGATTCAATGAGTCATAATCTAAATTAGACTCATTAAACACATGAATCAACTTGAGTCTAACTCAATAAGCCAATTAAGATTACTCTTAATCCAATTTGATTCATCAAATGAATCTAATCCTCTTGGTTCATCATATGAACCTAATCTCCATCTAATTGTTCTTAGTGTGTGACCCTATAGGTTCTTGTAACGTTGGCAATGCCCCTAAACCCATTTAGGAGCATAAGTAATGAGCGGTATCTAGCAACACATCATTACTACCCAATGTTACAAGAATGTTGAGATCTAACATCACCTTGTGACTACTAATTGTGACTCCTCACAATATATGACAAGTGTCCTTCTATTCTAGACATCTAGATTGATTAATGTGAGGCATAGACCGTGTCATCCTCTAATCAATCTAAATCTTGAACTCCAAGTAGACTCACTAAATCAAATGAGCTCAATATCTTATATTGACTCATTTGGGCATGGTCATGTACTTCGTGGTCTCACTCTATCAAGAATACCGATGTCTCTTCCTTCATATAGGAGGGATAGATCCCATCTACATCACTCACATCCCTCCGCATAATTTGTTATATACCAGTAATCGCCTTTATAGTCCACCCAGTTACGGGTGACGTTTGACGAAATCAAAGTACATAACTCCTTATGTAGGGAATCATGGTGACTTCAGGTCTAAGGACTAATAGTCATACTAATAGCCACATGAGAAAGTATATGACACTCATATAACGATCAATGATACTTTCTCATAGCGGGTCATTCAGTATACATTCTCTAATGCATACCCATGTGTCAACTTGATATCTCTATATCCATGACTTGTGAGATCAAGTCATCGAGTTGACCTACATGTTAGTCTTATTGCATTAACATTGTCCCTGAATGTTAATACTCGACTAGGAATGATTAAGAGTAGTATTCCCTATATCATCTCACTATCGATTCAACCAATCGATTGATATAGGTAAGAACCTTCTACTCAAGGGCGTTATTATACTTAGTTTATTTGACACCAATACAAGTAAGTATAATAACCAAAAACCAAATGCCTTTATTTATATAGAATATGATACAACAAGTCCAAAAATACAATCATCAAATGATTGGCTCTAAGGCTCTAGCTAACAATCTCCCACTAGCACTAGTGCCAATCAGTGTAGGCTCTAAGCCCCAATGACCTAGTGTAACCATCATGCTTCCTCTGTGCCAAAGCCTTGGTCAAGGGATCTGCGATGTTAGCCTCTGTAGGTACTCTGCAAATCTTCACATCTCCTCTCTCGATGATCTCTCGAATGAGATGGAAGCGTCGTAGTATGTGTTTGGTCTGCTGGTGTGAGCGAGATTCCTTCGCCTGTGCTATAGCTCCATTGTTATCACAATAGAGCTCAATAGGGTCAGCAATGCTAGAAACCATCCCAAGTTCAGTGATGAACTTGCGAATCCAAATTGCCTCCTTTGCTGCCTCTATGTAGCAAAATACTCGGCCTATGTTGTAGAATCAGCTACTGTGTCCTGTTTCGAACTCTTCCAGCTGACAACACCACCATTAATGCAAAATACGAACCCCACCCTGACTACAATCGGTAATCATCATGATCGGTCTGGAAGCTGGCATCACTGTAACCCTTTACAGCTAGCTCATCATTGCCTCCATATATCAAGAAATATTCTTTAGTCCTTCTTAAGTACTTAAGAATATTCTTGACCGCTATCCAGTTGTTGGTGCAATATCCCTTAGGTCAAGGTTGACCTGGGTAACCAAGCTGAGTCTTGGTTTGGGTTTAGATGTTTGACAATAAGATATTGATTGAAGAAGAGTCAAGTAGCTCAAGGTTGACTGGATACTTGACTGGGAAGTCCTAACTGGGATGTTAGGCAAAATGAAAGTCCTGGTGAGTGAAGCCAGGCAGAAGAAAAGTCCTGGTGAGTGAAGCCAGGCAGAAGGAAGTCCTAGTGAGTGAAGCTAGGCAGATGGAAATCCTGGTGAGTGAAGCCAGGTGAAAGTCCTAGTGAGTGAAGCTAGGCAGATGGAAAACCCTGGTGAGTGAAGCCAGGTGAAAGTCCTAGTGAGTGAAGCTAGGCAGATGGAAAACCCTAGTGAGTGAAGCTAGGTGAAAGTCCTGGTGAGTGAAGCCAGGCAAGGGAAAATCCAGATGGATCAAGGATGATCGGACATCTGGTGTTGGGAAGTCCAAGTAGGTCAAAGGATTGACTGGATACTTGGCATGAAGAAATCCAAGTAGGTCAAAGGGATTGACCGGATACTTGGCACAGAGAAAAGTCCAAGTGGGTCAAAGGGATTGACCGGACACTTGGTAAGGGAGTCCTAGCAGTCAAGGGAGTGACTAGATGCTAGGCATGACATACCAACAGTCAAGGTTGACCGGATGTTGGTTTGGGAGGTTTAGGACGTGGTTTTGGACAAAACCAAGTCTTTGGATCGATCGATGGATCGATCCAGCTCGGATCGATCGCTGGATCGATCCGACAGCCCAACCGAAAAGCTCGGATCGATCCGTGGATCGATTCAGATGTCCCAATCGATCGATGGATCGATTGGGACGCCGCTGCTTCCGATAGCGCCGGATCGATCCGTGGATCGATCCAGCGTGTTTCGAGCAGGCGCTCTGGATCGATCCGTGGATCGATCCAAAGCCTCCCCGATCGATTGAGAACATTCGAATCGATCGGGATCTGACCGTTGGCGTCGTTTATAGCTGCAGGCGTTCGATGGCTGCGGCAAGAACTTCTCCGATTCACTCCAGAGCTCTTGCCAACTCCTCCACAGCACTCACAAAGCTCAGATCGCCAGTTCTTGAAGGATCTTGGAAGCTCTCCAAGTCAAGAGGCGGATCAAAGCCAAGAAGAGAAGCTAGGGTTAGGGTTTTGTACTCATTGTAAGCTTGTATTTCTTGTATCCTTTCCCTCTCTTCTTGTATTGAGTATTGTAGGGCTTCTCCGCCCTTGGTAGTTACCACAAAGGAGAGTTTTATTTAGTGGAGGGTGTGTGTGTTGGTGTGGATCCTTGGATTAGTCACCTCTTGTGAGGTGGATACCAAGTAAAACCAACCGTGTTAGCGTTGTGTGTTTGTTTCTGTATTTTCCGCTGCACATCTTTGAAGGAACAAGCAACGCCGAGCACCGAGCGAACGCGACGAGCTATTCACCCCCCCTCTAGCTACTTTTGGTCCTAACACCAGTGACTTTCACCTAGATCTGACTGGTATCTGCTCGTCATGCTCAAAACATACGAGACATCAGGTCGAGTACATAGCATGACGTACATAATAGATCCTATGGCTGAAGCATAAGGGATCTGATCCATGCGATCTCTCTCCTCTCTAGAAGAGGGACATTGAGTCTTCGAAAGACTCACGCCATGTGACATCGGCAGAAATCCTTTCTTGGAGTTCTGCATGGCAAACCGAAGGAGTACCTTGTCAATGTATGTACTCTGACTTAGGCCAAACAATCTCTTAGATCTATCTCTATAGATCTGTATCCCTAGAATGCGGGATGGTTCACCTAAGTCCTTCATTGAGAAACGAGTCCCTAGCCAAGTCTTGACAGACTGTAGCAAAGGGATGTCCTTCCCAATGAGAAGTATGTCATCCACATACAATATGAGAAAGACAACTATGTCCCCTACAACCTTCTTGTAGACACAAGGTTCATCTTCGTTCTTGATGAAACCAAACTATTTGATTACATCATCGAATCGAAGATTCCAGCTCTGAGAAGCTTGTTTTAGTCCATAAATGGACCTATGCAGCTTGCATACTCTGCTAGTATGCTGTGGATCTACAAAACCCTCAAGTTGTGTCATGTACACATCCTCGAGTAGGTTTCCATTCAGAAACACGGTTTTGACATCCATCTGCCAGATCTCGTAATCGTGGTAAGCTGCAATAGCAAGCATGATCCGAATGGACTTAAACATCGCTACTGGAGAAAAGGTTTCATCATAGTCAATACCATGAATCTGCTTGAAACATTTAGCTACCAAGCGACCCTTATAGATAAGTCCATCCATGTTAGTCTTTCTCTTAAAGACCCACTTACACCCTATGAGTTTTACCCTTCAGGTGGATCAACCAAAGTCCATACTTGGTTGGTGTACATGGATTCCATCTCGGATCTCATGGCCTCTAGCAATTTCTCGGAATCTGGTCTCATCACAGCTTCTTGATAGGTGGTAGGCTCATCCTCTATGAGCACAACGTCATCATGTTCAGACAAGAGAAATGAGTATCTCTCAGGCTGACGACGTACCCTATCAGACCTGCGAAGAGGTATGTCTACTTGAACTGGTTGTTGTTCCTCAACTCCTTGTGGAACAACATCATCCACAATACTTTGTGGTTCCAGTTCAACTTCTATCGAGGCATCAGTGCTATTGTTCGCATCTTGAACTTCTTCAAGATCGAACGTGCTCCCACTAGTCTTTCTAGAAACAAAGTCCCTTTCTAGAAAGACCCTAGTCTTTGCCATAACTACCTTGTGCTGACTGGGAATGTAGAAGTAATATCCCTTAGTTTCCTTGGGATATCCAATAAAGTAGCACTTGTCGGATTTGGGTCCTAATTTGTCTGAGACTTGACGTCTAACGTAAGCCTCACAACCCCAAATCCTCATGAAAGACACCTGGGCATCTCTCCCAGTCCATATCCTATATGGTGTCTTTATCACGACCTTGGATGGAACTCGGTTGAGTATAAAAGCTGCCGTGTCTAGAGCATAACCCCAAAGGTATGTCGGAAGATCTGTGTGACTCATCATAGATCGTACCATATCTAATAAGGTACGATTTCTCCTTTCGGATACACCATTCCACTGTGGTGTCCAGGAGGAGTGAGTTGGGATAGGATCCCACACTCAGCTAGATAGTCACGAAACTCATGGCTAAGGTATTCTCCACCTTGATCTCATCGAAGTATCTTAATACTCTTGCCAAGCTGGTTCTGTATTTCATTCTTGAATTCTTTGAACTTTTCAAAGGATTCAGACTTATGTGTCATCAAGTACACATAACCATATCTACTGAAGTCATCAGTAAATGTGATGAAGTATTTATAACCGCCTCTAGCAGCGACATTGAAAGGGCCACATACATCACTATGTATGAGTCCTAACAAATCAGTCGCTCTTTCGCTGTGCCCACTAAAGGGAGTCTTGGTCATCTTGCCTAGTAGGCATGACTCGCACGTCTCATAAGATTCAAAATCAAATGAGTCCAGCAAACCATCCTTATGGAGCTGGGATAAGTGCTTGTCATTAATATGACCTAAGTGACAGTGCCAGAGATAGGTTTGGTTCAGGTCATTTGTCTTGAACCTCTTGGTATTTATGTTATAGATAGGGCTTTCAAGGTCTAGAATATAGAGTCCATTTATCAGAGGTGCACTACAATAGAACATATCGTTTAAATAGACGGAACAACATTTGTTCTTTATTGTAAACGAGAAACCTTTCTTGTCCAAACAAGAAACTGATATAATGTTCTTAGTTAATGCAGGCACATAACAACAATCAACTAACTCTAGTACAAGCCCAGAGGGCAGAGATAGAAAGTAAGTCCCTACAGCAACAGCAGCAACCCGTGCTCTATTGCCTACTCGTAGGTCCACCTCGCCCTTTGTCAATGCCCTGCTATTTCTCAGCCCCTTCACATTAGTACAAATGTGAAAAGCACATCCAGTATCTAATACCCATGATGTAGAAATAGATAGATTGACTTCTATAACATATATACCTGAAGTGGAAGTCTCACTTCACTTCTTCTTAAGATCCTCTAAGTATACCTTGCAGTTCCTCTTCCAGTGCCCGGTCTGACCGCAGTGGAAGCAGGTAACATCCTTGGCGACCCCTCCTTTAGGCTTCAGTGCCTTGCCTTTGCCCTTGGCTTGGGACTTTCCCTTGCCTTTGGGCTTGCCCTTGCCCTTATGTTTCTGAACCATCAGAACAGTGTTGGGCTTAGCCTTCTTAAGGTTCAGCTCAGCAGGTTATCAATTTCGTTCATATTGTAGTTTAGAATGAATTGACTGTAGCTATCTAGCAAGGATTGCAAGATCAAGTCAGTGGCCAGCTCTTGGCCAAGTGGGAACCCCAACCTTTGTAGGTTCTCTATGTACCCAATCATTTTGAGTACATATGGGCCTATAGGAGCCCCGTCTGACATCTTGCACTGAAACAGTGCCCTTGAGATCTCAAATCTATCATGCCTCACTTGTCCTTGATACAGTTGACGAAGATGTTCAACCATATCGTAAGCGCCCATTAACTCGTGTTGCTTCTGAAGCTCAGAGTTCATGGTCGCGAGCATTAGACAGGACACATCTAATGCGTCATCTTGATGCTTCTTGTAAGCATCTTTGTCAGCTCGCGGGGCATTGACAGGAGGAGCCTCTGGAATGGGCTGCTCCAGAACATACAGTTTACGTTCTTGGGTGAGAACTATTCTCAAGTTCCTGTACCAGTGCAGGAATTTTGCTCCGTTGAGCTTGTCCTTCTTGAGGACAGATCGCAGGGAGAAGGTGTTCGTATTCGACGTCATGGTAATCTACAACAGAAAATGCAGAAATAAATATCATATTCTTAATCATTTAATTAGGCCTTTAACTAAATGATGCTCCCACTGAATTCTATAATTCATGTGGGACAAGATCCACATCATACTAATCCTTGAGTTAGCTTTGGCTAATACGCCCAAGACTTAGTATGATCGGTAGGTAACGATTACCAATTACATCTCTATGCAACTCTTGTTTATAGGATCAAGATCCGCATTGATATTAAAACTCGAGTTAGCTTTGGCTAATACGCCCGAGAATTAATATAAACGTGATTTTGTCCAACCTTTCCAACCGTTGGAAGAATGTCTATAGTTGTACTCGATCCAACCGAGTTAACTAGTTACTCAATCTAATTGAGTTGTACTCACCCATGCGTTGATAGGCGGGACCAAGATTGTCCCTCCGTACCCTACCAAGATAGTATGTGTTGCTCTGCTTTGGCAGATTCAACAACAACATGCGATCGAGGTAGTGGTAGGTATCACGGCACGGTAGACATTAGAGTTGACGTGATTTAGATCTAATCTAAACGTCGATGTTGTATCATATACACGATATAGATCTAATCTAATCGATAGGGTGCATCTTGTACACGATGTAGATCTAATCTAATCGTAAGGGTGCATCTTGTGCACGATTTAGATCTAATCTTAATCGTTAGGCACTAATTAATTACTTAATTAAACATGCATCACATACACAAGTAATTAACTAAATTTTGTGATTATGTCATGACCCTACTACGATCTTCTCAAGCCAATGAGAAGATCAGATGGTCAACCTAAGGTCAACAACTTCTTAAGCGCCTTCCTTTTGACCACCTTGTGTTGCTCGCGCCTTCCTCGTAACTCCGTCTTGAGTGGACCTTCCACCGCTTCAAATTTTGTACATTACATTTTTGAAACTTGAGTTACATTCGAGTCTAAACTAATTTACAACAAGAATAAAAGAGAAAGGCACGACGCGCAGGTCACGAAAAATAAAAATACAACACGCACATCACATCACGGCACGCAGGCCGTATTATGAATTACAACACAAATTATCGAATCGAATTGGGTCTTTGGGCCATGACTATCACAAAAATAATATATAATTTGAAATTATATATTTCTATAATTTTCTGTAATTTTTTCTATAATTTTTACAATTTTTACGAGTACAATTTCCTAGCGGTTCCGTTTAGCGATTTTCGGGCGCAATCGCGGAACGAATCCCCTTGCGGGGCCAGGGGCAGCGCCCCTACCTGCGATTTAACCATCGCGAGGGTTCCTTTGCGATCTAACAGCGCCTTAGCCCGTTGTCCCAAAAAGTTTTGGGGCGAAACTTAGCCGTTTTGGGAAAAACTTCTCGGTAGTCGAAGCCTACAAGTGCCGAAACACTTGTGCTTCGCTTCTACGAGAAAAATACCCTTAAAAACTATAAAAATCATAAATTTACAGAATATTACAGAACTGAAAAATTTTCATAAAACACAAAATAAACTCGTATTCGTCTTCGCACGTGGCTCTGATACCACTGTTGGGTTTTTCGGGCCGCGAAAACCGCTTTTTCGCGTCGCGGAAATCCCGAAAGCCCCTAGCCAACGGATCCGTGCAAAGAAAAATTTGAAAACATACGAATACGAGTTTCTACCTAGATCTACACTTAGATCTACAAAAGAAAAAGGTTATACCTTTGAAGTGAAGCCCTTCGCGTTCCCGCTCGTCCAAATGGTGCCGGATCTCGAGAGTATCAAAATAGATACTACTCTAGAAGTATCCATACGGACACGTAGGTGGAGAAAAACCACACAAAAGGGTGTGCTAGCACCTTGTGTGGTTCGGCCAAGAAGGAGGAGAGGGAGAAAGGAGAAGAGCACTTGAGAAAGGAGAAGAGCACTTGAGGAAGAAGATGGAGTTACCAAATTGCTTGAAAATGAAAATGAATCTCATTCAATCCCATAAGTGGCCGGCCACATTTCCAAGATGTAACCCCTATTCTCATTAAATGTAGCTATTAAAGAGAATGACATTGTAACTCCCATGAGGTGACACACTTTGATGATGTGGCACATCATCATTAGTCCTTCTAATGCCAAATCACTAATGATGTGGCAAATAGTCAAGTCAAACTTGACTCTTCCTCTTCTCCTCAAGTCAAGTCAAACTTGACCAAATCTCTCCCATGGTTGATCTAATCCAACCATTTGATTCAAGCCAACTTAATATAATGGATCTAATCCATTTAATTAAATTGATTCAATGAGTCATAATCTAAATTAGACTCATTAAACACATGAATCAACTTGAGTCTAACTCAATAAGCCCAATTAGGATTACTCTTAATCCAATTTGATTCATCAAATGAATCTAATCCTCTTGGTTCATCATATGAACCTAATCTCCATCTAATTGTCCTTAGTGTGTGACCCTATAGGTTCTTGTAACGTTGGCAATGCCCCTAAACCCATTTAGGAGCATAAGTAATGAGCGGTATCTAGCAACACATCATTACTACCCAATGTTACAAGAATGTTGAGATCCAACATCACCTTGAGACTGTTGGAGTGTATACTGAAAGTCTAAGCTTTTGTAAACATTTATTTTGAATAAAGAATCACATTTGGTCAAATTGTCTACATTTAGTTGTAGTTGTTCAATTAATTTATATTGTAAATAACATAGTATGTGGTGCTACATACAGAAGATGATGTTATCAGTACCTTATAAATTATAAATAGTAGCTCACGACCAAAATGGAAAGGAACAAACCATTGGAAGGTCGTAGTGTAATTAGGAATTAGTTTATCTTGACTATATAATTACACTAGTACACTTAGAGTGTATTGAGTAGGACCATTTGAGGTTGTTCCTTTTATATTGACTTTATAAAGGAACAAATACCTCAGTTATTATGGAAGTGTGTGCTCTTAATCCTAATATAATAACAAGCACATATATTTAATATTTATTTCTTTAATTTATCAAAGGGTGAGATTTAGTTCGATAAATTAATAAGCTCGATAAGTTGGAAAATGATATTACTTATAGTATGTGTTGTTGATTATAGAAGGAAACTGTGTCCTAGAGATACTAGGTTGATAATGTCCCCAAGAGGAGCTCATAAGGATTGCCATGTTAAACCCTGCAGGTGGACTTAGTCCGACATGATGATAAGGTTGAGTGGTACTACTCTTGGACTAAGATATTAATTAAATGAGTTGTCAGTAACTCACTTAATTAGTGGACATTCGATATCTTAAACAGAGGGAGACTAACACACTCATAATAAGAAGGAGCCCAAAAATGTAATTTGGGATTGGTGCGGTAGTTCAATGATAGTTCTCTAGTGGAATAAATTATTATTGATAAAATTAAGTTGTGTGTTCAGGGCGAACACGGGATGCTTAATTTTATCGGGAGACCAAAACCAATTCCTCCTCTCGGTCCCTATCGTAGCCTCTTATTTATAGAATACTATACCCACCTATACCCACCTTCTATACCCACCTAAAGGGGGTCGGCCAAGCTAGCTTGGGAATCAAGCTAGCATGGTTTAGGGTGGCCGGCCCTAGCTTGAACCCAAGCTAGAGAGGGCCGGCCATAATTAAATTAAAAAGAATTTTAATTTTAATTTTTATTATGTGGAAGATATAATTTATTAAAGAGAATTAAAATTAAAATATCTCTCTTAAAAAGGATCTACAAAAGATTAAAGAAAGAGATTAGATCTCTTTCCTTATTTGTAGATTGGAGAGATATTTTATTTTCTCTTTAAAAATTATTCACATGTTGAAAAATTAAAATTATAGAAATTTCTTTTTATCAACCATGAAGGGATTTTTGAAGAGAAATTTTATTTTTAAAATTTTCGGAAACAAATTAGGAAGTTTTAATTTGTTGATTGAAACTTGTCTAATTTGCTTCTCTATGATGTGACCGGCCAATATAAGTTTAATTGGGAAATTTTATTTTATTTTTCTCAATTAAATCATGTCAAGGAAATTAAAGAAATTTTATTGTAATTAAATTTCCTAATTTACCAAGGCTAAGGAATATAAAAGAAAGAGTTGGGGTGCCTTCTTGAGTTACAACCTCTATTATTTTTCTCCCTCTCTTATTCCTTGGTGTGGCCGGCCAACCTCTCTTCCCCTCTTCTTTGTGGTGGCCGAACCTTTCTCTTGGCTTGGAGCTCTTGTGGTGGCCGGATACTACTTGGAGAAGAAGAAGAAGAATGAGAGAAAGCTTGCATCCCTTGGAGCTTGGTTGGTATTTTTTCTTCTTCCTTGGTGAAGCTTTCTTGTTTTGGCCGAACCTATCTAGGAGGAGAAGAAGGTGTTTGGTGGTTTCTCATCTCGGAAGATCGTTGCCCACACAACGTCCGAGGTTAGAAGAGGAATACGGTAGAAGATCAAGAGGTCTTTCTAAAAGGTATAACTAGTAATTTTTTTTCCGCATCATACTAGTTATTTTTGGAAATAATACCAAATACAAGAGGCTTACGATTCTAGGATTTCGAATATGTTTTTCGATATTGTGTTCTTTTGTTTTTTTTCTTTTCCTTGTGATTTGATTGTTCCTTTCGGTTAACCTAAAGTTATTTTAGGAAATTAAATATTAGCTTTCCATAAAAGGTTTTGTCTAGTCGGTGGTGGTTGTTCCCATATCCAAGAAGGTCATGTGCCTCGCCACGTCAGTACTGGGATCCAATTATGGAAATTAATATTTAATGGAATTAATAACTTAAGGTGACTTGGGTCGAACGTGTTAAGTTCCGCAGGAGATCTAAGTCAAAACCTAAAAGAACAAATAGATTAAGTTTTGGATCAAACGTGTTAAGTTCCGCAGGCGATCCAAAATTTAATTTAAAAGAACACATGGTAGCTAGGAAAAGGTTCAGACCTTTGTACAAAATTTTTGTACAATGGAACCTCTAGGTTTTCCGAGTAGCAACCAACAGTGACTACTAATTGTGACTCCTCACAATATATGACAAGTGTCCTTCTATCCTAGACATCTAGATTGATTAATGTGAGACATAGACCGTGTCATCCTCTAATCAATCTAAATCTTGAACTCCAAGTAGACTCACTAAATCAAATGAGCTCAATATCTCATATTGACTCATTTGGGCATGGCCATGCACTTCGTGGTCTAACTCTATCAAGAATACTGATGTCTCTCCCGTCATATAGGAGGGATAGATCTCATCTACATCACTCACATCCCTCCGCATAATTTGTTACATACTCAGTAATCACCTTTATAGTCCACCCAGTTACGGATGACGTTTGACGAAACCAAAGTACATAACTCCTTATGTAGGGAACCATGGTGACTTCAGGTCTAAGGACTAGTAGTCATACTAATAGCCACATGAGAAAGTATATGAAACTCATATAACGATCCATGATACTTTCTCATGGCGGGTCATTCAGTGTACATTCTCTAATGCATAGTCAACTTGATATCTCTATATCCATGACTTGTGAGATCAAGTCATCGAGTTGACCTACATGCTAGTCTTATTGCATTAACATTGTCCCTGAATGTTAATACTCGACTAGGAATGATTAAGAGTAGTGTTCCCTATATCATCTCACTATCGATTCAACCAATCGATTGATATAGGTAAGAACCTTCTACTCAAGGACGTTATTATACTTAGTTTATTTGACACCAATACAAGTAAGTATAATAACAAAAAACCAAATGTCTTTATTTATATAGAATATGATACAACAAGTCCAAAAATACAATCATCAAATGATTGGCTCTAGGGCTCTAGTTAACATTCTTTATATTACAGACCAATTTGTAGCAAATATTATACGTACATAACTAAATTGTATCTCTCTTCTTCTACCAAATGTAGTCTTGCTTAAAATTTATCCTTCCACGTTGATTTTCTTCAAAGCAGTAATCCTTTGAAGTAACACTCTTTAATGCCTTTTTAGTGCCTTACGACCACATCCAGGCTCTCTACTTACTCTATTGCAATCCACCGCATAAATACAAGAAGAGATATAACAAAGCAGGAAGAGGTTCGTGTTGAAATTGTCAATATAAGGACATGAAGAGGAAAGAGAGAGATAAGGTGAGACATATGATTAGGTGGCATGCATCCGAACCATATAAATAATTTTTGATTTAAATATCTTAAATTGTGGCTCGAATGCATTGAAAAACGACATCCGGAGGAGAGTTTTAGGAAGTTTGCGGGACGGATAAGAAGGGAATGATACTATTAGTGCTTGATAAATAAAGAAATTTGGCTACTTTTAGTAAAAAAAATCGTTGATTCTAAGAAAGTCTGATAGATTTTGGCCGGTAGAAAATTTTTCTAGAACTAGAATTAATTAATTTAAGAGAACGGATACTGAATTATTAAAACAAACATTTATGAAAATTTATTTGTAAAATCAGATTTTATAAAATAAATAAAAGAAACTTTGTTTTATCTTAATATATGGAGAAGGAAAAGTATAAAAAATTTTATTTGACTTGACCATTTGAATTAAAATAGACGATTTTTTTAAACTTTTATGTTTCTTTTTGGTATTTTTTTTCTCAAAGGGGATTTTTATTTAGTGCCACGCGAGAATAGTCTTTATAAAAAAATCACTGTTAAATCATATTTTTCTTCTAGATAATAATAATCATGTGGTACCATTAATGAATTAGGATTAAGTGAGTTTCCATAATATTATTTATCAGTTATAAATGTAGCTAGAAACTCCTCCACAGTCTCTTCAAACACTAGCATAAAAGGAAGTCCTCGTGAATTGACAAAGTTGGTACTTGTTGCACGAGTATTTATTCCAATAAATTTTAGAATCAATTTCTAATAAATATAAAATATCTAGTGTGTCACTATTGTTTATGCAAAAGACAACATAAAAGGTAAGAGCTTCTTGTCCTCGCTTGGAATGGATTTTCTTTTATCAAAATATTGTTTAGTCTCATAAATTCATTTTAATTAACGTTATATATATTTTTTTAATGTATTTTGTGAGGATTTCATTTTAGGTAATTAATTTTAATTATTATTTTTGGATGGTAGGTAGGCGATGAGTATAAAGAATGATGAATCACTCGCTTAAGTAGACTGATCGCAAATGACAACATCTTCTTTAAGTGAATCTTGTTCTGTCTTGACGACTATCCAATCAGGGACGGAGTCAAGGTGGGGTGATTGTGATGACTACCCCTCAACCTTTTAGTGTAAGAGACGTAGGGGGTATAGAAATGGATGAAGAGTGAGGAGCGAATTGAGAGCAATGGCACGACCACCTCTTCTCAACGAAAATACACATCTTTCACTTATTCTAATATGAAATTTCTAACTCATTCCTACATCCAATGATTGTCGGAGCCTCTCATTTTAGTTTCTCTTTCTCTTGCTCCCCAATATGAAATTCCTCCCATTTAAGTTTCTCTTTTTCTTGAATTGTTTTACTAAAAACTTTAAAGTTTGATGATTATTATTAAGTTTGGATTGTGTTTGGTAATCTTTTAAGTTTGATTTGTTTTGCGAAGTTTCCTTTATTTTTTGTTGACTCGTGCAGTCTAGATGACCCCATCAATCCATCTGGATCAATCAAATTGGGTGATTGAATCGGGCCAATTGGTTTAGTTAATTGATTCCATTAAGCTAATTAAGTTCATCAATTCAATGAGATCGGTTAATGGCTGATGCTACACACACAAGACAGTAAGAGTAGTGAAAAAAAATAATTCAAAAATGATTTTATTTTTAAAATAATTCCACAGCGAATCACAGATCTTTTGTTTTCAACAATTCTAATTCTAATTATGCACAAAGTAGATTTAAAAGAAGTATTTAACAAAACACCAGACAACCAGTCCAAGAGCTAGCGCGTAGAACGAATTGCTCTGCTTCCTCGCTGTCAGTTGCAATTATATCTCTGTGGACAAATTTGAACACTACTTCGTTATTTTTTTTAAATAAATAAGAAAGAAACAGATTATATTGTATCTTACCTCTCCATCTTGTGGGATTGATTTTGAAGAACTTATCAAACGGACCACAACGTTGAGCTTCGTCTAGTAAGACATTATAATGGAGATAATTAAATTATTAGTAAATTAGCAAGAGCAGTTGATTACACAACAAAAACAATATCAACAATAAAAAAACTCAATAATTACATTGAGGCAATAAAACGTCTATCAAACTTAATGATGGGATAAAATCATAATATCATACATATAAAACTCAAGCAATGTAAAATCATTTCACAGCTAATAAAACAATATTTTTTTCTTGGGAAAAGAAATAAGATGAGAATGAAATAGGATTATGCATTCTGTATGTTGTTATTCATGAAAATGAGATAAATATTTTTCTCTTTTTCTACATTTGGTTTGTATTAATTGCCTAAATAATAGATTTTATTTTTGAAAATAACAAATCTGCTTGACTGCAATAATAATTACTTAAGTTTGAGTAAAAGGAATAATTATCTTTTTCTTTGTCAATCTTTGAATTTTCAACAAATGATTTCTATTGTACCTCTTGTAGAAATACCAATACGTGGCACATGTGAAATGTTCGGCCAATCTTCGCCTGTCTCCCTTTTGCATCTTCTTTTCAGTTGTAGGCAACACCCATCAATCCGCAAAAAGTTCAGCGAACGAAGGTCCTGTAGACCCCTTGGAAGCGATCCTAATTGGGGACAGTTGCAAATCCATAGCATACGAAGTGATCCGAGATATTGTAACCATTCAGGTAAGATCGTGAGGTTGGGGATATCATATATGTCTAGAATTTCTAGCACACTGGTCGATGGTGCTGTTGTCATCAAGGATTCCAATTCATCACAACAGCAAATACTTAAGCTTGCCCTAATGCATCCTAGTATCGCAGGTCCATAAGAAGTATCATGTGAACCACTTATCCTCAATTGTTGGAGCGTATGTAAGTGTTGTAGTTGCCCAAGTAAATTCACATTCTTGCCACAAATCTGAATGTCGAACTCATGCACTGAATTCAGGATTTGTACAATGAGTGAACCATTGTTAGGAGCTAGTGTGTTGTTGTCAGGATTTTTTAAACAGAGATATCGAAGAGCACCAAGACGTCCCATTTCTAACGGGAAGGATGTCAAATTGTTACATTTCTTGATGGACAATGAGTGAACCATTGTTAGGAGCTGCATTTCATCCATAGGTAGAAATTGGAGTTCATTGCAGCTTAGAATTTCCAATCTCATTAAGGATGTGAGATTTCTTAAGCAGCCACTTGGAAGAGATGTCATGCCCTTCATGCCTACCAGTATGAGATGAGAAAGAGAAGTCATTCTTCTGACACATGAGACTAGGCTCTCACTGCAGTTATCGAGATTAAGAAATTCAATTGTTGGAAACCTTGGCACGGCTTTCAGTTTTGGACAATGGCGAATCTTCAGGGTCTTCAGCAAAGGGAACGACTTATCGGCATCATCAGATTCTGACCATTCCTCTAAATTACGCATCCATTCTAACTGCAATTCTTGGAGGGAAGGAAAGCCTCTAATTGGTCCGTGCCCATGGAATTCTGCACCCAAGTGTTTCACGCCATCTATATCATCTAGGACAAGCTTTCTAAGAAATTGGAGATTTCCAAAATGAGGAATATGCTCACAAAAATTGCAATCACGGAGAATAATTTCAACCAAATTTAGTAACTGTGACTCCATCAACCATGTTGGAAATTGTCGGCTCCCGTAATCCAATATCTGCAACTTCTTTAAATTCATGTTGGGGCAAAGATCATCCAGCATACTCATGTCATTAGTTTCCGAACAATTAAAGGATAAGGATAATTCATTAAAAATTTTATTCTTTAAAATTTTTCTTCCACCACAAGAATAATTACTGGAATTCTTGGAAAATTTGATTCTCATGTTTCCATGAAGCTTCAAATCCTCAAGTTCGGTAATTGAACATGAACCATTTCTATTATCATCGCTAACATAGCATGATAAACTTCGAAGACTAGTCAGTCGTGATAACCCAAGGGGCATGTGAGTCAAATCACGACAATCGCAATGAAGATACTCAAGACTTTGCATATTCCTTAATTTTTTTGGCAACTGTTGAAGGGGATTCTCAATGAGACTGAGATATCGCAAATTCTGGAGAAGAGTAATGGCATCAGGTAGAAATTTAATCCTATTACCAGATAATGTGAGGTACCTCAAAAGTATCAAATTTCCAATTGATGTTGGCACCTCTTTGATGTAATTGTTACTTAAATCTAACACCCGCAATAATTTCAACTTTGAGAAGACAAACTGAAGCAGATGGGCCTTCTTAAATGAAAGACAAGATCTCAATGATAAGGTGCGCAAGTACAACGGCATCTTGAATAAAGAAGTGTTTGAAATTTCTTCATATTTTAGCCATATATGGTATGTTCTCTTTTGAATATCCTTTTTCCCATCATCGACGTCATTGTAAAATTCATCTTCAGATATTGATCGTGCTAGGTCATGCATTAAATCATGCATTGTGCACTCGGTTACATGACGACCATCATCATCGCACTTCTCGGAAGGTGCCAAGAGAAAGAATGACCTCAGTACTAGATCATCAAAGATGCGGTTGCCATCTGTTTCAGCATTAAAATTCCCTTCTGAACATACGAAACTATTTGCTGTCCACAGCTGAATCAACTCATCCTTTTTCATCACGTAATTCTTTGGGAATAGGGAGCCAAATGCAAAGCACTTCTTTGACCGCAGAGGGAGAGCGTCGTAGCTCAACTTGAGCACAGCTAAGAATTTCTCGCCCTCATCACCGAGCTGCCATACTTCACTGTTCAATACCGAGGACCAATAAGTTTCGTCTCGAGTGCTATGGAGCAAGCTGCCAAGAGATTTGGCAGCCAAGGGCACACCACCACATTTCTCAACAATCTTTCCACCGATTTCCATCAAATTCTCATTTGGTTCTTCGTCTCCAAAAGCAAATTGTTGAAACAAGGACAAACAATCATCCCGGGGCAACTGCTGTATTTGGTGGGTGTTGAATGAGCCCATGATCGAAGAGACCTTTGGACTACGGGTAGTCACTAAAACTTTACTTCCTCTTGCCCCACATGTTAAGACTGCTTCCAGTGCCGTCCACTGTGATTTATCTTCATTCCATACATCATCCAACACGAGCAGAAATCTCTTCTCTGATAAGGCCTTTTCTAGTTCCCTCTTCACTAACTCTGGTTCTGAGATGCTGACCGGTGCACCAGTAGCCAGTTCTAAAATAGATTTCATTATCTTGGTAGGATCAAATTCTGCTCCAACAACTTTCCAGTACGTGTTAAGCTTTCCAAAATGAGCTTTGACCCTCTCATCATTGAAAACATGACGAGCAAGTGTAGTCTTTCCCAGGCCACCCATCCCAACGATGGCGATGACCTTCATTGTCGTACTATTGCTGCTTCCTTCTTCATCTGTTAGCATGTTGATAATCATCTCTTTCTCTGTTTCTCTCCCTATAACAGCCAGGCTATTGTGCGAATGGAACTCTCTGTAGGCACTTTGTGAGATCCGATTAGTACCTTGTGGCAAATTTTCAAGGATGGCCTTGTCAAGCAAAATAGAATCTAGATTCTCCGTTACTGCTTTTATCATGCCACTTATCCTGCTCTTAAATACAAGTTGATTATTATTAAAAGAGAAGAAATCGCGCACCGGCCTGGAATATGCTCTTGATCTTTGCTTCCGCAATGCTTTTGTGTCGTAGTAATCCACAACATCCTCCAGATCGTAGGCCAAGTGTTTGAGGTTCCTTAGCAACTTCTTCACAGCGGCATCCCTCACAGAGCAGGCCTCCACATATTGGATCACGGTGTCGATAATTGTTGGCAACTCCTTGAGCTTCTCCATCTTTCTTTCAATATCAACTAAATCTTTGAGTTTTTTGTCGAGTTGGAGGAGAGAAACCAGCCTCTGGCCGAGGAAGCCAGCCGCAGAAATCGCCAAAGGTTCCATAGCTATGCCTGCGAGTTGTTTGTTTGCTGTGGATGTACGTGGCTGCTAACGTTGGAGGAAGAGGAGAGGAGGGGAAAGGCGAAGCAAAAGCGAAAGATGGAGGGGAAAGGCGAAGCAATCATTTGCGGACGACGAATCACTTCAGTCTTTCTTTTTAATAGATATTTCTAAATCCATCATTATTAATGTCAAAATATATCTAAATTTTTTATTTTATTAGAAATCACTTTTTATTTTATACTTTCAAATTACCATTTAAATCGATCATTTATTAATGGAAACCTGTGATTTGAAAGTTTTAAAATTTTAAATTATTTTTTAAAGATAAATAAAATTATTAAAAATTAAAGAGAAAAAATTTAACTATGATCAAATAATTCACTTGAATTTTAATGTGGTCAATACCGACGGCTAGCCCAATATTTTAATTAATTTATAAATTCAACTAATTTAGCCTCTTGCTAAAAAAAATAATCAATAAATAAAATTAATAGAAAAAGCATGTATTACACGTCCACAATCATTTTTTTTATTTAAATCAGATGAAAATATAATTGGAGGGAAAATATAAATATTTTTTCAATCCTTTTTCTCTTTATTTAAAAAAAATAAGAGAAAAACAAATAAGCAATGCTGATTTTTTTTTTTTTTTTTTTGTCATTGCATCTTTTATTTGAAAACACATATAAAAAGCTTGATAATCAATTTATTAAAGAGACGTCAAAAGAAGAATTAATATTTTCAGAAAATAAGCTCGTGATATCTATCTGACACAACATAATTGAGAGGAGAAGAATAATTGAGGAGAAAAAAAAGAAGCAATAATTTACCTTCCTTTTTAATAGATATTAATGATTGGCCTAACTTCCAGCTCAGCATGACAACGATGTGGGAAGGAAGTTTTGCTCGGTTTATTGCCTCAAAAACAATTTAATTTTAAAAAATATTTTCTATTCCTACAAAATAATTGTTTTTTATTATTTAGATATAACATTGCCTGAGAAACTTATTTACTTTAACAATTTAGAAATGTATAAAAAAATTATTCCAAAATATTTTTGACTATTCAGTAACATTTTTTTAAAAAACAAAAACTACTAAGGGTCAAATTTAATTATTTGAACAAATAAAGATATTATTACATTATTAAGATTATATCTAAAACAAAACTATTTTTTTAACTAAAAAACAAAAGTATTCTTTTAAAACTAAAAAGGCTAACCAGTACAATGCTTTAAAAAAAAATACAATTTTTTCTGTCATATATGAATATTTTACATGGAAAAAACCGATCTTTTTTAATTGACGTTGCTATATTTTTTTTATTAATTTAAAAATTCTTTAATGTCACAAAATTTGATTAATGATAAAATATTTATATTTATATTTTATTATAAAATACTCCTGATTAAAATATCTATTTTATATTTTTAAATTACCATTTAAATCGCTCATTTATGGATGAAAACCTCTAATCTAACCTTAAAACTTTCAATATCTAAATTATGTTTTAAAGATAAATAAAATTATTAAAAATTGAAAGATGAAAAAAATAGCTATCAGATTATTCACTTGAATTTTAATATACAATTCTAACAGCTACCCAATATTTTAATTAATTTGTAAATTCACTAAATCCTCCGCGTTAACCCGCTAACTCCATGATACAATCATTATCTCATTATTTCTCATTCATTAACTCAATTACACAACTACTACTTTAAATACATTGAACTTAGATAATTTAAAACCACTAACTTTCCTCATTAATTAAAATATGTCAGCTTATCAATTAACCTACTAACATACTCATATTTTATCAATAATCCCTCCCGAAAATTAAAGTTTCAATTGCAACAATCAATTTAATAAGAATTCAAATTTTAAAACTCCATACTAAGCTTTTGGAAATGCAAAAAAATATAAAAGGCTTGGTTAGCACCTATGATAATAATTTGATCCTCGCTTTTTGACCCTATAGCCCTGGATTTTTAGAAAATTTTAAGCTGAACTTTTATCATAATAAATCCGAATAGGTTCATTTTTTAAAAAAATATAATTCTGTAACAATTTTATTTAAGTATTTTATAAATCCACTTTATACCAATTGTCTTTTACTATTTACGAATATCACTTTTTTTTTTTTCAATTTTTGTAATTTCATCCTCCATAATCTTCATTTTAATTCGTTGACAGTCACTTCAAAATATTAGGGTCACAATTTGAAAACAATTTGAAAGGAGAGCAGCCACCCTCTGGCCCAGGAAGCCAGTCGCAGCAGTCGCCAAATTAAAGGTTCCATAGCTATGCCTGTGAGTTGGATCGATTCACAAGTTGTTTGTTTGCTGTGGGTGTGGCTGCTACCTTTGGAAGAGAGGAGAAAGGAGAAGCAATAATTACAGTTGATATTCGAAAATACTCCCTTAATGTTATTAGTTATGATTTTAATTAACTGTATCGCTATGATTTAAATTTTTTTATTTTATTAGGAAAATACTCCTGATTAAAATATTTATTTTACAATTTTAAATTACCATCTAAATTGCTCATTTATTAATGAAAATTTCTTACCCGATTTTTTTTAATCTTTAAATTATTTTAAAAAATAGTTATTAGATTATTCATTTTAATTTAAATGTCAATCAGCATGGACGTCTAGTTCAAGATATCAATTGATTTATAAATTCAATTAATTTAGATTCTTATTTAAAAAATAAAAAAGTGTATATATTGCACATCAACAATGATTTCTTTATCTAAACCAGATGAAAATTTAAATGAAAGAAAAAAGATAAAGATTTTTTTCAGATAAAGAGAGCTGCTGAATGTTTTTTTTCTTTCTTTTTGGTCACTTAAGCTTTTATTATAGAAAACACATATAGAAAGCTTGATCATCGCTTTATTGAAGAGAATTTAAAAGAAAAATTAGATCATAAACCAGTTGAAACCAGATCATCAATAGTGATATCTATTTTAATTAAATCACAAGCCAGCGGTCACCCAACTCATCGATAGAAGACACATAAAAAAAGCTTGATTCTCATTTCAGTAAAGAGAAGTTAAAAGAAGAATTAATATTTTAAGATCATAAACCATGTGGAAACCGGCTCATCAATCGTGATATCTATCTTAATTAAATCACAAGCCAGCAGTAACCAACTCATCTCGATAGAAGACACATATAAAAAAAACTTGATTCTCACTTCATTAAAGAGAAGTTAAAAAGAAGAATTAATATTTTAAGGTCATGCCATATTGAAGCCAGCTCGTCGATAATGATTTCTAATGCTTGAAGGCATCAATTCGGAAGACTATAATAATAATATTAAAAGACAAAGACTCTATTTATTTTTCTTAAAAAAATAGTTTTTAGATTTTTTTTTTTATATTTATTGCAGGAATCATTTTGTTTATTTTTTTTTTAAAAAATGCTATCATTTAATTTCTGTTTGTCCTTTATCCTACCTCCATGTTCGATGGATATGTCAATTTATCCAAGTCGTCTGATTAATTTAATCTATTTAGCTAGACTAATAAAGGAGATTCAGACAAGCGGAAAAAAAAAGTAAATCAAAGTAGGAGAGTTAGTTAAGATGACAGGTCATGTTAGGTAGATCGACTTATGTAGTCTAGGTGAGTGGATCAATTTGACTGAGTTGATCAAGTTGGATGATCCAGTTGGGACAAATGGTCTAATCTGATTAATTAGTTCAATTGATGAGTTGATCAGTACAATTGAGTTAACTAATTACTTTGTTGCCTCTTTCGAACTAAAAAGATGCCTCTGAAGAAATATCACAAGTATCATTACAAAAATATAATACAAAGTATAAAATATAAAGTTAAAAATGAAAAAAATGTGTTTCATTAATATCTCATAAAATGAATCCAAAAATAATGAATAATATTAAGGTTACAACAGTAATCAAATTTTATCTCACTGGGCGTCACGTCCTAGATAGTTCCTGCCAGAAGAAATTTTGACAGTATCTCTTCTATACGGGTGACAATATGAAACTTTACTACAATCCCTCCGGGCCACACAAACTTCGGCCAATACGACTAGAACAATAACAATAAAAGTAAACAAACAATCCACGCAGTTTATATTTACTCAGCCTCTGGTTGACACAACCACGCAGTTTATATTTAATTAAGCCCTACTCCACTACAACAACAGAAAACTAAACCCACAACAAAAATCCAACGCAACGGAAAACAACGGCAATAGACCAAAACTCGATAAAAATCCTCGAGTACAATCCTACATCATAAGTATATAGAAAATACATAACAAGTAAACCAAATATCCAAAACTGAAAACCCGTCACGACAGGTGGTGAGGGACTAGCGACTGGAACCTCCTGATAGCATCAACCTGAAATGGTAATAAATCAACGGGGTAAGTTCAACAACTTAGCGGGTATCAGGCTGAAATGCATAATAAGAATTAACCAAAAGTAATAAATATGTGTATAGTCTTCTAGAGTAATGGAAAATGCAAAACTGTAAGAAAAGGAAAAGCTGTACTCACCAGGATCTTCTATCAAAATAATAAAGTTGTCAGACCAAAAGTAACATGCCCTGTATGCATGTCAAACATATGCATCCACCAAATATGCAGCAAATAAAGTGCAACAAATACAAGTAATAAATGCAATCATGCATATGATGCAAATGACATGTCCTGGTCACCCCTAACGTCAGTCAGCCATCTCACACACGATGGTGAGACCGAGTGAGTAGGGCTATGACAACTGTGCACTCTACCATCACTACTTCTGATGAGTGGCCGAGTGGACAGGATGCTATCGGAGTATATCTATCCTCCTACCCCAAATCATAAGTGGGGGAGCTCAATGTTCTCATCTCCCTGAGACAATCCAGAGGAGGGATCCCTACCGACTACCACGCTACGTCACCACTACCCATGAGGGGACCAGTGGAGCTTAATAGAGCAACCTGCTACAACACACCCTGTCTGAATAAAAACCACTAACCCATGAGTGGTTGTGTGTACAGATCCATGTAACTGGTGATGTGCTCAACAATAATGGAGTCGACAATTGCTCAGCATGCAATCATACGAGATGATGCATGACACTAAGCATAAAAATCCTGACTATATCTACCTCCATAAAATATGTACCAAAAATAAATAGATCAAATAAACAAATCTAGGTACATGGGTCAGATATGGTATATATCTAGTCCGGTGTATCATAAGACATGGTATGTCACTACCTCTATGAGCATAAATAATCAAGAGGGTAATGAATGCAAAACAGGTAAGCAAAATCAAGCATGCAACATGTAACATGTAGTGATATACCGATGCAGATATGAACATAATCATTACTACTCGTTAAAATCTACTATGCATATCAAATGACAATATCTAAAGATAAGTCAAGGTACCCGCCTCTAACTGTTGATCGTTCCAACTGTCTTCAAGTTCGAGAGATCACATCCAGCTCGAATCCCTCAAACTAAATCTGCAACCCTTCGATGAAGTAACCGAATGCTGCTGTGAGAAAGTGGATCCACCAACTAACCACAACAAATCATAAGATTAGTAACCAACCTACTTGTTGCTTAATCACAACATAAGAACAAACCGACTCAACCTAACACTATCCTTAATCAACAAATCCATCACCTACTAATGCTACTGTCAATCAACATGGATAGTAAATTAATCCAATTAATCTCCTAATCAAACAAGTTCTTAAACCATGAAATCTCACCTCATTTCCTATACGCAGCCATTAGATGAAGAGATTGAGTGCTGATGTCGCAACGCTTTACTCCTCCCCAAGACTGAATCGGCTAGCATTCTCAAGCACGCCACGAACTATAGTATGCTGCCTCAAAGTGAATCACCAGTGATCGACCAGAGGGATCTAGGGCACAACAAGCAATGATCAACACCAATCGCCGATCAATGATGCATAGATCGGAAACCACTCCTATTCTATCTCACAGTCCATGAAGTTATTGCCGAAACTAGGTGGAGTCATTGACCTTGAATGTGATTACAGTGACGGAGAAAGGAGAAGAAAGAAAAGTAGAAGAAGGGACCTTGGCGTCGACTGCCCGCGTGGATGAACGACGATGTCGGTTGTCAGCACTCAGTGGAAACGACGTGAGTCGAACATATCTAGGGTTGGGTTGGCGACTCGCGGTGAAGATGCAGAGATAAAGGGAGTGCGTCTGCGAGGAGATGGCCGAGGAAGAAAAGAGAAACCGGGCCGCCGGCGCTAGGGCAGAAGGAAGAAGAAAAGTTACGACTCTCGGCCGGTGGTGGATCAAGCTTCGACAAGTGGAGGAGAAGAGGTGTCGTGGCGTCGGTTGGAGGAGGCGAAGAGGAGAAGAAGATAAGAGGGGAGAAGAAAAGAAAAGGAAAAAGAAAAAAGAAAAATAAAACTTTTCCTCGTCTAAATATGTAGCTTAACAGACTTTCCCGTGGCTTAATTATTGATCCCCTTAAACTCGTCATACGAGCTCCGAAAAATTTCCAGAAAATTTATAAAAATTTTCATAAGGTTATATTTAGATGTCATATTTTATATTCTCCCCCACTAATAAAAATTTGGTCCCCAAATTTTTGTTATTTACCATTAGCAAGTACTAGCTATAGCTAAACAGTATAAATGCTGAACGGAAATTTAACTCACATACCTCAAGTAAAAAGATGGGGGTATCAAGCTCAGATCATATCCTCGAGCTGCCAAGTAGCCTCCTCGTTAGAATGATTCTGCCATCCAACTTTAACCAGTCGGGTAGTCTTGTTCCGCAACTGATGCTCTTTGCGGTCCAAAATTCGTATTGAAACCTCCTCGTAGGTAACATCAGGCTGAATGGGAACTGGTATATCTGACAGAACATGTGCTGGGTCGACTACTTATCTCCTCAGCATAGACACATGGAACACATCATGAATGTCTGCCAGAGTCGGTGGTAGCGCCAGATGATAAGCTGCTGCTACATTCCTCTCCAAGATTTGGAAAGGCCTAATATATCGTAGAGCTAGCTTACCTCGGAGGCCAAATCTCTTCACCCCTTTCGTGAGTGAAACTCTCAGGAATACATAGTCGCCAGTAGAGAACTCCAGGGGTCTACATCTCCGATCAGCATAACTCTTCTGGTGGTCCTGCGCCTCTGACATTCTCCATCTGATAGTGCAGACCAACTCTGCCTCCTGCTGAGCTCTCTGCGGTCCTAGCAGCTGGGCCTCCCCAACCTCCTCCCAGAGGGCGGGTGTCCTACAAGGCATACCATACAATGCTTCAAACGGTGCCATCTGGATAGCCAAATGATAGCTGTTGTTGTAGGCGAATTATACCAATGGCAAGTAGTCTTCCCAGTTGCCTCCAAAATCCAAAATGCAAGACCTCAACAAATCCTCTAAAGTCTGGATGGTGCTCTCTGATTGTCTATCTGTCTGCGGATGGAAGGTTGTACTGAATCGGAGTTGTGTGCCCAAGGCCTGCTGCAGACTCTGCCAGAACCGGGATGTGAATCGTGGGTCTCTATCCGATATAATACTCATTGGAACACCATGCAATCTGATGATCTCTCGACAATACAGCTCTGCGAATCGATCTAGAGAATTGGTCTTCCGGATCGCTAAGAAGTGTACGGATTTGGTTAATCGGTCAACGACTACCCAAATCGCGTCGTGGTCTCATCGTGTCCTAGGCAATCCCACCATAAAATTCATAATGATGTGCTCCCATTTCCACTCTGGAATCGTAATCCTCTGAAGTAATCTAGCAGGTCTCAGGTGCTCAGCCTTCACCTGCTGACAGACAAGACATCTAGCTACAAATTTCGTGATGTCTTTCTGTTGGTGCGGGTAGCACTAACGGTCTAACTCAGGTTTTGATGAATGACAAATCAGGTTAAGTTAGTTTGTTGTTGTCTAACACTTTGATCGAGTGTGCAGGAGAAGTCCAGCTAGGTCGATGGGCTGACCGGATAGCTGGCACGAAGTCCAAGCGGGTCGACGGGCTGACCGGACGCTTAGGCACGGAGTCCAAGCGGGTCGATGGGCTGACCGGATGCTTAGGCACGAAGTCCAGCTAGGTCGACGGGCTGACCGGATAGCTGGCACGAAGTCCAGATGGGTCGACGGGCTGATCGGACGTCTAGCAAGTAAGTAAGGTAAGTCACTAGAGGGGAGTGACTGCGAGGACGCGTTCCCGGGAAGGGAACATTAGGCGTCGATCCAGCTTAGATCCATTTCGGATATCTAAGTCGAGATTGTGACTAGATTTCAGTCTCGGAAAGACGGAATCTAAGTCATACTCTTTTCTATTAAATCATATTACTTTGTTGAACTTTAATTGTGCTAACAATCTGTTTTATAGGATATATATATTTGCCTCGGACTAACTCTATTTTGCAGGAGGAGTTTTCTGGAAATAGGAGGTCTGGGTGCCTGGAAGGGATCCGGGCGCCCGGAGGTCCAGGCGCCCGGAAGCAAATATTATCCATGCCGAATTATCGCCACGTGGAGTTCACTGATTAGACTTGCCACGTCGTACCAGGGCTCCCGGAAGGGATCCAGGCGCCCGGAGCAGCATATAAAAGAAGCCCCAGGGGTGGAGCTTCAACATCAATTCAGAACTCTCAGATTGCTTGCTCTGCTGTTCTGCGCTCCAACGACGCTAACGAAGTTCCGACAATGCGCTCTTGTCCTTGTAGTTTTCCTTCTGTCGGTATAGCTTTGTTTTACTTTTTATTAGCATTTCTTGTACTGTCTGTGTAATTATTATTTTGAATTGCTAGTAAATTGCCCAACGAAAGTACTCACGGAGTACGGGCCTTCGAGTAGGAGTCATCACAGGTTCCGAACAAAATAAAAACACCGTGTTCATTTGTCTATTGTTTTTAATTCTGCCGCGCTTATACTCGTTATTTTTTGAATCGATATTCACCCCCCCCTCTATCGAACTCTCACGATCCAACAAGTGGTATCAGAGCAGGTACCGCTCTGATTTGGTACAACCACCAATCAGACAGGGGGTGAAATATTAACTTTTATTTTTCGATTTTCAGTTTTACGCTTAATTCCAATATGGTATTATTACCTGTTTTGGATTTTTTTTTCATTGCAATTAAATCTAAATTGGTGCAACACCAATTTAGATACTTCTATTATTTTTTCCCACACTGCTAATCCAAGACCAAGTCTTGGGATATTTTTTTGTCGTTGTTTACTTGTGTGCAGGATGTCTCAACTAGAAGGCTTCAGCACAGTACGTCCTCCACTATTCAACGAGGATGACTTTTCGTACTGGAAGAAAAGAATGGAGGTGTACCTAAAGATGGACTACGATCAATGGTTCAGCATCATAAAGGCCTACCGAGCTCCAGTCGACAACTCCGGAAATCCACTAGACCCGGAACAGTGGACTCCGGACATGAGGAAAAAGGCGTCGACGGAAAACAAAGCAATCAATACGCTACACTGCGGTCTAACTCGAGAAGAGCTGAACCGGGTCGGACCGCATCAGAACGCTAAAGAATTGTGGGACAAACTGATCGAGCTGCACGAAGGAACAAGCGACACAAAGGTAACAAAAAGAGACTTACTTTTAAATAAAATATTTAATATAAAAATACAGGAAGGGGAAATGGCAAGTCAACTGCACGCGAGGATCAAGGACATCCTCAACGGACTCCACGCGATAGGCCACCAGATGGAAAACAAAGACTTAATAAGGTACGCACTAAATGCTTTTCCACGTTATAGTTTGTGGGCATCGATCGTAGATGCCTACAAAATTTCCAAAAATTTATCTAAATTAAAGTTAGACGAGCTTTTTTGTGAGTTAAAACTACATGAACAAACTAATGCTGGAGCCGAGAAAGGTGTTGCTTTATTTGCAGGCTCCTCCAAAGAAAAGAAGAGCAAGTCTGAATCTGAAGAAGATTTCGATCAAGATTCCAAAGACGAAGAATACCTGGTGAACTTGGTAAGAAAAATGTTCACCAGGAGAAAAAGGAGCTTCAGCAAGAAGGATCTTCAAAAGATCAGTTCTCCCGCGGAACAAAAGAACGTGACTTGCTTCGGATGCAAAAAAAAGGGGCACTACAAGAATGAATGCCCAAGACTGAAGCTCGACAAACTGAAGCCGACCAAAAAGAAGGTCCTCAAAGCGACATGGGACGACTCCTCCTCGGACGAATCGGAGGTAGAAGAGCAGAAGCACCAGAGCCACCTCGCGCTGATGGCCCACGAAGCTGAAACGGAAGACGAATCGGGAGATGAATCGAAAGACGGGTCCGAACCTGAATCTAGCCACGAGTCCGTACTCGTTTCCGAAGGCCCGGATGAGGTATATTTCAATTTAAACAAAATTTTTTTAAGAAATTATTTTCTGCTTAAATAGTAAATTGGTTAAAAGAGAAAAAGAAAACAAATCACTCCTTGAGGAAAATCAAGACTTCAAGGAACAAATCAAAAATTCAAATCCAACTCAAGATCTAACACTTGAGGAGAATTCATCATTAAAATGAGAAATTAATAAGTTAAAAGAAATGCTAGAAAAATTCACTACAAGATCAAAAAATCTAGACTTAATCCTGAATAATCAAAAGACGTGTTATAATAAAACCGGACTCGGATACAAGTCAAACTCAAATAAAACTTTTAAATCATTAATAACTCAATATAAATAAACTAATCAAGCTTGGGTTCCGAAAGCGTGTTTGACCACGCAAGTAGGACTTAATCAATATTATATACCTAAAGAAAAAATATATTATATAAACTCGAATAAACCAAATCAAAAACCAAAATACAAACCTAAATAAAAAAATTCAAAATTTAAACATTTTAAAACTCAACAAAATATAAATTATCACCAAGTTAATTATAACTATAAAAGAAATAGACACAAACCTAAAATGAAAATTTAAATTAAAGGCCAATAATTCAGGGGGAGACTCCAGAATAGCTGACACCTCTAAAACTAACTTACCCGACAGGGTAACCCAAATAAACTAACCCGACAGGGTAATTAGGATTAGTTAAAAAGGGACCTAGTTTAACTTGAATCATGGTATTGGTGAAATTTTTTTGATGATAGTACGTTGGGGAAGCTTGGGCATCGCATGTCTAGAAAGATATGGCTTCAATCTGGTGCATTTGGCCAAGTGGAACCGACCGAATCTACCTTTAAATGGATCCTAACTAGTTAGACCAAGGTTTAGTACTAAGCTCCGTGGATAAGACTATTCGGAAAACCTCGAAAGGTTGGTTACTTCTAATGACGTCCAAGTGACTCACCAAGCTTAGAAGTTTATCCGAAAAATGTCTATTTGTTGAGACCAAAGCTAAATCTGAATCTAACACAAGTTAAACCAAACTCTATAATTAAATCTAATTCATCTCACAAAATTATAGGATTCCCTGATTGAAAACTTAGATCAGGTGAGATGACTAAGGATCAAAATTAAATTTTGAATTAAATTAATTAAATTAAATTTCGAATTAAATTAATTAAATTAAATTTCGAATTAAATTAGTTAAGTTAAAATTTGAATTAATCAAATTTCGAATTAAATAACTAAAATGAATTACGATTAATTTATTTTTAATTTTTAAAAATTAACTTAACTTTAAAAAAAATTATTTTAAAAATTAAATTAACTTTAGAAAATTATTTTTTAAATTAACTTTAAAAATTATTTTAAAAATTAACTTAACTTTAAAAAATTATTTTAAAAATTATTAAATTAACTTTAAAAATTATTTTAAAAATTAACTTAACTTTAAAAAATTATTTTAAAAATTAACTTAACTTTAAAAATTATTTTAAAAATTATTAAATTAACGTTAAAAATTATCTTAAAAATTAACTTAACTTTAAAAAATTATTTTAAAAATTAAATTAACTTTAGAAAATTATTTTTTAAATTAACTTTAAAAATTATTTTAAAAATTAACTTAACTTCAAAAATTATTAAATTAACTTTAAAAATTATTTTAAAAATTAACTTAACTTTAAAAAAATTATTTTAAATTAAATTAACTTTATAAAATTATTTTTTAAAATAACATTAAAAAATTATTTTAAAAATTAACTTAACTTTCAAAAATTATTTTAAAAATTAAATTAACTTTAAAAATTATTTTAAAAATTAAATTAACTTTAAAAATTATTTTAAAATTATTAAATTAACTTTAAAAAATTATTTTAATTAACTTTTAAAATTATTTTAAGTTAACTTAACTTTAAAATATTATTTTAAAAATTAAATTAACTTTAAAAAATTATTTTAAAAATTAAATTAACTTTAAAAAAATCATTTTAAAAATTAACTTAACTTTAAAAATTATTTTAAAAATTATTAAATTAACTTTAAGAAAAATCATTTTAAAAATTAACTTAACTTTAAAAATTATTTTAAAAATTATTAAATTAACTTTAAAAATTATCTTAAAAATTAACTTAACTTAAAAAAAAAAATTATTTTAAAAATTAAATTAACTTTAGAAAATTATTTTAAAAATTAACTTAACTTTAAAAAATTATTTTAAAAATTAAATTAACTTTAAAAAATTATTTTGAAAATTAAATTAACTTTAAAAATTATTTTAAAAATTATTAAATTAACTTTAAAAAATTATTTTAATTAACTTTAAAAATTATTTTAAATTAACTTAACTTTAAAAAATTATTTTAAAAATTAAATTATCTTTAAAAAAATTATTTTAAAAATTATTTTAACTTAAAAAAATCATTTTAAAAATTAAATTAACTTTACAAATTATTAAATTAACTTTAGAAAATTATTTTAATTAACTTTAAAAATTATTAACTTTAAAAAATTATTTTAAAAATTAAATTAACTTTAAAAATTATTATTATTTTAAAAATTAAATTAACTTTAAAAAAAATCTTAAAAGACTAACCTTAATTCCTACTCATTGTAGGAAACCAAGTTGATTTTGGACAGTGATTGCTCCAAACACATGACTGGAGATCACACCAAGTTCACTCAACTCACTTACAAAAGCTTAGCAACAGTTGCCTTTGGAAACAACGGCAAACTCAAGATAATTGGTATAGGTAATATTGAATTAAAAATAGATTTCATAATTACAAATGTTCTACTTGTCGAGAATTTTAAATACAATCTCCTGAGTATAAGTCAATTGTGTGATACTAGGTATAAGGTTAAATTTCTATCCACAGAGTGTTTAATCAAACATCTAGATAATCCTACTATAAGCCTAAAAGGTTTTAGAAAAGACAACATCTATGCTATCAACTTAACCACTTTTTCAATTAAGTGTTATTTAACACAAAAAGAAGAAACTTGGTTATGACATAGGAGAATGTCTCACACCAACTTTAGAAATATAAGCAAATTAAATGGACTAGTGAGAGGCTTACCAAAATTACCTAACCTAGATTCAACCATATGTAATGCTTGTCAACAAGGTAAACAAACAAAATCCACTCACAAACCAACCAATCAGCCACAAACCAACTCAATATTAAAACTTCTACATTTAGACCTTTTTGACTCCAATGGAGTTAAATCCATAAATGGAAACTTATATTGTTTAGTAATAATAGATGATTATTCTAAGTTTACTTGGGTAAAATTTTTAAAACATAAAGACGAAACTTTTGAAATATTTACAAACTTTTGCAAACAAATTGAAAACGAAAAAGATCTTAAAATTAAAAGAATTAGGAGTGACAACGGGGGAGAATTTAAAAATCATAATTTTAACAAATTCTGTCTTGAAAATGGCTACCATCACGAATTTTCGTGTCCTAAAACCCCCCAACAAAATGGAATTATAGAAAGAAAAAATAGAACCTTACTGGAAGCCTCTAGAACTATGTTAAATGAATATAACTTACCTAAATATTTTTGGGTAAAAGCTGTTAGTACAGCCTGCTATGTGCAAAATAGAACAACATTAAATAAAAGACATAATAAAACCTTCTTTGAAATATTTTATAACAAACAACCCAACATAAAATATTTTAAAGTATTTGGGTGTCCAGCCTTCATCTTAAATACTAGAGAACACTTAGGAAAATTTACCTCTAAAGTAGAAAATGAAATTTTTGTAAGATATTCTCTAAACAGTAGGGGTTACAGAATATATAATAAAATTACGTTAAAAATCGAGGAAACCACAAATGTAAAATTTGAAGAAACCCAAGGACAAACTCAACTTCAACCTATTGAAAATAATAATTCTGAAGAAACCAATCAATCCCTAGACTATGAAGAAGATGAACACACTCAAGAAAATCAACCCCCTAGAACTATAAGAGTCAACCCTAACCATCCAACTGATCAAATAATTGGTGACCCAGACCTAAGGTTTCAGACCAGATCATCCTTTAGGAACCTAAGTCAAATTTCCCTGATTTCAAAAATTAAACCCAAAACTGTAGCTGAATCCCTACTTGATCCAGATTGGATCATCGCTATGCAAGAAGAACTAGCTCAATTTGAGCGTAATGAAGTTTGGGATCTAGTACCACCACCTAAAGATAAGAAAATAATAGAAACAAAATGAGTATTTAGAAACAAATTAAGTGAAACTGGGGAAATTACTAGGAATAAGGCTAGGCTAGTTGCCAAAGGTTTCAGTCAAGTTAAAGGACTTGACTACGATGAGACCTATGCCCTAGTAGCCAGATTAGAATCCATTAGAATGTTACTAAGTTATGCAGCCCATAAGGAATTCAAACTATATCAAATGGATGTTAAGTCTGCTTTTCTCAATGGACTAATAAAAGAAAAAGTTTATGTAGGTCAGCCTCCTGGGTTTGAAAATCTAGAACACCCTGATTATGTCTTTAAGTTAAAGAAAGCATTATATGGACTTAAACAAGCACCCAGGGCATGGTATGAAAGGCTAACATCTTACTTAACATCCAAAGGATTCAACCAAGGTCAAATTGACCCAACCTTGTTTGTTAAATTACTAAATAACGACATATTTATAGCACAAATATATGTAGATGATATAATATTTGATTCAACTAACTCAGACTTTTTAGAAGAATTTATTAACCTAATGGAACAAGAATTTGAAATAAGCTTAGTAGGAAATTGACCTATTTCCTAGGATTACAAATCAAACAAACAAATGAAGGAAATTACATTTATCAACACAAATACACTAAAGAATTACTTAAAAAATTTGGAATGGAAAATACAAAAGAAATAAAAATACCTATGGCAGTAAACACAATCTTAGACAATGACCCAAATGGAAAACCAGTGGATCTAAGGTATTATAGAAGTGCAATAGGTAGTCTACTTTACTTAACCTGATATTTTATTTGCAGTTAGTATGTGTGCTAGATACCAAACCTGTGCTAAAGAATCCCATTTGACTCAAGTCAAAAGAATTTTTAGATATCTTAAGGGAACAACAAATGTAGGAATTTGGTATCCTAGGACCAATAACTTTGAATTAATAGGGTATTCTGACTCAGATTATGCTGGGTGCAAATTAGACCGCAAAAGCACAAGTGGTGGATGCCAACTACTAGGCCCATCACTTGTTAGCTGGTTTAGTAGAAAACAACACTGTGTTGCACTATCTACAACTAAGTCAGAATACATAGCCATACGAGAATGTGTAGCCCAATTATTATGGATGATGCACACTTTAAAAGATTTCAACTTAAAAATCACAAATGTAAAAGTTTTAATTGGCAATATTAGCTCAATCAATTTAACAAAAAAATTCAGTGCATCATTCAAGAACCAAACACATTGAAATCAGACACCACTTTATCAGGGATCATGTTACTAAGGGTGACATTGAGCTCAAATACATTGAGTCCAAGTCAAACTTAGCTGACATATTCACCAAACCACTCCCTGAAAGTGAATTTAGCAATTTGCGTAGAAAACTAGGAATGTGCCTAGTAGACTAGGATTTTCGAATTTCAAAAATATTTTTAAAAATGATTGTTTTCAAATTATAGGTTAAACATGTTTCATTTTCAAAACTTTCCTATTTTTAGATTTTTAAAAATATTTTTAGCCTTAGACTAGTTCAAAATCCTTAGAAAGCATGTACCCATAGGACTAGTTTTTGAGCATCTCACCAAAACCCTAGGCTTACCTTGCTTGTGTTTGACGAACATAGAAAGGGGTGAGATGTATAGGTCACTTGCCTAAGACTTAAGATGCTTATTTCTGTGCATCGATATAAGTCTGGGCGTTAAATACAAAATATACATTAATCAAGTTAAGTTTGAACTTAACTTGACTAACCAAGTGAAAGCTGCTATCTTCTGATAGAAAGTCAGTAACTAACTGGTTAGACATTTGATTTAATGTCAGGTTCAGGGGGAGAAATAAAACTAATTCAGTTTTTCAAATTGAATTTTAAACTTAATTTTGAAAATCAAAGTTTAAAAATCAATCTTCAAAATCAACTTATTTAAAATTGTCAATTTTTTTTAAAATCAACTCAAAATTGTTTGTTTTAAATCACAAACTTTTTATCCTTTTTTACTTAGTCTTTGAAAACTGAACTTTTCAAGTATTTTAAACCATGGTTTTGAAACTAGTACTTTTGAACTTTGAAAATTTGATTTTGGAAAAAGAATTTTACAAAATTATTTTGAAAACTCCTTCATTTTAAAAATTATTTTAAAAGTGTGATCTTACTTTACCAAAATTAGTTTTACCAAACTCCTTTGAAAACTAAAAGTAAAGTTCAAAATCATTTTTCTTAATGTTTAACTTCACTTTGAAAATTATCCTGAATCTAGTTCTGAAAAATTAGGTTTAACTTAATTTTGCTAATTTGATTTGCAAAAACTTAGTGTTGAAAATTATTTTTTTGAAAGTGATGTTTGCAAACTTAAAAATTTTTCAAAGTTACTAAGTTATTAATCAGCTATTTTTGAAGACTTAGCTTTTTCAAGGATTTAAGAAATAAAGGTAAAACTATCTTTTAATTTTAAACTCCCCTAGGTTAACTTAACATTATTTTCTACTTTGTCTGAAGTATGTATTTATGCTTACTTGACATTAGTTCTTTTGATGAATGACAAAGGGGGAGGGTTAGGTGGTTAAGTTAGCTAAGTTAGCTAAACCAATTTGAAAACACAAAACTTAACTTAAAAACCATTTACTCATTTTACTTGTTTTTTCTTGCATCTGTTTCACTAACTTAACCAGGTTGTCATTCCATCAAAAAGGGAGAGATTGTTGGTGCGGGTAGCACTAACGGTCTAACTCAGGTTTTGATGAATGACAAATCAGGTTAAGTTAGTTTGTTGTTGTCTAACACTTTGATCAAGTGTGCAGGAGAAGTCTAGCTAGGTCAACGGGCTGACCGGATAACTGGCACGAAGTCCAAGCGGGTCGACGGGCTGACCGGACGCTTAGGCACGAAGTCCAAGCGGGTCGACGGGTTGACCGGACGCTTAGGCACGAAGTCCAGCTAGGTCGACGGGCTGACCGGATAGCCGGCACGAAGTCCAGACGGGTCGACGAGCTGACCGGATGTCTGGCAAGTAAGTAAGGTAAGTCACTGGAGGGGAGTGACTGCAAGGACGCGTTCCCGGGAAGGGAACATTAGGCGTCGATCCGGCTTAGATCCATTTCGGATATCTAAGTCGATATCGTGACTAGATTCCGGTCTCGGAAAGATGGAATCTAAGTCATACTCTTTTCTATTAAATCATATTACTTTGTTGAACTTTAATTGTGCTAACAATCTGTTTTACAGGATATATATATTTGCCTCGGACTAACTCTATTTTATAGGAGAATGAGTTTTCTGGAAATAGGAGGTCCGGGCACCCGGAAGGGATCCGGGCGCCCGGAGGTCCAGGCGCCCGGAAGCAAATATTATCCATGCCGAGTCGTCGCCACGTGGAGTTCGCTGATTCGACTTGCCACGTCGCACCAAGGCGCCCGGAAGGGATCCAGGCGCCCGGAGCAGCATATAAAAGAAGCCCCAGGGGTGGAGCTTCAACATCAATTCAGAACTCTCAGATTGCTTGCTCTGCTATTTTGCGCTCCAATGATGCTAACGAAGCTCCGACAACGCGCTCTTGTCCTTGTAGTTTTCCTTCTGTTGGTATAGCTTTGTTTTACTTTTTATTAGCATTTCTTGTACTGTCTGTGTAATTATTATTTCGAATTGCTAGTAAATTGCCCAACGAAAGTACTCACGGAGTACGGGCCTTCGAGTAGGAGTCGTCACAGGCTCCGAACGAAGTAAAAACACCGTGTTCATTTGTCTATTTTTTTTAATTCCGCCGCGCTTATACTCGTTATTTTTTGAATCGATATTCACCCCCCCTCTATCGAGCTCTCACGATCCAACACTTTCTTCATGCTATTCCACCAATTAGGAATGCCTCAAGTCTCGATACATGCGGGTCCCGCTTGGGTGGATAGCAAATCGAGAGTGATGAGTCTTTTGAAGTAACTCCTCCCTGACCGGGTGAGATGAAGGTACTGTTGGTTGCTACTCGGAATATCATACCGGTTCCCCTGTAAAAATTTTTTTGTATAAGTCTTGAACCTTTCCTAACAACCTATTGTGTTCTTTAGAAATTAAATTTGGAATCACAAATAGAACTTAACATTATTGATTCCAAATTCAACTTAGATGTTCTTAGAGGTTTAGACATGGATCACAAACGATGCTTAACATTATTAATCCAAATCCACCTATGTTACAAATTTGATTAAATATTTATTTCAGAGATCGGCTTCTAGGTTAAACATGGCGAGACACTAGGCCTTCTTGGGTATGGGATCATCCACCACTTCCTAGACAAAGTCTTTCAACGAAATTCAATATTTAATCTCCTTATAGTAACCCTAGGTTTAACCATTAAGAACAATCGAATCACAAGATCAAAAAGCAAAAGAAATACAAAATCGAAACATAAATTCGATAATCTAGAATCGTTAGCCTCTTATGTTTGGTATTTCAAAATCCATACAAAGAAAAATTAGTATGATGCGGAACAACACAACTAGTTATACCTTTCTTTGTAAACAAAAACCTCTTGATCTTTTATTGTATTCCTCTCCTTCTCTTGGACGTCGTGTGGGCGACGATCTACCAACAAGAAATCCACCTAAGCCTTCTTCTCTTTCTCTAAGCTTCGGCCAGTAAAGGGATCTAAACAAGAGAGCCTCCTTTCTCTTCTTCTTCTCCTCCTAGTAACCGACCACCAAGACTCCTAGAAGAATAGATGCCGCCGACCACAAAGTGGAAATCAAAGGAGAAGAGAGAAAAGGAGAGGGTCGACCACCAAAAGAAAAGAGAGAGGAACAATAGAATAGAGTTATATCTCATGAATGCACCCTCCCCCTCTCTTTTATAATCCTTAGTGAATCCAAAAAAGGAAAGTTTTATAACAAAAATAAAACTTCCTTTAATTACTCTATATTGGCCGGCCACCTCTTGCAAAACCAAACAAGGAAAGATTTTAAACAAAAATTAAAATCTCTCTCTTAAAATATCCCTTTTGTGGTTAGCTATAAAAGAAATGTTTTATAAATTAAAATCTCTCTCTTTTAAATCCTTTTATAAATATCTATAAAAGATAAGATTTAAAAATAAAACTCCTTTTATATCATGGTTACAAAAAAAAAGAAGTTTTGTCAAACAAGTTAAAATCTTTCTTTCATATTATAGATAATTACAAATAAGGAAAGATATCTAATCTCTTTTTTAATCCTTTGTAGAAAATCTATAAAAAGAAATATTTTAAAATTTAAAACTCTCTTTTAAAACCATGTGGATGAAAACATAAAAGGAAAGATTTTATTAAAATTTTATTTTTAATAAAATCTCTCTTCCCTTTCACACTTGGCCAACCCCTTGCTTGGGCACCAAGCAAGGCTTGGCCGGCCCTAGCTCAAGCACCAAGCTTGGCTTGGCTGGCCCCTTGCTTGGGCTCCAAGCAAGGATAGGGGTCGGCCCCTAGCATGGGCTAAGAGGCTAGGCTTTGGGTGGATATACGGCTTTATATAAGAGGCTACAATAGAGACCGAGAGGAGGAATTGATTATGGTCTCTCATTGAACTTGATCTTCCCATGTTCACCCTGAACACCCAACTTAAGTTCATCAATAATAACTCATACCACTAAAGAGCTATCATTGAACTACCGCACCAATCCCAAATTACATTTTGGGCTCCTTCTTATCATGAGTCCGTTAGTCTCCCTGTGTTTAAGATATTGAATGCCTACTAATTAAATGAGTTACTGACAACTCATTTAATTAATATCTAGCTCCAAAAGTAGTACCACTCAACCTTATTGTCATGTCGGACTAAGTCCACCTGCAAGGTTTACATGACAATCCTTATGAGCTCCTCAAGGGGACATCATCAACCTAGATTTCTAAGACACAGTTTCATTCTATAATCAACAACACACCATATAAATAATATCATTTCCCAACTTATCGGGCCTATTGATTTAACGAACTAAATCACACCCTTTGATAAATTAAAGAAATAAATATTAAGTATATGTGCTTGTTATTATATCATGATTAAGAGTACACACTTCCATAATAACAGAGCTATTGTTCTTTTATATAGTCAGTATAAAGAAAACTACCTCAAATGGTCATGCTCAATACATTCAGAGTGTACTAGTGTAATTTTCTAGTCAAGATAAACTAATATCAAATTACACTACGACTATTCCAATGGTTTATTCCTATCCATCTTAGTCGTGAGCTGCTATTTATAATTTATAAGGAACTGATAACATGATCCTCTGTGTGTGACACCATACACTATGTTATCTACAATATAAATTAATTAAACAACTACACTTAGCATATACATGTAGACATTTGACCAATGTGATTCTTTATTTCAAAAATAAATGTTTACAAAAAGCTAGACTTTTAGTATACACTCTAACAATCTCCCACTTATACTAAAAGACTATGTTGTCATAAACGTTACCATACATCTGATTCTCATTCCTTCAATATGCCGATCAAAAGCTTTCGCTGGAAGAACATTAGTGAAAGGATCTACCAGGTTATCTGCTGATGCAATCTTGGTGACAACAAATTCTCCTCGCTTTACGATGTCTCGTATCAGGTGGTACTTATGCTCTATGTGTTTACTCGCCTTATGGGCTCGTGATTCCTTTGAGTCTGTTACTGCAGCGCTATTATCACAATAAATTGTGATGATTTTGGGCAAACCAGGAATCACATCTAATTCAATTAGGAAGTTCCTAAACCATACAGCTTCTTTGGCAGCCTCAAAGGCTGCCACATACTCAGCTTCCATGGTTGAGTTTGAAACGCATTTCTACTTAACACTCCTCCATGCAATGGCTTCACCTCCTAAAGTAAACACATAGCCTGATGTAGACTTACTATTGTCCCTATCTGATTGGAAGTTAGAATCTGTGTAACCCACAGGGAGCAAATCATCTGCTTGGTAAACCATCATATAATCTTTAGTCCTTCTTAGGTAGTTTAATATATGCTTTACAGTAGTCCAATGTCCTTGTCCAGGGTTACTTTGATATCTGCTAACCATGCCCACGGTAAAACAGATATCTGGTATCGTGCACAACATAGCATACATTAGGCTTCCTACAACTGAAGCATAAGGAATTGCTTTCATTTCTTCTATCTCTTTTGATGTCTTCAGAGACATCTCTTTAGATAAAGATACTCCATGCCTAAAAGGTAGAAAATCTTTCTTGGAGTCTTGCATGCTAAAACGAGCTAGGATTGTATCGATATATAAAGCTTGGGATAAGCACAACATTCTTTTCTTGCGATCCCTTATTTCTTTGATCCCGAGAATATGTGCACATTCTCCTAAGTCCTTCATATCGAATTGCTTAGACAACCATACCCTTACTTCCAACAACACTTTGATATTGTTTCCAACTAACAAAATGTCGTCTACGTATAGTACAAAAAAATACCACTACGTTTCCGTTACACTTCTTGTATACACAAGACTCATCCGGACACTGAATAAATCCATACGACTGGATTACTTCATTAAACTGGATGTTCCAAGACCTTGAAGCTTGCTTCAGTCCATAAATAGACCGATTTAGCTTACAAACTAGATGCTCTTTGCCCTTTGTTATGAACCCCTCTGGTTGCTTCATATGGATGTTCTCTTCAAGACTTCTGTTAAGGAAAGATGTCTTGACATCCATTTGCCAAACCTCATAATCCATATGAGCGGTAATAGATAAGAGTATCCGGATAGACTTAAGCATGGTCACTGGCGAAAAGGTTTCCTCATAATCGATTCCCTCTTTCTGAGTGTACCCCTTCGTAACAAGCCTTGCTTTGAAGGTTTCCACCTTCCTATCTATCTCTCTTTTCCTTTTGTAGATCCACTTACATCCAACGACTTTTATACCATTTGGTGGTTCTACAAGCTCTCAGACTTTATTAGAGTACATAGATTATATTTCATAATTCATCGCTCTTTGCCAAGATACTACATCTTTATCTTGGAGTGTTTCATCATATGTCTGGGGATCAGGTTCATGTTCACCAGGGATCAAGTCCGATGACTCTCCCAAAAGCATGAATCTCTTAGGTTGCCTCATAACTCTCCCACTACGACGAGGCATTGTCTGTAACTGTGCATCATTTGTGACACGTGTTGCAGTTTCTTGTGATATTTCATCTTGTATTGTTGGTACTAGACTAGACGTGCCCTCTCTAATTTCTTCTAGAACAATTTTACTCATGGGCTTATGGTTCATTACATAATATTCCTTTAAAAATCGAGCATTGGTGCTAACAATGATCTTCTGATTTTTAGGATTATAAAACAAACCACCTTTCGTTCCCTTAGGATATCCTACAAATAGACAAACTTCTGTACGTGATTCCAACTTGTAGTATCTTCTTTTAGTACATGTGATGGACTACCCCATATCCGAATATGACTCAGACTAGGCTTACGCCCGTTCCACAATTCTATGAGAGTAGATGGTACTGATTTAGAAGGTACCATATTCAGAATGTACACTGCTGTTTCCAGAGCATATCCCCAAAATGAATTTGGTAATTATGAATAACTTATCATCAATCTAACCATTTTCATAAGAGTCATATTCCTTCATTCTGCCACACCATTCTGTTGGGGTGTACTAGGTGCAGACAATTGGGATTGAATCCCGGCCTCTAATAAGTAATTCCTAAACTCTCCAAAGAGGTATTTGCCACCACGATCAGATCGTAGTGTCTTGGTACTTTTACCATGTCGTTTCTCCACATCAGCCTGGTACTCTTTGAACTTATCAAAGCATTCAGACTTGCAGTGCATCAAGTAAATGTATCCATATCTCAAATAGTCGTCTATGAAAGAGATAAAATATTCGAAACCATCTCTTGCCTGGATAGACATAGGACCACATAAATAAGAATGAATCAGTTCTAACACATTTTTGGCTCTATACCCTTTGGCCTTAAAAGGTCTCTTGGTTATTTTACCTTCTAAGTAAGATTCACAAGTTGGAAAGTTTTCCAACACTAATGAACCCAAGAGTCCATCGGTTATAAGCCTTTGAATCCTACTCAAGTTAATATGACAAAGCCTTAGATGCCAAAGATATGTTTGGTTCATATTTGAAGGTTCCTTTCTTTTATTAGAATTAAAAGATGTGTTGTTAATTTCCATTTGTTACTTTGTGGGAGAAATTAGATTTAGAGTATACAAATTTCCTACTAATGTATCAGAACAGATAATAACTCTATTTTTCTTGACAACCACTTTGTCATCAAAAGAAACAGTATATCTATCCAAAAATAGTTTAAAAACTGAAATTAAATTCTTTCTAAAACTTGGTACATAAAGACAATTTCTCAAAATCAAAATCCTATTCTTATCAAATGATAAGTAGATGTCTCTCACTGCAATAGCCACCACTTTCATAACATTGCCCATGTAGACTGTTATCTCTCCCTCATATAGTTGTTGGGTTTCCTGGAACCCCTACAATGTATTGCAGACATGATCAATGTGTTGGTGGGGTTAGCACTAACGGTCTAACTCAAGTTTTGATGAATGACAAAGTAAGTTAATTTAGTTTTGTGGTTATCTAACACTCTGATCAAGTGTGCAAGAGAAGTCCAGATAGGTTGATGGGCTGACCTGATGTCTAGCACGAAGCCTAGCTAGGTCGATAGTGGACAATATCATGCAAATGTGGAGATATCTAAATTCTTTTCGATCCTACAAGTGGTATCAGAGCCTGGACTGCCAGAAGGTTTAACCACCGACTGCGCACAATAGCCATGGTCTGATTAAGCCATGTGGGTATAATATTACCTTGAACAAAGAAAGTGGGAGCTCCTATCTTCGAATTAAGAAGACCAGACACCAGATAAGAAAATCCTAGTAGGTCGGATGGACCGAAGGGCAGGAAGACCTGGTGGGTCGAAGGATCGGACTTGGGAAGCATGTGGTCCTTTGTTTGAGGGGGGGGGGGGGATTGTTGGATTTGCAAAATTGCAAACATAGTCCCACATTGTAAAACACATGGGAAAGATCATGAGTTTATAAAGAGAAAAAATATCTCCATTGACATGAGGTCTTTTGGGGAGAGCCTAAGAGCAAAGTCATGAGGGTCTAGGCTCAAAGTGGACAATATCATGCAAATGTGGAGATATCTAAATTCTTTTCGATCCATTAATTAGTATCAGAGCCAAGTTTTTGTTTCATCATTTTCATTGGCTATAAAGTTTGAATTTTTCGTCGATTTATTGTTTGTATGTTAGATTAAGTTTTCCTAGTATAATACAATTATTTGATCCTCGAAATTTTTTGTATAGAAAATCTAGGAAAAGACTTGATCTTCTATATAGTAATGATTTAATAGATTGGTTTGGTCGACCAATATATTACCAAGTCTAAAACGTCGAACAGAATTGATAAAAATTGATTAAAAATTTTTCTTAAATAATTTCTCAGTCTTAAACTCGTGACTACGTTAATTATCAATCGATTAAAATTATTTTTAATCGATTGATTATTTACTGTTTCAATTAATTTTTTTTTTAAAATCGATTCGATTAAATTTATTGTTAATCGATTACACGGTTTCAACAAAATAATGTTCATTAAAAAAACAAATACTGTTTCAAACATGAAACAATTAAAAAAACGGAAAAACAAACTGTTTCGTTGAAACAGTAAAGAGAAAAAAATTATTTAATTATAGAAGTTAAATAATTAAGAAATTAAATAGTATTAATTAATACTATTTAATTATAGAACTTAAAGAAAATTTTAATTTTATAAGGGAAAGTTCTATACATAGTCATATAGTCACATATAGTAGGCTTTCGAATCGATTGGGATAATCGATTGGATCATACCAATCGATTACCATAAGATATCAATCGATTAATAAGTCTAATTTTATATTGTTAAGGTTGATTAAATAATTTCTCTTCGAATTAAGTTCCTAGTATTTTCTTGGGTCTATCTACACAATGTGCTACTAAGTTACACTAATGTGTCGGCCTAAAGGAAGACACCTTAGGTAAGTTTAGTGTATTTTATGTTGGTAGACGTATATCAATGTTAAAAGTAATCGCCCTAAAGGAAGGTTACTTTTATGCTAGATATATGCATAAGATAGCCTACAACTATAGAACAAAATATTATTTTGTTCAAATCATGCACACAATATGTTGGCCCAAAGGAAGGCATATTATGTGGCCGATTAAGGTTGTTGTAAGCTATGGACCAAAATATAACTCATATAAAGTATCATATTATGCGCACAATGGGTCGACCCAAAGGAAGACATATTGTGTGACCAATTAAAGTTTGAGTTATATTAGAGAGTATCGCTAACAAATAATGTGTCGGCCCAAAGGAAGACACATTATATTGTACTTGGTATCTCATAAAGAGCCCATTTATATGCATTTAAAATTTTATTTTATTTGCATAATTTTATATTACTTAATATGTTCTTGGCTTTAGTAAAATCGTGAGCTTAAATAAATTTCTCTCTTTAATTTCAGTGCAATCTGTAACTGCCAGCATTAATAACATCCCAATACTAACTGGTTTAAATTTTGCTGAATGGAAAGAATACGTAACCGTAGTCTTAGGCTGCATGGACTTGGACTATGCATTAAGAAATGATCGCCCCACACCTTTGACCAATGTCAGCACTATAGAGCAAAGGGCTGAATTTTAGCTGTGGGAGAAATCAAATCGCATGTGTCTGAGTATCATGAAGCTTTCCATACCGGCACCAATAAAGGGCTCAATAATAGAGGGAGAAGATGCTAAGAGTTTCCTGGACCAATTAGCAGACCGATTCACCTCAAATGAAAAAGTTGAGACTACCACACTTCTTACGAAGTTGGTAACCATGCGGTATAATGGTAAAGGAAACATAAGGGAGTACATTATGGAGATGTCCAATATAGCGACAAGTCTGAAAGCACTAAAACTCGATATGTCTGAGGGTATGTTAGTGCATTTCGTCTTGATGTCTCTGCCTGCACGGTTCACTCCTTTTAAGATATCGTATAATACTCAAAAGGAAAAGTGGACATTGAATGAGCTTATTGCTCAATGCATGCAAGAGGAGGGGAGACTAAAGATTGAGACATCTGAGAGTGCTCACATAGCATCTGGTTCTCAAAGTACGAGCAAGAAACAAAAGAGGATCAACAACAAAGGAAAAGGAAAACAAACTGCAGATTTTGGAGGCAATGACCATAAGGAGCACAAGAAGCAGGATAAGGAATCCACTTATTTGTTTTGCAAGAAGAAAGGTCATATGAAGAAAGACTGCCTCAAGTACGCTAACTGGCGTGTAAAGAAAGGTAAACTTCTCAACTTTGTTAGTTCGGAAGTCAATCTAGCTATTGTACCCACTGACACTTGCTGGATAGATACCGGTGCTACTACACACATAAGTGTCACTATGCAGGGTTGTCTCAGGAGTCGACTTCCACTTGATAGTGAAAGATACATCTATACAAGAAATGGAAAGAAGGCTAAAGTCGAGTCGATTGGTGTTTTTAAGTTTTGTTTAGGAACCAATATCTTTCTGGATTTAGAAAATATATTTATTGTACCGTCTTTTTGATGGAATTTAATTTCAATTTCTTGTTTGGACAAATCGGGTTATTCTTGTTTATTTAGAAATAGAATTTTTAGTATTTTCTTTAATTCAGTGTTGGTTGATAAGCTTTATAAATTGAACACATTTACTCCTACAGTCGACAACGTGATAATGCATAGTATAGGTACGAAATGTAAATTAACTGATGAGAATTCTTCCATGTTGTGACATAGGCGTTTAGGACATATATTCAAACAACGTCTAGAAAGGTTAATGTCACATGGAATTCTCAATTCTCTTGATATGTCAAACTTTGATGTCTGCATAGAGTGTATCAAGGGGAAGACCACTAACAAAAAGAATAAGAGGGTTAGTCGTTGTAGTGATGTTTTGGAGCTAATACATACAGATATTTGTGGATCATTCCCTAAGGCATCTTGGAATGGACATATATATTTTATTAGCTTCATAGATGACTATTCCAGATTTGGCTATCTGTACCTTATTCATAAGAAATCACAGTCTTTGGACATGTTCAAAATTTTTAAAGCCGAAGTTGAACTTCAACTAGGTAAGAAAATTAAAGCTGTTCGATCCGACCGTAGAGGTGAATATTACGGTCGATATGATGGATCAGGTAAACAACGTCCAGGACCTTTTGCAAAATACCTTGCTGAGTGTGGAATTGTACCTCAATATACCATGTCTGGTACACCCAGTCAGAATGATGTAGTTGAGCGTCGCAATCGAACCCTAAAAGGCATGGTAAGAAGTATGATGGCTTTCACTTCTCTACCAGAGTTCTTGTGGGGTGAAGCACTAAAGATTGCAGTTTACCTACTTAATAGAGTACCTAGTAAGGCAGTAACTAAAACCCCATTCGAGATGTGGACGGGTAAGAAGCCCAGCATTAGACACTTACGCGTCTGTGGTTGTCCAGCTGAAGCTAGGCCTTACAAGCCTAATGAAAGGAAACTAGACTCAAGAACGGTTAGCTGTAATTTTGTAGGATACTCTGAAAAGTCAAGAGAATATAAATTTTATGATCCCTCTAATAGATCCTTCTTTGAAACGGGAAATGTCAAGTTCACTGAGGACAGTGGGAGTGATAAAATCAGGAAAATATCTTTTGAGGAATGCGATGGCAATCCTCCTATGGTTACTACTAGTGCGATCAGTAGCGGTATGGTTATCATACCACACATTATGGGTATCACACATCCAGTAAGCGTAGTGAACCAAGATATTCCCATGATATCTCCAATGCAATTGGAGGAACCTGCCATTGAAATTGAAGTATTGCCTCATATTGATGAGCAAGTACCTCAACCACCTCAAATACAAGTGTCTTTAAGGCGATCTACAAGGGAACGGAGAAGTATGAATTCTCGTGATCATGTTTATCTCCAAGAGCATGACTTTGATATAAGGTTGGAAGGTGATCTTACATCTTTCCAAGAAGTCAAACAATGATCTGATCCTGAAAGGTGGATTGACGCCATGCAAGAAGAGTTGAAGTCTATGGCGAGCAATGACGTTTGAGAGCTTGTCGAATTGCCTGAAGGAAAGAAGCCCGTTGGTTGTAAATGGATATTTAAAACCAAGCGGGATTTAAGGGGTAATGAGTATAAGGCTCGTCTTGTTGCCAAGGGATTCACTCAGAAAGAAGACATTGATTACAAGGAGACTTTCTCACCTGTGTCGATGAAAGACTCCCTTAGGGTAATCATGACACTTGTAGCTCATTATGATTTGGAGATACATCAAATGGATGTAAAGACTGCATTCCTCAATTGAAACATAGAGGAGTCTATATATATGGTGCAACCAGAGAACTTTGAGTCTAATGACTCAAAACACCTAGTATGTAGATTAAAGAAATCCATTTATGGTTTAAAACAGGCATCCCATCAGTGGTCCTGGAAATTTGATCAAGTAGTTACCTCATTTGGATTTAAAGAGAACCCTGTTGATCAGTGCATATATGTCAAGTTCAGTGGGAGCAAATTTGTTATACTTGTTTTGTATGTGGACGATATATTGCTTGCAAGCAATAATAAGGGTATGATGCATCAAACCAAGTCATTTCTATCTGGTAATTTTGAAATGAAAGATCTTGGTGAAGCATCCTTTGTTTTAGACTTACAGATCTATCATGATCGTTTAAGAGGTATTCTTGGACTTTCACAACAGGCCTATATTGAAAATGTGCTTATAAGGTATGGTATGCAGAACTATACACCCGGTGATACACCTGTGTCAAGAGGTGACAAGTTCAGCTTGCAGCAGTGTCCACGACTTGAACTTGAAATAAAGGAGATGGAGCAATTCCCATATGCATCAGCAGTGGGAAGTCTCATGTATGCACAAGTTTGTACTCGACCAGATATAGCATTTATAGTGGGGATGTTAGGCAGATTTGTTAGTAACTCAGGATCGTCACACTGGAAAGCGGTAAAGAGAGTGATGCGGTATTTGCAAAGAACCAAAGGATATATGCTCACGTATCGGAGATCAGATCATCTGGAGGTGATTGGATATTCAGACTCCGATTTTCCTGGATGCTTAGATAGCAAAAAATCCACTTCGTGATATATCTTCATGCTTTCTGGAGGGGCTATATCTTGGAGGAGCGTTAAACAGACGTTAGTAGCCACTTCTACTATGGAGGCAGAGTTAGTAGCATGCTACGAAACATCCAATCATGGGATTTGGCTACAGAACTTCATCACAACATTACAGATTGTTGATGGTATTGACAGGCCACTGAGGATCTACTGTGATAACAAGGCCGCAGAACTTTATGCCAAGAACAACCGTAGTTCGTCGAAGTCTAAACATATCGACATCAAGTTTCTAGCGGTTAAAAAAAGAGTTCAAAGTTGTCAGATTATGGTATAGTACATCAGCACAGATTTCATGTTGGCCGATCCACTCACCAAAGGCTTGGTGCCTAAGGTGTTTCATGCGCATGTTGTGGATATGAGAGTTCTTCTTATGGAAGAAGAACTCATCTAGTGGGAGTCTGTATTTATCTTATTGCTTTATATTTGATAATAAAAACAAACATTTTGTTTTGATTATTGTCGTACTTAAAGTTCAAAATACTAATGAGAATTTATATGTTTGTTTAACACTCTGACTGTGATATCCTCATTTATTACTGCTGTTTAGCATTTGGTGTTTGTAAATATGATAAAGATTCCTTTTGGAATCGTAAAGTTGATCATGATTTGCTATTGCAGTTTAGCATAAAGTATTTTACAAATATGATCTAACCTCTTTTGAGGTCATCTTAGGACCAATTGGAAATTGACATGTATTGATCACATTTCATATAATTTCCACTCTACACATCCACATCTTGATCTATGTCATTAATGATATTGGTATTGTGATTACTGTTGGGGCTTGTTACGATCATATACAGTAGCTATGACTTCTTTAGTTCTATACCAATAAAATTAATGGACTAGATTGTTTACAGGGGTATTTTATATCAATAAAGTTTGATATTAACTAAAGTTTTACTTGTATTTCACATACAACTCACATATAGCCCAAGTGGGAGATTGTTGGATAAAATTATCCCTATTTGGTGGACTTATTTGTAAGTTGCACACGTGAATACGATCCGAACCCTTTAAAGTGATCTAACTTATGTCTAGTGGGTTTCGGGTAATTAGATGTGGATCTCATATGTGTAGAACCTATAGTCCTGCATCTATTATCATCTATTTGCTGATAATAGATGTTTAATATATATGGATTTATAGTCCACATCTATTATCATCGATGGGCTGATAATAGATGTGCACTATATAATGGGTTGGTTCCCAGAGGATTAGGGTAATCTTGAGGCGTCTCTTCGTTCCCCATTGACGAAGGGAATCCGACGCCGTCAACCCTAACTCCACATTTAGATATCCACACGAACATACTCTGTCCGTCTCACGAACTCACGATTTGGAGAAGAACCACCACTATGGTGCTAGCCACACATGGAGGTTCGGTCATGAGGAAGGATCAGCCAAGAGGAAGAAGAGGAGGAAGAAAAATTCTCTTACACGAAAATGAATGAGAAAACCTTTTGTACTCATCCAAGGAATACCAAAGGTCATTTGGCTTTTGATTTTCCTTTGATTAATGATCCATTAAACTCTATTAATGGGCATTAACCCTCTTGTATCTTTTGATCTTCCTTCATGAATTGATCTTAATCATCTTTCATGAAGAGTCTTTTGGTTTTCCTCTTTTACTTGGTGAAAATCCAAATTGACTCCATGAGTCTAATTCGAATTGGACTAAATTCAACAATTGAATCTCATTGAGTCTAACTTAATGAGTCTAATTCGGATTAGACTTAATCCAATGATCCATCATATGAACCCATGGGTCATTTGTCTTTTTATGTTCCTTTTAGTGGGTTGGATTATTATATTGGATGAACCAATAATCTAATAACCTAATAAGCCTAATCATCTCATAATTGACTCTTAGAGCTAATACTAACACTTGCTAATACCTAGGAGGGGAGCACCAAAGAGAGCATATTAGAATGATGGGAAGGGAGTTCCCCGGCACAACCACTTCAACGCTCAAGTAAATCTCTAGAGAAGGAGAAGGAGAAGGAGAAGGAGAAAATAATCGAAGATGAGTTGTGAAGTTAGGGTTTTGTGTTTGTTCGTGTGCATACATTTGCTCGTAGAGATAGGATAGCTTTTATAGGGTGACTGCTGATTTTTCATGTTCTTCATGTGTCCTGAGTGTTTCACGTTCATTACCCACGTTATCGGAAATAAATGATGATTGTAACCCATTTATTTCGGAGTAAATGACTACGTTTTTCACAATCTTCACAAATAACGATTACGTTGTCCATATCTTAAGTGACTAACAGTTTTATCGCCTTGATTTATTGAAGCCACCTTAGTTAGTCAGGGGCATTTTGAATAGAGCCAAGAAGTCGAGACTGATTGGAGCTCGAAGTTGAGCCTGATTGAAGCTCAAGTAGAGAGATGAAAGGGGACGCCTGAAGCCTGAGTCAAGGACTTGGGCCAACTGAGGCAATATTCTTGAGAAGTTGCTCAATAGGTGCTATAAGGTAAAAAAAATTAATATTCACTTTTATAAAAAAAAAATACTACACACAAATCACTATTATATTGAAATTATTTAAATATCATCAAAATTATTTTAAATTAATTAAAATTACTTAAAATAGTTGTAGTTAAATTATAAAGTCTAAACTAGAGCTGTCAAATGGGCCAACTCGCAACGGAGCGGGCCAACCCACCAAAAACCCAACATCTGGCGGGACGGGGCGGGTTAATCCACCATCCCGACGGACTATAAAATCTACAACCCGACCTAACTCAAGGCGGGCTACGGGTTAGATGAGTCAACCCGTGGGCCTATAAAAAAATAAAAAAAAACAACCGACGTAGATAAGCTTACTGAGTCTGACTGTCTGAGTGCGACGGCAAAGTCCTGGTCGTAGGATGCAGCCACTCCTCCCTTACAGCAGTTAGCAATCTGCTGGTTGTAAGGGACCCCTCGGACTTTGGGAGCAGGTCCACCATGGTCGGAGTTCACTTGCAATACAACAAAAATGAGGGATATTCATATTTCTCTTGAACTTGGTGCAGTCTCCTAACTCGGTAACTCCTTGGTCTGTGGTCTGAGCAATGAACACCCACCACACACTGTTAGTAACTTTTCTTAATTTTACTTCTTATTGATGCCTCATTCTATTTTTAGTTTATTTAGAAAACTGAATTGCAAAAAGGATTAGATTGATCCTAAGTACTAACCACCGATCAAGATAAAGATGAAAAAAAAACACCAATCAACATAAAAACACTAAATTTCCAAATTCCAAATTTTCAAAGAAGACTCCATATTCAGAACCAGATTCTTCACTCTTCAATGACTACAAGACTTAGACTATAACACATAATAATTAAAAGTTAAGATTTAAGAGATTACATAGCAATAACCAAAGTACCAAACACACTATAACACTAACACATAATAATTAAAAGTTAAGACTTGAGAGATTACATAGCAATAACCAAAGTACCAAACACACCATCACCATGACATCAGTCACTACACTACATAGTAATTAAAAACATAAAATAAAATTGAAATGGAAAGTTCAATATCTCTAAGACTCTTTGAATGGAGGAACCTAACCAAATAATATAATATTTTTTAAATTTCATCAATAACATCATCCAGATCAAATCTTTTCCTTTATCTCCTTTTTCTTCATCGATATCCTCTTCTAGAGTATTTGATTCTTGCATAGATAATGATGTTTTGATACTTTTATTGTCTTCATTATCTTTATCTGCATATAAAATAAACAAATATGAAGATAATTTAAAAAAATAAAATAACAATAAACTAATATATCAACTAAGTCAAGAACATAACTAAAATAAACAAAATTACCAATATCATAACCATGTAACCAATTGCAAATGCAAATAAGAGATTGTACTTTTTCATGAAGGGTGCAACTTCTATACTTGATAAGCACACGAGCACCAATGGAAAAAGTTGATTCTGATGCAACAGTAGTTATAAGAATAGATAAAACATCACATGCCATTAGTGCAAGAGTTGGATACCGATGCTTTTGATTCTTCCAATACTCCAAAATATCCAAATCTTGATAATATGCAAATTCAAGTTTTGGCTCCTCCAAATAGAGATCCAATTGAGATTTTCCAGCACTTGTAATTGTTTGGCTCTCATATTTCATCATTTCCTACATTAATTGGAATAGTAGTGACAAAAAATAAAATACAAGAAAAAAATATTAGATTACTTACATCAAAGATTCTTTTGTTCTTTCCTTTAACTCCAACACTTTGCGAAAGTGTATGTGTGGTAGATTGTGGTTGTGAATAACTTGTCTGGTTAGTATCAGAATACTAGTCAAAAAGCTTATACAATTTTGTCTTCACAAGATCCATCTTATTTTTGCATTTAAGAAAATCACTTTCAACCTTTGAATAAAAAAGCTCCAACATTGAAAGCTTTATTCGTGGTTCAAGAATAGCTCCAAATGCAAGCACCATGCTATATTGAGTCCAATACTTGTCAAACTTCTCCATCATTCTTTTGTTAGGATGTATACTAAAAACCTAGCTTTTGGTATAAATATTTATCTAGAAATAAGAATCACATTGGTCAAATGTCTATATTTATGATAAATGTAGTTGCTCAATTAATTTATATTGTAGATAACATGGTGTGTGGTGTCACACACAGAAGATCATGTTATCGGTTCCTTATAAATTATAAACAGTAGCTCACGACCAAAATGGAAAGGAACAAACTATTGGAAGGTCATAGTGTAATTAGTAATTAGTTTATTTTGACTATATATTTACACTAGTACACTTAGAGTGTATTGAGTAGGACCATTAGAGGTCGTTTCTTTTACACTGACTTTATAAAGAAATAAATACCTCAGTTATTATGGAAGTGTGTGCTCTTAATCCTAATATAATAACAAGCGCATATATTTGATATTTATTTCTTTAATCTATCAATGGGTAAGATTTAGTTCGATAAATCAATAAGCCTGATAGGTTGGGAAATGATATCACTTATAGTGTGTGTTGTTGATTATAGAAGGAAACTGTGTCCTAGTAATCTAGGTTGATAATGTCCCCAAGATGAGCTCATAAGGATTGTCATGTTAAACCCTACAGGTGGATTTAGTCCAACATGATGATAAGGTTGAGTGGTACTATTTTTGGATTAAGATATTAATTAAATGAGTTGTCAGTAACTCACTTAATTAGTGGACATTCGATATCTTAAACACAGGGAGACTAACACACTCATAATAAGAAGGAGCCCAAAAATGTAATTTGGGATTGGTGCGGTAGTTCAATAATAGTTCTCTAGTGGAATGAATTATTATTGATAAAATTAAGTTGTGTGTTCGGGGCGAACACGGGATGCTTAATTTTATCGGGAGACCAAAACCAATTCCTCCTCTCGGTCCCTATCGTAGCCTCTTAATTATAGAGTACTATACCCACCTATACCCACCTTCTATACCCACCTAAAGGGGGTCGGCCAAGCTAGCTTGATCAAGCTAGGGCCGGCCTAAGCATGGTTTATGGGTGGCCGACCCTAAGCTTGAACCCAAGCTAAAGGGGGCCGGCCTTAATAAAATTAAAAAGAATTTTAATTTTAATTTTTCTTATGTGGAAGATATAATTTATTGGAGAGAATTAAAATTAAAATATCTCTCTTAAAAGGATCTACAAAAGATTAAAGAAAGAGATTAGATCTCTTTCCTTATTTGTAGATTGGAAAGATATTTTATTTTCTCTTTGTAAAATTATTCACATGTTGAAAAATAAAATTATAGAAATTTATTTTTATTAACCATGAAGGGATTTTTGAAGAGAAATTTTATTTTTTAAAATTTCCAAATACAAATAAGGAAGTTTTAATTTGTTGATTGAAACTTGTCTAATTTGTCTCTCTATGATGTGGCCGGCCATTATAAGTTTAATTGGGAAATTTTATTTTTCTCAATTAATTCATGTCAAGGAAAGTTAAGGAAATTTTATTGTAATTAAATTTCCTTATTTGACAAGGCTAAGGAATATAAAAGAGGGGGTTGGGGTGCCTTCATGAGACACAACCTCTATTATTTTTCTCCCTCTCTTATTCCTTGGTGTGGCCGGCCATCCTCTCTTCCCCTCTTCCTCTTTGTGGTGGCCGAAACCCTCCTTGGCTTGGAGCTCTTGTGGTGGCCGGATACTACTTGGAGAAGAAGAAGAAGAAGGAGAGAAAGCTTGCATCTCTTGGAGCTTGGTTGGTGGTTTTTCTTCATCCTTGGTGAAGCTTTTATTTTGGACGAACCTAGCTAGGAGGAGAAGAAGGTGCATTGGTGGTTTCTCATCTCAGAAGATCGTTGCCCACACAACGTCCGAGGTTAGAAGAGGAATACTGTAGAAGATCAAGAGGTCTTTCTAAAAGGTATAACTAGTAATTTTTCCTTTCCACATCATACTAGTTATTTTTGGAAATAATACCAAATACAAGAGGCTTACGATTCTAGTATTTCGAATTTATTTTTGATGTAGTGTTCTTATATTTTCTTCTTTTCCTTGTGATTTGATTGTTCCTTTCGGTTAACCTAAAGTTATTTTAGGAAATTAAATATTAGCTTTCCATAAAAGGTTTTGTCTAGTCGGTGGTGGTTCCTCCCATATCCAAGAAGGCCATGTGCCTCGCCACGTCAGTACTGGAACCAATTATGGAAATTAATATTTAATGGAATTAATAACTTAAGGTGATTTAGATCGAACGTGTTAAGTTCCGCAGGAGATCCAAGTCAAAACCAAAAGGAACAAATAAATTAAACTATGGATCAAACGTGTTAAGTTCCGCAGGCGATCCAAGTTTAATTTAAAAGAACACATGGTAGCTAGGAAAAGGTTCAGAACTTTGTACAAAATTTTTGTACAGTGGAACCATTAGGTTTTCCGAGTAGCAACCAATAATTGGTATCAGAGCTAGGGTTTTACCTCTGTGTATTTGGTATTAGTTTAATTATGCACATGTCATACATAATTTAGGCAGGTTAATAGTAGGATGTGCTAACTTTGTGGATGCAGGATCCAACTATTATGGCTTTTAGTTATTATGTGTGTGATTGGACCCTTAGACATGTTAAGGGCATTTATATGTGTGTACATGATTGTATTATAAAATACAGCAGGAGCTGTATTTAGTTTTATTAGGATTTTATTTTTGATGTAGATACATGTACATTCCTTTTATAGAATATAGGATCAAAAATGTAAAATTCTATTTATGTCGCGGATCGAATCTTGCAAAGCGTGGAACCTTCTGAGGACCAGAGACATAGCGGAACAAGGAGCAAGATGGATGCGACAACTAGACCCGGTGGCGGTGGCCAAAGATGGCAGCAGCTAGGGTTGGCGACACACGCAGGACAGCAATAGATAAAAGCCATAATAGTTGAAAATTAGTTTTTCTATTTATTGTTTTTTATGTTGTGTTGTGTGTGCTTGTTAGTATGCATATTAAGTAAGCAAGTATAGTCAAAATTCCTCACTTTAAATAACTAAGTGGGAGAGGAATTTATTTTTTAAATAAATTCCACGGTCTCCATTACTGGTTTATAAGTGATGCAACAAGCTTGCGCGTTGGCTCTGAGTGCCTTCCTCCATATCGGATGAGCTTGTTTGCGGATCACTAGATTAAACTTCCATTTTAGATGACTATAGGAAGTTAATTAAGAGCGTGTGATCTTCCCCATCGGAAGGGGCAAGTAATGGACTAAGTGTCAAGTAATGGTATACACTTAGGCACGTCTAATAGTATCCTCCCCATCGAAGTCACTGCTATTATTTGTGTGACCGAAGAAAACCAACTATTAATTTGTCAAAAAGATAAGTTGACAGAATAATAAAATTAAAACCCTCTCTTACAAATGTTGAGTTTTTGTATACGTCCACACTATCGTGGCATACAAAAATTCACGGTGTATGAGGTAATTTTATTTGTCAGGTTGACGAGAAAATAAAATTAATGGGAAAAACTCCTCTTACAAATGTTTAATTTTATATACGTCCACACTATCGTGGCATACAAAATTTACGGTGCTTGAGGTAATTTTATTTGTCATAAAGATTTATTGACAAGATAATTAATGGGCCTCTTATAAATGTTTAATTTTGTATACGTCCACACTATCGTGGCATGCAAAATTCACGGTGTTTGAGGTGTTAGTGAATTTAAATAATATTGTTTGAGGAATCAATGTTATTTTAAATTCAAAAGTTTTGACCAAATATTTGATCAAAGAAAGATCAACTATTAATTTTATTCGTCATAAAGTAAAGTTGACGAGATAATAAAATTAATGGATAAAATTTCCTCTTTGATTTTGTATACGTCCACACTATCGTGGCATACAAAATTCATAGGGATTTTAAAAAATTGATCATGACCAAATATTTTTGTGATTCTTAGGATTTAAAATATTTGTCAATCCCCTAGCTGTTATACTATAGAAAAGACTTAGTAGTCCCAATTGTAATGATTGGAAATAGGACTTGGACATTAAGGTAGACTGTCTTCTTAGAACTAAGAACAATTTAGGTGTATTTAATTCATTAGTTGAATCATGTCTAGTTGTGTTATCTACCAGAACCTAGAGTGTAGATACAGATGTCATTAATCATGTCTGCAATTCATTGCAGGGTTCCAGGGAACCCGACAACTAAATGAAAATAAAAACACCGTCCACATGGGCACTATTGCAAAAGTAGCAGCTGTTGCAGTGGGAGAGGTTTATTCTCTAATAGGAATAAAATTTGGATGATTAGAAATTGTCTTTACATACTAAGTTAAGAAAGAACCTGATTTCAGTTTCTAAACTATTATAGAATAGATGTTGTGTCTATTTTGATAACAAAGTTGTTATCAAGAAAAATAGGGAAGTTATCTATTCTGGTATATTGGTTGATAATTTATAATCCAATAACTCCCACGATACAACAAATGGAAATTAGTAACACATCTTCTAACTTTAAGAGAAAGCAACCTTCAGAAATGAATCAGTTATATCTTTGGCATCTAAGGCTAGGTTATATTAACTTGAGTAGGATTCATTGGTAGCTGATGAACTTTTGGGTTCATTAGTAGTGGAAATCTTTCTAACCTGTGAGTCTTACTTGGAGAAGAAGGTGCATTGGTGGTTTCTCATCTCGGAAGATCGTTGCCCACACAATGTCCGAGGTTAGAAGAGGAATACGGTAGAAGATCAAGAGGTCTTTCTAAAAGGTATAACTAGTAATTTTTCCTTTCCTCATCATACTAGTTATTTTTAGAAATAATACCAAATACAAGAGGCTTACGATTCTAGTATTTCGAATTTATTTTCGATGTAGTGTTCTTATGTTTTCTTCTTTTCCTTGTGATTTGATTGTTCCTTTCGGTTAACCTAAAGTTATTTTAGGAAATTAAATATTAGCTTTCCATAAAAGGTTTTGTCTAGTCGGTGGTGGTTGCTCCCATATCCAAGAAGGTCATGTGCCTCGCCACGTCAGTACTGGGAACCAATTATCGAAATTAATATTTAATGAAATTAATAACTTAAGGTGATTTGGATCGAACGTGTTAAGTTCCGCAGGAGATCCAAGTCAAAACCAAAAGGAACAAATAAATTAAACTATGGATCAAACATGTTAAGTTCCGCAGGCGATCCAAGTTTAATTTAAAAGAACACATGGTAGCTAGGAAAAGGTTCAAACCTTTGTACAAAATTTTTGTATAGTGGAACCATTAGGTTTTCCGAGTAGCAACCAACATCTTTTACACATACAACTTATCAACTTATCTTCATTTGATAAGTTTTCCTTTAACAAAACTTCAATCTTCCAAACTTGCATAAAATTCAAATTTGATGTAGGATAAGAAGAACCAGAGATCAAATTAGTAGTGTCATAAAATGACTCAAGGAACTCACATATGTTTTCTCTCCTCTTTTCCACTCTTCACTTGAAGGACAATATTCATAATTCTTGTCATTGAATTGAAGAGAAGCAAAAGTTTTTTTTTTATATTTGATGGCACTATCCAATATTAAATATGTTGAGTTCCAACGAGTAGACACATCTAATCGCAAGCCAATACTAGTATCAATGTTACCAACTACTTATACACATTCTCCAAACTTTTTCATCCTAGCCTCTGAACCTTTAACATACTTGACCGACTCTCTAATTTTATTCCAAGCAACAGTAGTCACTTTCAAACCTTCTTGGGCAATGAGATTCAATATATGAGCAGAACAACGAATATTAAAAAAATTCACCGTCACACAATAAACTATCATGCAAAGAGAGTTGCACTTTCAAATAAATTTGCATATTATCATTACTAAATGCATTATCCAATATCAAAGAGAAAACCTTTTTGTCAATTCCCCATTCCTTCAAATATTTAAACAATTTTGCAGCTAATTCAACTCCTGAGTGTGGAGGGGGCATATGAGAAAAACTAAGTATTTTAGTAGTCAACTTCCAATCATTATCAACAAAATGGGCAGTCAAGCAAATATAACCCTCACTAGTGCACACTGTTCACAAATCTGAAGTTAAACAAACTCTATTATGAACCATAGTCAAAATACACTTAAGCTTTTCTTTTTCCTTCAAGTAGATTCGGTTAATATTAGCAACAAGAGTATTTCTAGAAATGCAAGCAAATCAGGATTTATGTACTTCATCCAAGCTCTAATACCATCATACTCAACAAATGAAAATGGTAAATCATGTCTAATATAATGATTGCACAAGCCAGTAGCTCACGTGAAAACTTTTGATTTATTTTCTTAGACCGCATCTTCCCATCTTGATCAAGAACCATTTGTCGTATATCATGGAGCTTTAATTTGTCGCAAATTTTAAGATGACGCCACAACGTAGAAGTTCCATATTATTTACCCCTACACTTATATTGTTTTTTTACACCCAACACATTCAACTTTATCTATACTATCAATCTCTTAATTTTATTAAAATACACCCAAATATCAGAAGTTTCTTTAGACCTTTTAATTGACCCATTGTCATTATGTTTAGCACTTTCTAATTCATCACCTAAAATAATAGTTTGCTTTTGAGAACTAGAGTTCATTTCAAAATCAATCTAAAATACAATAAATAAATTTAGTTTATGATAAAATCAATCAAACAAGAACTCTAAATGTCAATAGAAAAATAACCTAAATTTATTTTTTTTATGTTAGCCCTATTGATTGCAAAACAAATGCAAAACAAATCAATCCAAAGTCAAAATACACAATGACACAAGATATGTTGAGTATCAAAAGAGAAAACTAGTAATATGGTATTGCATAACAAATGCTAAACATTAGGGAGTAACCGAGTAGGGACTACGAAAGTACGACGACACTAGTGGGAAATAGAATGAAATTAGAAAAGGAAGTAAAAAATCTTACCGCAAACAAAACTTGGAGGCTGCAGAAGTTGTGGGATTCGAGTTGGGAGATTAGCGATTGCCGAATTAATGGAGTCAAGCTCGTCGTCTATCGGAGTTGGACTACCATCTGTCAGTTTGTTTGCACTCTAGTTCTCTGACTCTCTGCAGGTTTCACGTGGCTACGGGGAGTCGGGGACTCGGGGAGACACTGAGGCAGACACGCGTGAGGCGGAATGTCGTTCTGCTTCCCGGCCATGGGGAGACACTTGCTAACGGCCGCTAATGAGGCAGACCCATAGGTGCGTGCAAGGCTATGACTCTGGGAGTGAGAGGTAGGCGGAAGGTGGTGTCGGTCAATCAGTGTCGCAGCGAACAAAGACGGTGTCGGTGTCATGGCGAACAAAGGTGAAGCGTCAAGTGAAATTGTGAAAATAGAAATAGGATTTTAAGTTTTAATATTTATGTTTTATAATTATTGCTACAGTAGATTAATAATTGGAGAAGAGAGTTATAAAGAGAGTAGATTAATAATTGGAGAAGAGAGTTATAAAGAGAATGTAGTATCATATTACCCTTAATTAATATTTATAAGTACTAATATATTTAAAAATATTCATTGATATTTTATCTGGCCCCCGGGTCAACGCGAGCCTGCTGTGAGTTGGCTCGCCCAGACCTATGACCCACGTGAGCTAACCTATTTAGGTCCACCAGATGATGGGTTGATAAATTTTCAACTCAATCCATTTAAATTATTCGACGGGACGGACCAATCCGACTGACCCAACCCAAATTGACGGTCCTAGTCTAAACTCTTAAATCATTTAAAATAATTATAGCAGATACTCGATAATTTTTACACATTGCAATAGCTACCGATAGCTATTGCAACACCATTGGATAAGGAGTTTTCTAGGAATAAAATTCCTGGTGGGATGCCCTTTTATTTTTTTAAAAAAAGCGGGCTCTTTTGATTATTTGCATAATTGAAGACTCTTTTGATTTTTACTCATAATTTTTCTTCCAATTAATAAAGTATTTTTCTTATTTAGACTCGCACAAAATTTGGAAGCTCGTTGCTTCTTATGCTAACTTTTCCCCTACATTTTTGCCAGGTTACAAAGAGAGCATGAGAAGAACAAATAAGAAAAAGAAAGTATAAGAAGAAAATTGCAGTTCTAACTCACACCGTAATGTTCACTCCCTCCCAATAGAAACCAAAAAAAGTGAATGTATATTGACATTTTTCTGTTTCTTTTCAATATTTTTGCTGAAACGCCTGTCTTTCCTAAAGTCATTCAGTTTTTGTGAGGAAAAGAAAAATAGTGCATTAATCGCCAGACAAAATAAATGCTGATATTGCAGCTAGCACGCCAACAAATGGTTTAAAGGTCGCTCCCTTTTTCCAGTACAAATGAATCCGCCATTAATTCCACTGTGCAGCCTCCACCGCCCCCACCAGTCATCATTCTTTCTTTCCCCTTTGAAGATTATTGCAAAATAAACATTGAGAAAATGAAGGAGATGCAGTTGATGGGAATGAGGGGAAGAAGGCAGAGAGGCATCTTGGCATTTGTGCTGAGAAGTGAAATGGAGACGGGAGCTGCACTGTGAGTGGGAGTTTGGATGCGTAGAGGGATGAGATGGAATGATTTCGCCATGATTGTTAGATGTTGTGTGGTTGCTAGAAGGCAATCACTGGGTTTTACAGAAACTTATTTCTAAAAAAAAATTTTATAAATAATTTTTATTTAACTTGACCATAATTGGAATTAAAATACTTCAACTTCTAACGTTTTTGTTTCTTTTCGTATTTTTTTTTCTCAAAATGGATTATTGAATGGCATGCGAAAATAGTCTATCAAAAGTCACTGTTAAAACAATACTTTCGGTAATCATGCGTGGTACCATTAATGAATTAGGATTGGATGAGTTTCTTGGTTGGATGGTTGGTAAGGCCAACCATGACCAGATTTTCAATTTCATATTATTATTTATCAGCTATAAATACAGATCCTCCACCGTCCTTTCAAACGGTAACAGGGAAGAGTTGCCCGGGGCTCTAGTGGTAAGGTATATATTGATATCGTCACTCGGATATTTACAATTAGATTTTTACTTATGATAAATTTATAATAATATTTTTTTAAAATAGGACACGTAATCAAAGGATATTAAATTTCTTGATTGTCTGTAATAAATACTTACTGATTTATTCTGGTGTCTAATAAAAAAATTTTATGGAACTAAACCGATCACCCAGACTATCTGGGTAATAGGAAAGAGTTTCTTGTCCTTGCTTCCCGTGGAAACTCTATTCTCCATTATCAAAATATATGTTTTAATTTTAGAAGTACATTTTGAATTTAGATTGAGTTTTGATTATCTTTTTAGTTTGATATTTTTTTGCAAAGTTTTTTTTTCCTAATAAAGAGACACAAGTGCCGATTTTTTTTTAAAAAAAGTTATTGCCTTCGTATTCGAGTGTTCGAGTATGCTAATTAATTTTAATCATGGTAAAAGAGTTAAATAAGACAATCACTATGTTAGATTGACTCGTGCAATCTAGGTGACTCGATCAATCAAATTGGATGATCCAATCAAGCCAATTGGTCTAGTTAATTGATTCAGTCAAGCTGATTGAGTTTATCAATTTCATGAAATCGATATTACATTCACAAGAGGCAATAAAAATAGTGAAAAGTTCAAAAATGATTTCATTTTTAAAATAGTCCCACAGCCAATCACATATCTTTTGTTTTCAACCATTCCAATTATGCGCAAAGTAAAGTTAAAATAAATATTTAGTAAAACCCCTGACAAGCGATCTAGGAGTACGTAGAACGAATTGCTCTGCTTCCTTGCTGTCAATTGCAATTATATCTCTGTGGATTAGTTTGAACACTCAGTTATTTTTTAAATAAATAAGCACATTGTAAACCAAGAAAGAAACAGATTATATCGTATCTTACCTCTCGATCTTGTACGATCGACTCTGAAGAACGGACCACAGCATTGAGTTTCGTAGATCACTGCAACAATAATAGTAAGACAATATAATGGACATAATTAAATTTTTAAAATAATAAATCTGAAAGACTGGCATAATAATTACTTAAGTTTGAATAAAAGGAATAATTATTTTTTTCTTTTTATCAAACTTTGAATTTTCAACTGACTGATTTCAGTTTGTACCTCTTGTAGAAATATCAATACGTGGCACATGTGAAAAGTTCGGCCAATCTTCGCCTGTCTCCCTTTTGCATCTTCTTTCCAGTTGTAGGGAACACTCATCAATGAACAAAGAGTTCAACAAATGGAGGCCCTGAAGACTCCTTGGAAGCGATTCTAATTGACGGCAGTTGCGGATTGATAGCTGATGAAGTGATCCGAGATGTTGTAGCCATTCAGGTAAGGTCTTGAGGTTGGGGATATCGCATATGTGTAGATCTTCTAGCACACTGGTTGATGGTGCTTCTGTCATCAAGGATTCCAATTCATCACAACAGCAAATACTTAAATTTGCCTGAATGGATCCAGATATCTTCATATCATAAGAAAAATGATGTGAATCACTTATCCACAATTGTCGGAGCGTGTGTAAGTGTTGTAGTTGCCCGCCTAAATTTACTTTCTTGCCACAAATCTGAATGTCGAACTCATTCAGTGAATTCAGGATTTCTACAGGTATTTCTGGCTGCAGTGCGTTGCTGTCAACATTTTTGAAACAGAGATATCGAAGAGAACTAACACGTTCCACTTCTAACGGGAAGGATGCCAAATTGTTACATTCCTCAATGGACAATGAATGGACCATTGTTAGGAGCTGCAAATCATCCATAGGAAGAGATTCGAGTTCATTGCAGCGTCGAATTTCCAATTCCTTTAGGAATGTGAGGTTTCTTAAACAACCACTTGGAAGAGATCTCATGCCCTCCATGTCCTCCAGTATGAGATGAGAAAGAGAAGTCATTCTTCCAAAGCCTGAGACTAGGCTCTCATTGCAGTTACGTAGATTAAGAAGTTCAATTCTTGGAAGCCTTGGCATGTTTTTCAGTTTTGGACAATTGCAAATCTCCAATCTCTTCAGTAAAGGGAACAACTCATTGACACGGCCTTCATCCTCGGACCATTCCTCTAAATTCGATATCCTTATCAACTTGAGTTCTTGGAGGGAAGGAAAGCCACCGTGCCCATGTAACTCAACACCAATGTGTTGCACTTCATGCATTGTGTCTATGACAAGGCTTCTAAGAAATTGGAGATCTCCAAAATGAGGAATATGCTGACATTTATAGCATTTTTCAATATCAACTTCAACCAACATTGGTAGTTGTGACTCAATCAACCATGTTGGAAATTGTTGGCTCCCGTAATTGGATACCTTCAACTTCTTTAAATTCGTGTTGGGGCAAAGATCTTCCAGCATGCTCATGTCATTAGTGTCCGAACAATTAAATAATAAGGATAACTCATTAAAATCTTTATTCTTCAAAATTTTTCTTCCACCACAAGAATAATTAGTGAAATTCCCAGAAAATTTGACTTCCATTTGTCCATGAAGCTTCAAATCCTCAAGTTCGATAATTGAGCATGAGCCCGTTCTATTCCCGGCAACAAAGCATGATAAACTTCGAAGATTAGTCAGCCGTGACAACCCAGGGGGCATGTGAGTCAAATAATCACAATCGCAATGAAGATAGCAAAGGCTTTGCATATTTCTTAATTTTTTTGGTAACTCTTGAAGGGGATTCTCGGTGAGATTGAGATATCGCAGATTCTGGAGACGAGTAATGGCGTCAGGTTGAACTTTAATCTTATTCCTAGACAAGTTAAGGTACCTCAAATGTATCAAATTTTCAACTGATGTTGGCACCTCTTCTATAAAATTTTCACTTAAATCTAACACCCGGAGGAATTTCAATTTTGAGAGGACAAACTGACGCAGATGGAGCTTATCATATAAATGACATTTTCTCAATAATAGGGTACGCAAGTACAATGGCTTCTTGAGTAAAGAAGTGTTTGAAAATTTTGCATCTTCTATGCATAAATGGTAGGTTCTGAATATCCTTTATTGTAATATTGATCTTTAGATATTGATCGTGCCAGGTCATGCATCAAATCATGCATTGTGGACTCGGTTACATGACGGCCATCATCGCACTTCTTTGAAGGTAGAAAGCATGACCTCAGTACTAGATCATCAAAGATGCTGTTGCCAACTGTTTCGGCATCAAAATTGCCTTCTGAAGATACAAAACCATTTGCTGCCCACATCTGAATCAAGTCATCCTTTTTCATCGCATAGTTCTTTGGGAATAGGGAGACAAATGCAAAACACTTCTTTGACCATGGAGGGAGAGCGTCGTAGCTCAACTTGAGCACAGCTAAGAATTTCTGGTCCTCATCTCTTAGCTGCCCAACTTCACTGTTCAATACAGAGGACCAATAAGTTTCATCTCGAATGCTATGGAGCGCGCTGCCAAGAGATACGGCAGCCAAGGGCACACCGGCACATTTCTCAACAATCTTTTCACCGATTTTCATCAAATTCTCATTTGGTTCTGCGTCTCCAAAAGCAAATTTCCGAAACAAGGACAAACAATCATCCCGGGACAACTGCTGTATTTGGTGGGTATTGAATTTGCCCATGATCGAAGAGACCTTTTGACTACGGGTAGTCACTAAAACTGTACTTCCTCTTGCCCCGCATGATAAGGCTGCTTTCAGCTCCCTCCACAGTAATGCATCTTCATTCCATACATCATCCAACACGAGCAGAAATCTCTTCCCTGATAGTGATAAGACTGTTTCTAGTCTCCCCCTCACTAACTCTGGTTCTGAGATGTCGACCTTTGCATCGACAGCCAATTCTAAAATAGACTTCATTATCTCTGTGGGTTTAAAATTTTTTCCAACAACTTTCCAGTACGTGTTAAAATGATCTTTCACCCTCTTATCATTGAAAACATGCCGAGCGAGTGTAGTCTTCCCCAGGCCACCCATCCCAACGATGGCGATGACCTTCAATGTACCACTGCTGCTTCCTTCATCATCCGTTAACATGTTGACAATCATCGCCTTCTCTGTTTCTCTCCCTATAACAGCCAAGCTATTGTGCGCGTGGATCTCTCCGTAGGCACTTGGGTTACTGCCTTGTGACAAATTTTTAAGGATGGACTTTTCCAGCAAAATAGAATCTAGATTCTCAGTTACTGCTTTTATCATGCCACTTATCTTACTCTTAAATACAAGTTGATTATTATTAGAAGAGAAGAAATCGCGCACCGGCCTGGAATATGCTCTTGATCTTTGCTTCCGCAAAGCTTTGGTGTCGTAGTAATCCACGACATCCTCCACTTCGTAGGCCAAGTGTTTGAGCTTTCTAAGCAAGTTCTTCACAGCGGCATCCATCACAGGGCAGGCCTCAACATCTTGGATCACCATGTCGATAATTGTTGACAACTCCTTGAGCTTCTCCATCCTCCCTTGAATACCAACTAATTCTTTGAAACATTAGCCATGCCTGCGAGTTGGAAAGATGCACAAGTTGTTTGTCCGCTGTGAATGCTGCTGCTACCTTTGGAGGAGAGGAGAAAGCAATAATTGAGGGGAGACGAGAAGCAATAATTTGCGAGGAGACAACTTCTTTGTCTTCGGGCTAATAGCTCGGGTGTCTGTGTTTATCATCAATTATTCAATGGTAATAGTTATATGTGATTTATCTTTTCCCGTGTTGATTTGTGTTAATTTGGGAACAGATTAATAAATGTATTGGGACGAGCTAATATCTTTTATCATCACAATGACATTGATATGTCAACATTATACTCAGCTGAAAAATAATTTTATTTTTTTTTAAAAAATTAGTTTTTATCTTTTTAAAAGTAATTATTTAAGGTTTAGAGTTTAGGGACAGCTTTTTTTTTTTTTTAATATATTATTTAAATCGATTATTAATAGATTGGACTAACTTCCACCCGCTCACAATGACATTGATAAGTGAACAACATTATGATCGGTTGTAAAATAATTTAATTTTCGTGGGACTGACTCTAAGGGTGCCGTTGATGTGACAGTTTCACATTTTTTTTTGCAAAATAATTTAATTTTTAAAAATTATTTCCTATTCTTTAAAAAAGTAATTATTTATATTATTTAGATATAACATTGCTTGAGAAATTTTAATTACATAAATTGAACCATTTAGAAATGCATAAAAAAATTACTTTTGTACATGTTACTACACAAAAAAACATAATTTTAGGGACGAATTTAGGGACTAATTTTCTAAAAATTTTCATCGTAACATTTTTTGCGACAAATTTTGTGATAAAAATATATTCATCACAAATCAGTCGTTGTTAAATTTTGCAATGAAAAAAATAATTCGTCACAAATTTTGCGACGAATTATAATTTTCGTCACAAATTTTGTTGCAAATATACACCGTATAACGTCTTTAAATTTGGGACGAAAATATATTTTCATCCCAAATTAGGGATAAATTCTGATTTGTCTTGAATTTGGGACAAATTTTGGTTCGTCCCAAAATGTGAGTTTACCTACATTCCCAATGTTCATCCCGAATTAGGGACGAATTTTGGTTCGTCCCTAATTCGGGACAAACAAGATTCGTCCTGAATTCGGGACAGACCAAAATTCGTCCATAATTTGGGATGATGAAATTTGGGAAATCAAGGTAACTCGGATTTGGGGACGAACCCAAATTCGTCCCAAATTGGAGACGAATTTTGATTTGTCCCAAATTCGGGACGAATCAATTCGTCCCTAAGAACATGGTGCGGGATTTTTGGATGAACCCAAATTCATCCCAAGGTTCGTCCCAAATTCGGGATGAACCCGTATTCGTCCCAAATTCGGGACAAACCCAAATTCGTCTCAAATTTGAGATGAACCTTAGTTCGTCCCAAATTTTGTCCCAAAATAAAAAAAACAAAACTTCTCTATTTTTTTAAATTTTCTTTATCCTATTTACATATCAAATATATCATTACATAATCTGATCTATAAATCTCTTATCATTCCCATATTTAAATTTAAAATATATTAGCCAAACTTCAACACACATCATATTTATACACATCCAAACAAACAAAACTACACATCCCATATCTAACATTCAAATATGTCAACTTAATACACATCATATTTATACACGTCCAAACAAACAAAACTACACATCCAAAAAACTACACATCCCATATCTAACATTCAAATATGTCAACTTAATACACATCATATTTATACACGTCCAAACAAACAAAACTACACATCCAAAAAACTACACATCCCATATCTAACATTCAAATATGTCAACTTAACACACATCATATTTACACATGAAAACAAGAAGTAGTTTGGTTCAACAACTCATAATCCAAATAACAAATACATTAAAGCATCTAAAGCATAAAATAAAATACTAATCGTCATTCTTCGGGAGGTTCGTGCGCCCTCTTCCATTCTTCGTTCTTCTTTTCTTGCATCAAATTACAAATGAATAATAACTAACATTTATAACAAAAATATATATATAAAACATATCAATGATATCATATTGAAATAAGACATCTAAAGCTTATGCAACTAACTTTTCAATGCCATGTCCCCTTGCCTTTATCTTTGCTTTTCTTATTCTTTAAATTTCCTTATGGCTCCTAATGGCTACAAGGAAATCTTGGTTATTCTCTTAAAGATCAGAGAGGGGTAAACAAATCAATCAAAGTGGGAAATAAGTTTGCTTCAATTATCTTAATTCCTTTTCTTTCATCTCTTCAAAGTGAGCTTCAACTTTGTACAAAACTCACTAACCATTAGAAGATCACTTCAACATAATCAGTGAAGTTTCATAGCCAGAAGAAGCAAGAAATCCATGAAAAATTAACCAAATAAATCTAGAGGAAGTAAAATAGTTGGAATGCAGAATTTTAACATAAAATGATTTTTACACCATTAATACAGCAATATCATAAGTTCATACCAGCAAGAATAAAAAAAATCCACTATTGTAATCCAATGTTAAAAAATGTAACTACAAAAGATTTTTTTTTTCTTATACACCTATATATTCTTTTGTTAAACATCTTGTCCAAATCAACTGTGTCCTCATCCTATCACCATGCTATATTATGCATTTAAAATTATTCATCCAATTGATCTATTTGATAGTGCAGATATTCTCTTACTTAAGGATTTCAATAATGAATGCATATGATTTAACTATTTAGTTTTTGTGACACACTATATGAATTATCAATATCTGGATATGATGTGTCCTAATACATGGTTATCATAATATATCAAAGACTTAGATAGCAAAAAAATATCATTTTTCCTTATTTGCATGGAACATACATGAAATAAAACTTTTAATTAAGCGTAATAAAAATATATAGATCATGCAATAAAAAATACATGTATCAAATGTTTATGACATAATAAAAGTATTAAAACATATATAACTAAATTTGCATAGATTAGTAATAGGCAAATAAAAAATATAAAACATGGCATAACATGCAAAGTATCAAGGTAAAATAAAAATTTAAAAGGAACTATAACAATACATGCAAAAGAAATCTAATATAAAATTTACCATAAATTAACTAAGATTCACCACCATCGCCACCATCATGATCACCATCGCCACCATAGATCATGTAATCAAAAATACATGTATCTAATGTTTATGACATAATAAAAATATTAAAACATATATAACTAAATTTGCATAGATTAGTAATAGACAAATCGAAAATATAAAACATGGCATAACATACAAAGTATCCAGGTAAAATAAAAATTTAAAAGGAACTATAACAATACATGCAAACAAAAATCTAATGTCCCAAATCTCTGTTTTTTTTAAATTAAGAATAATGTGATAAAAATGCGGATGCATGACCTAAACATCTCGGAATGATATGAAACGAGTTCCTATGTGTTCATATCGATCTCTTGATCACAATGATGACCTCAACACATTTTTTCGCACAATATTTTGAGGTTCATAAATTTTTAAATCAACAATTAAAAATTTTATTTTCCAAAATTTAAAAACCTCAAAATATTAGGTAAAAAAAATTTCATGTCATCAATGTGATTAGAAGATTGATACGAATGCATAGGAACTCGTTTCGTGTGATTCCGAGGTCTTTAGGTCATGCATTTACATTTTTGTCACATTTTTTCTGATTTAAAAAAATAGAAATTTGGGACGAACTTTGGAGTTCGTCCCAGAGCTAGGACAAACTTCAAAGTTCGTCCCAAAATTGAATTCCCTTAAAAATTCAAAATAAATTGTTTTAAAAAATAAAAACTAGCCCTAGAGAGCTCGAAATGACATGAATATGTACTCATATCGATCTCATGACCACATTAGTGGTCTCAAATATTTTTTCCTCCTAATAAAATTATATCTATAATTTTCTAATATCAAAATTGTTAGACCCCGTAGTAGTTTTGATGTGATCAACCAAGTTGGTTAGGTCCTGCTTTGTGTTTGATCCCTGTTTCTGAGTGCGCAGAAGCTTAGGAGCGCAGGAAGTCGAGCGGAAGACGCAGCTAGCGAGAAGGACGGCACGGGAAAGGAGCCGACGGGCTCGGTGCGTCCGAAGGACGAGAGAGCTGTGGAAGAGTACTCCGGTGGAGCGAGAAAAACGTGCGCGACGTTCAAGGGACGAGAAGCTGGACGGAAGCCTGCTCGAGGAGAAGGCCGGGAATTGGGTTCGGGTGAGCCCTATTTCGGTTGGCCGCAATCACCCAAAAGAACGGAGCTTCGGAAGCCAAAGTGAAGAAGAAAAAGAGACAAAAGAGTCTGAAATTACTGTAGCAGAAATTACTGTAGCAGGAACCTTGAAGGCGCCTTAAACATATTCAAGGCGCCTTCAACATTGAAGGTGCCTTGAAAGGCTTGTTTAAGGCGCCTTGAGCTTGATCAGTTTGACCGTTTGCGTTGCAGATAAACTTTTATCCGCTGACCGAGCTGGAGGCGCCTTGAACCTTGTTGGAGGCACCTTGGACTCTCGGAATAAGATTTCCAGGACCTATATAAAGGCCCCTGGAGCTAGGAAAGGAACAACAACTCAAGTATCCAACTTGTAATCAATTGCTAGCAACTAAGTGAGCGTTCTAAGTGTAAAAAAGGCTTCTCCGCCTACAGTAAAGGAGATTCTGCTAGTGGAGCTTTTCATCGCCCTGAATTAACAACCTCCTTGGTTGTAACCAGATTAAATTCTGTTTCTGTTTCTTTTTCTTTTTCTGTCTCCTTAATTTAGTTGTTATTTTTGTTAGGATCGTTCGTATTCGGCTAGAGAGGGGGGTGTGAATAGCCGCCCCAAATCGTCGCGTTTCTTTCTACAAACTAGGGTTAGCGCAGCGGAAATAAAAACAAGAAACGAAGACAAGAAATCAAACCTCAATACACGTCGATGTAACGAGGTTCGGAGATGAAACTCCTACTCCTCTGCGTGTCCGTAAGGTGGACGAAGCCTATCAATCCGTCGGTGGATGAGTCCCCGGAGAACCGGCTAATATATACTCCTTGTGGGTGGAGAAACCTCGCCACAATAACTCTTGCAACAGCAAGATAAAAGTATACAAAATACAAAGAAACACAAGACAATATGAATGTAAAACAAACACGCTTGCCTTCTCGTCGACTGGTTGAAGCAGCAACTTCACGAGACGCCTAAAACAGCAGGAACCCAGTCGAAGAAGCTCACTCGAAGCTTCGGAACTCAACAAAGCTCAAGAGCACACTAGGTAGGAAGAAGAGGAAGAAGAACTAAAGGCGAGGCAGCTCCTTTATAACTGCGAAGAAAGCGAAGAAACACGAAGAAATCTGGCCGTTGTGTCGCATGGCGGCTAGTACTGAATCGATGCGTGGACCGATCGGGCTCAATGGATCGGTCCACGCCGATCCTATTTCTAAGCCTTCGCTTCCGTCACGATCGGTCCATGGACCGATCGAGAACCTCTGATCGGTCCACGGCCGATCGAGAACTCTGATCGATGCGGGACCGATCGGGCTTTGTGATTGGTCCCCGACCGATCAGCCCCTCTGCGCCTCGCTCTTGTTCGGCTTCGATCGACTCTTGATCGGTCACCGCCGATCGATCGTTATCCTACGATGAGCTCGATGTATTCTGATCGGTCACCGACCGATCGAGAATATTCGAGTATCACCGGATCGATCACGGATCGATCCAGTTCATGGTTTTCGCCCAAACCAAGTCCAAACCAACATCCGGTCAATCTTGACCTGTTGGTACATTGCGCCTAGCATCCAGTCACTCCCTTGACCTGCTAGGACTCCCCGCTAAGTGTCCGGTCAATCCCTTTGACCCACTTAGACTTTTCTCTCCGTACCAAGTATCCGGTCACTCCTATGACCTACTTGGACTTCCCATCACCAGATGTCCGATCACCCTTGATCCATCTGGATTTTCCCTTGCCCGGCTTCACTCACCAGGACTTTCACCTAGTTTCACTCACTAGGATTTTCACCTGGCTTCACTCACCAGGATTTTCACACTGCCTAACATCCCAGTTAGGACTTTCTCACTGCCTGGCTTCACTCACCAGGACTTTCACACTACCTAACATCCCAGTTAGGACTTTCTCACTGCCTGGCTTCACTCACCAGGACTTTCCAACTTGCCAAACTCCCTGTTTGGGCTTTCCCCGTGCCAAGTCTCCATACTTGGACTTTCCGCGTGCCAAGCTACCTGCTTGGACTTTTCCCCGTGCCAAGTTTCCGTACTTGGACTTTTCCAGTGCCTAGTCTCCATTCTTGGACTTTTCGCGTGCCAAGCTCCCTACTTGGACTTTTCCCGAATCAGGTCAACCAGGTCAACCTTGACCTAAGGTTGCACCTACAATCTCCCAAACACCTATTCTTGTCAAACATCAAGAATACAACTCTCTTCTCGTCAAACATCGTCAAACATCAAAACACAACTCGAGTCAGGTCAACTCGAGTCAGATTAACCAGGTCAACCTTGACCTAAGGTTGCACCAACAATTTTCTGCTGCTTTTTCTGAGTTGAAATCCGATGAGGGTATAGTTTATTTTTGATTTCATCAATTCACCCCCTCTTGCCGGCCTCTGCTGTAGCAACAAGTGGTATCAGAGCCTGATCGCCTCAGAAGGACTAATTGCCAATTGAAGCACTACGATCAAGACGATGGCCGGAGCGAACATCCATCCCCCGAAGTTCGACGGAGACTTCGCCACATGGAAGCGCAAAATGGAGGTATTTTTTAAAACAGATTTTGATATTCTTATTACAATGAAATATGGTTTTGCAGCGCCGAAAGATAAAGAAGAAAACACATGGAGCAAGAAGGAGCAAGCCGATTTTGTTGCCAACGGAAAGGCTAAGTTCCATCTACTCAGTGTACTGCCACCTCAGGAGGTAAATCGGATCGGAAGCTACGACTCCGTGAAAGATCTATGGGAGAAATTCCTGGAGCTTCACGAAGGTACCTCCGAAGCGAAGCTAGCCAGGCGCGACATCCTCCGGAACCAGTTGACGAACCTCCGCATGAACCAAGGCGAGAAGGTAGCGCAGCTACAAGCAAGGATCAAAGAGCTGATCACGCAACTAACCAATCTTGGAGAAGAGGTAACCAACCGGGACTCTATCCGGTACGCGCTCAACGCCTTCCTGAGAACTCCCGATTGGGCTTCCTTAGTAGATGCTTACTACATCTCTAAGGATCTCGAGGTAAGTACATTGGAACAATTGTTTTCAACCTTCGAACTTCACAAATCTCGACTTGCAGAAAATCTAGTAGAGAAGTCGAACCTCAACATTGCCCTACGAGCCGAAAAGGACGATCCTGACTCCGAAGCGACAATCGACGAAAACGAAGCTGCATTAATGGTAAGACGTTTTAATAAGTTTTTTAACTCTAACAAATTTAGATCGCAGTCAAGTAAACATCGTCAAAAGAGAAGGACAGTCCGTTGCTACAACTGCAACGAAGAAGGGCACATCAAGGATGACTGCCCAAAATTGAAGAGCAAACAGAAGGATAAGAAAAGAAGCAAGAAGCCAGCTCGAACCAAACACAACCTAAAGGCCACGTGGGATGATTCGTCATCCTCCAAATCGAAAGTCGAAGAATTCTCGGGACTAGCACTGATGGTCAACCATCAGCTAGAAAAAACGCCTAGCTCAGAGATGAGCATCGATGAAGGGGGAGGAACGTCATAAGAGGAAAGTTGCAGTGAAGGGGGAGCATTACCGAGTCAGGTAAGTAAGGTACGTAATCTAACCCCGACTCAGTCCTTTAAATTTATAAAAGCACTTTCTAAAGAGTTAGATAAATTTGAAAAGGAAAATGAAAATTTAAAATTAGAAAAATACAAAATTAAAAAATGATATTGAAAAACTGAAAAATGATGCATGCTTAAAGAAATTTCCAAATTCAAAAATTAGAATTTATGGTAAATTAAATTGGTACATTAGAAACCATCAGGGTCAACTTAGAAAAGTACCAAGAAACTATGTACCCCCTAAATTTTTGAATAACCATATAGGAAGGAACCTCTATTGGGTTCCAAAATCTGTGCTAAATTAATTTTTTTTAATTAAAAGCTTTAAGAGAGAAAATTAAACATTGAAATTCTTTATGGAAGCTTTGTCTAAGGAAGTGGTTGTTGCTCCAATAACCAAGAAGGTCTAGTGCCTCGCCACAACCTGGAAGCTAAAATATTGAAAGAAAATGTTTAATTAACTTTCTGAAAAAACATTAAAAATAAGAATTAAATAATGCTTTGAAAGTTTATCAAACATTTTTTTTATTTAGAAACTATTTTTGAAAATTCTAACTTAGAATTTTTTTTTTGTTAGAAATTTATTTCCTGGAGAAATTCTAAATAAATTGGACATAGAAATTTTTTTTGGGAACATTCAAAAAGTTTACTTTGGATTTTTTTTGTTAACTGACTTAGAAATTTTTTTAAAAATTCAATTTAAACTTAGAATTTTTTTTTGTAAATTCTAAAAAAAATTCATTTTTGCTTAGAATTTTTTTTAAATTCAATTTAACTTAGAAATTTTTTTCTAAAAAATTCATTTTTGCTCAGAATTTTTTCTAACTTAATAATTTGATTAGTATTCTCTTATTGGTACCCCATTTTTGCTGTGATGAAAGGGAGAGAGAAAGGTACAAGTTTATTAGAAAGGTACAAGTTTAGGAAGAGTTAGGAAAATTAAAATTTTACCTATTTTTTTCAAAATGTGTTGCTTGCAATTTTATTTATTGCAAAACTTATGCTTAACTTGCTAGTTTAGTAATTTTTCTTTAAAATTACTTTTTATGTCTATTTTAACCATAACTTGAACTTGGGTTGATGCACATCAAAAATGGGGAGATTGTTAGACCCCGTGGTAGTTTTGATGTGATCAACCAAGTTGGTTAGGTCCTGCTTTGTGTTTGATCCCTGTGTTCGAGTGTGCAGGAGCTTAGGAGCGTAGGAAGTCGAGCGGAAGACGCAGCTAGCGAGAAGGATGGCACGGGAAGGGAGCCGACGGGCTCGGTGCGTCCGAAGGACGAGAGAGCTGCGAAAGAGTACTCTGGTGGAGCGAGAAGAACGTGCGTGGCGTTCGAGGGACGAGAAGCTAGACGGAAGCCTGCTCGAGGAGAAGACCGGGAATTGGGTTCGGGTGAGCCCTATTTCGGTTGACCGTAATCACCCAAAAGAACGGAGCTTCGGAAGCCAAAGCGAAGAAGAAAAGGAGACAAAAGAGGCTGAAATTACTATAGCAGAAATTACTGTAGCAGGAACCTTGAAGGCACCTTAAACATATTGAAGGCGCCTTAAACATATTCAAGGCGCCTTCAACATTGAAGGCGCCTTGAAAGGCTTGTTTAAGGCGCCTTGAGCCTGGTCAGTTTGACCGTTTGCGCTGCGGATAAACTTTTATCCACTGACCGAGCTGGAGGCGCCTTGAACCTTGTTGGAGGCGCCTTGGACTCTCGGGATAAGATTTCCAGGACCTATATATAAAGGCCCCTGGAGTTAGGAAAGGAACAACAACTCAAGCATCCAACTTGTAATCAATTCCTAGCAACTAAGTGAGCGTTCTAAGTGTAAAAAAGGCTTCTCCGCCTACAGTAAAGGAGATTCTGCTAGTGGAGCTTTTTATCGCCCTGGATTAACAACATCCTTGGTTGTAACCAGGTTAAATTCTATTTCTGTTTGTTTTTCTGTCTCCTTAATTTAGTTGTTATTTTCTGCTGCTTTTTCTGAGTTGAAATCCGAGGAGGGTATAGTTTATTTTTGATTTCAGTAATTCACCCCCCTCTTGCCGGCCTCCGCTGTACCAACAAAAATGACTTTAACATTTTCAAATCTAACTCTTTGTTTTTTACTAACTCATAGGTTCTATAAATTTGATCTATTCAATTTAATTATGGAAAATTTTATTAGGTCTTTGAGTTTACTAATATGATCATGAGATCGATACTAGCACATAGAAATTTGTTCCATGTCATTCCGAGCTATATAGGTAAGTTTTTATTTTTTGTAAGATTTTGTTCCATGTCATTCAGGTAAGTTTAGATGCATTTATTTTGGAACAAATTTTTAATATTCGTTACAAATCTGGGACGAATGGAAATTCGTCCTAGATTTGCGGCAAAATTAAATTCGTCCAAAAAATTAAGATAAATTTATTGACTTTGTGACAAAATTATGTTTGTTGTTATTTTCCCACGATTATTTTTTCGTTGTTGTTTTCGTTGCTAATTAGCGACGATTTAGTTATTCGTTGTTAAATATATGGTAAATTTGCAATGAAAATAATTCGTTGTAAATTTTCATACCCAAAAAACTGGTTTTTTTTTTGTCAGTGTATCCAAAATATCTTTGACTATACGGTAACATTTTTAAAAAATTACTAAGGGTCAAATTTAATTATTTGAACAAATAAAAATACTATTACATTATTAAGAGTATATCTATAACAAAAGTATTTTTTTAACGAAAAGGCAAAACTATTCTTTTAAAACTAAAGAGGATAACACAATGCTTTTTTTTTTAAAAAAATACATTTTTTTTTGTCATATAGGAATATTTTACATGGAAAAAAACCAATATTTTTCAATTAACGTTGCTATGTTTTTTAATAATTTAAAAAGATTTTACTGTCACAAGATTTGATTAATGCTAAAATATTTCTAAATTTTTTATTTTATTATAAAAATACTTCGGAATAATAATATATATATATATATACCATTTATACCGCTCATTTATTGAAAACCTCTAATCTAATCTGAAAATTTTTAATTTCTAAATTATATTTTAAAGTTAAATAAATTATTAAAAATTGAAAGAGGAGAAAAAAATAACTATCAGATTATTCACTTGAATTTTAATGTACAATACCTAACTCATAGCCCAATATTTCAATTAATATATAAAGTTACTAACTTATCAACGTCACCTTCTTAATATGAGCAGATCCATTATAGTGATTGGAGGGATTTAATGACCCCCACCTGCTAAATAAGTAGGGACTATTAAATCCCTCCAATCACTATCTCTACTAGAGGATCCCGCTTGTCTTAATACAATTATAATCTTATTATTTCCTTTCATTAACTCAACTAGAAAATCACTACTCTAATTAGATTAAACTTAGGAAAGTTTTTAAAATTATTAACTTTTATCCCTAATAAAACATGTCAACTCATCAATCCACTAACACACTAATATTTTAGTAGTAATCTCTTCCTTAAATTGACATTACAAATGTAACAATCTATTTAATAAAAATGGAAACTTTAAACTCTTTTCTAAACTTTTAAAATGTAAACAATTTGAAAGGCTTTGTTAGTATATCAATAATTTGATTTTCTCTTTTCAACCATATAGTATTGTATTTTTTTAAAATTTTATTATTGAACTATTATCAAGATTTAAATCCCTTCTCTGTGAAATATAATTTTTTAAACATTTTCTTTAGTTTTTTTTTCATAAATTCACTTTATACCAATTGTCTTTAGGAAGATCACATTTTTTTTTTTCAATTTTTATAATTTCTCCATTTGATTCTTTGATAGCCACATCAAAAATAGTAAAAATAGTATAGTAAGTCATAATTTGAAAATAAAGCAAAACACTTAAGTGGATCATCACTTTTATCAATTCCAATTACCTTATAATTAGACATACATATTAGTCAGCTTCGTACACGTTGTGACTTTTATGATACAGCTTAAACTAGACTTTGATACTATTCGAATATTTTGAGTAATTTTCTCATGTTGCTCAATCTCTATAAGTTATTGTATTTTTTCGTTATCATCAAAATCTATCTGAACATTTTCATATAGCATCAAGATTGCTATTGATTTTCTTTATAGAAAGATTTAGAAGTGAGTTTAAAACTAAATCGAATTAACTGAATCGAAACGAGTTGATTTTTTTTAAACTAACCAAACCAACCAATTTTTTCATAAAAATTGAAAAAACCAAACTGATAAAATATTAATTAAATCGGGTTATAAAACTGAATCAAAACTAAATTAATTGATTTTTTAAAAAAATAAAATTCTGAAAAAAATCAAATAAAATTTTAAATTATTCATTTTAACTAAATATTTGTTCTCTTAAACGATTATAAAATCTATAAATTTTTGATGTATTACGTGTATTAAGAAAAATATATTTTTCATCTTTATTATTTAACTTCTTTTTCCTTTTATCTAGAATATTAGACTAAACAGTACATCTAAAACTCCAAAAATGATCTATCAGATTTTCTTCCCCTCTAAGATTTCTCTACATCTTTTATTTGAAAACACATATGAAATGCTTGATAATTAATTTATTAAAGAGATGCTAAACCAATACAATGATTCTCATTCCGATTTCTATTCCTAGAAAAAAATCCTCTCAGTCATGTAAAAAAATATTGATAATATATGATCCGTCAATGTACTATTTTTAAATTAATCATTTATTAAAAAAATATTCATTAATCTACCACGTTAAAATTCCATCCTCAAAGGGAGAGGAGAAACAACACGTGGTATTTATCTGCAACATAGTTAAAGGTAGGGCTGTAAACAAGCCGAGCCGAGCCGAGCTTTGGGGTGTTCAAGCTTGTTTGATAAGATAACCGAGCCGAGCCGAGCCGAGCTTAAAATGAACCAAGCTTTTGAAATGAGTGTTCAAGTTTGACTTCGTTTATTTTTTATGAGCTTGAGCTTGTTTGAAGCTTGGCTTGAGCTTGGTTCGTTTAGATGTTATCAAGCTCTCAATGCAAGCTTGGCTTGAGCTTGGTTCGAGCTTGGTTCGAGCTTGGCTTGAGCTTGGTTTGAGCTTGGTTCGTTTAGATGTTTTCAAGTTCTCAATTCAAGCTTGGGTTGAGCTTGGTTCGAGCTTGGCTTGAGCTTGGTTCGTTTAGATATTATCAAGCTCTCAATTCAAGCTTGTTTGATTGTTTGAAACCTTAATTGTTTGATTGGTTATTAAGATTGATAATTTAAATTTATTTATTTATTTTATTTTATTGTTTATTTAGCATATTGAAAAGAATTTTATTAATAAATATTGTTCGTGAACATTGTTCACGAACGTTGTTCACGAACATTAACGAGCTGAACACATATGTGTTCAAGCTTGTTTGTTTAGCTTAACGAGTTGTTCAAGCTTGTTTGTTTAATTAATCTAATGCATATTGAACGAACATAAATAAGCTCTTACCAAGCTGAATACCAAGCTTGTTCACGAACGCTTGGTTCATTTACAGCCCTAGTTAAAGGGATAGGAGAAACAGTCCTGATACATGCCTCTAATTAATAACTAGAGGTTGATAAATTTATTATACTAAAATAGAAAATATTTAAGGGAAATTTTTTTTCCATTCCTTTAAACTGAGAGCAGATTTGTTGGACTATTTTTTTTTTTAAAAAATGTGTCATTTATATTTGTGGTTGGATTGTCATCGCGATCGTAATTATTTGTGATTTCTTTCTAATTTCACCGTTCCTATTAAATTATATATCTATAACAAAAGTATTTTTTTTTAAACTAAAAATCGAAAGTATTCTTTTAAAACTAAAAGATAACCATTACAATACTTAAAAAAAAAGATAATGCTAAATATTTCTAATTTTTTTATTTTATTATAAAAAAACTCCTGATTGAAATATCGATTTTATATTTTTAAATTACCATTTAAATCGCTCATTTATTGATGAAACCTCTCATCTAACTTGAAAATTTTCAATTTCTAAATTATGTTTTAAAGATAAATAAAATTATTCAAAATTGAATGAGGGAAAAACATAGCTATGTTTTTTTTGATAATTTTTGACTCAACCATACAATTTTGATTGAGTTTCTTTTATTTTTCTATCAATTTGATTTTATTTGTTATTCAATTATTCATGAGCATAATTCATTTTATCATCATGAGTGGTCTCACATAAGATTCACTTCAATTGATTAGTGTTCGATTGGATGAAAAAAAATATTTATATTAGGGATATGTTACAAAAAAAAATTTACGGGAAAAATTTATGTGGGGATATGTTTCAAGTGTGCGAGTTCAACCTATGGACATTGATCCAGTCCAAAATATGAGTCAGAGGGACCGCCGAGTGAGGTGGATGGAATGTTGACCGAATCGCGACTTCCCGAAGGGGGTATGCTGAGATGACTTCTATGTTGACCAAGTTTTCAGAAGTCCTCTGGTCAATGCTACCTCCAGCCAAGGACCGGGTTACCCCAGTCCCTGGTACCCCGAGACTCGAGACAGATCCAACGAATATATAAGTAATGGACTGAGACATATAATAATGAAATGAATGCAGAGTGAGTACGAAGAACGTACCCTGGCCTAGGGGGCGCCCTCGGATGGGACGCTGCTCGAGTTGTTATGACCAGGAAGAGCAGACGATTATGGGCAGGCTGGATCTGACGGTGAAGAGCCGGACATGGTGGCATGAAACCAGATGTGACCTTGGCACGTAGGCCGGACTATGACATCAACATGTAGGCCGGGATAAGACACCGACACGCAAGTCGGGATAAGACGTTGGCACGTAGGTCAAGACATGACACACAGACAAGAGCAGTGCATAAGTTGGAACACAGTGCACAAGTCAGATCCGCACAAGGTCAGAACACAATAACGACACAAAAGCTGGGAAGAAAATAGTGGCACGCAAGTCGGAGGCATACGACGATGAGGAAGCTACACCGGATAAGAGTCGGAGTCTTAAAGACGGCGACAACTAGCCGTAATGCGGTAGGGGCCGCTGCTGCGGCATGAAGGGTAGGGCTGTAGTGAGCCACCGTGGCGCCCCAATGTGCAGACGGCGAAGGAGACGAGATGGCCAGATATGGCACTGAGAGGTTCAGACAGCGAAAGAGACGAGGTGGGGAGCGACGCTTTGTCGCTGGATGCGCTGGCAGTAGCTAGGGAAAGAGGAAGAGGAAAAGAAGAGGTGTTGACGTCATGTGCAGCGCGTCGGCGTGGTCATCGACGAGCGGCGAAGGCGACTAGGTGGCATTAGCGTAGAGAAGATGAGGCGTCAAGAGCTCGGCAGGAAGGAGAGCCAGGGGCATGCCTGACCGACAGTGATGGTTGGTCGTTGCGATGAGGAAGCAAGTGGGAGCATTGTCGGAGAGCAGCTGTTGATCTTGGTGTCGGTCCCTTGCGCCGGCGGCATGCTCCCGTGCGACGGCAGCGACGCAGGAGGTGGAGAGAAGGGAGGAGGGGGTGACTGGAGGAGGAAAAAGAGGGGAGCAGCCGGCAGCCGGCGTCCTCGTCAGTGAGGAGCGTGGGAGGGAAGAAGAAGGCCTCTCCTTGGTTCATGTTGGCGGCGGTCCAAACACCAAGCATCCCCCCTATTGCAGTGCCTCATTTCCCCTCTTAAAGCCCTTACCAGTGAGAAGACCAAAATGCTCCTGCCTTTCCCTCCTAATTTCTTTTCTGCCCCTAAACCATCTCCGTATCACAAGCCTCCCCTTCAAGTACAGTCGAAGGAAGCGCAAGTTCGACTGACTAGACCAAGCCAAATGAAAAACAGGATCGCTACTGAATGCATAGTCATATCGCGAGGCCTTGTTGGAGTGTATACTGAAAGCCTAAGCTTTGTAAACATTCATTATGAATAAAGAATCACATTTGGTCAAATTGTCTACATTTGTTTGTAGTTGTTCATTTAATTTATATTGTAGATAACATAGTATGTGGTGTCACATGCAGAAGATGATGTTATCAGTACCTTATAAATTATAAACAGTAGCTCACGACCATAATGGAAAGGAACAAACCATTAGAAGGTCGTAGTGTAATTAGGTATTAGTTTATCTTGACTATATAATTACACTAGTACACTCAGAGTGTATTGAGTAGGACCATTTGAGGTCGTTTCTTTTATACTGACTTTATAAAGGAACAAAGACCTCGGTTATTATGGAAGTGTGTGCTCTTAATCCTAATATAATAACAAGCACATATATTTGATATTTATTTCTTTAATTTATCAATGTGTGAGATTTAGTTCGATGAATCAATAAGCCCGATAAGTTGGGAAATGATATCACTTATAGTGTGTGTTGTTGATTATAGAAGGAAACTGTGTCCTAGAGATATTAGGTTGATAATGTCCCCAAGAGGAGCTCATAAGGATTATCATGTTAAACCCTACAGGTGGACTTAGTCCGACATGACAATAAGATTGAGTGGTACTACTCTTGGACTTAGATATTAATTAAATGAGTTGTCAGTAACTCACTTAATTAGTGGACATTCGATATCTTAAACACAGGGAGACTAACACACTCATAATAAGAAGGAGCCAAAAAAAAAATGTAATTTGGGATTGGTGCGGTAGTTCAATAATAGTTCTCTAGTGGAATGAATTATCACTGATAAAATTAAGTTGTGTGTTCGGGGCGAACACGGGATGTTTAATTTTATCGGGAGACCAAAACCAATTTCTCCTCTCGGTCCCTATCGTAGCCTCTTATTTATAGAGTACTATACCCACCTATACCCACCTTCTATACCCACCAATAGGGGGCCGGCCAAGCTAGGGCCGGCCTAGGTGTAAATTGGGGTGGCCGGCCCTAGCTTGAACCCAAGCTAGTGGGGGCCGGCCAAATTAAATTAAAAAGGAATTGTAATTTTAATGTTTATTATGTTTAAGAAATAATTTATTAAAGAGAATTAAAATTAAAATATCTCTCTTATAAAAGATCTACAAAAGATTAAAGAAAGAGATTAGATCTCTTTCCTTATTTGTAGATTGGTGAGATATTTTATTTTCTCTTTAAAAATTATTCACATGTTGTAAAATTAAAATTATAGAAATTTCCTTTTATCAATCATGAAGAGATTTTTGAAGAGAAATTTTAGTTTTTAAAATTTCCGGAAACAAATTAGGAAGTTTTAATTTGTTGATTAAAACTTGTCTAAACTGTTTCCTCTTGATGTGGCCGGCCAATATAGATGAAATTGGGAAATTTTATTTTATTTTTCTCAATTAAATCATGTCAAGGAAATTAAGGAAATTTTATTGTAATTAAATTTCCTAATTTGCCTAGGCCAAGGAATATAAAAGAAGGGGTGAGGGTGCCTTCATGAGACACAACCTCTATTATTTTCTCTCTCTCTTTTATTCCTTGGAGTGGCCGGCCATCCTCTTCCTCTCTCCCTCTTAGTGGTGGCCAAAACTCTCAAAGGCTTGGAGCTCTTGTGGCGGCCGGATACTACTTGGAGAAGAAGAAGAAGAAGAAGGAGAGAAAGCTAGCATCTCTTGGAGCTTGGTTGGTGTTTTGTTCTTCATCCTTGGTTAAGCTATTTGTGGCCGAACCTAGTTAGGAGGAGAATAAGGTGGTTGGTGGTTTCTCATCTCGGAAGATCGTTGCCCACACAACATCCGAGGTTAGAAGAGGAATACGGTAGAAGATCAAGAGGTTTTTCTACAAGGTATAACTAGTAATTTTTCTTTCCGCATCATACTAGTTATTTATAGAAATAATACTAAATACAAGAGGCTTACGTTCTAGTATTTCGAATATGATTTTCGAAGTTGTGTTCTTTTGTTTTATTTTTCCTTGTGATTTGATTGTTCTTTTCGGTTAACCTAAAGTTATTTTAGGAAATTAAATATTAGATTTCTATAAAAGGTTTTGTCTAGTCGGTGGTGGTTGCTCCCATATCCAAGAAGGCCGTGTGCCTTGCCACGTCAGTACTGGGAACCAATTATGAAAATTAATATTTAATGGAATTAATAACTTAAGGTGATTTGGGTCGAACGTGTTAAGTTCCGCAGGAGATCCAAGTCAAAACCTAAAAGAACAAATAGATTAAGTTTTGGATCAAACGTGTTAAGTTCCGCAGGTGATCCAAAATTTAATTTAAAAGAACACATGGTAGGCTGGAAAAGGTTCAGATCTTTGTACAAAATTTTTGTACAGTGGAACCTCTAGGTTTTCCGAGTAGCAACCAACAGGCCTGTCATATAACGTCGAACGAGCAGCTGTGGCGATGCCGAGCTGAACAGGGGATGGAAAGCTGAGCAGACGACCAAGCAAATGTTTAAGGGGCGATCGATCAAATCAAAGTGTGTCAAGCTGAATAACGTATGAAATGTCGAGCTGAGTGACATAAGAAAAATACATGCCAAGTAAGCGATCGATCGAATGCCGAGGGACACCGAGGGATATTGAGAAGACAATCGAGCGATGCTGAGAAGAGCGATCGGGCGATTATGCAAATGCCAAGCGAGAAGTAAAAAAACAAGTGCCGACCGGGCGATGAACGAGGGGCAAAGCGACGAGTGAGACACGAACAACGGGTGCATGACATAACAACAAAAGAGATGCGGACGACGAGTGCAAGGCGGAACGACGAGTGAGTCGCGAGCTATGAATGTTGGCCATGCTATGAGTGTCGAATAGAGCGGCAACCGACCCAGAATTTGATCGAACATCTTAATGGTACTTTGGAGATGCCAAGCGGATGAAAAGATGTCGACTGTTCATATAAACGGAACAAAGTGGATGACCAAGTAGTGTCAAGTGGGAGATCGAAAAATGCTGACCGAGTGATAGGACGACTACTGAGTGGGTCAAAAGACAATGGGCGAGCGGTGTCACACGCGCAACCAAGAAAATGTCATCCGAGCGACAGTAAGCCGTGAGCGTGATCGAGAAAGTGTCGACCAAGTGACAGTAAATCGCGACCGGACAATAGAGAGACTGATGAACGAGCAAAACCGTGAGCACGACTGAGGAAGTGTCGACCGAGTAACAGTAAATCGCAACCTGGCAATAGAGAGATTGATGGACGGCAAAGCTGTGAGCGCGACTAAAAAAGTGTCGACCGAGCAACAAATGCGGGGTAAAGCGATAAGTGAGACGTGAAGGACGACTTCCGGGCAAAGCGACAAGCGAGGCAAGAGCGGTGAGTGCCGGGCAGAACGACGATTGAGACACAAATGGTGAGTGCTGGGTAGAGTGGCGAGTGAGTTACGAACTATGAGTGCCGGGCAGAGCGGCGAGTGGAGTGAGTGCGATAAGTGCTGGGTAAAGCGACAAGTGAGCGGTGGGCGCCGACCGGGAGGTCGTTGGGCATGAGAGCACGCTCACTTATAACTCGCATTGAGGCGAGAGTTTGGAGGCGTGAGAGCATGCTCACTTATAACTCGCACTGAGGCGAGAGTCTGGAGCCTGATTGGGAGGTCATTGGTCATGAGAGCAAGCTCACGTATAACTCTCACTAAGGCGAGAGTTTGAAATCCCGACCGAGAGGTTGTTGGGTGTGAGAGCATGCTCACTTATAACTTGCACTGAGGCGAGAGTCTGGAGGTGTGAGAGCATGCTCACTTATAACTCGCACTGAGGTAAGAGTCTGGAGGCGTGAGAGCATGCTCAATTATAACTCGCACTGAGGTGAGAGTCTGGAGGCGTGAGAGCATGCTCACTTATGACTCGCACTAGGGCGAGAGTCTGGAGGCCTGAGAGCATGTTCACTTATAACTCGCACTGGGGCGAGAGTCTGGAATCCCAACCAAGAGGTCGTTGGGCATGAGAGCATGCTCACTTATAACTCGTGCTGGGATGAGAGTCTAGAATCTCGACTGAGTGGTCGTTGGGCGTGAGAGCATGCTCACTTATAACTCGCACTGAGGCGCTTCCATTTACGACGCTTCCATCTCATTCGAGAGATCATCGATAGAGGAGATGTGAAAATTTATAGAGTATCCACAGAGGCTAACGTCGCTGATCCCTTGACCAAGGCTTTGGCACAAAGAAAGCATGATGGTCACACTAGGTAGTTGGGTGTTAGAGACTACCCTGATTGACACTAGTGCTAGTGGAAGATTGTTAGTGAGAGCCCTAGAGCCGATCATGTGATGATTATTATATGGACTCGATGTATCATATTCCTATATATATATTTATAAAGATATTTCTTTATGGTTATTATACTTACTTGTATTGGTGCCAAATAACTAAGTATAATAGCGCCCTTGAGTGGAAGGTTCTTATCTATATCAATCAATTGGTTGAATTGATAATAAGATGATATAGAGAACACTACTCTTAATTATTCCTAGTCAAGTATTAATATTCAGGGACAATGTTAAAGCGATGAGACTAGTATGTAGGTCAACTCGATGACTTGATCTCACAAGTCATGGATATTAGATATTAAATTGACACATGTGTATGCATTGGAGAATGTATACTGAATGACCTGCCATGAGAAAGTATCGTGGATCGTTATATGAGTGTCATATACTTTCTCATGTGACTATTAGTATGACTATCAGTCCTTGGACCTGAAGTCACCATGGTTCCCTACATAAGGAGTTACATACTTTGGCTTCCTCAAACGTCACCCGTAAATGGGTGGACTATAAAGGCGACTACTGGGTATGTAACAAATTATGGGAGGGATGTGAGTGATGTAGATGAGATCTATCCCTCCTATATGACGGGAGTGATATCATGATTCTTGATAGAGTGAGACCACTAAGTGCATGGCCATGCCCAAATAAGTCAATATGAGATATTGAGCTTATTTGATTAGAGTGAGTCTACTTGGAGTTCAAGACATAAATTGATTAGAGGATGACACGGTCTATGCCTCAATTGATCAATTTAGATGTCAAGGATAGAAGGACATTATCACATATTGTGAGAGTCACAATTAGTAGTCACAATGGTGATGTTGGATCTCAACATTCTTGTAATTTGGGTAGTAATGATGTGTTACTAGATACCACTCATTACTTATGTTTCTAAATGGGTTTAGGAGCATTACCAACGTTACAAGAACCTATAGGGTCACACACAAAGGGCAGTTAGATGGAGATTAGGTTCATATGATGAACCAAGAGGATTAGGTTCATGTGATGAACCAAATTGTATTAAGAGCAATCCAAATTAGACTAATTGAGTTGGACTCAATTTGATTCATGTGCCGAATGAGTCTAATTTAGACTATGATTCATTGAGTCAATTTAAACCAATGAATAGAGATTCATTAAATTAAATTGATTTGAATCAAAGGTTAGATTTGATCAACCATGGGAGATAAGAGGTCAAGTTTGACTTGACTTGAGAGGGAAGATGAAGGGTCAAGTTTGACTTGACCAAATGCCACTTCATTGTGACTTGGCATGGGTCGGCCAATGATGATGTTCTACATCATCAAGGCTACATCATTGTGTGCCACCTCATGAGGAAGACCAAGATCCATGACTCTTGGTATTACATGGAGGTATTAAAGCACCAATAATGTGGCTGACCACATTGAATCAAGGCAATTCAAGGCTTCTTCTATCTCTCTTCTTCTTCTTTTCTCCCTCTCCTCCATTGCCGAAACCTCTCAAGAGTGCTAGCACAATTTAAGTGATTTTCTCCACCTTTTGCCCGTGTGGATACGTGTAGAGGAGTGTACACTTGACACTCTACGAGATCCGACAACCGTTTGGACGAGCGGGATAAGCGAAGGGCATCGCTACAAGGGTAATACCTTTTTCATGTTGATCTAAGGTAGATCTAGTGTAGACAAACATGTACATGAATAATTATTATTTATCTTCGCACGGATCCATGGCTAGCTTCGAGGTTTCCGCAACGCAAAAAGCGGTTTTTGCGGCTCGAAAGTCTAACAAGGTAAGATTCTGGAGGTGTGAGAGCATGCTAACTTATAACTCGCACTGAGGCGAGAGTCTGGAATACTGACCAGGGAGTGTTATGGAGGCCTGACCAGTATTTGATCTAGAGACCTAACCAGGAATTGATATGGAGGTCTGACCAGGACTAAATCTGGAGGTCTAATCAAGAATTAGTCCGGAAGTCTGACCGAGAATTAGTTTATAAGCTCGACCGAGAATTGGTCTGGAAGCCCGACCGAGAAGTAGTCTAGAAGTCTGACTAGTACTTGATCTGGAGTCCTAACCATAAATTGATTTAGAGGTCTAACTAGGACTTGATCTGGAGACCTGACCAGGAAACAATCTGAAGGCCTGACCAAGAAGCATTCTAGAGGCCTGACCAGGAATCGATCTGGAGATTTGACCAGGACTTGATCTGGAGACCTGACCAAGAATTGGTCTGGAAGCGCTATCGGGAATTGGTCTAGAAGTACGACCTAGAATTGGTCTGGAAGTCCGTCGTAGAGATCGTTACCGATACTCTAATCTGAGACTTATGGTGATACTCTGGTTCGAGACCAGTGGCGATAGCTCGACCCTGAATGGGGGAGGATAAGCTTTAAAGTTCATAGAAGCGTAGCTCGTAACAATATGAGGGAGCAAAGCCTTTATCATACCTGATCGCGAAGTGGTCTCCACTGGCTGAGGACCTGACTTGATTCCCCAACTCCGAAATGCCTGTGAAGTCGGTGAGAAAAATAGTGGCGATCCCTTGACTCCCAAATATCCGCGGAGTCAGGGAGAAAATAACCTGAGCCTTGACCGTCAAAGGGAGTGAAGTCTATAGCCATATAAGGGAGCAGAGTCAGTAGCAATAAAAGGAAGCATAGCACTATAGGTGAAGGGAGCAGAGCCTGTAGATGTAAGAGGACGCAAAACAGGTGGAGGATGTAGAACATATAGTAGCAATAGAGTGAAGCGCCTATAGCAGTAAGAGGATGCAGAGCCCCATGGTGAAGGCTGCAGAGCCTGTAGCAGTAAGAGGATGCAGAGCCCCATGGTGAAGGGTGCAAAGCCTATAGCAGTAAGAGGATGCAGAGCTCCATGGTGAAGGGTGCAGAGCCTATAGCAGTAAGAGGATGCAGAGGCTCATAGTGAAGGGTGCAGAGCCTGTAGCAGTAAGAGGATGCAGAGCCTCATGGTGAAGGATGCGGAGCCTATAAGACACCTGATCGGGGAGCTGAGCCCCTAATCCCTGATCAGAGAGTAAGGCCCCTAGCCTATAATCAAAGAGTGAGACCCTTAGATCCTGATCGGTAAGTTGTACTGCGAGTCACTGATCGGGGAGTTGTGTCCCTAGTGTATGAGCAGTGAGCGGTGCCCCTATTGTCTGATTGGGGAGCTGGGTCCCAAGTGTCCGATCAAAAATCAAAAGCCCTAGTCTTTGATCAAGGAACTAAGATCTTACTCTCTGATCAGGGAGCTATAATAGCTCCTATAACCATAAAAAGAGAGAAGAACCTGTAACGTACCTGATCGAGGAGTTGTGCCAATCGGCTATGGGTTTGTCTCGGTCCCTTGACTTCCAAATACCCGTGGAATCAGGGAAAAAATATAATGGAAAAACTAACCTGTCAGCCGGCTAAAGCTCCAACTCAATCCCTCGACTCCTGAATACTTGTGGAGTGAGGGTAGAAGATAATATGTCTATTGGGATCCTCCGGGACTGTGATAATGGTAGAGAACCTCCCGACGTCGTCCATCTTCACGTTCCAAAACAAGTGGAGAAGATTCCCACATACGACGCCAAATTGATCCTGTCCAAAATCTGAGTCAGAGGGACTGCCGGGTCGAGATGGCCGAATATGGCGCTGAGAGGTCCAGGCGGCGAAGGAGACGAGGTGGGGAGCGACACTTCGTCGCTGGATGCGTGATAAGCCAAAAATTGATGTGTGTCACGAATAGGCTTATCAAATTAACAATGTATATCCACTGAACCCCTTAACTACACAATAATATTATAATAACCAGTCTAGCATCGAACCTCGAGGAACCAACGGTAAGATGTAATCTAGGATTGTCAGTTATTCCTATTTTTGGGATTTTTAATATGAAAATGGGGAAGTTTAAGCTTTGAATCTAAATCTAACAATTGAAAAGCAAGCTAATAAAAAACTTATCTAATGCATAATTGAAATCTACCTAGGTGTCACCGATTAGTCCAATACGCATTGTCACACTACGTAATGAATCTCATCTTTAACACAATTTAACTACCAATGAAATAACAAGACTTAAATAAAATCTAATCTTAAGCATAGAATAAAATAACAAGACATAAGATAAATCTGATCTAAAGCACCAATTTAAATCCTAACTTAAACTTAACAACCTAACAATTAACTAAGCTCAAATTAAACAAAAATTAAACTTCAACAAGAAATAATGCTAGATTACTTGTTAAAATCATAACAAACATCAAAAGAAATAAGTTCTAGCTACAAAACAGTAATAAAAGGAACTAAAATGGTAAACCGTTCCAATCTCACAACCAATCTAACCAAGCAACACACTCTTGCCGTCACACAAGAGGTCGGAGATGAGAACGCCCAACTCCGATCCTCAGTGAAGATTCTAAGCTACAAATCAGCTCCAGGTTTGCTCAGCCACACCGGCGGAATGCCTCCGGAGAACTAGAAACAACCCGGAACCCATAAATGGCCAAAAATATAAAAATTTGCAATCCGGAATCTCTGGATCTATGATGAAATTGCGGATGATGGTTTGCTGTTGGATGGAGCTTAGGAACACCGGAAGAACGCCGCCAGATGTTTCTGATGGGAATCAGAGTTGCCAATTGGAGGAACGTTGCCAAATCTGCGCTGGAACAGAGAAATGCAGGGAGAAGAATTCCACCAGAGGGAACGCCCATCGATGACTCAGATGATTGGAAGCAGCTGCCGTGAAGCTCTCCACTGAGGTCGAAGCTTGAGAGATTGATCGGAGAAAGAAAATGGGGTCAGAATCTCACTAGAAATGCTGCGGAATGCGACATTGTGCGGAGAGATCGACGAAGAGAAGACACTGTAGCTTCTCGTTTTAAATCAGATCTTAGATCTAAACAGATAGCTGTGAGCAATTCGAGTCTTGATCAACGATGAGAAGTCGCTCAAACTCCGATCCGAAGGTGCTGATCTTGATTAAGGGTCTGGATCTACCCTCCCTTAGGTCAGATGGACCAAATCTTCAATGGATGGTTTAGATCTGTCCAATCTTTGATGAATTGTCCATAATGCTCCATAGCTTGATCTTCTCGTTTAAACTCCGATTCGAGCACAAATTCGGTTCGAATTGATCCAAATCCATGATCCTTTCATGCCTACAAAATAAGAATCAAATATTAGCATCAAATAACACAAAAAAATAAGATAATTTGTAATTAAGTCCAAGAATAAAGACAATGCATGAAATGTGATGCAAATATAGGTTTTATCTATGAACTTAATATTAAACCATTCATGTATGAATCAAAATAATACAATAAAATCATGATTATCAAATTCCCCACACTTAGTCTTGAACATCCCATGCAAGTAAAGAAAACTAAAACTCATCTCACAAGAAATTCCCTAGTAATACCTAGAAGATAGTAAAAGGGATTTAACTAAGACCATCTAAAGATCACAAACAATCATGAATACAATCCAAACAATAATCAGTAGGTATGGTAGTTTCAATCCAATTGAAAAATTAAGCAAGATGCAATCTCACAAGGGATTTACCTATTCTATCTCTCACACTCAAGCATGCATATAAGTGGAGCTCACTCAACGTAACTCACAACATTTCACTACCATAAGCTTGCTTATTTTCTAATTATCCACCACAATAAACATAGCATACATGAATCAAAAGGATTTTATCATGAAGAATTAAAATGGAATAAAAAAGAACAAGTGAAGTGAATGAAATAGACAAAAGAAAAGAATTCAATGAAAAATTAAGAAGATAAGAGTATTAGAGGAATATACTTGATGAGTTGACCAATTTGATGTAAAAAAAGATGAATACCATTTGTCATTACCAATTCAACATATCAAGCTAACCTCTCCTTCAATTTGATGACTATCCAAAATTCTTGATACTCTATCTCCATACTTGATACTTTTTATTTGCCACCTTTTTTTTTTCTCCTTCACTGTTTTTCTACTCAATTCCAGCACTTGAAAATCCAAATAATCTCACATCAATTTATGAATAAGAATTCCCTCCCCCACACTTAAAACATTGGCCATCTCAGACAATGCAACAAATCATGCCATCCAAATGGTTGGTATACCTCTAACTACTGTTTCCTCCTTTATTCTGCAGGTTTTTGACAATTCTATTAGGTTCAGTTGCAAGCACTCCACTTTGCACCTAAAAATCAATTTTAGAACTAACATTGAAATCTACATTTCTGGTTTTATTGGACTAGTACTATTTAGAACTCAAGTGACCAAGCAATTTGATTCAAAACATCAATTTCAACAGGACCCTACAATTCTTCACAAAACGTGCAGATATCTTTTGCAATGAACTGCACTTCTATCAATTATATTTCCTAGAACTTGGTATCCAATAGCAGCAATTTTAGAAATTAATAGATTATTTTCTGAACTCGAAGGGTAAATAATCAGCTAACCAAATTTGAAATTCAGTGATTATAGCAACCCAAATGAGAGCATCACAACAGTATAACCTCATGGCAATTGCATCCACTAATTGAGTCAAGAAAACACCAGCAGATGATCACAGATTGCTAGGAAGAAACCACCAACAATACAAAGTTTCCCAAGCAGTTCAGTTCTACTTTATATATGCAGATTTTCTTCCCAGTAATCAGATCTATCCATGGTTGTTACCACTGCCCTCTCTATTTTAGACTAGCTTCAGGCTCTACATAATCATGGAAATAATGCAAAAGGCAAAGGTAAGGAACTAGCAACAGGCCTGAAAACAAAAGGGTCCAACGATATGGAAATTGATACAAAACTGGCACACATAAATCAGAAAGTTGCAAAGAACTTAATTTGCTTGGTTAAAAACTCTCAGAATTCCTTCCTTCCTCTGTTATTAATATATACAACCCAACTTTCCACTTCCAGAATTCTACCTATTCTAAAAATGAATGGACTTCCAGCATTTCTGAAATTTGTCCTTCACTGATAAGATGCTTGGATCAATTTTTTGGTACAAAAACTACTTGCTACTAATCAATAGTTCTAGACTCTCATCAAATGCAAATTTAAACTTTCCAGTTTAGGTTTCAGAAATTTTGATTCCAGGGGCTGCAAATTCTGAATTCTCAATTTCTTATAGTGCAGTATCCTGTGCATCTTCACTTCAGTGTCGAACTAATCTTAATTTCCCTATTAAAATTCCAGAAAGTCACTGATTACAACATTGAATTGTGGCTGGCCAATTCCAAATTCCGCATTCTTAGAAATGCATGCTTCAAATTATAGTAATCTTGGAATAAAAGGGAAAATAAATTTATATTAAAAGAGAAAGAACTCCACTTGACTTCTATGCCGATCAGAAATCTTCATCAGAAACTTGGCACATACATGCAATAGCTGATACCTCAATTGTAATCCTCAAATTCTGATTTCACTTCCTGAATTCTGACTTCTTACATTCTGTCTCCTTTTATTATATCAAATACAACAAGAACTCAAAGAATTGAAGCTACCACAGATGGCTACTAAAGCTTAGAAATCCAGTTCAAATTCAAGCTTAAGAGAAATAAATTTAATTGGTTACATCTCTTGAATTCCATCTTCAGCAATCTAGTTCTACTGCAACTACCATTTTCCAGCCTTCTTCCAATTCTTCCTCAATCCTTCTTTGTTACAGCAGAGAGAGATCTTAGTAAAATCTTCACCAAGAACATTTCCGGAATTCAGATTCATTAAGAACTCCAAAGGTTTAAAATTCCAGCATTCAGATTCCTTTCCTCTTTGTCATTCTGCAAACTTCACAGAGAACACATCATTCCTGTAATAGCTTAATTTCCCCTCATATTGAATAGATTAAAAATAACTCAGTTTAGCTCCCAGAGCAACAAACTGGTGTTCTGCACTCACTACATCTCAATATAATTTTCTGATCATATTAACAAGAAAACATCTCCAATGCCACCTTCCTAAACAAGCTACTTTACTGATTTTTTGTAAAATTGAGTAGTTTCAGAAAACCACTTCATTTGAGTTGCATGTTTTGATCCATGGAAAGCTCGGAAAGGAAGGAACATCAAATGAAAATATAATGATAGCATGTTTTTGCTAATCAGAAATTCGTATCAAAAGCTTTGGAATGATTGAAACTTTAATTCGAAGCATCATTAGTTTGCATAAATCAATTTCCAACATTGATTAGCTATTGTATTAAACTCCTTTCTTATCTTACTTTTGCAGCGAACACTCAATACCACTAAGCTAGAGATGTGCAACTCTATTGCATTAGTGACAAACATCAGCAGTGTCACAGAATTAAAACTTCCAAAGACAGTTTCAGAAGCTCAGCAATCTGGTTCAGCATCAAACCTGAAGTTACAGAATTCACTTGGTTATGACTTCTGGTTGATAACCTGTAATCAATTTGGCACACAAAAATTGAAATGTGCTACTTGTGTATTAGCCAAATAGATTCCTCTTTTCTTTTCTTCCAACAGAAAAGTTTCAGAATTCAAAAGTTGAAGCAATTCCAGCTTATCTCATAAACAATTCTGTTAAACACAATTCTACAACTTCTGCATTCGGGTAGCTACTGATTTTTTTTCTTTTGAACCCAAACTCCTTCATTTCAGTTCTTCAATGATCTACCATTATAGCTTTCTCATTACTTCTGCTTGTTTCCAGAAGCTTAGAAATATCTTCACAGACTCCAAAATGCAAACCAAAATTTCTACAATTCCTGAATCTTGCAGAAATATACTCTTCATTTTGCCAATTCCTGAATCTCTATGGACTATAACATTCAATTACTCATTAACAATTAGCTTGAATTCAATCCATTTGGCTAAAAACTAAACTCCAAAAATTGGCACAGAATACTGTCCAAAGATTAGAATTCAGCAACTTCATTGGGTTTTCAGCAACTTAAGATTTTTAGAATTTATGTAACGACCCGACCCCTTGGCCCCTTGGGTGGCCCAACTAGCGGCCCATTTGGCGGCCCCTCGGTCCCTTGGGTAGCCCAACTGGCGGCCCAACAGACGACCCCTTATGTCATCGACCGACGACCATCAGGCGTGTGCCGTTACTCACAAGGTCTTTCCACTCCTGGCTAGTGGATTTTTGCCTTCCCCAGGATTCGAACTCTAGATCTCCAGGATAAATACTAGAGTTTATGAATCCTGGTAGCCAAGTGAGCGCCCAGCCCCTTGGCCCCTTGGGCGGCCCAACTGGCGGCCCCTCGGTCTCTTGGATGACCCAACTGGCGGCCCAAATGGTGACCCCTTATGTCGTCGATCGACGACCATCGGCCATACCGTTACTCACTAGGTCTTCCCACCCCTGACCAGTGGATTTTTGCCTTTCCCTAGATTCAAACTCTAGATCTCCATGATAAATACTAGAGTTTATAAATCCTGGTAGCCAAGTGAGCGACACCTTTTTATTGTAATGACCCGGCCCCTCAGCCCCTCGGGCGACCCAACTGGCGGCCCATTTGGCGGCCCCTCGGTCCCTTGGGCAACCCAATTGGCGACCCCTTATGTCGTCGACCGACGACCATTGGGCGTGTGCCATTACTCACAAGGTCTTTCCACCCCTGGCCAGTGGATTGTTGCCTTCCCCAGGATTCGAACTCTAGATCTTCAGGATAAATACTAGAGTTTATGAATCTTTGTCACTTGGCTACCAGGATTCATAAACGGCACACGCCCAATGGTCGTCGGTCGACTACATAAGGGGTCGCCAGTTGGGCCGCCCAAGGGGTCGCCAGTTGGACCGCCCATGGGGCCGGGTCATTAAAATAAAAGGCGCCTTTTTATTGTAACGACCCGGCCCCTCGGCCCCTTGGGCGGCCCAACTGGCAGCCCCTCGGTCCCTTGCGACCCAACTGGCGGCCCAACAGGTGACCCCTTATGTCGTCGACCGACGACCATCAGCCGTGCCGTTACTCACTAGGTCTTCCCACCCCTGGCCAGTGGATTTTGCCTTCCCCAGGATTCGAACTCTAGACCTCCAGGCTAAGTACTAGAGTTTATGAATCCTGGTAGCCAAGTGAGCACCTCACTTGGCTACCAGGATTCATAAACTCTAGTACTTAGCTTGGAGGTCTAGAGTTCGAATCCTGGGGAAAGCAAAAATCCACTAGCTAGGGGTGGGAAGACCTAGTGTGTAACGACACGATCGATGATCATCAGTCGACGACATAAGGGGTTGCCTGTTGGGCCGCCCAAGGGACCTAGGGGCTGCCAAATGGGCCGCCAATTGGGCCGCCCAAGGGGCCAAGGGGTCGGGTCGTTACAATAAATAAATTGTCACGCCCTGGGGAAGTCTCTGCTAGAAGAAATTTCGGCAGCATCTCCCCTGTACAGGTGACAATCTTAAACTTTATACATTGCCCTCAGGGCCACATATACCTCGGCCAATACAGCCGGAACAATAACAATAATAAAATACAACACACAAGCATCCATGCAGTTTAACAGTATACAAACTAAGCAATGATAAGGAAAACTCAAAAATAATCCTACTCAACTACACTCATAAAGCTCAAATCATGACGAAATAAAATCTACTCACATCTTCTGCCGTCCGGGCAGGCATGTAGTAAAATGTATCGAACAAAAATCCATTGACAATAAAATAAACCATATAGTATCCAAGTGTCAAAACTAGAACAAGTCTAGATAGTAATAAGAAAACCAAAAGATAAAACACACATCCTCGCAACCTGCAGGGGACTAGCGATTCGAACTCTCCGGACAGCCTCAACCTGAAAATAGCAATGGAGGAGGGTGTGAGTCCAACACTCAGCGAATACCTAGTTGACATGCATAGTAAACAATAACCAACAGAATAAATATGCGTACAATCTCCTAGATAGAAAATGCAAAACTGCAAAGTAAGGAGAAGCTGTACTAACCAGAACCTGAGTATAGGGACATCAAGGTCGTCAGACCAAAAGTATCGTAAACCAGTATGCATATCAAACAATGCATCCACCAAATACGCAGCATATAAAGTGCAGCAAACACAAGCAATAAATGCATCATGCATATGATACCAATGTAGGTCAATCATATGCATCCATCCAACATGCAACAAATAAAGTGCAGCAACCATAAGCAATAAATGCATCATGCATATGATGCCAATGACATGTCCTGGTCACCCCTACTCTCCAGTTAGCCGTCTCACACACGATGGTGAGACTGAGTGGGTAGGGCTGTGACAACCGTGCACTCTGCCATCACTGCTCCTGATGAGTGACCGAGTGGACGGGATACTGTTAGAGTACACCTATCCTCCTACCCCAAATCATAAGTGTGGGAGCTCAATGCTCTCATCTCCCTGAGACAATCCAGTGGAGGGACCCCTGACGTGCTACCACGCTGCGTCACGCTACCCATGAGTGGACCAGCAGAGCACCGAAAGAGCCATCACTACACCCTGTCTGATATACCACTAACCCGTGAGTGGTGGTGTGTGCAAATCCATGTAACTGGCGATGAGCTCAACAATAATGGAGCTGCCAGTCGCTCAGCATGCAATCATGGTGCATGACACAAAGCAAGCAAAATCCTGACCATATCTATCTCCACAAATGTGTACCCAAATACGTGGATTAAATAATATGATCTAGGTACACAGGTCAGGTATACTATCTAACCAGTCTGATATATATATCATAAAACATAGCATGTCACTACCTCCATAACATACATAACAAACAAGACATGAACGCTAAACAGGTAACAATCAAAACATGCTCGGAAATAAATAGTGACATGCCGATGCAGATATAAACATATTTAGTACTACTTGTTAAAATCTACTAAACAAATCAACAAGACATATCAAAATAGATAGGCCAAGGTACCCACCTCAAATAGAAAGGTCCAATCCAATCCGAATCTGACGTCGAGATGCTCGTCTCGCGTCAAAGTCCTGTGTCCATCAATATATATTTTTATTTAGCTAAAATTCATAAGAATTTAAATAGCTAAATAAAATCCACAAGACTAAATTAGGAAAAACCCTAATCCACACAATCTCAATCAATACACCCTAATTAAATCCCATGGCCAATTAGAGTTAGTTACCTTAACCCTAATCGACATGATCATTTACCCTACCTAAATTAACACTCCTTGCTAACATAACTAGCAATCACCTATAAAATATTTCAAATTCTTATGCCGTACCTCAAATCACAGCTTTGTTTTAGAACAAGAAGTTGCTGGATGGAAGTGGCTGTAATGTTAGGGTTGTTCGCCATTGTAAGGTGGCTGCCGGACCCAAGAACAACCCACAACACACTATACTTGCTGGAAACTTCACTGCTTGAACAAAAAGAGGATCAAGCAGTCAACAACACATAAGATCAAGTGCCCGATTCACTAATTAGAGCAACTCCCTTACCTTTAATATCACCGATCTGCTGTAAAGAAAATAGTGGCCCCTGCAGTGGAGAACTAGGGCACAATGACAACACGGAGAGAAGGAATCCAACTAGGGCACAACGACAACACGGAGAGAAGGAATCCAACTAGGGCAGAGGAGATGCTTAGTCGCCAGCTCTCTGTTCCCTGGCGTCGTCAGCGTCGGAGAAGAGAACGAGGACTTAGGGCACGATAGTCGGGGGGGGGGGGGGTCAGCATCGGCCTGATTGGCGTTGACGACCGGTGTGGCGCAGCGAGACCACGCTGCTAGGGCACAAGGGAGGAAGGCAGTGCCAGTAGATGTCGGGCGGCGCTCAAGTGCCGGCGAGGAGAAGACGTCGGCGGCGCGTGACTCAGAATGGATGAGGAGGAGATGAATCGATGCGAGAAAAGGGAAGAAGAGGATCGGCATGGCACGACTTTAATCGCGAGGCATGTGGCAGTTTGCAGCTCGGAGAGGAACAGTTAGGGCACGCGTGAGGGGAGAAGGAAACGACGGAAGAGAGAATAAAAGAAAAATAAAAGAAAAAGGAAAAAAATACAACTTTTCTTCACTAAAACGAGGTACCTTAAACAGGCTTTCCCGAGGCCCCATTTTTATTCCCGTAAACTTGTCCACACGAGCTCCAAAAAATTCTAGAAATTTTCTTAAAATTTCAGAAAATTCCCTTATTATTATTCGCCCTTTTTCGGTATTTTATATTCTCCCTCACTAATAAAAATTTGGTCCCCAAATTTCGTTATCTACCATCAGCAAGTACTAACAACAGATAAAAGTATAAATGCTGAATGGTAATAACTCACATACCTCATGTGAAAAGATGAGGGTATCAAGCTTGGATCGTATCCTCGAGCTCCTAAGTGGCCTCTTTGTCCGAATGATGTTGCCATCCGACTTTAACTAGTCGGATAGTCTTGTTCCACAGTTGACGCTCCTTCTGGTCCAGAATCTGTATCGGAACCTCCTCATAGGTGGCGTCAGGCTGAAGGGAAACTGATATATCAGACAACACATGAGCTGGGTCGACTATGTATCTTCACAGCATAGATACATGAAATACATCGTGCACGCCTGCCAGAGCCGGTGGTAGCGCCAGACGATAAGCTACTGCTCCAATCATCTCCAGGATCTGGAAAGGGCCAATGTACCGCAGAGCTAGCTTACCTCTGAGGCCAAATCTCTTCACCCGTTTCGTGGGTGAAACTCGCAGAAAAACATGGTTGCTAATAGAGAACTCCAGGGGTCTGCGTCTCTGATCAGCATAATCCTTCTGGCGATCCTGTGCCTTGGACATCCTCCGTCTAATAGTACGAACCAACTTTGCCTCCCGCTGAGCTCTCTGCGGTCCTAGCAGCTGGGCCTCCCCAACCTCGTCCCAGAGGGTGGGTGCCCGACAAGGCCTACCATACAACGCTTCAAACGGTGCCATCTGGATAACCGAATGATAGCTGTTGTTGTAGGCGAACTCAACTAATGGTAACTGATCCTCCCAACTGCCTCCGAAATCCAATACACAAGACCTCAGCAAGTCCTCTAGAGTCTGAATGGTCTGCTCTGCCCGTCCATCTGTCTGCGGATAGAAAGCTGTACTGAAACAGAGCTGAGTGGCAAAGGCCTATTGCAGACTTTGCCAGAATCGGGACGTGAACCGTGGGTCTCTATCTGAAATAATACTCAATGGGACACCATGCAATCTGATGATCTCTCGGTAATACAGATTTACCCTGGTGATGTTCTGCTCGCCTATGATGGAACGTTGCATATCCCACCAGATATCAGCCTCATCTCATAAATGGAAAGCAGCCAACTTTGCTTTCACCCACTCGGAGCAAGCCATGTAGAAGAAGGTCCGCTCCATGGTCTCTATCTAGGGCTGACCATACTCGGATCAGTCTCTCCTCGAAAGAGTGTGAATTGACTCTTCATCGACTCTGCTAGTGCTCGGATCCGAGCTCGTGCCGCGATAATATCAGTGAGGGGATAGGGATCGTCATGGGAACTGGTCGAATCCCTAGAGCCGGTGCTACAGGTAGTACCACTGGATAGACTGGGGGAGGTATCCCCGGTGTTGCCGCATAAACTGGTCAGGTGCCAGGTATGCCGGTGGTACCCCTGGTTGTATCGTAACTACGGTAGGGGTGGATACAATGGGTGCAGCCGAGGTAAGTACCTCTAAAAGAGTCATCGGGGTCTGGGAGCCCAACGGACCCGTAGTATCTTGAGTCTGTCCCTGACCAACAGGCTCAACCCCCATAGATGTCTCTGGCGACATAGCTGCCAGGGACTCCAATGTCCTCTTACGTGGTCGTCCTGCACCACATATCAGCGCGGAAGCACGTGTAGAACTCCTCATATCGGTTCAAATATAACACAGATATTATTACATGTATCAACTATAAAATTAAACATCATACCTATTTACCGTCTGGAGATGTTCTGTCGCTGTCCAGTCCCCCTTTATCACCTCGAAACTCAGAAACGAGGAAATCCATACAAATCCAAAACGGAATTTTGAAACATAACCATAACAGAAATCCGTACAAATCTGAAAATAAATACCCAAGTTTACTAGCAAACTTGGGCTAACCCAAAAATCCATATGAATCCGAACATACCCAGTTTGACTCGCAAACTTGGCTCTAATACCAAATAAATTGTCACGCCCCGGGAAAGTCCCTGCCAGAAGAAATTTTGACATCATCTCCCCTATATGGGTAACAATATGAAACTTTATACATTGCCCTCAGGGCCACATATACCTCGGCCAACACGGACGGAACAATAACAATAATAAAATACAATACACAAGCATCCATGCAGTTTAATAGAAAACAAACTAAGCAATGATAAGGAAAACTCAAAAACAATCCTACTTAATTACACTCATAAAGCTCAAATCACGACGAAATAAAATCTACTCACCTCTTCTGCCGTCCGAGCATGCATGTAGTAAAATGTATCGAACAAAAATCCATCACCAATAAAATAAACCATACAGTATCCAAGTGTCAAAACCAGAACAAGTCTAGATAGTAATAAGAAAAACCAAAAGATAAAACACACATTCTCGCAACCTGCAGGGGACTAGCGATTGGAACTCTCCGGACAGCCTTAACCTGAAAATAGCAATGGAGGAGGGTGTGAGTCCAACACTCAGCGAATACCTAGTTGACATGCATAGTAAATAATAACCAGCAGAATAAATATGCGTACAGTCTCCTAGATAGAAAATGCAAAACTGCAAAGTAAGGAGAAACTGTACTAACCAGAACCTGAGTATAGGGACATCAAGGTCGTCAGACCAAAAGTATCATAAACTTGTATGCATATCAAACAATGCATCCATCAAATACGCAGCATATAAAATGCAGGAAACACAAACAATAAATGCATCATGCATAGGATGCCAATGAAGGTCAATCATATACATCCATCCAACATGCAGCAAATAAAGTGCAACAACCATAAGCAATAAATGCATCATGCATATGATGCCAATGACATGTCCTGGTCACCCCTACTCTCCAGTCAGCCGTCCCACACACGATGGTGAGACCAAGTGGGTAGGGCTGTGACAACCGTGCACTCTGCCATCAATGCTCCTGATGAGTGATCGAGTGGACGGGATGTTGTCGGAGTACACCTATCCTCCTACCCCAAATCATAAGTGGGGGAGCTCAATGCTCTCATCTCCCTGAGACAATCCAGCGGAGGGACCCCTGACGTGCTACCACGCTGCGTCACACTACCCATGAGTGGACCGGCGGAGCACCGACAGAGCCAACACTACACCCTGTCTGATATACCACTAACCCGTGAGTGGTGGTGTGTGCAGATCCATGTAACTGGCGATGAACTCAACAATAATGGAGCTGCCAATCGCTCAGCATGCAATCATTGTGCATGACACAAAGTAAGCAAAATCCTGACCATATCTATCTCCACAAATTTGTACCCAAATACGTGGATCAAATAATATGATCTAGGTACACAGGTCAGATATAGTATCTAACTAGTTTGATATATATATCATAAAGCATGGCATGCCACTACCTCCATAACATACATAACAAACAGGATATGAACGCTAAACAGGTAACAATCAAAACATGCTCGGAAATAAATAGTGACATGCCGATGCAGATATAAATATATTTAGTACTACTTGTTAAAATCTACTAAACATATCAACATGACATATCAAAATAGATAGGTCAAGGTACCCGCCTCTAATAGAAAGGTCCAATCTAATCCGAATCTGACGTCAAGATGCTCGTCTCGCGTCAAAGTCCTGTGTCAATCAATATATAGTTTTATTTAGCTAAAATTCATAAGAATTTAAATAGCTAAATAAAATCCACAAGACTAAATTAGGGAAAAACCTAATCCACACAATCTCAATTAATACATCCTAATTAAATCCCATGGTCAATTAGGGTTAGTTACCTTAACCCTAATCGACATGATCATTTACACTACCTAAATTAACACTCCTTGCTAACATAACTAGCAATCACCTACAAAATATTTCAAATCCTTATGCCTTACCTCAAATCACAGCCTTATTTTAGAACAAGAAGCTGCTGGATGGAAGTGGCTGTAATGTTAGGGCTATTCGCCGCTGTAAGGTGGCTGCCGGACCCAAGAACAACCCACAACACACTATACTTGTTGGAAACTTCACTGCTTGAACAAAAAGAGGATCAAGCAGTCAACAACACATAAGATCAAGTACTCAATTCACTAATTAGAGCAACTCCTTTACCTTTAATATCACCGATCTGTTGTAAAGAAAAGAGTGGCCCCTGTAGTGGAGAACTAGGGCACAATGGCAACATGGAGAGAAGGAATCCAACTAGGGCACAACGACAACACAGAGAGAAGGAATCCAACTAGGGAAGAGGAGATGCTTAGTTGTCGGCTCTCTGTTCCCTGGTGTCGTCAGCGTCGGAGAAGAGAACGAGGACTTAGGGCACGGCGGTCCGGGGGGGGTCAGCGTCGGCCTGATTGGCGTTGACGACCGGTGTGGCACAGCGAGACCACGCTGCTAGGGCACAAGGGAGGAAGGCGGCGCCAGTAGATGTCGGGCGACGCTCAAGTGCCGGCGAGGAGAAGACGTTGGCGGCGCACGACTCAAAATGGATGAGGAGGAGAGAAATCGACGCGAGAAAAGGGAAGAAGAGGATCGGCATGGCACGACTTTAATCGCGAGGCGTGTTGCGGTTTGTGGCTCGGAGAGGAACGATTAGGGCACTTGTGAGGGGAGAAGGAAACGACGGAAGAGAGAATAAAATAAAAATAAAAGAAAAAGGAAAAAAAATACAACTTTTCCTTGCTAAAACGAGGTACCTTAAACAGGCTTTCCTGGGCCCCCATTTTTATCCCCGTAAACTTGTCCATACGAACTCCGAAAAATTCCCGAAAAATTTCTAAAAAATCCAGTAAATTTCCTTATTATTATTCGCCTTTTTTTCGGTATTTTACTATTTAAGCCTTCCTTCTCTCTAATCAAGCCATACTCTTTAATACCCATTTAGCTTCCAGTAAATGCAAGCTTGAATTCCATTGTTTCCCGATCAGATAGCTCAAAATGTACAACCACAAACATTTCAAAAATTGCAACAGATCTTGGTTTGACTTCCTTTTAACTATCATTAGTACTTCATATCTGCATATCAGCAGCCTTCTAATAGCCTATTATATCAAATCAATTTCGAATCTAGATCCATAATGTTCAAATTTCTAGCACATCAACATTACTGCTTCTGCAGAGAAACTGTTTGCAATTCCAAACAGCAGCTTCCCATTTCCAATTTTTCATTTCAGTTTCTCAAGCTTAAAAAGATCATAAGAAGCTGAAATACCATATATCTATGCATTTTGTAAGGCTTCACATAAACTTCTCAATCGTTTAAATGTTGTTTCTGATTTTTGAGACATCTTGATATAGAGTCACAACACTTTTCAGTTCTACAGCTTTCCCATTGTTGTTCTGGAATTGACTTGATATTTCTCTCACAATTGCACTAGAAGGTGGCACTAAAAGGACTAACACTCAAGTAAAACTTCATTAGGTGCTATCATCCCATATAAATACATACAAAGTTCAGTAGCCCTGCAGTGCCCTTACTGATTTAAAAACTGAAGTGCAGCTTCTGCATTCATAGCTCTTCCAATTCTGTAACTCATATTCCAGCACAAACTTAGGAATCTGCTTGTCCATTCAACTTCATAATCCATCATCCAAAAATTCAGTTTCCACTTCCATGATTGGAACTCTAAATTTCCAGCAACTTCAACTCCAGAACTATAGAAACAAAACAACCTTGGTGTCAACTCTCATCCTCCATTAAATTCTTTGAATTCCAGTTGAAAAAATTGCAAAACTTTTGCAATGACAGAAACATCACTCAACATAGGAAGTGTAGGAGCTCTACTTGGATTTAAAGTTAAGAATCACAATTGATTTAACCCCTACATACAGTCCCACATCCAATTCTTCACAGATTGTTTCAAATTCAATCTTCATGAATTTCTCATATTTTCAACTATTGAAACTTGAATACCATTTGGCAATGAGGAATAAAGGTCTTTATTCGCATCGTTTACTAATTAGAGGGTTACAAGAAAAACTTGGCACACAATTGATACTCTAAATTTAGAATCCCTCTCTGTTTTTTGCAGTAACCATTTCTACAAGTCTGCCCTTCTATATATATACATATTTTTCTCTGTAAACAACTTGGATGAAAAGAAATGCTACTCGTTATTCTTTTGTTCCAGTTTCTCTGATTTTCTTCATTGATTTCTGGCACAACATCTGCAGATTTTTAATTTCAGCACATGCAAATTTAAGCTGCAGTTCTTATCTTTCTGCAGATTCACATTTCCTAATCTAAACAAATCTTTTCATTGGCACCAGCAATGTTCAGATGCAACCCTTCACTAGCATTCCTTCAGTCATCCATTGCTCTATAGTTGCAGTGTCTATTTATGCAGAATTCAGCACAACAGCATCTCCCAACTTACTTGCTTCAATTCTCCTATCTCCATTTAGGTTTACTGATAACCACATTCTCAAAAGGAATAGTAAAGCTCCTGGTCAGCAGCTCCAACATAATGTTCAGATTCAACATTTTTAACACCTTCTTCCAACATATGTCTCTCAAGGTTTTGAATGTATCAACATAGTATCAATTCTTAAAATTCAAAGCCATTGCAGCTTACTCTTGACATGATAAAGCTCAAGATATGGATACATTTAGCATACAATCTAAAGAGTACTTAATTCATAATAGCATTCTTCCAAAACTCAATCATTGGCTTGAATTTTCCCGACCATTAACAAGGGCATCCAAAAATTCAAAAACACTACACACCTCCCCCATACTTAATCCTTTGTCATCTTGCAAAATCTAACTCATCAAGTATTCAACCAAAACACTCAATAAAGGAATGACAAGCAAAGATTATCAAGAATTAAAATGCTAGATGAGAATGTATAATCATGAGGAAAGAAATTGGAAATTATGAAGGGGAACAAAATTGACAAAATCCTCAATTTTCATGCATACATATGCAATTATGATTTTGAAAAGAAACTAAGCAAGTTCTAGAGTTTCAATTGCTATGAGTGCATGTCACACAAAGATATAATAGTGTTTAGGCTTAAAGTGGTCCTCTCTAGGAATTTTTATATGCAATCAAGCTCAATTGATCAAATTGGAATCCATCACCATTTTAACCAATATCATGTAAGTAGAGCATTCAATCATGTCCAATGACCTAAAATTGATGATCAAATTTAAGAAACTTTTACCATCTTAAAAGTATTACTAGAAAATTTTCCATGAAGACTTTTATTAAAAATGGCACACTATGTAAACTAAGCAAAATGCAATGTATGGAAACAAAATGCAAATATAAAGTATGAAACTAAAGAGAAGTATAAAGAATTTATTAGACACAAAGCATTAATTAAAATGCAAGAGAAAGCAAAATTGGAACCAACTCCCCTTTAATTCCCGGTGGTTGAAGAAGGTTTAGAAGAAGAAGCCACCCCAGAAGTGGAGTAATCGTGGTTCCACTCAATTCCTTTTTATTCATCATTTTTCCATTGAAAATTCTTTCTAGAGGTCTGAGACAGTTCAGTTTAAGCATTCACTCCGGAAGCTTAAATTCTCCTACACAATCAATAAAACAAAACAACTCCCATACGCATATGGGATAAGAAGAAAATAGGAGAATATTAGTGTGGGTAGAAAATATATCAAGAAATGAATCACATCTAATAAAATCAATGAATGATACCTCAATTAAATTTTCTAAAAAATCACAAAAAAATACTCACCTTGTCATCTTGAAAGGTACCTGGAGTGGTGATTGTTACCTCTTCCTCATCAAGTAATTGCTCAGACTTTGGTTCTGGTAAATGTATAACTTCATGTAGTGATTCTTGGGTGCTTGGCTCTATAACACAAGTCCCTACACTCTCTTCCTCATCATCATCAAATCCAGGTAATTCTTGAGGTAATGCTTCCAGTAAGCATTCCCCTACACTTATATCTTCATCAATTAAATCCTTATTTCCTGCATCATTCACAACATCTAAAACAACACTATTAGTAAAATCAGAAATTTGAACAACTACATCATCATCACAAATAATACTAGAAAATTCTTGTGAAGAAATGAGAGTAGGATCAGGCCTGACAGAATCTCTACTTTCCATCTCCTCACTGGAGTTTTTCATTTGTAACTGATTAATGGATGATGCAATTTGATCTAACTGAATCTGTATATTCTGTATCCTTGCAATTTGTTGCTCTTGATGCTCTCTCATTTGTTGCATAACCTCATTGAATTTCCATATTGATTCTTCAATTTATTCTTGTGCATCCTCATGCTGACATTCAGGCTAATAAAATTGAGTCTGAGGCTGATAGTAATAACTCTCCCTCCAATCTCCAAAATGCTGATAATATAGATCCATGGTCACATAGAGGTCCTGTTCTTACACTGAAAACTAGAAAATAAAATCAGAAGACTCAGGAACAAATAAAATAAAAAACATGGATATATAATCATGAAAGCAATCAAAACAACATAATTTTTAAGTTTTTCAAAATAAAGAACAATCCTAAAATTATCAAACACCGCTACAAGTTTCCCCGACAATGGCACCAAAATTTGATAAGCCGAAAATTAAGTGTGTCATGAATGGGCTTATCAAATTAACAATGTATATCCTCTGAACCCCTTAACTACACAATAATATTGTAATAACGAGCCTAGGATCGAACCTCGAGGAACCAACAGTAGGATGTAATCTAGGATTGCCAGTTATTCCTATTTTTGAGATTTTTAATATGAAAATGGGGGAGTTTAAGCTTTGAATCTAAATCTAACAATTGAAAAGCAAACAAATAAGAAACTTATCTAATGCATAATTGAAATCTACCTAGGTGTCACCGATTAGTCTAATACGCATTGTCACACTACGTAATGAATCTTGTATTTAATACAATTTAACTACCAATGAAATAACAAGACTTAAATAAAATCTAATCTTAAGCATAGAATAAAATAACAAGACATAAGATAAATCTGATCTAAAGCACCAATTTAATCTAAAATAACGAGCCCAGGATCGAACCTCGAGGAACCAACAGTAGGATGTAATCTAGGATTGCCAGTTATTCCTATTTTTGAGATTTTTAATATGAAAATGGGGGAGTTTAAGCTTTGAATCTAAATCTAACAATTGAAAAGCAAACAAATAAGAAACTTATCTAATGCATAATTGAAATCTACCTAGGTGTCACCGATTAGTCTAATACGCATTGTCACACTACGTAATGAATCTTGTATTTAATACAATTTAACTACCAATGAAATAACAAGACTTAAATAAAATCTAATCTTAAGCATAGAATAAAATAACAAGACATAAGATAAATCTGATCTAAAGCACCAATTTAAACCCTAACTTAAACTTAACAACCTAACAATTAACCAAGCTCAAATTAAACACAAATTAAACTTCAATAAGGAAATAAAATGCTAGATTACTTGCTAAAATCATAACAAACATCAAAAGAAATAAGTTCTAGCTACAAAACAGTAATAAAAGAAACTAAAATGGTAAACCTTTCCAATCTCACAACCAATCTAACCAAGCAACACACTCTTCTGTCACACAAGAGGTCGAAGACGAGAACGCCCAACTTCGGTCCTCAGTGAAGATTCTAAGCTACAAATCAACTCCAGGTTTGCTCAACCACACCGGCGGAATGCCTCCGGCGAGCTAGAAACAACCTTGAACCCCATAAATGGACAAAAATCTTGAAATCTGCAATCCGGAATCTCTGGATCTGGGATGAAGTTGCGGATGATGGTTTGCTGTCCGATGGAGCTCAGGAACACCGGAGGAATGCCGCCAGATGTTTCTGATGGGAATCGAAGTTGCAGATTGGAGGAACGCTGCCAAATCTACGCTGGAACAGAGAAATGCCGGGAGAAGAATTCAGCCAGAGGGAACGCCCACCGATGGCTCAGATGATCAGAATCAGCTACTGTGAAGCTCTCCACCGAGGTTGAAGCTTGAGAGATTGATCGGAGAAAGAAAACGGGGTCAGAATCTCGCTGGAAATGCCACAGGACACGACACTGTGTAGAGAGATCGACGAAGAGAAGACACTGTAGCTTCTCATTTTAAATCAGATCTCAGATCTGAACGGATGGTCGTGAGCAATTCGGGTCTTGATCAACTGTGAAAAGTCGCTCAAACTCTGATCCGAAGGTGCTGGTCTTGATCAAGGGGCTGGATCTACCCTCCCTTAGGTCGGATGGACCAGATCTTCAATGGATGGTTTAGATATGTCCAATCTTTGATGAATTGTCCATAATTCTTGGTAGCTTGATCTTCTCATTTAAACTCTGATTCGAGCACAAATTCAGTTCGAATAGATCCAAATCCAAAATCTTTTGATGCATATAAAAAAAGAATCAAATATTAGCATCAAATAACACAAAAAGAAGATAATTTGCAATTAAGTTCAAGAATAAAGATAATGCATGAAATGTGATGCAAATATAGGTTTTATCTATGAACATAACATCAAACCATGCATGTATGAATCAAAATAATACAATAAAATCATGGTTATCAATGTGCTGGCAGTAGCTAGGGAAAGAGGAAGAGGAAAAGAGGAGGTGTCGAAGTCATGTGCAGCGCGTCGACGTGGTCATCTACGAGTGGCGAAGGCGACTAGGTGGTGTCAGCGTGGAGAAGATGAGGCGTCAAGAGCTCGGCGAGAAGGAGAGCCAGGGCCATGCCTGACCAACAGTGATGGTTAGTCGTTGCGACGAGGAAGTAAGTGGGAGCATTATCGGAAAGCAGCTGTGGATGTTGGTGTCGGTCCCTCACGCCAGTGGCGTGCTCCCATGCGGCGGCAGCGACCTGCGCCCGTGCGGCAGCTGTGACACAGGAGGTGGAGAGAAGGGAGGAGGGGGTGACCGGAGGAGGAAAAAGAGGGGAGTAGCCGACAGCCGGCGTCCTCGTCGACGAGGAGTGTGGGAGGGAAGAAGAAGGCCTCTCCTTGGTTCATGTTGGTGACGGTCCAAACACCAAGCAACCCCCCTACTACAATGCCTTATTTCCCCTCTTAAAGCCCTAACCAGTGAGAAGACCAAAATGCCCCTGCCTTTCCCTCCTAATTTCTTCTCTGCCCCTAAACCATCTCTGTATCACAAGCCTCCCCTTCAAGTATAGTCGAAGGAGGCGCAAGTCCGACTGACTAGACCATGCCAAATGAAAAACAGAATCGCTACTGAATGCATAGTCATATTGTGAGGCCTGTTATATAACATTGAATGAGCAGCTGTGGCGATGCCGAGCTGAATAGGGGATGGAAAGCTGAGCAGATGACCGAGCAAATGTTTAAGGGGTGATCGATTGGATAAAAGTGTGTCAAGCTGAATAACGTACGGAATGTCGAGCTGAGTGACATAAGAAAAACACATGCCAAGTAAGCGATCGATCGAATACGGAGGGACACCGAGGGATATCGAGAAGACGATCGAGCGATGCTGAGTAGAGTGATCGGGAGATTATTTAAATGCCAAGCGAGAAGTAAAAAAACAAGTGCCGACCGGACGATGAACGCGGGGCAAACCGACGAGTGAGACACGAACAGCGAATGCATGACAGAACGACGAACGAGATGCGGACAATAAGTGCAAGGTGGAACGGCAAGTGAGTCACGAGCTATGAATGTCGACCAGGCTATGAGTGTAGAATAGAGCGGCAACCGACCCAGAATTTGATCGAACATCTTAATGGTACTTTGTAGATGCCAAGCGGATGAAAAGATGTCGACCGTTCATATAAACGGAACAAAGTGGATGAGCAAGTAGTGTCGAGTGGGAGATAGAAAAATGCTGACCAGGTGATAGGATGACTACTGAGCGGGTCGAAAGACGATGGGCGAGCGGTGTCACGCGCGCAACCAAAAAATGTCATTCGAGCGACAGTAAGCCGTGAGAGTGACGGAGAAAGTGTCGACTGAGTGACAGTAAATCACGACCGAGTAATAGAGAGACTGATGAACGAGTAAAGCCGTGAGCACGACCGAGGAAGTGTCGACCGAGCGACAGTAAATTGCGACCGTGCAATAGAGAGATTGATGGACGGTAAAGCTGTGAGCGCAACCAAGAAAGTGTCGACCGAGCAACAATGTGGGGGTAAAGCGATGAGTGAGATATGAGGGACGACTTCCGGGCAAAGCGACAAGTGAGGCAAGAGCAGTGAATGTCGGGTAGAACGACGATTGAGATGTGAATGGTGAGTGCCTAGTAGAGTGGTGAGTGAGTCACGAACTATGAGTGCCGGGCAGAGCGACGAGTGGAGTGAGTGTGATAAGTCCTAGGTAGAGCGACGAGTGAACGGTGAGCGCTGACCGGGAGGTCATTGGGTGTGAGAGCATACTCATTTATAACTCGCACTGAGGTGAGAGTCTGGAGGCATGAGAGCATTTTCACTTATAACTCACATTGAGGCGAGAGTCTAGAGCCTGACCGGGAGGTCGTTGGTCATGAGAGCAAGCTCACTTATAACTCGCACTGAGGCGAGAGTCTGGAATCCTGACCGAGAGGTTGTTGGGTGTAAGAGCATGCTCACTTATAACTCGCATTGAGGTGAGAGTCTGGAGGCGTGAGAGCATGCTCACTTATAACTCGCACTAAGGCAAGAGTCTGGAGGTGTGAGAGCATACTCAATTATAACTCACACTGAGGTGAGAGTTTGGAGGCGTGAGAGCATGCTCACTTATAACTTGCACTGGGCCGAGAGTCTGGAGGCCTGAGAGCATGCTCACTTATAACTCGCATTGGGGAGAAAGTCTGAAATTCTGACCGAGAGGTCGTTGGGAGTGAGAGCATGCTCACTTATAACTCATGCTGGGGCAAGAGTCAAGAATCACGACCGAGAGGTCGTTGGACGTGAGAGCATGCTCACTTATAACTCGCACTGAGGTGAGAGTCTGGAGGCGTGAGAGCATTCTCACTTATAACTCACACTGAGGTGAGTGTCTAGAGGTATGAGAGCATACTCACTTATAACTCGCACTGGGGTGAGAGTATGGAGGCGTGAAAGCAAGCTCACTTATAACTCACGCTGGGACGACAGTCTGGAATCTCGATCGAGAGATCGTTGGGTGTGAGAGCATGCTCACTTATAACTCGCACTGAGGCAAGAGTTTGGAGGCGTGAGAGCATGCTTACTTATAACTCACACTGAGGCGAGTTTTTGGAGCCCGACCGGGAGGTCGTTGGTCGCGAGAGCATGTTCGCTTATAACTTGCACTGAGGCGAGATTCTGGAGGTGTGAGAGTATCCTCACTTATAACTCGCACTGAGGCAAGATTTGGAGGTGTGAAAGCATGCTCAATTATAACTCGCACTGAGGTGAGAGTCTGGAATACCGACTAGGGAGTGTTATGGAGGCCTGACCAGTATTTGATCTAGAGACCTAACCAGGAATTGATTTGGAGGTCTAACTAGGACTAGATTTGGAGGTCCGATCAAGAATTAGTCTGGAAGTCTGACCGAGAATTGGTCTGGAAGCTCAACCGAGAATTGGTCTAGAAGCCCGACTGAGAAGTAGTCTAGATGTCTGACTAGTACTTGATCTGGAGTCCTGACCATGAATTGATCTAGAGGTCTGACTAGGACTCGATCTTGAGACCTGACCAGGAAACAATATGAAGGCCTGACCAAGAAGCATTTTGGAGGCCTGACCAGAAATTAATCTGGAGATCTGACCAGGACTTGATATGGAGACCTGACCAGGAATTGGTCTGGAAGCGCTACCGGGAATTGTTCTAGAAGCATGACTTAGGATTGGTCTGGAAGTCCGCCCTAGAGATTGTTACCGATACTCTAATCCGAGACTTATGGTGATACTTTGGTTCGAGACCAGTGGCGATAGCTCGACCCCGAATGGGGGAGGATAAGCTTTAAAGTCCATAGAAGCGTAGCCCGTAACAATATGAGGGAGCAAAGCCTTTATCATACCTGATCGTGAAGTGGTCTCCACTGGCTGAGGATCTGACTTGATTCCCCAACTCTGAAATGCCTGTGATGTCGGTAAGAGAAATAGTGTCGATCCCTTGACTCCCAAATGTCCGCGGAGTCAGGGAGAAAATAACCTGAGCCTTGACCATCAAAGGGAGTGAAGCCTATAGCCATATAAGGGAGCAGAGTCTGTAGTAATAGAAGGAAGCAGAGCACTGCAGGTGAAGGGAGCAGAGCCTGTAGATGTTAGAGGACACAAAACAGGTGGAGGATGTAGAATATATAGTAGCAATAGAGTGAAGCGCCTATAGCAGTAAGAGGATGCAGAGCCCCATGGTGAAGGGTGCAGAGCCTGTAGCAGTAAGAGGATGCAGAGCCCCATGGTGAAGGGTGCAGAGCTTGTAGTAGTAAGAGGATGCAGAGCCTCATGGTGAAGGGTGCAGAGCCTGTAGTAGTAAGAGGATGCAGAGCCTCATGGTGAAGGATGCAGAGCCTATAACACACCTGATCGGGGAGCTGAGCCCCTAATCCCTGATCAGAGAGTAAGACCCCTAGCCTATAATCAAAGAGTGAGACCCTTAGATCCAGATCAGGAAGTTGTACTGCGAGTCACTGATCGGGGAGCTGTGTCCCTAGTGTATGAGCGGGGAGCGGTGCCCCTAATGTCTGATTGGGGAGCTGGGTCCCAAGTGTCCGATCAAAAATCGAAAGCCCTAGTCTTTGATCAAGGAACTAAGATCTTGCTCTCTTATTAGGGAGTTATAACAGCTCCTATAATCATAAAAAGAGAGTAGAACCTATAACGTACCTGATCAGGGAGTTGTGCCAATCGGCTATGGGTTTGTCTCGATCCCTTGACTTCCGAATACCCGTGGAGTTAGGGAAAATATATAATGGAAAACTAACCTGTCGGCCGGATGAAGCTCCAACTCAATCCCTTGACTCCCGAATACCCGTGGAGCGAGGGTAGAAGATAATATATCTATCGGGATCCTCCGGGACTGTGATAATGGTAGAGAACCTCCCGACGCCGTCTATCTTCACATTCCAGAACAGGTGGATCGGAGAAGATTCCCATAGACGACGCCAAATTGATCTTATCCGAAATCTGAGTCAGAGGGACCGCCGGGTGAGGTGGATGGAATGTTGACTGAATCGCGATGTCCCAGAGGGGGGGGTATGCTGAGATGACTTCTATGTTGACCAAGTCTTCAGAAGTCCTCTAGTCAACGCTACCTGCAGTCAGGGACCGGGTTACCCCGGTCCCTGGTACCCCGAGACTCGTGGCAGATCCAACGAATATATAAGTAATGGACTGAGACATATAAAATTGAAATGAATGTAGAGTGAGTACAGAGAACATACCCTGGCCCAGGGGGGCATCCTCAGATGGGACGTTGCTCAAGTTGTTGTGACCCAGAAGAGCAGATGATTATGAGCAGGCTAGATCTGACGGTGAAGAGCCGGACGCGGTGGCATGAAACCAGATGTGACCTCGGCACGTAGGCTAGACTATGACATCAGCACACAGGCCGGGATAAGACACCGACACGTAGGCCGGGATAAGACGTCGGCACGCTGGTTAGGACACGACACACAGACAAGTGCAGCACATAAGTTGGAACATAGTGCACAAGTCAGATCGGCGCAAGGTTGGAACACAATAACGACACAAAGGCCGGGAACACGATGATGAGGAAGCTACACTGGATAAGCATCAGAGTCTTAAAGATGGCGAAAACTAGCCGTAATGTGGCAGGGGCTGCTGCTGCGGCATGAAGGGCAGGGTTGTAGTGGGTAACCATGGTGCCCCTACGTGCTGGAGCCGGTCGAGATGGCCGGATATGGCGCTGAGAGGTGCAGACGACGAAGGAGACGAGGTGGGGAGCGGCGCTTCACCGCTGGATGCGCTGGCAGTAACTAGGGAAAGAAGAAGAGGAAAAGAGGAGGTGTCGACGTCATGTGCAGCGCGTCGGCATGGTCATTGACGAGCGGCGAAGGCGACTAGGTGGCATCGGCATGGAGAAGATGAGGCGTCAAGAGCTCGGCGGGAAGGAGAACCAGGGGCATGCCTCACTAGCAGTGATGGTTGGTCGCTGTGACAAGGAAGCCAATGGGAGCATTGTCGGAGAGCAGCTGTTGATGTTGGTGTCGGTCCCTCACACTGGCGGCGTGTTCCCGTGCGGCGGCAGCAACCTGCGCCCGTGTGGCGGCGGCGACGCAGGAGGTGGAGAGAAGGGAGGAGGGGGTGACTAGAGGAGGAAAAAGATGGGAGCAGTCGGCAGCTGACGTCCTCGTCGACGAGGAGCATGGGAAGGAAGAAGAAGACATCTCCTTGGTTCCTATTAGCGGCAATCCAAACACCAAGCATCCCCCTGCAACAGTGCCTCACTTCCCCTCTTAAAGCCCTAACCAGTGAGAAGACCAAAATGCCCCTACCTTTCCCTCCTAATTTCTTCTCTGTCCCTAAACCATCTCCATATCAGACATCAATGCTGATGATTATGCAAAGTCATTGGATGTTTGGGAGATCGATAATGTGAAGATTATTACGTGGATCAATAATTCTGTTTCACACTCCATTGGTGCTCTATAGGCCAAATATGGGATAACCAAAGAGGTTTGGGATCATTTGACAAGATTATACACGCAGTCTAATTTTGCCAAATAATATCAATTAGAAGTAGATATTCATGGATTTTGACAGCAAGATATGCACATTCAAGATTTTTATTCTATCATGTCAGAACTATGAGACCAGTTACCACTCATAGAATCCTTAGAATTGTGAGCATTCCCAACTTATGTCACTCGTAGAGAAGAACAATGTCTAGTCCAATTCTTGATGACTCTTTGTGATGACTTTGAAGGATTACATGGAACAATTTTATATCGTAGTCCTCTCTCTTTCGTTGATTCAGTAGTACATGAATTGCTAGCTAAGGAGATTTGTCTTAAGTCTCAGGTTGATAAGAGGACTATTGCACTATCTACGTCATCTATTTTTGTAGCACCACAACGATCTATGCAGCATAATCAAAGTAGGTCAACTTCGAAGGTTTCTAGTGATGAATATGTTTATTGCAAAGAAAAAGGACATTGGGAGTCTCAATGTCTATTATTGTTGAGCAAAGATAAACTACCGTAGCAGCAAAAATGACCATCGCAACAACAATATTAGCAGCAACGACCTCAACAACCACCATTGCTACATCAGAATGCTTCATAGAAATCTGGTAATCAACTACAACAATTGCCAAATGGACTATCTCAGTCTAGTAATGTAGTGGTCGCCCCCTCTTTAGATCCGCATATGCTTGAGCAATTTTAACAATTCCTTGCTTCACAACCCTCTGTCATGTTTGCTTCTTCTCATATAGGTTTGTCATCCTCTAGTACATTAGATATATCTTTCTCTTTATGGATCTTAGATTCTGGAGCCTCTCATCATATGTCACCTAACTTGTCATTTTTTATTTCCTTATCTTCTAATTCATCTTTATCAGTTATGACGACTGATAGTACTCCGATGCCATTATTAGGTGTTGGTTCTGTTATTACAACATGCTTGTCTCTTCTTGATGTTTATTATATTCTTAGTCTTACACTTAATCTTGTTTATGCTAGTCAATTGTATAAGTCTGGATATTCAATCCCTTTTTTTTATCCAATTAGAAGGTGATTGGGATAGGCTGTAGGCAAGAAGAATTCTATGCCTTGGATAAGTTTCAAGTACCAGATATTGCAGCTTCTAGTGTCGATTTGTCATCTTTCCAATTAAGTCATTCTTCTTCTGATTTTTATTTGTGGCATACTTGTCTAGGTCATATTTTAGCATCTCATTTACAATTTTTAGCTTCGTTTGGAGTATTAGGAATTTTTGGCTTCGTTTCAGATTATAGTGGTTGTAAAGTAGTAAAATTTTCTGCATTTTTCTCCTAATCCTTTTGGTCTTGTTCATTCTGATATGTGGGGGTCTTATCCTATTACTACAAAAGGGGATCAAGATATTATGTTTCTTTTATTGATAATTGCACTTGCTATACTTGAGTTTATCTTGTGAAACACATATATGATTATCTTATCATCTTCAATAACTTTAAAGCTCTTATCAAAACTTAACATTCGACAGTTATCAAGTGTTTTCATTGTGAATATTTTTTCTCATTTACTTGCATCAGAAGGTACTATACATCAAACCTCGTGTCAAGAAATACCTAAATAGAATAGGGTTGTAGAGAGAAAGCATAGACATCTTGTTGAGATAGCTCGTTAGTATTTATTGGGGAGAAGCAGTTCTTACTGTTACTCATGTAATTAATAGGATTCCAACTTCTCACAATTCAAGTTTGTCTTCTTTTCAAAAATTGTATGGTAATGCTCTTGATTATTCATCTTTACGTGTTTTTGGTTGTACCTGTTTTATTCTCCGATCACACGTCGAGCGTGATAAGTTGTCCTCTAGTTAGTAAAAAATTGTATGTCTCTTGTCATGTTGTGTTTTTTGAGATATTCTATTCTTCTCCAATAGATGTGTTTTTTGAGATGTTAACAATATGCAACATAATTTTATATTAATGATGTGTTCATTTATTTATGTTGTTTGCTTGACATGATGCATGATTAGTTCATGGTATATTAAATGATTAGTTCATTTAATTAAAGAATTCATGATATTATAAATGATTAGTTCATTTGTTGGGATCTGTGTAATAGAATTGATTAATATTGATTTGATTGGTTATACGAATGATGAGTGAAAACATGGTTGCCACTTGATTTTGTAAACCAACTCAAATTAACATTAAATCAATCATAAATTGCATACCTATGATATACATTGAATACTAAATAATGTGTTTATTTATGATAGATTATGACAACCAAAAACATTATAGCTGAATTCAACAAAGGTGAAAAACTTAATGGGGATAACTATAAGATCTGGCACCTCAGGATACAATATGTACTTGAGGAACAAGAAGTTCTAGAGGCTGTAATTCAGGTTATGGAAGTACCTGTAGATGGTCACACTACACAACACAGACAAGATCTTGATGCCTATAAGGCATGGAAGAAAAAGGACTCCACTGCAAAGGGCATATTGATTAGTTCAATGGTAGACGACCTAGCTTTTGAGTATGAGTCATATCTTACGGCTCATGCAGTCTGGGTAGCCCTTAAAGAAAAAAATAGTGGAGTAAGTCTGAGCAAGCTTCGACAGCTGACAATAAGGTTTGACAGCTACAAAAAGCGTTTGAATGTATCAATGGTTCAACACCTCAGGGAGATGTTGAACATGATTTGGGAGCTTAAAACTGTTGGTCATGAGTTGACTGATGAACAACAGGTTCAAATAGTTATTCGTTCACTTCTAGATTCTTGGGAGACCATGAAGCAGACCCTAACTCACAGTGAGAGTATCAAGACTTTCACTGATGTCTCACGCCATGTAGAATTAGAGACGGAGAGTGTTGAATCCTTGAGGATTTATGGATCCTATGCCTATGTGGCTGTAGGTTCTGCTGGATCATATGGATCCAAGAAAAGGAAATGGCTCAAGAAAGGGAAGGGAAAGAAGAAGGAAGCTGTTGTTGTGGGACAAGGCCCAATCAAGAAGATAGTCAAGAAGACTGGAAAGAAACCTAAAAATAAGTTGACTTGTTTTAACTGTGGCAAGAAGGGTCACTTCGCTTGGGAGTGCACTGAGCCGAAAAAGGTAAATCCAAGTGTGTCTTCTTTTCAAGAGCATTTTGTTGCTAGTTCAGTGTTGTTAGCTGATTCTTATCCTTTGTGGATTATAGATTCAGGAGCAACCAACCATGTAGCTCAGGAATGAGTTACATTTGTTGAGTACCGTCGGGTACCAGCTGGCAACAAGTGGATCTATGTGGGAAACAATACAAGAGTTGAAGTCAAAGGAGTCGACACTTGCAAACTCAATCTCCATGGTGGTAGAGTTTTGTTTCTACATGATGTCCTGTATGCTCCTGAAATTTGACAGAATCTTGTTTCTGTTATGTGTCTTCTTGATTTAGGGTATTGTATTAATTTTTACAGTCGGTCTATTGAACTTAAGATTAACTCAGTGTCAATCAGATATGATTTTTTAAAAAATGGTTTTATGGTTCTTGATGTAGAACCAGATGTTAATTATGCTATTGATGGTTGTTTTTCAAACATTGCTTTAACTAGTGATGCAGATATAACCGATGAGGTTTAGCATGCTAGATTAGGACACATAGGACAAGAACGTATGAATCGGTTGGCTAGAGAGGGTCTATTGGGCACTCGAGCTAAGATTCAATTGTCTATATGTGAGCATTGTCTTGCTGAAAAAGCAACTAGGAAACCATTTGGTAAGGCTATTAGATCTGAATCAATATTACAGTTAATTCATTTGGATATTTGTGGTCCAATGAATGTGAAGGCTAGACATGGAGCTTCCTATTTCATTACATTTATTGATGATTTCTCTTGGTTTGGTCATGTTTATTTGATTTCTCATAAATATGAAGCATTGGATTGCTTCATTCGTTATATGAACAAAGTTGAGAATCAAATAGAATGTAAAGTTAAGACTTTACGCACTGACCATGGAGGGGAGTATTTGTTTGATATGTTCAAGACAATATGTAATGATAAAGGGATTATTAGACAGCTGACAATCCCTGTAACTCCACAGCAAAATGGGGTAGCTGAAAGAAGAAATAGGACTCTTCTTGAAATGGTTAGGTCTATGATGGTGTAAGCTAATTTGCCAATCTCCTATTGGGGAGATGCATTATTAACTGTAGCTTATATACTTAACAAAGTGCCTTCAAAGTCAGTTTCATCTACCCCATATGAACGTTGGACAGGCAGAAAACTAGATTTGAGTAATCTGAGACCCTGGGGGTCAGTTGCTTATGTTCATGATAGTTCTCACAAGTATGGAAAACTGGGACCTAGGGGTAAGAAATGTATCTTTATAAGATATCATGAGACCTCCAAAGGTTATGTTTTCATAGGTGAGCAACTAGATGGAACCATCTCCGAAATAGACCCGAGAGATGCGACTTTTCTCGAAACAGAGTTCCCAATCAGAGGTGATGTTGATAAAAATATTCCTCTATTTGAGGAGGATGAGATATTATCAACAAGAGAGGTGTCAAAAGGGATACTTGAGTCTAGTCAACTGAGTGGGAGTGATATGCCGAGTCATGAGTTGACTTCTCAACAACCCAACTTACGGAGAAGTGTTCGTAAGATCCAACCTAAGAACAGGTTTAATATTGAGAATGAGGCATTGATTATACTTCCAATTGATAATGACGAACCTAAATCCATTGAGGAAGCATTGGGATATAGAGTTAGAGAAAAATGGAAAGCTGCAATGGTTGAAGAGATGGAGTCCATGATTCAATATCATGTTTGGGACTTAGTCGATCTTCCTCCGAGCCGAAGGACTATTGGGAATAAGTGGATTCTCAAAATAAAGAGGAAAGCAGATGGATCGATTAACAGTTACAAAGCTCATTTAGTTGCAAAAGGATATACCAAATGGAGGGTATTGACTTTGAAGAGACATTTTCTCCCGTAGTGAAATTTGTGTCAATATGAGTTATTTTGGCCTTTGTGGCACATTATGACTTAAAATTACATCAAATGGATATAAAAACCGCTTTCCTTAACGGTGATCTTGACGATGAAATCTATATGGTTCAATCAGAAGGTTTCATTGCTGAAAGCCAAGAGAAGAAAGTATGTAGACTTAGAAAGTCTATATATGGGCTAAAGCAAGCGACAAGACAATGGAACATAAGATTTAACGAAGTCGTTTTATCTTATGGTTTTGAGATGATCAATGAGGATCATTGTGTTTTCCTGAAAAGGGAAAAAGGAAAGTATGTCATTTTATCATTATATGTTAATGATATGCTGATAGCTGGAAATGACATAGGATATGTGAATGAAGTCAAGAAGTGGTTGTCATCACAATTTGATACAACAGATATGGGAGAAGCTGAATACATCTTAGGAGTGAAGATCATAAGAGATCGTCCTAAAAGACTTTTGGGTCTGTCACAAGAGTCTTAAATAAATAAGATGTTACAGCATTTCAGCATGTCTAATTGCAACATAGAACATACACCTATTGTGATAGGTACTGTTTTGAGCAAGAGTATGTGTCCCAAAACTCCAGAGAAAATAGCTGAGATGAATAAAAAATCATATGCCAGTGCTATTGGTAGTTTGATGTACACTATGTTGTGTACACGTCCCGATATAAGCTATGTTGTGGGCTTGGTCAGTCGCTTCCAGTCAAACCCAGGACCGAGACATTAGAAGGCGGTAAAAAGGATATTCAGATATCTGAAGGTGACAATAGATTATTGTCTCTGTTTTCAAGGATCAGATATGAGTCTGAAAGGTTATTCAAATACAGATTGGGCTGGAGACCTAGATGATAGAAAATCCACATCAGGCTATGCATTCTTGCTGAATGGTGGCACCATCTCCTGGAACAGCAAGAAATAAGCTTGTGTAGCTTTGTCGACTATGGAAGCTGAATATGTGGCATGTTCAGCAGCTGTGCAAGAAGCAGTCTGGTTGAGAAGGTTTTTGAAGCATCTAAAAATTACTGAGGATGGTGAGAGTCCAGTAACTGTCTACTGTGACAGTCAAGCTCCAATAGCTTTTTTCAAGGATCCCAAATATCATAGCAAAGACAAGCATATAGAAATTAAATATAATTTTGTAAGGGATATTGTGGCTAAAAGAAAAGTGATTCTTGAGTATGTCCCTATATGTGCTATGCTTGTAGATCCTTTTACTAAGCCAATGACTAAAGAGTCATTTAAAGAACATGTAAAGTCTTTGGGACTTCGTAGAATGTAACACCATTGAAATAACAATCAGACTATGTGTTATGATTGTGTCATTTGCCATAATTTATTCAGTGTATATGTTGTATTTGTTACATTCATATAAGATCTCGGTGAGCATGTTGGCAGGTTGAGATTGGTCCACTCACATAGACAATCATCTCTGTTTGTTAAGTACAAATAGGGGTAAGACCGTTACTTATGAAACAACTTACGTAGCTGAAATTATGAAATTAGAGACAGATTCATAAGTTGAGGTCGCCTTGATAATTGTGTCAAGATGAGATCATTTATGTGTAAATAATGATCTAAGTAAATGAACCCACCATTTACTGAACCCGTTGAAGGCTAGATTAGAATTCATATGTTGAATTCAGGATTAGACGTTAAGTATGTCTAGATCAAAATCTGTACGATGTTCAAATTGAGAAAAACATGCGCTCTTTTTAATAAAGAGAATAACATCGTACTATGTGATTCATACCACATATATTATTGCGACAATAAAGGTAGTAGGAGAATGGATCCCTGTTTCTCTACTATGTGAGACCTTTTGAGATTATAAGTTAATCTCAGTTTTTGCCTTAGCGACTATTTAACTATTTACTTGAAGTTTTAATCAGTGTCTGCTACTTTAGCGTGTATCCTATGGCTATGGATGACTCGGTCTATGGAGCATAACTAGGAAAGCGACTGATTAAAATGAATAGATTCTAGTTAAAAAGGAAGATTAAATATATTTACATCTTTTGTTGTTATTCACTGGTTGACCAATTTTTATTATGTATAGAAATGAATGTGAATATTGGATATAGAACATGCTCTTGACATAATGGTCATTATAAGAGATTAGAGATGTTCATATCGATGTAAATAAAAATTATTTAATCTGGATAAATAGCAAGACATGGATATCTCCAAGATAATGACTGTGTGCCACTTGAAGATTGGATGGATCCTGGATAAAGGCTATGTGCCACCAGGAAAGTGGCTAAGTGCCATGAAGAGTATGTCTCTAATTTATTTGAGCAACTAAGCAAAGTGTAACAACTTTCTTAGCATTGATTGCTCAAGGAGCGGCTAAGTCAAGGTGTAACAATCTTCTTAGCAACTATCGCTCAGTATACTTGTTGTCGCACGAACCTGTAACGACCCACCTTCTGGGTACTGGCTGTAAGGCCGGTCGCTACAATAATGCTAAACTATACTGTGCGGAAAGCTGATCTAATTTAAATTTTTGCTAAACTATTAACTTCGGATCGATCCACATACCGATCTACTGATACTGGTACGGTAGGAAACTCCGGATAGTTCAACCGACCGATCCATAACTAGGCTGTAATTCTGTACACTGCTGGATCGGTCTGCCGACCGATCCAGCCGGTCCCTGATCGGTCTGCTGACCGATCAGTGAACGGCGATCCAGCTCCTGATCGATCCACGGATCGATCAGGGAACGAACAAAAAGTTTCTGTTCGCAGAAGCCAGATCGCTGATCGGTCTACCGACCGATCAGAGGCTTCCCAGCTCCTGATCGATCCACGGATCGATCAGGGAACGAACAGAAAGTTGTTGTTCGCAGAAATCAGGTCCCTGATCGGTCTACTGACCGATCAGGGGTTTCTGATTTCGAGCTGAAACTCTGATTTCAGCACTGCTTCGTGCCAAAACCTCATACAACAACTACCTAATGCATGATAACTATTCTAATAACATGTAGTAACAATTCTGAACTTAAGCTAAAGCAAGGTTCATCAACTCATAACCTTTAACTACTAGAAATGCATAAAAAGCAAAGTATAAGAAAATGTCTTAAGGAAGAACTAGTTTCTAATTTGCTAAACTCTCCAAGGTCTTTTATTCCAGTTCCTGCCACACACACCCTCCTTTGCATTGTCCTCCAGCTCCCTCTGCTAGTCCATCTTTCCTTTACCTTTATCTGCAGTATAAGGAAAAATAGTATCTGTAAGCTTAAAGCTTAGTAAGAAACCATCTACCTCACAAAAACATGCAACGATGCAACTATGATTTTTAAATCATGCTGTTTAAAACATATGCTGGATATACTGAATAAACTAGCATGACATGGCATATAAGCATACAATCATGGCATATCTAAACCTGAACATAGAGCTATCATACCCAAATCATATAAAAACTGGGCTGAACATATGATGAGCTAAACTGAAACTAACTGATACTGAATTCAAACTCAACTAACATAACTAATTTTGAGTTTTGAAAACTAATTCATAATAAGTGAAAATACATAATCATCTTTTCTCAATATCTGTACTTACTATGCGCATCCCTAACTAGACCCGGGTTTGCAAGTCCGAATTTAGTAGGGTTAACTAGGTTATCTAAACCTAGGGACGATTGGGAGTCCAACCCAATGGATATCTGATCCGGTACAGTGAAAATAAAATACTGAAATAGCTAATACTTGCTTATTCTATTGTTTCTAGGTTATCTGAACCTAGAGCTAGGTTATCTAAACCTAGAGGCGACTGTGGGAGCCCACCCATTGGATATCTGATCCATATAAACTGTAATAAACTGAGAATACTGAATAGATACTTCTAACGTATCTAACTGAGCTGTTAAAGACGCATATGGTGCATTTTTACTAAACTAGCTATTTTATCGAACACTTAGTGTGCCCTAACTCTCCTCTCTATTAGGGAGACCGCCTCTAGGCACCCGACAACATCAACCTCCTATCTGAAGAGGGAAGACATGCACGGCCCATCTAGAGGTGCTCAACTAAACCCCTAATATGCGAAGAGAGTTAAATACACCCTAGATATCGATAAAAATCTGCATACATTCTAACTAAAGCATAAAACTCAATCGGAAGTTATTATACTGCAGGTGAGGGGTTTCTTAAATCCTATTCGTAATTTCTTACGATTCTATTCGCTAGAATTCCGGTGGAGATGATCTTCTCGACGATCCGCTCACGTCTTCGCGTTCCTCTCGCGGAGAAGAATCTTTTTCGTGTTGGAGTCGTCACCGGAAGATGATCCCCTGAGCCTTGGCTTGGTGCGCCGAGAGGAGGAGGAGGAGAGGAGTGGGCGGCGGTGAAGGTTTTTGGGAGAGGGATAGGTCACGGTGAAATTTGATATTGCCGAACCAAGTTCTCAAAATAAACCAACCCCCAACTTAACCCTCCTATTTATACTAAGTAACTAATGTGGCCAACCCAATTATAATTATAATTGGTTCCCTTTCCTTTCAGCACGACCCTGCTGGGTTCAACTGGTTCCCAACATTATCCCTAAGCCATAGGTCTCGGGTTCGATTCCCGCCTAAGTTATTTTGCGGTTCTAATTATTTTTGCTGCTTCCGCTACTCGGAAAATTCCGGAAAAATATCTAAAAATTCCAGAAAAATCATAGAATATTTCTAAAAATAATTTGAGAATTTTTGGGCGTTACAATTCCTCATACCTTATAAAAAGTTCATCCTCGAACTTAGAATAATTCTGGGTACTTCTGTCTCATGCTGGCTTCTGTCTCCCAAGTTGCCTCTTCTGCTATGTGACTGTGCCAAATGACTTTGACTAATGGTACTTCCTTGTTCCGCAATTTTTTAACTGCTCGGTCTATTATCTGAATAAGCCGACTATCATAGCTGAGGTCTTCGCGGATCTGTACCGACTGGGGCTCAATCACCTGGGTGGCATCTGGGGTATGCTTCTTCAGCATAGAGACATGAAATACGTTGTGGACAGCTGACATCTCCTGAGGTAGCTCTAGCTCATATGCCACCTTGCCCAATCTCTTCGTGATAAGGTATGGTCCCACATATCTGGGAGCTAGCTTGCCCTTCTTCCCAAAACGCATGACTCCCTTCATGGGAGCTACTCTGAGGAAAACTGTATCCCCAACTGAAAACTCTAGGGGTCTGCGTCGTGTATCAGCATAGCTCTTCTGGCGGCTCTGAGCTGTCTCTATCCTCTGGCGGATCTGCTGTATAGCTGCTGTGGTATCTACTACTAGATCTGTCTGAAGCTCTAGTTCTTTCTGTTCACCACTCTCATACCAGCAGATTGGAGATCTACACCTCCGCCCATAGAGAGCCTCATAAGGTGCCATGCTGATAGTGGCCTGATAGCTGTTGTTGTATGCAAATTCTGCTAAGCTCAGATATTTGCACCAACTTCCCTTGAAGTCTAGGGCACACGCTCGGAGCATATCTTCGAGTACCTGATTTACTCGCTCTGTCTGACCATCTGTCTGACGATGGAAGGCTGTGCTGAACTTTAACTTCGTGCCCAATGCTGACTGTACACACTCCCAGAAGTGTGATGTAAATCTGCTGTCTCTGTCTGAAATAATGGTACGTGGGACTCCATGAATTCTGACGATCTCCTGGAGATACAACTGAGCTAGCTTCTCCATGGAGTAGGATATCTTGATAGCTACAAAGTGGGCTGATTTAGTCAACCTGTCGACTATTACCCAGATGGCATCAAAACCATTCGTGGTTCTGGGTAGACCCACTATGAAGTCCATAGAGATATCCTCCCACTTCCATTTTGGAATCTGTATAGGCTGCAGAACTCCTCCTGGTCGCTGATGTTCTGCCTTGACCCTCTGACAGGTGAGGAGATGCTAACATATCTGGCGATGTCTCGCTTCATCCCGGGCCACCAAAAATGTTTCTTCAGGTCCTGATACATTTTGGTGGAACCTGGATGCATTGCGTAGGGAGTCCTGTGAGCCTCATCTAAAATCTGTCTCCGTAGCTCCTCCTGATCTGGAACACAGAGTCTGTCACCAAAATACAACGCCCCGCTATCGGACAATCTGAATTCTCTACTCTCTGATTCTGCTAGCCCTTGCTTGATTTTCTGAATTTCAGGGTCCTGCTCCTGAGCTGACTGAATATCACCAAGCAAGGTAGACTCTAAGGTCATAGTAGAGAGCTGTCCAACGATGAGTTCGAGACCGAAATCTACGATCTCCTTCTGTAGGGGCGGTGACATGGCTGTAAGAGATAATAAGGTAGCACTGGATTTTCTGCTAAGTGCATCTGCTACCTTATTGGCTTTCCCTGGATGGTAGAGGATGTCTACTTCATAGTCCTTGACCAGCTCAAGCCACCTGCGCTGTCGCATGTTCAGATCCTTCTGAGTGAAGAAATACTTCAGACTCTGATGATCTGTATACACTCTGCACTGAGCTCCATATAAGTAATGTCTCCAAATTTTGAGAGCGAACACTACTGCTGCCAGCTCAAGGTCATGAGTAGGGTAATTCTTCTCATAATCCTTGAGTTGTCTGGAGGCATAGGCGATCACCTTGCCATTTTGCATCAGTATTGCTCCTAGTCCCAACTTAGAGGCATCACTATAAATGTCAAAGCCGCTGGTGTCGTCTGGTAGAGCCAAAATGGGAGCACTGGTCAACCTCCTTTTTAGCTCGCTGAAGCTGTTCTCACAGTCCTCTGTCCACTGAAATTTTCTGTTCTTTCTGGTAAGAGCTGTCAGTGGGGAGGCTACCCTGGAGAAGTCCTCTACAAACTTCCTGTAATATCCTGCTAATCCCAGAAAGCTCCTGATCTCGCTGGCATTCTTAGGTCTCTTCCAGTTACTTACTGCTTCTATCTTACTGGGATCTACCATAATACCATCCTTTGAGATGATGTGACCCAGGAAGGACACCTGATCTAGCCAAAATTCACATTTCGTGAACTTGGCGTATAGCTGGTTCTGCTGAAGGGTCTGCAATACTAGTTTCAGGTGCTCTGAGTGTTCTTCCTGAGTTCCTGAGTAGATAAGAATGTCATCGATAAACACAATAACAAACTTATATAAATACTCCCTGAATACTCTGTTCATGAGATCCATGAATGTAGCTGGAGCATTTGTCACGCCAAAAGGCATGACTACGAACTCGTAATGTCCGTATCTGGTCCTGAATGCTGTCTTCGGTATATCACCCTCCTTGACCCTGACTTGGTGATATCCTGATCTGAGGTCAATCTTAGAGAACACTGCTGCTCCCTTTAACTGGTCGAACAGGTCATCTATTCTGGGAAGAGGATACCTGTTCTTGATCGTGACCTGATTCAGTGCTCTGTAGTTTATGCATAGCCGCATGCTTCCATCCTTCTTCTTCACGAACAGTATGGGCGCTCCCTATGGTGAGTGACTAGGGCGTATGAAACCCTTGTCAAGCAGCTCCTGTAGTTGCTCATGAAGTTCCTTCAGTTCTGCTGGAGCCATGCGGTAAGGCGCCTTGGAAATAGGATTGGTGCCGGGGAAAAGCTCTATCTCAAATTCAATCTCCCTGACTGGTGCTAGGCCTGGTAACTCTTCAAGGAAGACTGCTGGGTAGTCACATACAACTCGGACCTCTGCTAGCTGTTGGCCCTTGTCTTGGCTGGTATTGACTACATGTGCTAGGTACCCCGTACATCCTGAATCCATCAACTTCTGTGCCTTCATTGCTGAGAGGAATTTTCTGGCTTTTCTCTTTGGTTCTCCGTGGTATTCAAACTGTATTTCTGCTTCGGGTTGGAATACGACTTTCTGTTTACGGCACTCTATGGAAGCACCGTATCTGATCAGAAAGTCCATTCCAAGGATGACGTCATAGTCAGTCATTTCTAGCAGGATCAGATCGCAAAAGAGTTCCCTATCTGCTATAATGACTGGCACTGCTCTGAGCCAGTGCGTGGATGCCATGACCTCTCCTGAAGGTAGTGCCGTCAGAAACTGACCACTGAGTACCTCTGGGGGTATTTCTAATTTTTCGGAGAACATCCTGGCTATATATGAATGGGTTGCCCCAGTATCAAATAGAACAGTAGCACTATACTGAAAAATGCTAATCTGACCTGTGACAACTGTCGAGGCATTGGCTACGTCCTCTCTGGTGAGTGAGTAGATCCTCGCATTCGCCATAGCTGGAGGGGCTTCTAATCTGCCCTGGCTGATATGTGGACCCTCTAGAGCGGCCTGCATCTGATATAACTGAGCTGGCTGGCCTGCATACTGAATCTGCTGTGGCTGAGGAAGACCGGTCTTGTTCGGGCACTGCTTGGCCATGTGCCCTTCTTGTCCACATTCAAAGCATCCTCGTGTGCCCTTGCGACAAACCCCTGGGTGGAATTTCCCACAAGTGGCACACTTTGGATAACTGGGTCGCTTGCTAGATGGTCCTCCTTTTGGGTCACTCCCTGATTTGCGCTTGCTGTTGGAGTTCCCTTTCCAGTTAGAGCTGTGGCCTTGCTGTTTTTGAGTGTGGGAGTTTCCTTGGCCTTTGGACTCTGAGGAGACTTGCTTCTGCTGCTTTATGCTGTTCTGGTAATGCTCTGTGGTCAAGGCACTGCTCACTAACTCCTCTGTGGTTTGTGGCCTATGTATGCCACCAGCCACGTTCACTGCTATCTCTGGCCTTAGCATCTTGAGCATCAACCGGATTCGTTCCTTCTCTGTGCTGACTAGCTCTGGGCATAGACGAGCCAACCTGTTGAATTTCTTCACGGCTTCCTCAACTGATAGGTTGCCCTGATGAAACTCAGTGAACTCGTCGTAGTGGCGGTTTGTAACCCACATATGAAAGAATTCCTCGAAGAACTCCTTCTCGAAGTCAGCCCATGTCATCTGGTTCACTGGGCGCTTCGTTTTGATTCTTTCCCACCACATGCGTGCGTCTCCTGTCAGGCAGAAGGAGGCACACTTCACCTTCTCCTGTTCTGGCCAGTCCAGAAGCTCCATCGTGCTCTCCAGTGTTTTGAACCAGGCTTGAGCATCTCATGGTTCGCTGGTGCCTGAGAAGTTCTCGGGCTTAACTCGCTGCCACTGGATCAGATAGGCTTCCTTTCTTGGCTCAGCTGCTGGGACTACTGGTGCTGGTACTGGTGCTGGCGTTGGCACTGTAGGCTGGGCTGGTGGAACCTCCAAGACTACCGGAGTAGTCAAATTCGGTTCCGGGGTGACTGTGGGGGTACTCTGCTGATTAGCCTTTAAGGTGGCTATTTCCTGTTGCTGTTCTGAGCCACTAGTGCTGTAAGGTCTGGAGGAGGCACTGAACTGCCTACCTCTTGCTGGGGCTCAGTAGCTAGTGCCCTTCTAGCTGGGCGTCCTCGTGCCATTTCTAAAGACATAGAGAACATAACATAACTGAGGTAATTGCAGTTATATAACTACTGATATCATGTTAAAAGACTAGCACAGACTAACAGGCAATAGACATATAAACATGAACTGTAACTAGAAAGCAAGAAACAATAAAGAGAGTAGAGGTATCCTTACTTGGAAGCTGCAGGTACAATGCTGATGCGTGTGTAGGAAGTATGGAACACTGCTCTGATACCACTCTGTAACGGCCCACCTTCTGGGTACTGGCTGTAAGGCCGGTCGCTACAATAATGCTAAACTATACTGTGCGGAAAGCTGATCTAATTTAAATTTTTGCTAAACTATTAACTTCGGATCGATCCACAGACCGATCTACTGATACTGGTACGGTAGGAAACTCCGGATCGTTCAACCGACCGATCCATAACTATGCTGTAATTCTGTACACTGCTGGATCGGTCTGCCGACCGATCCAGCCGGTCCCTGATCGGTCTGCTGACCGATCAGTGAACCGCGATCCAGCTCCTGATCGATCCACGGATCGATCAGGGAACGAACAGAAAGTTTCTGTTCGCAGAAGCCAGATCGCTGATCGGTCTACCGACCGATCAGAGGCTTCCCAGCTCCTGATCGATCCATGGATCGATCAGGGAACGAACAAAAAGTTGCTGTTCGCAGAAATCAGGTCCCTGATCGGTCTATTGACCGATCAGAGACTCCCTGATCGGTCTACTGACCGATCAGGGGTTTCTGATTTCGAGCTGAAACTCTGATTTCAACACTGCTTCGTGCCAAAACCTCATACAACAACTACCTAATGCATGATAACTATTCTAATAACATGTAGTAACAATTCTGAACTTAAGCTAAAGCAAGGTTCATCAACTCATAACCTTTAACTACTAGAAATGCATAAAAAGCAAAGTATAAGAAAATGTCTTAAGGAAGAACTAGTTTCTAATTTGCTAAACTCTCCAAGGTCTTTTATTCCAGTTCCTGCCACACACACCCTCCTTTGCATTGTCCTCCAGCTCCCTCTGCTAGTCCATCTTTCCTTTACCTATATCTGCAGTATAAGGAAAAATAGTATCTGTAAGCTTAAAGCTTAGTAAGAAACCATCTACCTCACAAAAACATGCAACGATGCAACTATGATTTTTAAATCATGCTGTTTAAAACATATGCTGGATATACAGAATAAACTAGCATGGCATGGCATATAAGCATACAATCATGGCATATCTAAACCTGAACATAGAGCTATCATACCCAAATCATATAAAAACTGGGCTGAACATATGATGAGCTAAACTGAAACTAACTGATACTGAATTCAAACTCAACTAACATAACTAATTTTGAGTTTTGAAAACTAATTCATAATAAGTGAAAATACATAATCATGCTGTTTGGGCCCGACAACTGTACTTGCTATGCGCGCATCCCTAACTAGACCCGGGTTTGCAAGTCCCGAATTTAGTAGGGTTAACTAGGTTATCTAAACCTAGGGACGACTGTGGGAGTCCAACCCAATGGATATCTGATCCAGTACAGTGCCACTGAAAATAAAATACTGAAATAGCTAATACTTTCTTATTCTATTGTTTCTAGGTTATCTGAACCTAGAGCTAGGTTATCTAAACCTAGAGGCGACTGTGGGAGCCCACCCATTGGATATCTGATCCATATAAGCTGTAATAAACTAAGAATACTGAATAGATACTTCTAACGTATCTAACTGAGCTGTTAAAGACGCATATGGTGCATTTTTACTAAACTAGCTATTTTATCGAACACTTAGTGTACCCTAACTCTCCTCTCTATTAGGGAGACCGCCTCTAGGCACCCGACAACATCAACCTCCTATCTGAAGAGGGAAGACATGCCCGGCCCATCTAGAGGTGCTCAACTAAACCCCTAATCTGCGAAGAGAGTTAAATACACCCTAGATATCGATAAAAATCTACATACATTCTAACTAAAGCATAAAACTCAATCGGAAGCTATTATACTGCAGGTGAGGGGTTTCTTACCTCCTATTCGTAATTTCTTACGATTCTATTCGCTAGAATTCCGGTGGAGATGATCTTCTCGACCATCCGCTCACGTCTTCGCGTTCCTCTCGCGGAGAAGAATCTTTTTCGTGTTGGAGTCGTCGCCGGAAGATGATCCCCTGAGCCTTGGCTTGGTGCGCCGAGAGGAGGAGGAGGAGAGGAGTGGGCGGCGGTGAAGGTTTTTGGGAGAGGGATAGGTCACGGTGAAATTTGATATTGCCGAACCAAGTTCTCAAAATAAACCAACCCCCAACTTAACCCTCCTATTTATACTAAGTAACTAATTCGGCCAACCCAATTATAATTATAATTGGTTCCCTTTCCTTTCAGCACGGCCCTGCTGGGTTCAACTGGTTCCCAACATTATCCCTAAGCAATAGGTCTCGAGTTCGATTCCCGCCTAAGCTATTTTGCGGTTCTAATTATTTTTGCTGCTTCCGCTACTCGGAAAATTCCGGAAAAATATCTAAAAATTCCAGAAAAATCATAGAATATTTCTAAAAATAATTTGAGAATTTTCGGGCGTTACATAACCATTTTCTCTAAATATGAATTAGATGTTCTCATATGGTTTATGTGACCAAACTCTCTAATAGTCTATGTGACTTATTAAGTCTTTGTGACTTACCTGAATAAACTAGTCTTAGTGACTTACCTTGGACGAGTGGGAGATGTTGGAAATGAGGAGAGTGGGGATTTGGGAACATGGCCCACGTTCCCCACTACTCATAATGGAAAAGTCCATTATGCCCCTAGTTTATTTCCCTATATAAAGGGGGTGTGTCCAAGGATCATTAGAAGGATAGAAGGAGGTGAGTTCGGAACGACGGATGAAATGACAAGAGTAAGAGGAGAATATCTTAGGTGGTGGGATTTGGTTCGTGGAATCGACGAGGGCTTTCCGATCCTGTGATCGCTCTTCCGACAGCGAGTTTCGCCATTGCTGATTGCGGATCTGCAGGAGATCGCTGTAAGTTTTTACCGCTTTAATTTTATTCGTCTTTCATGCATTTAGAATTATCTACAGTAATCTGAGCACCTGGAGGGGGCGGCGGAGCGGGGCGCTCGGACCCTTTATACTGGGGCGCCTCTACGAAACCAGGGGCTGGTTTCATAGGGGCAGGAGCCCAGGTCCCTTGTTTTTTTTTTAAAAAAAAAATTTAAGCTATAATTTAAGTTAGGGATTTGTTAAGAAATTAATTAAGTTAAGAATCGAGTTAGTTTAAGTTAAAAATCAATTAAGTTGGTAACAAATTAATTAAGTGAAGAATTAGTTTAAGTTAAAAGTTGTTAATAAATTTAAAAAAAATTAATTTAAGTTAAAAATTAATTTATGGTAAAGATTTAATTAGGTTTTTTAATAAGTAATTTAAAATTAGTTAAGTTGTTTAATAATTAAGCTAATTTTAAAGAAAATTGACTTAAGTTAAGAACTTAATTTGAGTTAAAAATTAATTAGGTTGAAAATTGGTTAAGTTGTTAGGAACAATTTAATGTAAAAAAAAAATTTAGTTTAAAAGTACTCATCTAAAATTGATCCTTAAATATCTAACCTTTAGTTACTAAATGACTATCAAAAGATAGCAGTATTCACCTGATTAGTCAAGTTAAATTTTAATGTCTAGTTAGAATTTTCTAAAAAAGGAACGCTTAACTTGATTAATGTATTATTGTATTTTTCGCTTAGACTTATGTTGATGCACTGATATAAGCATCTGGAGTCCAAACAAAAGGCCTATGCATCTCACGCTATTCTATGTTTATGAATGCACAATCAGGGTAAATCCAGTGTGTTTGTGAGATGCTTAATTCCTAGATCTATAGGATCATGTTTTCTAAGTATTCGATCTAGGCTAAGGTAATAAATAATTTTGAAGTACTAAGAAAAAGGAAATTTTTAGGAAAAGTAAATAGTTTTCCTAGAATTTGGAAATTAAATGAATAAATATCCTCCCCCTTAATTTAAGATCTTAGTTTTCAAAATAATATGATAAGTTTAAAGGAATTGATTATTGAATTTCAGATTGATTAATTAAAATTAATCATAATTGAATTTTACTTAGATTTAACCTTATTCATCTCACCAGTCTAAGTTTTCAAACAAAGGGATCTTATAATTTTGTTAGATGAGTTAAATTGATTTTTATGGTTTGATTTAACTTATTTTTAGATTTAAGTTTAACTTTGGGTTCAACAAACAGACAGACATTCTTTAAATAAACTTCTAAGCTATGGTGAGTCACCTGGACATTATTAGAGTAACAACGCATTCAAAATTTTCCAAATAGTCTATCCACTGAACTTAAAAACAAAATTTTAGTCTAACCAGCAAGGATTGGTAAGGAGTAGCTTCAGTTAATTTTACTAAGCCAAATGCACCAAGTTAAAGCCATATCTTCCTAGACATGCATAGATATAGTTTTCCTAGCCTACTATCATCCAAAACTTCTTCATTGCTATTTTTTAAGTTGAACTTTTATCCATTTTTAACCTAATCCTAATTAGTCAACTGGATAAACTATTGTTTTGGAGTTGCCAACTAATTTGGAGTCTCCTCCTGAATTATTTAGCTTTTAGGTTTAGGTTTCAAGTTTATGCCGATTATTTTTGTAGTTATAATAAACTTGATGGTAATTTGAATTTAACTCAGTTTTGTAGTTGTTTAATTTAAATCTATTTTTTTAATTTAAATTTGGTTTATTTTTACGTTTTAGGTTTGGGTTAACTGGTTTTGATGAATTTGGTTTTAGTTAAAGAATTTCATTTTTGGGTATATAGAATTGATTGAGTCCTACTTGCGTTGTTAGACACGCTTTTGGAACCCAGTCTTTGGTTAATTTCTTATTTTGATTTATTAGAGAGATAAAGTTTTATTTGTAGAGATGGATTTATATCCAAGCCTAGACTTATTATATACAATTTTTTGTGTTTTAAGAATTAGGTCTATTTTTTTTATTTTGTGGTAAAAGTTTCTAATAGTCCTTTGAGTTTGTTGATTTCACTTTTTAAGATTGTATTTTCCTCCTCAAGTTTTATTTCTTGACTGATCTTCAACGTCTGATTCTTCTGAGGATGATTCATCCCATGTCGCCTTGAGTGCATTCTTTTTCCTAGTTGTTTTGGGTTTGTCGTCTTTGATTTTTGGACACTCATGCTTGTAGTGTCCTTTCTTGTTGCACCCATAGCATGTGACCTTCTCCTTTGCGTCATTTGATTTGATCACTTTATGTAGGTCCCTTTTCGTGAAGTTGTTCTTTCTTCTAGTGAACATCTTTCTGACCATGTTCACTAGCTATTCTTCGTTGACTTCTGAGTCAGATTCAGATTCAGGCTCTAGTTTGTTCTTGTTTTTGGCTTCTTTTAAAGAACCTACAAAAAGTGCAATGCCTTTCTCGAACGACTTTGAGTTAGTTTTTCCATGGAGTTCGAGTTCACAAAATAACTCATCTAGTTTAAATTTATTTAAGTTCCTAGAAACTTTATAGGCATCTACTATAGATGCTCACAGTGCATTTCGAGGAAAAGAGTTTAAGACATACCTGATTACATCCATATTCTCTAGTTGGTGACTGATTATGTGGAATCAGTTCAGAATGTCTTTAATTCTAGCATGTAGCTGAGTAGCTGTTTCTCCATCCTGCATTTTAATGTTAAACAGATTATTTAATAACAAGTCAGTGTGGGAGATAGAATAAAACTCAATTGGTATTGTACCAATTCAAGAGTATTTTGCAACGAAAAAATTGATCCAAAGAGATAATTATATCAATTTGGATTTTATTGAAAAACTTAAAATCAAAAAAGAAATATTAAAATCAAGTTTAAAAATCACCTCCTTGCTTGATTGGTGGTTGCACCAATTTAGAGCGGTACCTTGCTCTGATACTACTTGCAGAACCATAAGAATGCTACGGGGGTGAATAGCATTTTCTGAAAATGTGCGAAGTAAAGCGAAGTATGTAGCGGAATAATAAAAGAAAGCAACTAGAAGAAGAAAGACAATCACATGCTAACACAAGTAATTTTACTTGGTTCAGAGCCTTTGATGGCTCTTACTCCAAGGTTCACACTCGTCGAGTGCTTTCATTGGGAAATCCACTAATAGTTTGAATAATTACAAAATTAAGTATAAGAACTACAAGAAAATGTTACTGACAACAGATAAAATAAGAAGATCTTGATCGTCGGTTGTCAGAGGAGTTTTACAGCGTTGTAGAAGCTTTTTTGGAGCACCGCGCAGGAATGAAAGTCATAGCAGTTGATGTTCTGAAGCTACTGGTTAAAGGCCCTTATATAGGTCCATTCTAGGTGCTTGGAACTCCTCCAGGCGCCTAGACCATTGCTGATATGCAAAGCTCTTGTTGAAACTTCATCTGCGAAGTTTATCCACTTTCGGGCACCTAGACCCCTTCTGGGCGCCTGGACTGCTGACATGGGTTTAGCCAGTCATTGCGCTCAAAATTAGCTTGGGGATAACTTTTCTGGTTCGGGCGCCCGAACCACTCGGGTGCTTGCCTAGGCACCCACTGGTTGAAGCCGGTCCGAGCACCCAGACTCCTTTTTTCAATTTTTGAATTTCTATAAAAAAGAGTTAATCTAGGAAAATAAAAATATATTTATCCTACAAAAAAGTGTTAGCACAATTAATAAAATAGAAGTAGTAATTAGATCCTATCTCCCCAAGACCAGGATCTAGTCAAGGTCTTAGCTTAGGTTTCTCAAATGGACATAAGTTGCACCGACGCCTATAGTTCCCTCAATGGGGAACACACCCTCATTGAGTCTCTCCTCCAGTTTCTTACTTCCATTTACGAATTGCAGTCACTTGATTTGTCTTTGACCCACCAGGTCTTTTTACAAGTTGTTAGGTCCACAGACCCAGATGGACTTCGGCCGGTTGTTAGGTCTCGTTGACCCAACTGGACTTCCTGCTAGATATCAATGTTGGAGTGTATACTAAAAGCCTAGTTTTTGTAAACATTTATTTTTGAAAAAAAAGAATCACATTGGTTAATATCTATATTTATTTATTAAATGTAATTGTTCAATTAATTTATATAGTAGATAATATAGAGTGTGGTGTCACACTCAGAAGATCATGTTGTTGGTTCTTTATAAATTATAAATAGTTGCTCGCGACTAAGATGGAAAGGAACAAACCATTAGAATAGTCGTAGTATAATTAAGTATTAGTTTGTCTTGATTAATAAATTACACTGATACACTCTAAGTGTATTGAGTAGGACCATTTAGGTAAGTTCTTTTTGTACTGACTTAGTAAAAGAACTATACCTTAATTATTATGGAAGTGTGTGCTCTTAATCCTAATATAATAACAAGCATATATATTTAATATTTATTTCTTTGACTTATCAAAGGGTGAGGTTTAGCTCGATAAATCAATATGCCCGATAAGTTGGGAAATGATATTACTTATAGTGTGTGTTGTTGATTATAGAAGGAATCTGTGTCCTAGTTATCTAGGTTAAGAATATCCCCAAGAGGAGCTCATAAGGATTGCAATGTTAAACCCTGCAGGTGGACTTAGTCCGACATGACAATGAAGTTGAGTGGTATTACTCTTGGAGCTAGATATTAATTAAGTGAGTTGTCAGTAACTTACTTAATTAGTGGACATTCGTAATCTTAAACACAGGGAGACTAACACACTCATGATAAGAAGGAGCCCATAATGTAATTTGGGATTGGTGCGGTAGTGCGATAATAACTCTCTAGTGGAATGAGTTATTATCGATGAACTTGAGTTGTGTGTTCGGGGCGAACACGGGATACTCAAGCTCATCGGAAGGCCAAAACTAATTTCTCCCCTAGGTCCCTGTCGTAGCCTCATTATAACCTCAAGTCCATCCAAATGTAAGGCTCTTCTTGGTATCCAAGAAGGGGGCCGGTCCAATGCTTGGTGACCAAGCAAGGGTCGGCCACATCCTCTTCCAAGGGGCCGACCCTATTGCTTGGTGATCAAGCTAGTAGGGGTCGGCCACAATAATTCAAACAAGGAGGGTTGTTTTGAATTTTTAAAATTTTCTCTTTGTAGAAAACTATAAGTTTTAAAAGTGAGATTTTAATTTTTAAAACTTTTCTTATTTGAATTAGGCCACATATTTTAATAGAGAGTTTTAAAGTTTTGAAATTTTCCTTTTTTAACCATGCTCATGGTTTAAGAATAAAAAAGGGAAGATAAGTTTTAAAATTTAAATTTTCTATCACCATGTTAAAAAAGGAAATTTTATAAGAGAAGTTTTAAATTTTAAAATATGGTTTTAATTTTTAGAACTTTCCTTTTTTAACTCCTACTTTAGGAAAGAGAGCTTGTAAAATTTTATAAGAGTATTTCTTCTTGTAAAATTTTATAAAAAAAAATTAATATTTCTTTCCTCTTATGGGGACCGACCACCCTTGCTTGGTGCCCAAGCAAGGTGGTTGGCCATATTAAAAAAATAAAATCATCAAATTTATTTTTGGTGATTGATTCAATCAAGAGGAAAGAAAAGGAAAATTAAAAGGGAAAAGAAAAAAGCTAGAGGAAGATTTTAATTTTTGTAAAAATTCTTTCCTTATTTGTCTTGAGCAAGTATTATAAAAGAAGGGGTGAGGAGGCTTCATGAGACACAACAATTCTTATTCTCTTGCTTGGAGATCTTGGTGTGGCCGACCCCTTCTCCTTCTCTTTTCCCTTGCTCTCTTCTCCTTGGTAGTGGTGGTGGCCGGATTTTAGAGGAAGAGGAAGAAAGCTTTTGGGTGGTGTTCATCTTGGAGGATCGTCACCCACACGACGTCCAAGGCGAGGCGAGGAATACGGCAAAAGATCTCGAGGTCATTAGTTTACAAATAGAAGGTATAATTAGCAATTGTTTTCCGCATCATGCTAGTTATTTTTCTTTGTATGAATTCCAAACACAAGAGGCATTAGATCTAGTTTTTCGAATTAGTTTTTCGAGTTTGTGTTTTTTTTTTCGAATTTATGATTCGATTGTTCTTTTTGGTTAACCTAGAGTTATTTAAAGAAATTAAATATTAGCTTTCCTTAAAAGGCTTTGTCTACGCGGTGGTGGTTGCTCCCATATCTAAGAAGGTCATGTGCCTCGCCATGCAGTTCTGGAAGCCAATTTTGAAAATTAATATTTAATGGAATTAATAACATAGGTGGATTTGAATTAATAGTGTTAAGTTCCGCTTGCGATTCAAATCTAAACCATTAAGAACAGATAAGTTAAATTTGGAATCAATGATGTTAAGTTCCGTCTGCGATTCCTAATTTAACTTCTAAAGAACACAATAGGTTATTTAAGGAAAGGTTCGACACTTGTACAAAAAAATTTTTGTACAGTGGAACCGATACATTTTCCTAGGACTAACCAACAATTGGTATCAGAGCTAGGGTTTGCCTCTGTGTGTTTTGGTTTTCAAATTAATTATGCACATGTCATACATAATTTAGGCAGGATAATAGTAGGATGTGCTAACTCTGTGGTTGCAGGCTCCAACTATTATGACATTTAGATATTGTGTGTGATTGGACCCTTGGACATGTCAAGGGCATTATTTTGTGTGCGTGATTGTATGTATCAAATACAGCAGGAGCTGTATTATTTTTAGAATTTTATTTTTGTTCGATCTAGAATACATGTACATTCCTTTATGGAATATAAGATCTATATTTGTAAAATTCTATATTTGTCGCGGATCGTATCTTTGCGAGGCGTGGTGCTATTGGAGGACCAGAGGCGCAGCGGAATAAGAAGCAAGACAGATGTGACAACTCGACCCGATGGTGGTGGCTAAAGATGGCAGCAGCTAGGGTTGGAGCAGACTGAAGACAGTGAAGGAAAATGCCATAATAGTTGGAAAATTAATTTCCAAATTTATTACTTTTATTTACTGTGATGTTTATGTGCATGTGATGTATGCTAGCATAAGTTAAAATCTTCATTTTTAAATAACTAAGTGGGAGAGGGATTTTAATAAATCCCATGGTCTCCATTACTGATTTGTAAGTGATGCAACAAGCTTGCGTGTTGGCTCTGAGTGCCTCCCTCCACAACGGATGAGTTTGTTGCGGATCACTAGATCAAACTTCCTTTATGGATGGTTATAAGAAATTATTTAGGAGCGTGTGATCTTCTCGAACTGAAGGGGCACAATTCTATTTAATGGACTTAGTATCAAGTAATGGTATACACTTAGACACATTCAATAGTATCCTCCCCAACGGAGTCATTGCTATTATTTTGTGTGACCAAAGTGAAACCAACTATTAATTTTATTTGTCATAAAGTTAGGATGACAAGATAATAAAATTAATGGGTCACACCCTCCTCTTACGAATGTTGAATTTGTATACGTCCACACTAACGTGGCATGCATAATTTCCGGTGTTTGAGGTGTTGGTGAATTTAAATAATATTATTTGAGGAATCAATGTTATTTTAAATTCAATGTTTTGACCAAATATTTGATCAAAGATAGACCAACTATTAATTTTATTCGCCATAAAGTAAGGTTGACGAGATAATAAAATTAATGGATAAAATCTCCTCTTTGATTTTGTATATGTCCACACTATCGTGACATACAAAATTCACGGGGATTTTTAAGGAGTTGGTCTTGACAAAATATTTTTGTGATTCTTAGGTTTTCAAATGTTAGTCAATCCCTTAGTTGTTATATTATAGAAAAGACTAGTAGTCGTAGTTATAATGATTGGAAATAGGACTTGGACATTCAGGTGGACTGTCTTCTTAGAACTAAGAACAATTCAGGTGTATTTTATTCATTAGTTGTTTCATGTTTAGTGGAGTTATCTACCGGTACCTGGCGTGTAGATATGGGAACTACTGATCATGTCTGCAATTTATTGTAGGGGTTCCAGGAAACTCGACAATTATATGAAAGAAAAATCACCGTCTACATGGGCACTACTATAAAAGTAGCAGCTGTCGTAGCGGGAGATGTTTATCCTCTGATAGGAATAAAATATGGATTTTCAGAAATTATTTTTACGTACTAAGTTTAGAAATAACCTGATTTCGGTTTCTAAACTATTAAAGAATAGATATTCTGTCTATTTTGATAACAAACTTGTTATTAAGAAAAATAGGAAAGTTTTCTGTTCTGGTACGTTGGTTGACAATCCAATAACTCCCACGATGCAATAAATGGAAATTAATAACACATTTTCTAACTTTAATAAGAGAAAGTAATCTTCGGAAATGAACCAATTATATTTTTGGCATCTAAGGCTAGGTTATATTAACTTGAGAAGAATTCAAAGGATAATAACCAATGAACTCTTGGGTTCATTGGTAGTGGAAATCTTTCCAACCTGCGAGTCTTACTTGAAAGGAAAAATAACCAAGAAACTTTTAAGTCTAAGGGGTATGGAGCCAAAGATATGTTGAATTGGTTCATTCTGATTTGTGTAGACCTTTGACTATCCAGGCAAGAGGTTGTTTCGAATATTTCGTCTCTTTTATAGACGATTATTCAAGATACGGATACATTTACCAGATGCGCCGCAAGTCTGAATGCTTTGACAAGTTCAAAGAATATAGGGCTGATGTGGAGAAACGTTTTGGTAAAAGTATCAAGACACTATGGTCTGACCGTGGTGGCGAATACCTCTTTGGAGAGTTTAGGAATTACTTATCAGAAGTCGGGATCCAATCCCAATTGTCTACACATGGTACACCCCAGCAGAATGGTGGGCAGAACGAAGGAATATGACTCTTATGGAAATGGTTAGATCGATGATGAGTTATTCAAAATTACCAAATTCATTTTGGGGATATGCTCTGGAAATAGCAGTGTACATTTTGAATATGACATCTTCTAAAACATTCCTTCTACTCCCATGGAATTATGGAATGGGCATAAACCTAGTCTGAATCATATCCGGATATGGGGTAGTCCAGCACATGTGCTGAAGGGAGATACTGACAAGTTGGAATCACGTACAGAAGTTTGTCTTTTTGTGGGATATCCTAAAGGAACGAAAGGTGATTTATTTTATAATCCTAAAAAATCAGAAGATTATTATTAGCACCAATGCTCGATTTTTAGAAGAAGATTATGTAATGAACCATAAGCCCATGAGTGATCGAAATAGTTCTAGAAGAAATAAGAGAGGACACGTCTACTCTAATACCAACAGTACAAGATGGAGTACCACAAGAAACTGCAACACGTGTCACACATGATACACAGCCGGAGACAGTGCCTTATCATAGTTGGAGGGTTGTGAGGCAACCTGAGAGATTCATGTTTTTGGGAGAGTCTTTGGACTTGATCCCAGGTAAACATGAACCTGATCCCCGAACATATGACGAAGCACTCTAAGATATAGATGCAGTAACTTGGCAAAAGGCAATGAATTCCGAAATAGAATCTATGTATTCTAATAAGGTTTGGGAGCTTGTAGAACCACCTGATGGTGTAAAAGTCATTGGATGCAAGTGGATCTATAAAAGGAAAAGAGGGACAGATGGGAAGGTAGAAACCTTCAAAGCAAGGCTTGTTGCGAAAGGGTATACTCAGAAAGAGGGAATCGACTATGAGGAGACTTTTTTGCCGGTAGCCATGCTTAAGTCTATCCGGATACTCTTATCCATTGCCGCTCATATGGATTATGAGATTTGGCAAATGGATGTCAAGACAGCATTCCTTAACGGAAGTCTTGAAGAAAACATCCATATGAAGCAACCAGAGGGATTCATTGAAAAAGGCAAAGAGCATCTAGTGTGCAAGCTCAATCGGTCCATTTATGGACTGAAGCAAGCTTCATGATCTTGGAACATCTGGTTTAATGAAGTAATCCAATCATATAGATTTATTCAGTGTCCGGATGAGTCTTGTGTATACAAGAAGTGTAACGGAAACGTGGTGGTATTTCTTGTACTATACGTAGATGATATTTTGTTAATTGACAACAATGTCAAGGTATTATCGGACGTAAGGGTATGGTTGTCCAAACAATTTGATATGAAAGACTTAGGAGAATGTGCACACATTCTTGGGATCAAAGTTATAAGGGATCGCAAAAAAAGAATGTTGTGCCTATCCCAAGCTTTATATATAGATACAATCCTTGCTCGTTTTAGCATGCAAAACTCCAAGAAAGGTTTCTTACCTTTTAGGCATGGAGTAGCCTTATCTAAAGAGATGTCTCCGAAGACATCAAAGGAGATAGAGGATATGAAGGTAGTTCCTTATGCTTCGGCTGTAGGAAGCCTTATGTATGTAATGCTGTGTACGAGACCTGATATCTGTTTTGCCGTAGGCATGGTTAGCAGATATCAGAGTAACCCTGGACAAGGACATTGGACTGCTGTGAAGCATATATTAAAGTACCTGAGAAGGACTAGAGATTATATGCTAGTCTACCAAACAGACGATTTGCTCCTTGTGGGTTACACGGATTTGGACTTCCAATCAGATAGGGACAATAGTAAGTCTACGTCAGGATATATGTTTACTCTAGGAGGTGGAGCCATTGCATGGAGGAGTGTTAAGCAGAAATGCGTCTTGGACTCAACCATGGAAGCTGAGTATGTGACAGCATCTGAGGCAGCCAAAGAAGCTGTATGGCTCAGGAACTTTCTAATGGACTTAGATGTGATTCCTGGTTTGCCCAAGATTATCACAATTTATTATGATAATAGCGGTGCAGTCGGAAACTTAAAGGAACCGCGAGCCCATAAGGTAAGTAAACATATAGAGCGCAAGTACCACCTGATACGAGACATCATCAAGCGAGGAGAAGTTGTCGTCGCCATGATTGCATCAACAGATAACCTGACAGATCCTTTCATAAGGCCCTTCCGGCGAAAGCTTTTGATCGGCATGTGGAGGGGATGAGAATCAGATGTATGGCAACAGATATGACAGCTTAGTCTTTTAGTATAAGTGGGAGATTGTTGGAGTGTATACTAAAAACCTAGCTTTTGTAAACATTTATTTTTGAAATAAAAGAATCACATTGGTCAATATCTACATTTATTTGTTAAATGTAATTGTTCAATTAATTTATATAGTAGATAACATGGAGTGTGATGTCACACTCAGAAGATGATGTTGTCGGTTCTTTATAAATTATAAATAGTTGCTCGCGACTAAGATGGAAAAGAACAAACCATTAGAATAGTCATATTGTAATTAAGTATTAGTTTGTCTTGATTAATAAATTACACTGATACACTCTAAGTATATTGAGTAGGACCATTTAGGTAAGTTCTTTTTGTAATGACTTAGTAAAAGAACTAGACCTTAGTTATTATGAAAGTGTGTGCTCTTAATCCTAATATAATAACAAGTACATATATTTAATATTTATTTCTTTGACTTATCAAAGGGTGAGGTTTAGCTCGATAAATCAATATGCCCGATAAGTTGGGAAATGATATTACTTATAGTGTGTATTATTAATTATAGAAGGAATCTGTGTCCTAGTTATCTAGGTTGAGAATGTCCCCAAGAGGAGCTCATAAGGATTGCCATGTTAAACCCTGCAGGTGGACATAGTCCGACATGACAATGAAGTCGAGTGGTACTACTCTTAGAGCTAGATATTAATTAAGTGAGTTGTCAGTAACTTACTTAATTAGTGGACATTCGTAATCTTAAACACAGGAAGACTAACACACTCATGATAAGAAGGAGCCCATAATGTAATTTGGGATTGGTGCGGTAGTGCGATAATAACTCTCTAGTGGAATGAGTTATTATCGATGAACTTGAGTTGTGTGTTCGGGGCGAACACGGGTTACTCAAGCTCATCGGAAGGCCAAAACCAATTTCTCTCCTAGGTCCCTGTCGTTGCCTCATTATAACCTTAAGTCCATCCAAATGTAAGGCTCTTCTTGGTGTCCAAGAAGGGGGCCGGTCCAATGCTTGGTGACCAAGCAAGGGTCGGCCAAATCCTCTTCCAAGGGGCCGTCCCTATTGCTTGGTGATCAAGCTAGTAGGGGTCGGCCACAATAATTCAAACAAGGAGGGTTGTTTTGAATTTTTAAAATCTTCTCTTTGTAGAAAACTATAAGTTTTAAAAGAGAGATTTTAATTTTTAAAACTTTCCTTACTTGAATTAGGCCACATGTTTTAATAGAGAGTTTTAAAAGTTTTGAAACTTTCCTTTTTTAACCATGCTCATGGTTTAAGAAAAAAAAAAGGGAAGATAAGTTTTAAAATTTAAATTTTCTATCACCATGTTAAAAAAGGAAATTTTATAAGAGAAGTTTTAAATTTTAAAATATGGTTTTAATTTTTAGAATTTTCCTTTTTTAGCTCCTACTTTAGGAAAGAGAGCTTGTAAAATTTTATAAGAGTTTTTTTTCTTGTAAAATTTTATTAAAAAAATTAATATTCCTTTCCTCTTATGGGGGCCGGCCACCCTTGCTTGGTGCCCAAGCAAGGTGGCCGGGCATATTAAAAAAAATAAAATCATCAAATTTATTTTTGGTGATTGATTCAATCAAGAGGAAAGAAAAGGAAAATTAAAAGGGAAAAGGAAAAGTTAGAGGAAGATTTTAATTTTTATAAACATTCTTCCCTTATTTGCCTTGGGCAAGTATTATAAAAGAAGGGGCGAGGAGGCTTCATGAGACACAACAATTCTTATTCTCTTGCTTGGAGATCTTGATGTGGCCGACCCCTTCTCCTTCTCTTTTCCCTTGCTCTCTTCTCCTTGGTAGTGGTGGTGGCCAGATTTTAGAGGAAGAGGAAGAAAGTTTTTGGGTGGTGTTCATCTTGGAGGATCGTCGCCCACACGACATTCAAGGCGAGGCAAGGAATACGACAGAAGATCTTGAGGTCGTTAGTTTACAAAGAGAAGGTATAATTAGCAATTGTTTTCTGCATCATGCTAGTTATTTTTCTTTGTATGAATTCCAAACACAAGAGGCATTAGATCTAGTTTTTTGAATTAGTTTTTCGAGTTTGTGTTTTTTTTTTCGAATTTGTGATTCGATTGTTCTTTTTGGTTAACCTAGAGTTATTTAAGGAAATTAAATATTAGCTTTCCTTAAAAGGATTTGTTTAGGCGGTGGTGGTTGCTCCCATATCCAAGAAGGCCATGTGCCTCGCTATGTAGTCTTGGAAGCTAATTTTGGAAATTAATATTTAATGGAATTAAAAACATAGGTGGATTTGAATCAATAGTGTTAAGTTCCGCTTGCGATTCAAATCTAAACCATTAAGAATAGATAATTTAAATTTGGAATCAATGATGTTAAGTTCCGTCTACGATTCCTAATTTAACTTCTAAAGAACACAATAAGTTATTTAAGGAAAGGTTCGACACTTGTACAAAATTTTTTTTGTACAGTGGAACCGGTACGTTTTCCTAGGACTAACCAATAATCAGGTCTGACGGACTTATCTAGACTTCGCACCTGCTATCAGGTCCTGCAAACCTAACTAGATTTTTCAGTAGCTATCGGGTCCCACGGACCTAATTGGATTTCAACCTGGTGTTAGGTTCTTCAGACCCACTAACTCTTACACACTTGGTAAAACAATTAGATCACAAAACACTCTAACTTTAATCCACTTGTCATTCATCAAAACCTGGGTTATATTATTAGTACAAATTGCATCAACATTATACCTCTACCACTAGGGAAACACGCCATTGGTTCTCGTTGGGTTTATAAGATCAAAGCTAAATCTGATGGTTCTGTCGAATGATACAAAGCTTATCTTGTTGCTAAAGGTTACTCTCAGGAGTATGATATGAATTATGAGAAAACTTTGCTAAAATGACCACTGTTCATATGTTAATTGTCGTTGCCTCTGTTCGTCAATGGAAAATATCTTAGATAGATGTCAAGAATGCTTTCTTGAATGGTGATCTTCAAGAAGAAGTGTATATGGTACCTCCTCTTGGAGTTGCTCACCGATCTGGTGAAGTTTGTAGGCTTCGCAAAGCTCTCTATAGATTCAAACAAGGAACATGTGCTTGGTTTGCAAAGTTCACCATGGTGATTACCTCGCTTGGCTTTCATCCCAGTAATCATGATTCAGGTTTATTTGTCAAGAGTATGTGTGCAGGTCGTATACTTTTATCTTTATATGTGGATGGAATGATAATTACTGATGATGATTTTGATGGAATTGAGTCTTTGAAGTTTGAATTAGATCGTTGTTTTGCTAAGAAAGACTTGAGTTTACTATGCTATTTTTTGGGGATCGAGATTGCCTCTTCTCCCCACATGAACTTTGGCAGTCCAGAGCTCAATGAAAGAGATTCATCATCCCCTTTAGAGTTAGATTCTTTCGCTCAGCAACTCCATTTTTCTGAGGATAAGGAGTTGTAATTTCATGTCTGATCTCATGTTCAACACACAACTCAGTAAACGGTGATACATATTCACCGCCTCGGTCACTTCGAATCACCTTAATGTTTCTATTAAACTAGTTTTCAAACTCATTCTTATAGAGTGTAAATTTCTCTATAGCTTCATCCTTACTTTTGCAAAGATACACATAACAGTATTTTGTGTTATCATCTACAAAAGTGATGAAGTATTTATTCCACCCACATGTTGGTGTACCTTTGAGGTCGCACACGTCCATGTGAATTGCCCTGAGTGGTTCATTGCTTCTTTCAATATGTTGTAAGGATGACCTTATTAATTTTTCTTCAACACAAATCTCACGCTTGTGTTTCAGGTCAAGGTGGAATGTAGGTATGCTTTGCATATTTATTAATCTATGCAATACATCGTAGTTAACATATCCTAGTCTACCATGCCACAAACATGAAGACTCAAGTATATACGTGGAAGAGTTTTCATTTTTATTTATCTTAAATCTAATGACCATTACATTGAGCTTAAATAGCCTATCAGATACATAGCCTCTTCCAACAAACATTCCATTCTTAGATAGTACAATCCTGTCTAACCCAAAAACAATGCGAAAGTCATGCTTGTTTAACAATGACCCGGACACTAGATTTTCCCAAATCTCCGGAACATACAACACATTGTTCAAAGTAAGGTCCTTGTCTAAGATCATCTTCAGCACTACTTTTTCTTGGCTCATGATGCCCGAGGTTGTTGAGTTCCCCATGAACAACTTATCTCCAATGACTTCTTCGAAGTTATAGAGTAGCTCCTTGTTGTAGCACACATGCCTGGTGGCTCTAGTATCAATCCACCATTACCGTAGATTTGAACCGATCTGGTTCAGTTCAGAGACCACAACGTAGAGGTCATCCATTTCTGGTCTCTTGTTCAGGTTAACCTCCTGCTTCCTCATTGGCTCTCTGCACTCCGAAGATTTGTGACCCACTCGGTCACAATTGAAGAACTTCCCAGAGAACTTCTTCTTGCTAATGCCTCCTCTGGGTCTCATCTTGGAAGATTTTGGGTTCTTCCATTTCGAGCCTTGACCGTGCTCGACCATGTTGGCTTTCACAGTAGCCTGAGAGAACAACTTTCTCTCTGAACTCTTGTTGTCTTCTTCGATGCGAAGTCTAACAATAAGTTCCTCCACATTCATCTCCTTCTACTTGTGCTTCAGGTAGTTCTTGAAGTCCTTCCAGCCGGAGGGCAGCTTCTCAATGATAGCAGCCACCTGGAAGTTTTCACTCAAAACTATCCCTTCTGAGTGGATCTCATGCAAGATCACCTGAAGCTCATGGACTTGGCTGATCACCGTCTTGGAGTCAACCATATTGTAGTCCAGGAATAGACCCACGATGAACTTCTGACCCCTCCATCCTCCATTTTATACTTCTTATCTAGGGACTCCCACAGCTCCTTAATTGTTCTCTTCATGCTATACATATCATATAGCGAGTCGGCAAGACAGTTGAGGATGTAGTTTCGGCAAAGGAACTCAGAATCAGTTTATGCCTCCACTACACTGATGGTCTGTGCATCAGCATCCTCAGCATGGGAGGGTCCTCAGTTAAGAACCGAGCTATATTGAGCATGGTCAAGTAGAAGAGCATCTTCTACTACCACCTCTTGAAGTTCAGTCCACTGAACTTCTCTAGCTTTTCCCCGTGATTGATTGACACAGTTCCAATCGGGCGGAGGGGGCTTTCATGTGTTGAGTTTGTTGCACCTTAATATTCTATTCTGTGGCCATCTTAACAAAACCAAGTCTGTTTCAAGATTGTTTGATAAAACAATCTATTGCTAGAGATTTACGAGGTATTAGTTGAATTTAAATTATACTGAAATTAAATCCAACTTATCTATCAAAATCACCTGAGCTGATAATCTCAGTTTACCAGTAGGGGCTGATTTTTACTAATTACTGAGTGCAGACTGAGCTCCGAGTCGGAGTAGCAAATTAAGTTTGAGCGAGTGGCCGGTCAGGCGAAGCAGATGGGCCTAGCGAGTGGCCAGTCGGGCGAAATAGACAGACCGAGCGAGAGGTCGGTCGAGCGAAGTAGACATGCTGAGAGAGTGGCAGGTTAGGCGAAGTATACAGGCTGAGCAAGTGGCCGATCAAGCAAAGTAGACAGGTCGAGCGAGAGGCCGGTTAAGCAAAGCAGACAGGCCAAGCGAGTGGCCGGTTAGGCGAAGCAAACAGGTCAAGCAAATGGTCGGTCGGCCAAAACAGACAGGCAGCCGACCAGGCGAGAGGATAGGTTGACCGAGAGTCTGGTGGGGCGAAGCAACCGAGTGAACTTCTGCCGAATGAATGAAATAACTTGGCGGGCGAAGCAGAGAAATTGATCGTGCGAGCACACTAAGCGAACTGAGGCATGTGATGAACACAGTTTCCTTAAAACAGATTCGCCTCACCTCCGGCTATACTTCGAGGTTTCCTCGGGTCGTCTGTTTCCTAGGATACAACGGTGAACCGTGATTCCCACCAAGCACTAATGGTCACGGCGAACTGAGAGGTATCCGACTGCTATTACAGGCATTCCGCTGAGCAAGAGATGCACGATAGAGGAGAAGGGGAACGTAGGTGGAGAGTTTCTGTTGTTGCTGCTTTTCTATGTGTATAACCTTTTGCCTGTGGATGGGCAGCGTTAATGATTATTTAATGATCATTATTTACCAGTTGTGAAACGCCAACGTTTCACTTGGTTTCATTAATCTTTGTTTAATGCATCTGTTACACAAACAACAAAAAGGTTTACGTACCAAAATATTAGTTGTTCAACTTAGGTAAATTTTACGTCGACTGGTTTGACATTCGCAGGTTGTGCTCGCACATAAGTTAACTTGGTTCAGTGCAATCCGGGTCCTGGATTTGCGTCCTCCTGTGCACCCACGCGTGAGAGAGAGCTTCTCCCCATGCATTTGTTCACATCATCAAAGCATGTGAATCAATATAAATTAACCAAAATGCCTTAAAACTCCTGATGTGAGACTAAAGTCTCATTCACAATGGACCTTTATGTCTTTTCCACCTTTTATCTATTCACATATATCCAACATGTACATGGAAAAATAACCCGTAATTTACTCGATATGAAATACATCATGTGTGTGCACATATACATACATATGTAGGGTGAATGACTGGCAACCCATTCAATAAGATACCTCACATAAGAATAAGATGAATGACCTGCAATCCATTGGTAAGAAAAATTAGCTCAATTTAATCAAAGCGTATGAAACGCACAACAAAAGACTTGAAAGCTCTTTTTAAAGCACTAGCAAATGTTCTATATTTATAGAAAGTTAATTTTTACTAATCTAGCATAAATAATCAATATAGAAAGTTATTTTTCACTAATCTAGCATAAATAATCTCACGTCTTTTGTAAATTATAGAACTGAAGTTCTATGGAACAAGAGTTAAACCAGTTGCTTCATTAATTTAGTTGAAAAGTTACATACTTCCTTACGAGCGATGAGTCAGTTTTGTCTCGTATTACTTCGTTTAGAGGACTCTTTCGACATAATCACTCATGTTATTTGTTAGTTTTTTATTTTTCATGATGAATCTAGTTTCTATTTAAGGGATTCTCCACAGCTTCCCTATGCTATTTTTAAAGTTCAAGATATTTATATAAGTCTCATTAATAAAGTTTAATAGAACAACAACAATTGAACCTGAAAGAAAAGGACAAGCAAATATAAAAGACATCATCAAGCAAATAGAGATAAATATGTGTATACAATTAATTTTTCTAATTTAATCATCAATGAAAATTTAATATTTATTTTCTTTCATCGTGCACTAAATTAATTCATAGAAACAATCAAGTAAATATAATATAAATTTTAATCTACTTCATATTTCTTAATCGAACAATTGTAAATTATTATTATTATTTTTTGTTTTGTTTTGTAAGTTTAATCATGCACAAAGTAGGTTTGTAATTTTCGGACTCAGGCAGTCTAGGTGACTCGATCAGATCTATCTAATTGGATGATTCAAAAATAATTCCACAGCTAATCACATATCTTTTGTTTCAACAATTTTAATTACTCACAAAGTAAATTTAAAATAAATATTTAGTAAAACCCCTGACAAGTGACAACTGTGGTAAGTAGAGACGAGCTCTGCTCTGATCCCATGATTTCGTTTCAATTATGTTCTGATGAAAAAAGATGATCAATCTGTATTCATAAAATAGATAATCCTCATCAATTCACATCAAGGGACCATCTCCTGAATTGTAAAAAGTGGTCTAAAGAATTTGGGCTCCGCTCCCATGCTGTCAGTTTGCAATTATGTGTCTGTGAAAAAAGTTTGAGCACTCTGTTATTTTTTAAATAAATAACCACATGTTACTATGTTAGACCAAAAAAGAAGCACATTACATTGTATCTTACCTCTGGATCCTGCGGGGAAGAACCTATCGAATGGACCACAACATTGAGCTTCCTCAATCACTCTAACTGCAAAAATAATAGTAAGAGAAGTTGATCACAACACCACCACATCAACAACAACAACAAAACTCAATAATTATATTAATGCAATCAAGCGTCTACCAAATTAAATGATGTGATAAAATCATAATAACATACATATAAAACTCAAGTGATGTAAAATCATTTCTCTTCAGAAAAGAAATATGATGAAAATGTAATAGGATTATTCATTCCGTATGTTATTCATGGAAATGAGATAAATATTTTTCTTTTTTCTACATTTGGTTTGTATTAATTAATAAAAGGATATTTTTTTTTGTTTGAAAATAACAAATATGTAAGACTACAATGATAGTTACTTAAGTTTGACGAAAAGGAATAATTATCTTTTTATCAAACTTTGAATTTTCAACTGGCTGATTTTAAGTTGTACCTCTTGGAGATATACGAATATCTGGCACACGAGAAATGTTCGGTCAATCTTCGCCTGCCACCCTAGTGCATCATCTTTGAAGTTGTAGGCAACACTCTTCAATGAACAAATATTTCAGCAAACTGAGGTCTTGTAGACCCCTTGGAAGCGATCCTAATTGGATGCAGTTGTGGATCAATAGCTTACGAAGTGATCCGAGATGTTGTAGCCATTCAGGTATAAGGTCACGAGGGCACCTCCAATTTCGTACAAGGTGCCTCCAATAGGAGGCGCGAGGGCACCTCCAACTTCCTCTAAGGTGCCTCCAAAAGCCTTGCACAGCACTCCAAGGGTTGGTCTTTACATGAGCTCAACTCTGGACTACTGGAGCATCACCCACTCGAAGACCAACCCTTGGAGTGCTGTGCAAGGCTTTTGGAGGTGCCTTGGAAGAAGCTAGAGGCGCCCCTCGTACCTCCTATTGGAGGCACCCTTGACGAAGCTGGAAGTGCCCTCGTGACTCCCTTAGAGGTACCTTGGAGGAGGACAAAGGCGCCCTCGAGCCTCTTGATGGAGGTGCCCTCAAGGAAGCTGAATGTGCCCACAAACACAGAAAGTCGTTGGTTGACTGCTGCATAGTGGATAAAATTTTATTCACTTGGAGGTGCCTTGGAATGATTTGGAGGCACCTCCAAAAAAAAGGTAACTGATCTCAGGAGGCTATAAAAAGTCTCCCTAGAGATAGGAATTATTCAACGACTCTTGTATTCAATTCCTAGTTTTTTATTTTTTTGAGTTTTTAAAGTGTGTAAGAGGCTACTTCGCCTTCAACGAAGGAGTCATTCTAGAAGAGCTTTTATTATTGTTTTGGATTAACAACTACCTAGGTTATAACCAAGTAAGTCCTAACCTTCTTATTTATTATTTTTAAGTTGTTTATTTTATGTTACATATTTTAATTGCTTAATTAATTTGAATATCCTTGCTAAGAAAAAGTAAGAGATTTGGTTAACTTTAATTTCAAGGCTATTCACCCCTCTAGCCCTGCATAATGCAGACCTACAATTAGTATCAGATCCTGGATGCCTTAGAAAGACTAACCACCAACTAAAGCAACACGGAAATGGTCGGACCGAGTATTCACAAGCCAAGGTTTGAGGGAGATTTCACCACATGGAAGAAGAGAATGGAGGTATTTTTTAAGATTGATTTTGAAATTTTGTTAAGTATCAAATATGGATTTGTAGCACCCAAAAATCAACACAGCGACAAAAAAAGAAGGACATTTATGGAGCAAGAAGGAGCAAGATGATTTCATGGCAAATGACAAAGTAGAATTCCATCTACTGAGTGTTCTACCACTATAAGAAATCAACCGGATCAGAGCCTATGAATCTACCAAAGAACTCTGGGAGAAGTTCTTGGAGTTGCATGAAGGGACCTCAGAGGCCAAACTTGCAAGACAAGACTTGCTCCAAAACTAACTCAGTAACCTCCTTGTGGAAAAAGAAGAAATAGTCGCTCATCTACACACAAGAATAAAGGAGTTGATTAACGAACTTACGAATTTCGGAGAAATAGTAACAAATCGAGATTCACTAAGGTATACTTTAAATGCTTTTCCAAGAACACCTGAGTAGACGTCTATAGTAGACTCTTTCTACATCTCCAAAGACCTCGAGGTAAGTATATTAGAAAACTTATTTTCTACTTTCGAATTACACGAGTTGAGATGCGTAGGTCTAAAAGGAAAGAAAAGGAGCCAAGTTAGAATTTAACACTGAAAGATAGAAAAGAAAAATTGGAGTCCAACACATCGTTAGACGAAAATAAAGCAGCTTTCATAGTAAGAAAATTTTTAAAATTTTTTAAATTTAACAAATTTAACAAGTTGTAGGCCAAGAAGTTCTCTTTGAGAAAGAGGAAAGTTAAATGCTACAATTGCCAAGAAGAATGACTCATCAAGGATGACTGTCTGAAGCTAAAAAGGAAGGATAAAAACAAAGGGCCAAACAAATCAAAGCATAAGAATCTGAACGTAACTTGGGATGAGTCATCATCAGAGTTCAAACTGGAGGAATATGTCAGACTAGCATTAATGGCGAGTCACCTAATGTAGAGCATCGATGAAGGGGGAGCTACATTAGAAGATGACAACAACGAAGAGAAAGAATCTAGTTTTAGATCAGATCTGGTAAGTGAAGTATGCCTTCTACCTCCTAATGAGTTATATTATGATATAACCCTAATGTCTAGATCAATATGCAAACTTAAGACTAAGAATAATAAATAAAAAAAAAGAAAATATTGATTTAAAAACAAAATTAGCTAATGTATGTCCATTATAACTCTTTGATAAAGTTCAAATGGAAAATTCTAAGCTAAAAGAGCAAATAGAATCCTTGAAAAAGAATAATGAATGTTCAAAATTTTCATATTTCAAAAATTATAGTGGACTTATTTGGTATATTAGGAACTATTGAGGCCAAATTACAAACGTGGAAAAAAATTATCTGACAAATTTTTTTGATAAATCCAGTAGGCAGAACTTATTTTGAGTTCTTAAATCATGCTTAATCTAAATTGAATTAATTTTTATGCATGCTTTAAATTTAATTTGATTTAGTTTTTAACTTTTTTAATCAAATTAATTATTTTGCATGTCTGCTATTAGTGTTTTGTGCTAAAATTTTTTATTGTAAAAAATAAAGATATTATCTACTCACATAAATATTTTTAAAATTTTATGTTTATTATATTTATTTTTAAAATTTTTCTTTCAAAAAATTAGTTTTAACAAGTTAGAAAATAGTTGTCGTAAAAAAAAAAAGAAGAGAATATAGGATAGAAAATTATTGTCGTAAGTGGAAACTAACAAATTACCCATTTGAGATGGAGTTAACTAGGTTACTGGGGAAATAATTATTATGTTTCTTTTGATACCGAGTATTCCTTTGAAACCTTATGTAGACTTTGAGGAGGACAAACCTTGTGTGTAACAAGTTCCTATTGCCAGAAGCATTAGGAACACGGTTAGATGATGATTTGACTAGGATTAGAAGTTAAAACTAGAAAAATTCGAGTCACTCATTGCATTGAGCACGGAGAACTTATACCAAGGTTACATTCAAATAATTTTGTTATCTTGCTCATTAGTGAAACTCTATGATAGGATTAGACTAATTCACTAGGGATTATAACACGCCATTTACACATATAAATTTAGTTTGTAGGTTTTATTTGAGGACGAGCAAAGGTTTAAGTCTAGGGGTATTTGATGAGTATAGATTATATATATTTTCAAGCATCATTTATTATATATCTTGTTGCATTTCATGAGCGTAATTTTCATTCACACACTCTATTTCTTTGAATTTTATTACTCTTACTCTTTTAGTTTGGAGAACTGTTGTTTGCTTATTTTCATTGATATGATGTAAATTTGAAGCTAAAATGGATGATCGAATGTGGAGCTAGAGCAAGGAGCACGCTTTGGCGGTGTCTCATGACACGAGCATACTTCTACGACCAAGAAAGATAAAGAATGGAGTGGAAAAAGGCTCAACACGGGTTAACAATGCCTCATCATCGAGCCTCATTATCGAGCCAAACACACGAAGCGCCCATGAACAAAAAGGATTCAAAAGACCATTAAAATTATGTTTTAATCAAAGAATACGCTTCGATAATGTCCCATGACATAAACATGTTCATATGAAAGCAATCAGGTGCAAAACAACACCAAAACACTCCCAACAGAGTCCACTATGACCACCTGTGTTGGCGGGCATTACTCATGTCAATTTTGGCCATTTCCCTAACCGAACATAGACGCCCGTGCCAGCCAGCACAGGTCATGTCAACCTTGGACTATATTGTAGACCAGACTTCGAATGACCATAACTTTCAGCTCAATTTGAGCCACAGGTCATACCACCTATCAAAATATAGATAATTTCACAATCTACAACTTTGATTCAAGGTCCAACATAAGAAAACTAGTTTTAAGGGTACACAAACCTATTTTCATGGCGGTCAAAAAATCTATAGATCTAGATAGTTTGGTGGAAGTATAAAAGGGTCAATCAAACCCTTGCTTGAGGATCTTGGATCAGGGATCTCATCCTCTTCCTGGGGAGAGGGTTTTCCCCTCTTGGGGAAACCCTAGAACAACCATCTTTATCCATTTTGACAATCCATCCATGTCCGGAGCAAGGAACCATTCCAAAGATATTGGCAATCTTCTAGCTAAGCATTTCTTTCTCTATTCTCTGTTTTGGATTGTATGAATGCTTCTCTTAATGTCTTTGATTTGTAATTCCCTTGTTATGGAGTAGTTCTCTTGATTATGGGAGTAGGGATTAGTCCCTTTGATATGTAAACACTATTCTGTTTAATCTATTGTGTTTGTATATTTCTTGTTCAATGAAATATAGGTTTATGGTATGGGTCTACTATGTACACGCAATCTCGCTGCCAAAAGCATGAGAATCATATCCCACAGGGATTCAGGGATGGACCGAGAGAAGAACCCAATCCTCCTACCTGTAGAAAATCGAGATGAGGAGAGTCGGCTATGAGAGTAGATCGGTATGTCGTGAGGACCGTAGGCTAACATAGAGTTTAATGGCTCAATCCTAATTCATCGACACGTAGTAAGAGAATGGTTATTTAAGGGTTGAGGGATTTTGTGACAAAGCCCCCTTAGGAAGTGATCTCTAATTTTGACCATTTCGAAAGTAGGCGATAATTGGAATTGATACTCTAGTGTAATTCTAAAAGTTTACATCAGATACAAAGGTTAGTCTACTTACCTGAACCACTATTGAGGATAGGAAATTAAGCATAAATTAGATGTTTATAATCATTTGGGTGAAATCAATGTCCTAAAATTATTTTCCCCCTTCGTTCACTTCCTCTCTTTTAATTGCTCTCAACTCTCTCTCTGTCTCTTGCTCTCGTGACCGTACAACCCTGATCATTTAGATAACTTGTTTTATAAACTCATCTAGTATTTTATCAATAGTCCCTGTGAATCAATATTTTATTACTTGGCGATATTTTCGTACACTTACGGATTTATCTAAATCACTCAGGATGAGAATGGAGAAGAAAAATAAGAGCACCTTTGGAACAAGAAGCAGCAGATCTAGTTTATGGCAAATGGAAAGGCTGAGTTACACCTTTTGAGTGTACTAATGTCTCAAGAAGTTAACTGGATCGACTCTTACAACTGAGCAAAAGAACTCTGAAAGAAGTTTCTAAAACTTCATGAAGAAATCTTGGAAGCTAAACTAGTAAGACGAGACCTACTATAAAATTAAATGAGCAATCTATGACTAAAAGAAGGAGAAACGGTTGCTCAACTACACGTAAAGCTAAAAGAGGTAATCACTGGGCTGAAAAACTTTGGATAAACAATAACAAATAGAGACTCTCTAAGATACATATTAAATGTATTTCCAAGAACCCTAGAATGGACATCAATCATAGACTTCTATTACATCTCCAAAGACCTTGAGGGAAGTAGTTTAGAAAGTTTATTTTTAACTTTAGAATTACATAAGTCAAAATGTGCAGGCTCAAGAAATAAAGAAAAGTCAACTTAGAACCTAGTACTAAAAACTAAGAATAATGAACCAGATTTAGAGTCATTTCTCGACGAAGACAAAGAAACATTTATGGCAAGAAAATTTATAAAAATTTTTAAATCTAACTGTTGGTTAGTCCTAGGAAAACGTACCAGTTCCACTGTACAAAAATTTTGTACAAGTGTCGAACCTTTACTTAAATAACCTATTGTGTTCTTTAGAAGTTAAATTAGGAATCGCAGACAGAACTTAACATCATTGATTCCAAATTTAACTTATCTGTTATTAATGGTTTAGATTTGAATCGCAAGCGGAACTTAACACTATTGATTCAAATCCACCTATGTTATTAATTCCATTAAATATTAATTTCTAAAATTGGCTTCCAGGGCTGCATGGCGAGGCACATGGCCTTCTTGGATATGGGAGCAACCACCATCGCCTAGACAAAGCCTTTTAAGGAAAGCTAATATTAAATTTCCTTAAATAACTCTAGGTTAAACAAAAAGAACAATCGAATAACAAATTCGAAAACAAAGAAAACACAAATTTGAAAAACTAATTCGAAAAACTAGATCTAATGCCTCTTGTGTTTGGAATTCTTACAAAAGAAATAACTAGCATGATGTGAAAAACAATTGCTAATTATACCTTCTATTTGCATGATAATGACCTTCAGATTTTCTGTCGTATTCCTCGCCTCGCCTTGGACGTCGTGTGGGTGACGATCCTCCAAGATGAACACCACCCAAAAAGCTTTCTTCTTCCTCCTCTAAAATCTGGCCACCATCACCAATTTAGGAATCAAAGAGAGCAAGAGAAAAGGAAGGGGAGAGATCCAGCCATCATGAGAGAGCACAAGCAAGAGACTAGAATTAGATGCCTCCTCCTCCTCCTCCTCCTTCTTCTTCTTCTTCTTCTCCTTCTCCTCCTTCTTGTATCCGGCCACTCAAAAGAACCACAAGCAACATGTGGCCGACCCTAGCATTATAAAGAGCTAGGGGCCGACCCTAAGGAGGAGACTAGAGAGAAGAGAGAAAAAGAATTCATTAACCCATGAAGCCTCTCCTCCCCTTCTTTTATAATACTTGCCCAAGGCAAATAATGAAAAACTTTTAACAAAAATTAAAATCTTCCTCATGTTTTTCCTTTTTCCTTTTTATTTTTCCTTATCTTTCCTCTTGATTGAATCAATCACCAATCATAGATTAGTTTTAATTTGATTGGATGATGATTTAATCCTATTGGCCGACCCCTTGCTTGGACACCAAGCAAGGGTGGCCGACCCCTATAAGGAAGGAAAAAAATTTCTTTTGTAAAAATTTTATAAACTCTTATAAAATTTTACAAGCTCTCTTTTAATTTCCTAAAGTGGATGTTAAAAAAGAAAGTTTTAAAAATTAAAATCATGTTTTAAAATTTAAAACTTCTCTTCTAAAAATTTCCCTTTTAAACATGTTTACAAAAATTTAAAATTTAAAATTTAAAACTTCTCTTCCTTTTTTCTAAAACCATGAGGATGGTTAAAAAAAGAAAGTTTTAAAACTTTTAAACTTTCTTTTAAAACATGTAGCCTAATTCAAATAAAGAAAGTTTTTAAATTTAAAATCTCTCTTTTTAAACTTGTAGTTTTCTACAAAGAGAAGATTTTAAAAATTCAAAACACCCTTCCTTATTTGAATTATTGTGGTCGGGCCCCTCTTGTTTGGGCACTAAGCAAGGGGCTGACCCCTTAAGAGGATAATGTGGCCAGCCCTTGCTTGGTCACCAAGCATTGAGTCGGCCCCCTTCTTGGACACCAAGATGGGCTTATATTTGGATGGACTTGAGGTTTTAATGAGGCTACGATAAGGAGCTAGAGGAGAAATTGGTTTTGGCCTTCCGATGAGCTTGAGTATCCCGTGTTCACCCCGAACATACAACTCAAGTTCATCGATAATAACTCATTCCACTAAAGAGTTATTATCGCACTACCGCACCAATCCCAAATTACATTATGGGCTCGTTCTTATCATGAGTGTGTTAGTCTCCCTGTATTTAAGATAATGAATGTCCACTAATTAAGTAAATTACTGACAACTTACTTAATTAATATCTAGCTCCAAGAGTAGTACCACTCAACTTCATTGTCATGTCGGACTAAGTCCACCTGTAGGGTTTAACATGACAATCCTTATGAGCTCCTCTTGGGGACATTCTCAACCTAAATAACTAGGACACAGATTCCTTCTATAATCAACAACACACACTATAAGTAATATTATTTCCCAACTTATCGGGCATATTGATTTATCGAGCTAAACCTCACCTTTTGATAAGTCAAAAAAATAAATATTAAATATATGTGCTTGTTATTATATTAGGATTAAGAGCACACACATCCATAATAACTAAATTCTAGTTCTTTTATAAAGTCAGTACAAAAAGATCTTATCTAAAATGATCCTACTCAATACACTTCGAGTGTATCAGTGTAATTTATTAGTTAAGATAAACTAATACTTAATTACACTACGACTACTTCAACGGTTTGTTCCTTTCTATCTTAGTCGTGAGCAACTGTTTATAATTTATAAAGAACCGATAACATGATCTTCTGTGTGTGACACCACACACCATGTTGTCTACTATATAAATTAATTGAACAAATTACATTTAACAAATAAATGTAGATATTGACCACTGTGATTCTTTTTTTTGAAATAAATGTTTATACAAAAGATAGGCTTTTAGTATACTCTCTAACAATGTAACGACCCAATTTTTCTCATTAGGAGTTCTAAAAGTTCTTAAAAATATTTAGAAATGCTATATAAAAATTCTAGAGATTTTTAGAAATTTTTAGAGTATTTTTATGTAATTTTTGGAGGTCGTTTGGTATTTTTACTAAACGAAGGAAGTTTCGATAAAAAAATGTCCAAGCCGAGAATTGAACCCACGATCTTTGACTCGGGCAAAACCCAACTGACCAGGTGGGCAAACGGATTTTTCTGTTTAGAATTGATAGCAAATTTATTTAAAGAAGTTAACAGAATATTGAGTTATAAAAGAGGAACTTAAGTTAGGGCTTGATTTACCTGATCAGAATCCTTCTCCTCTCCCTTTTCTGCGCGCAGCCGACGGTGACTTCTCGGGCGGAGAACAAAGTCGCGGCTAGGGCATAGTTTTCCGGCGGCCGGCCAATGTTCATCCGAGAGCTCTTCACCTTCCCGAGATCCTCTCACTGAGAAGAAGCTATAGGCGCAAGGAGAGGCTGGAAAACTCGAGTTATCCGAACCTTAGAAGCCTTTTCTCCTTCGGTAGAGAGTCTAAGAACGCAATGTAAGTAGCTCCTCGCCTGCGGTAAGAGTAGCTTTGGGATTGTTTTCTCGTTTTTTTTAGCATGAAGTAGAGAACAGAGATTTGAGGTTGTTGCCGTGGGTTGGGAATTTGAATCTAGTTGATTTTGAAGCTTGCTGTTGATTTCCGAAGCTTGCTGTCGTGTTGAGTTTTTTTTTAGCTTGCTGTTGATCTCCGAGGCTTGTTGCTGTATTAGTATTTTTAAAGCTAGCTGCTAGGAATTTTAAATTTCTGTTTGTTGATTCATTCTTAGGTTTTCAAAGAATCCTGTAAAGGAGGTTTTCTTTTGAAGCATGCTGCCATTTTTTTTGGTAGATCAAGTATTTTTTTTTTGTAGTTCAAGCATGTTGTGTAGATTCTACAGCCCTTGTAGTTTAATTTTGGTTGAATTGTTATGGCTGCCGTGCACCTCAAAGAAAGGGATCCTCTGTTCGAAGTGGATCACAGGAAGAAAGTTTGGTTTTTTTTTTCTTTTATTGTGCTTGCTGCTGAGAACCCTTAAGAAAGGAGGAAGATGTTTGGTTTAGATTAAGCATGTAGGTTAGTGTTTTTGTGGGTTGTCTTCATTCAGACTGTGAAATTAGCATAGTAGCATTTGACCCAAACTTTCTGTTCCAACCTTGATGAACCTGCTCGGTTCTTGTGGGGTTTTACAAGCTTCGAAATTTGGGTTGCTTTGCAAAAAGATTAAGCTGTGAATTTGTTGTATAGGTTTGTTTTAAGTTTTACATCAAGTTCAACTTGATTTTATGCAAAGAAAAGGGGCACAAGTAGCTCCCTTGGGGTTGCTGTGCAATTCGGCTATTTAGCTGAACATGTGAAGGCATAGATTATTGATTAGCATGAAGTTTTCTTTATGTTCTAACCTTATTGTTGCTACTATCGATTTAGAGTTAGTTTTCTTCTAAAACATGTAGGTTTGTTTTTGTAGCTTAAATGCAGAAGTACGGTTAAGTAGGTATGCATATTTTACTAAAATTGAATACAGGTTTTTACTAGCAGTTTAGCATTTCAGTTTTTTGATATATTCTATCATGTTGTTAGACTTTCCCTATTTGTTATTAGTTAAGCATGTGTAGTTTCCTTACTACTAGAATAGCATGAGTAGTATTGAATTATAATGTTTTCCTTGCTTTGGATTTTCTATACAGCATTAGAACGGCTAGAAGTCTAAGAGTAGCTAGTGTGCTTTGTTTTCTTTGCTTTCGGATTACACTGTACAGCTTTGGAATAGCTAGAGATTATTGAGTAGCATGCATTCTTTGCTCTCTTTCTTTTATCTCTGTTGTAGCAAGATTTAAGGTTTTAATTCCAACAAGTTTTAGATGTAGTTTAAGCTTGTATGATATGCAGATTTTCTAGTTTTCATTGGCTATTTTTAACAAGCATGAACAGCCATGTATTCTAGTGAAAAAAATAAGAGTTCTATTAAATTCTTTTAGAAGTATTAACAAGTATAAGACAGATAAAGAAAAGAAAGAAAAAGGTCAAGGCTTTAAGTAGATCCCGAAGTCAAGACTTTAGGGATTTTGACACACAAGGTGCTAAAGAAAGTGCCGAGGCATTATATATTAGAAGTATTAAAAGATAATAAGTATTTTACTTTTATCAGTGGCACTGTACTGGACTCTCATATGTCCTTGGGTTGGGCTCCCATAGTCATCCCTAGGTTTAGATAACCTAGTATGCAGGACTCTCAGTAGTCCTTGGGCTGGGCTCCCATAGTCGTCCCTAGGTTTAGATAACCTGGTAAACCCTACTAGATTCGGGACCAGCTATCTCGGGTCTAGTTAGGGATGCGCGCATAGCAAGTACAGTTACCGGGCCCAAGAAGAAAGTTGATTATTATTTTGAAGTATTATAAATATAAGTTTTTGAACAAACAAAATAAGTTTCACATAAGTATAAAAGTATAAAAGAATAATTTTAGAACAAATGAATCAAGTTTCACTTTGTTTTAGAATCAGCAAGTTTAGTTCCCTTTTATGCTAGCATGTTATTTAGATTAGCTTACTATTCTTTGCTATTAGAAGAGCATGAGTAGCTTTACATGTTTAGCACTTCAGTATGTTTGTTTATTTACTAGTAGATGAGCATGAGTAGTTTTCCCTTTGAGCATTCAGTTTTAGTTTTCAGTATATTCACATGCATATCGAGTTTTTGTGAGTTAGATAACGCTTACTAAGCATTTTGCTTATAGATTACATTTCCTCTTACTGCAGATAAAGGAAGGCGACAAGGTGGCGCAGATGATGTGTGATGCCAGGACTATGGAAGTCTTGGGACTAGAAAGGAGTTCCTTTAGTCTTCTTTCCTTATTTTTAGTTTCTGCATTTTAGTTATTATAAACATTTGAGTTGTATTTTAAGTTCATGTCATTTGAGATTATTCTGTTTAGATTGCATGTAAGATGAGTTCAGTTTAGTAAGTAGATATTTGTGTGTTGATACTTATTTAACTGCGTGAGTGTTTGATAAATGTTCCAGCCGCCTGTGGCTGATGTATACTATGTTTGTATCTCATTTTAAGGTCACCGGTACAGGGGAGACTCTGTCAAAATTTTTCGGTAGGGTTTCCTTGTGATTTTAATCATACCGGTTAAGTAGAGTTAGTAGTTAAGTAACGGTCACTCTTAGGTAGTAGTAGTAGTAGTAGTAAGAAGGGTGGTCGTTATAGTTGGTATCAGAGCAGTTCCCATTCTCCAGCATAACACATCAGCACCATCATTGCCGTCTTCAAGTAAGAAAGTATTTAATTTTCTTTTATGCTTTTCCTTATTATTTGCAGTATAGAGTATCTGCTTATATGTGCTTAGGAAAGAAGAAAATTCATGTTTTAATTTTCTATGTTTTGATACATATGCTTAGGAAGAATAGAGACAATTTTAGTTTTGTTTCTATTATATTCATATATATAAGTATGTTTAGAAAGAATAGAGAAGATATCAAGTCTTCCAAGGATCACTAATGGGTACGATCAGATATGAATAATAGAGGACCAAGAAGTTAAGAGACTAAGGAACAAAGAGTACCATTAGTGAAAGTCATTTAGAACCAAAAGCACGAAGAAGTTATTTAGGAACGTGAGGACAGTATGAGACAGAGATATCCAGAATTATTCTAAGTTCGAGGACGAACTTTTTATAAGGTATGGGGGATTGTAACGACCCAATTTTCCTCATTAGGAGTTCTAAAAGTTCTTAAAAATATTTAGAAATGCTATAGAAAAAGTCTAGAGATTTTTAGAAATTTTTAGAGTATTTTTATGTAATTTTTGGAGGTCGTTTGGTATTTTTACTAAACGAAGGAAGTTTCGACAAAAAAATGTCCAAGCCGAGAATTGAACCCACGACCTTTGACTCGGGCAAAACCCGGCTGACCAGGTGGGCAAACGGATTTTTCTATTTAGAATTGATAGCAAATTTATTTAAAAAAGTTAACACAATATTGAGTTATAAAAGAGGAACTTAACTTAGGGCTTGATTTACCCGATCAGAATCCTTCTCCTCTCCCCTTTCTGCGCGCAGCCGACGACGACTTCTCGGGCGGAGAACAAAGTCGCGGCTAGGACATAGTTTTCCGGCGGCCGACCAAGGTTCATCCGAGAGCTCTTCGCCTTCCCGAGATCCTCTCACTGAGAAGAAGCTATAGGCGCAAGGAGAGGCCGAAAAACTCGAGTTATCCGAACCCTAGAAGCCTTTTCTCCTTCGGTAGAGAGTCTAAGAACGCAATGTAAGTAGCTCCTCGCCTGCGGTAAGAGTAGCTTTGGGATTGTTTTCTCGTTTTTTTTAGCATGAAGTAGAGAACAGAGATTTGAGGTTGTTGCCGTGGGTTGGGAATTTGAATCTAGTTGATTTTGAAGCTTGCTGTTGATTTCCGAAGCTTGCTGTCGTGTTGAGTTTTTTTTTAGCTTGCTGTTGATCTCCGAGGCTTGTTGCTGTATTAGTATTTTTAAAGCTAGCTGCTAGGAATTTTAAATTTCTGTTTGTTGATTCATTCTTAGGTTTTCAAAGAATCCTGTAAAGGAGGTTTTCTTTTGAAGCATGCTGCCATTTTTTTTGGTAGATCAAGTATTTTTTTTTTGTAGTTCAAGCATGTTGTGTAGATTCTACAGCCCTTGTAGTTTAATTTTGGTTGAATTGTTATGGCTGCCGTGCACCTCAAAGAAAGGGATCCTCTGTTCGAAGTGGATCACAGGAAGAAAGTTTGTTTTTTTTTTTCTTTTATTGTGCTTGCTGCTGAGAACCCTTAAGAAAGGAGGAAGATGTTTGGTTTAGATTAAGCATGTAGGTTAGTGTTTTTGTGGGTTGTCTTCATTCAGACTGTGAAATTAGCATAGTAGCATTTGACCCAAACTTTCTGTTGCAACCTTGATGAACCTGCTCGGTTCTTGTGGGGTTTTACAAACTTCGAAATATGGGTTGCTTTGCAAAAAGATTAAGTTGTGAATTTGTTGTATAGGTTTGTTTTAAGTTTTACATCAAGTTCAACTTGATTTTATGCAAAGAAAAGGGGCACAAGTAGCTCCCTTGGGGTTGCTGTGCAATTCGGCTATTTAGCTGAACATGTGAAGGCATAGATTGTTGATTAGCATGAAGTTTTCTTTATGTTCTAACCTTATTGTTGCTACTATCGATTTAGAGTTAGTTTTCTTCTAAAACATGTAGGTTTGTTTTTACAGCTTAAATGCAGAAGTACGGTTAAGTAGGTATGCATATTTTACTAAAATTGAATACAGGTTTTTACTAGCAGTTTAGCATTTCAGTTTTTTTGATATATTCTATCATGTTGTTAGACTTTCCCTATTTGTTATTAGTTAAGCATGTGTAGTTTCCTTACTACTAGAATAGCATGAGTAGTATTGAATTATAATGTTTTCCTTGCTTTGGATTTTCTATACAGCATTAGAACGGCTAGAAGTCTAAGAGTAGCTAGTGTGCTTTGTTTTCTTTGCTTTCGGATTACACTGTACAGCTTTGGAATAGCTAGAGATTATTGAGTAGCATGCATTCTTTGCTCTCTTTCTTTTATCTCTGTTGTAGCCAGATTTAAGGTTTTAATTCCAACAAGTTTTAGATGTAGTTTAACCTTGTATGATATGCAGATTTTCTAGTTTTCATTGGCTATTTTTAACAAGCATGAACAGCCATGTATTCTAGTGAAAAAATAAGAGTTCTATTAAATTCTTTTAGAAGTATTAACAAGTATAAGATAGATAAAGAAAAGAAAAAAAAGGCCAAGTCTTTAAGTAGATCCCGAAGTCAAGACTTTAGGGATTTTGACACACAAGGTGCTAAAGAAAGTGCCGAGGCATTATATTTTAGAAGTATTAAAAGATAACAAGTATTTTACTTTTATCAGTGGCACTGTACAGGACTCTCAGATGTCCTTGGGTTGGACTCCCATAGTCGTCCCTAGATTTAGATAACCTAGTATGCAGGACTCTCAGTAGTCCTTGGGCTGGGCTCCCATAGTCGGCCCTAGGTTTAGATAACCTGGTAAACCCTACTAGATTCGGGACCAGTTATCTCGGGTCTAGTTAGGGATGCGCGCATAGCAAGTACAGTTGCCGAGCCCAAGAAGAAAGTTGATTATTATTTTGAAGTATTATAAGTATAAGTTTTTGAACAAACAAAATAAGTTTCACATAAGTATAAAAGTATAAAAGACTAATTTTAGAACAAATGAATCAAGTTTCACTTTGTTTTAGAATCAGCAAGTTTAGTTCCCTTTTATGCTAGCATGTTATTTAGATTAGCTTACTATTCTTTGCTATTAGAAGAGCATGAGTAGCTTTACATGTTTAGCACTTCAGTATGTTTGTTTATTTACTAGTAGATGAGCATGAGTAGTTTTCCCTTTGAGCATTCAGTTTTAGTTTTCAGTATATTCACATGCATATCGAGTTTTTGTGAGTTAGATAGCGCTTACTAAGCATTTTGCTTATAGATTACATTTCCTCTTACTGCAGATAAAGGAAGGCGACAAGGTGGCGCAGATGATGTATGATGCCAGGACTATGGAAGTCTTGGGACTAGAAAGGAGTTCCTTTAGTCTTCTTTCCTTATTTTTAGTTTTTGCATTTTAGTTATTATAAACATTTGAGTTGTATTTTAAGTTCATGTCATTTGAGATTATTCTGTTTAGATTGCATGTAAGATGAGTTCAGTTTAGTAAGTAGATATTTATGTGTTGATACTTATTTAACTGCGTGGGTGTTTGATAAATGTTCCAGCCGTCTGTGGCTGATGTATACTATGTTTGTATCTCATTTTAAGCTCACCGGTACAGGGGAGACTCTGTCAAAATTTTTCGGTAGGGTTTCCTTGTGATTTTAATCATACCGGTTAAGTAGAGTTAGTTGTTAAGTAACGGTCACTCTTAGGTAGTAGTAGTAGTAGTAGTAAGAAGGGTGGTCGTTACAAACAATCTCCCATTTATACTAAAAGACTATGCTGCCATAAATGCTGTCATACATCTGATTTCCAACCCTTCAACATGCCCATCAAAAGCTCTTGCCTTAAGGACCTTAGTGAAAGGATATACAGGTCATCGCCTGATGCAATCTAGGCGGCAACAACTTCTTCTCGTTTATATGATTTCTCGTATTGGGTGGTACTTGCGCTCTATTGTGTTTACTTGCCTTATGGACTTATGGTTTCTTCGAGTTTGCTACTGCACCACTATTATTACAATAAATTGTAATAATTTTTAGGCAAACCAGAAAACATGTCTAAGTCTATCATGAAGTATCTTAGCCATACAACTTCTATGACTACCTCAGAGGTTGCCACTTACTCAGCTTCTATAGTGGAGTATGAAAAAACACCTTTGCTTATCACTCTTCCATAGTTATGACTTTATCTCCTAAAGTAAACACAAAGCCACAAGGTCGACTTACTATTATCCCTATCCGATTGGAAGTCAAAATCCGTGCAACCCACAGGGACCAAATTATCTGCCTTGTAAACTAGCATATAATCTCTAGTGCCTCTAAGGTACTTCATTATATACTTTACTGCAGTCCAATATCCTTGTCCAAGGATACTTTGATATCTGCTAACTATGCCCTCGGCAAAACAGATTTCTGATCTCGTGCATAGCATACATTAGGCTTCCGACAGTCGAAGTATAAGGAACTGCCTTCATTTCCTCTATCTCCTTTGATGTCTTCGGAGATATCTCTTTAGATAAAGCTACTCCATGCTGAAAAGGTAAGAAACCTTTCTTGGAGTTTTGCATACTTAAAACGAGCAAGGATTGTTTCGATATATGAAGCTTAGGATAAGTAAAATATTCTTTTCTTGCGATCCCTTATTACTTTGATCCCAAGAATATATGCATTCTCCCAAGTCCTTCATATCGAATTATTTGGACAACCATACTCTTACTTCTGACAACACTTTGATATTGTTTCCAACTACCAAAATTGTTATCTACGTATAGTACAAGAAATACCACCACGTTTTCATCACACTTCTTGTATACACAAGACTCATTCGGTTATTAAATAAATCCATAAGTCTGGATTACTTTATTAAACCGGATGTTCCAAGACCTTGAAGCTTTACTTCAGTCCATAGACTGATTGAGCTTACACACAAGATACTCTTTGCTCTTTGGAATGAACCCTTCTGGTTGCTATATATGGATGTTTTCTTCAAGACTTCCATTAAGGAAAACTGTCTTGACATTCACTTGCTAAATCTCATAGTCTATATGAGAAGTAATAGATAAAAGAATCCGGATAGACTTAAGCATGGCTACCGGTGAAAAAGTTTCCTTTTTCAACAAGCCTTGCTTTGAAAGTTTCAACCTTCCTGTCTATCCCTCTTTTCCTATTCTAGAATTATTTTCACCCAATGGTTTTTACACCATTTGGTGATTTTATAAGCTCTCAAACTCTATCAGAATACATATATTCTAATTCTGTATTTATTGCTCTTTGCAAAGATGCTGCATCTTTATCTTGGAGTGCTTCGTCATATGTCCGGGGATCAGGTTCATATTCACCAGGGATCAAGTCCAAAGATTCTCCCAAAACATGAATCTTTTAGGTTGTCTAACAACCCTCCCACTACGACAAGACACTTTCTGCAATTGTGTACCATTTGTGATACATGTTGCAGTTTCTTGTGATATTTCATCTTGTACAGTTGGTACTAGATTAGACGTGTCCTTTAATTTCCTTAAGAACAATTTTTACTCATGGGCTTGTGGTTCATAGTATAGTCATTTTCTAAAATCGAGCATTGGTGCCAACAATGACCTTCTGATTTTAAGGACTATAAACCTCTTTTCATTTTTCTAGGATAACTCACAAACAAGTGAACTCATGTCCAACTTATCAATGTCTCTCATGTGCTAGACCACCCAAATCCGAATATGCTTTAGACTAGGCTTATGCCCATTCTGCAATTCTATGGGAGTAGAGAGTTCTGACTTAGAAGGTACTATGTTCACTTCCGTTTCCAGTGTATATCCTTAAAACGAATTTGGTAATTTTCTGAATAACTCATCATCGATCTAATTATTCTATAAGAGACTTATACCTTCTTTCTACTACACCACTCTGTTGGGGTGTACCAAGTGCAGTTAGTTGGGATTAAATCCCGACTTTTGATAAGTGACTCCTAAACTCTCCTAAGAGGTACTCGTTACTACGATTTCACCATAGTGTCTTGACACTTTTACTTTAACATTACTCCACATCAGCCTTGTACTTTTTGAACTAATCAAAGCACTTAGACTTGTGGCGCGTCAAGTAAATGTATCCTTATCTCGAATAGTCGTCTATAAAAGAGACAAAATATTCAAAACAATCTCTTGCCTGGATAGTCAAAGGTCTACACAAATCAGAATGAACCAATTTCAACATATCTTTGGCTCCATACCCCTTAGACTTAAAAGATTCTTGGTTATTTTTCCTTCTAAGTAAGACTCGCGGGTTGGAAAGATTTCCACTACCAATGAACCCAAGAGTTCATTGGTTATTATCCTTTGAATCCTACTAAAGTTAATATAACCTAGCCTTAGATGCCAAAAATATGATTGGTTCATTTCCGAAGGTTACTTTCTCTTATTAAAGTTAGAAAATGTGTTATTAATTTCCATTTATTGCATCGTGGGAGTTATTGGATTATAAATTGTCATCCAACGTACCAGAACAGATAACTTCCCTATTTTTCTTGATAACAAGTTTGTTATCAAAATAGACAGAATATCTATTCTTTAATAGTTTAGAAACTGAAATCAAGTTCTTTCTAAACTTAGTACGTAAAGATAATTTCTGAAAATCTATATTTTATTCCTATCAGAGGATAAACATCTCCCATTGCAACAGTTGCTACTTTTGCAGTAGTGTCCATGTAGACGGTGTTTTCCTTTTCATATAGCTGTCGGGTTTCCTGGAACCCTGCAATGAATTGCAGACATGATTAGTGGCATCTGTATCTACACTCCAGGTACTGGTAGATAACACCACTAAACATGTTTCAATAACTAATGAATTAAATACACCTATATTATTCTCAGTTCTAAGAGGACAGTCTACCTTAATGTCCAAGTCCTATCATTATAATTGGGACTACTAAATCTTTTCTATAGTATAACAACTAGGGGATTAACAAATATTTAAAATCCTAAGAATCACAAAAATATTTGTTCAAGACCAACACTTTAAAATCCCCATGAATTTTGTATGCCACGATAGTGTGGACGTATACAAATTCAAAAAGGAGATTTTGTCCATTAATTTTATTATTTCTTCATCCTAACTTCATGACAAATAAAATTAATAGTTGGTCTATCTTTGATCAAATATTTTGGTCAAAACTTTGAATTTAAAATAACATTGATTCCTCAAACAATATTATTTAAATTCACCAACACCTCAAACACCGGAAATTTTACATTCCACGATAGTGTAGACATATACAAATTCGAACATTTTGTAAGAGGAGGGTTTTACCCATTAATTATCTTGTCAATAAATCTTTATGACAAATAAAATTACCTCAAACACCGTGAATTTTATATGTCACGATAGTATGGACGTATACAAAACCAAACATTTGTAAGAGGAGTTTTTCCCATTAATTGTATTTTCTTGTTATCCTGATAAATAAAATTACCTCATACACCGTGAATTTTGTATACCACGATAGTGTGGATGTATACAAAAACTCGACATTTGTAAGAGGGGGTTTTAATTTTATTATCTTGTCAACTTATCTTTTTGACAAATTAATAGTTAATTTTTCTTTGGTCACACAAATAATAGCAGTGACTCCGATAGGGAGGATACTATTAGAGGTGCCTAAGTGTATACCATTACTTGACACTAAGTCCATTAATAAGATTGTGCCCCTTCCGATGGGGAAGATCACACACTCTTAATTAATTTCTCATAGTCATCCTAAATGGAAGTTTGATCTAGTGATCCGCAAACAAACTCATCTGATATGGAGGAAGACACTTAGAGCCAACGCGCAAGTTTGTTTGCATCACTTACAAACCAGTAATGGAGATCGTGGAATTTATTAAAATAAATCCCTCTCCCACTTAGTTATTTAAAGTGAGGAATTTTAAACTATCCTAGCATACATCACATGCATACATACACATCATAGTAAATAAAAGCAATAAATATGGAAATTATTTTTCCAACTCTTATGATCTTTTCCATCACTGTCCTCCGTGTGTTCCAACCCTAGCTGCTGCCATCTTTAGCCACCACCATCGTGTTGAATCGTCGCATCCATCTTGCTTCTTATTCCGCTGCGCCTCTGGTGCTCCAAAAGTACCACGCCTCGCAAGCATCCGATCTACGACAAAAATAGAATTTTACATATATCGATCATATATTCCTCGAGGGAATGGACATGTAATCTAGATCGAACAAAAAAGTAAAATTCTAAAACTAATACAGCTCCTGCTGTATTTAATACATACAATCATGCACATACAAAATAATGCCCTTGACATGTCCAAGGGTCCAATCACACACAATATCTATATGCCATAATAGTTGGAGTCTGCAACCAAAAAATTAGCCCATCCTACTATTGTTCTGCCTAAATTATGTATGACATGTGCATGACCTATTTGAATTCTAAACACATAGAGGCAAACCCTAGCTTTGATACCAATTGTTGGTTAGTCTTAGGAAAATGTATCGGTTCCACTGTACAAAAATTTTGTACAAGTGCTAATCTTTCCTTAAATAACCTATTATGTTCTTTAGAAGTTAAATTAGGAATCGCAGACGGAACTTAACATCATTGATTCCAAATTTAACTTATCTGTTCTTAATGGTTTAGATTTGAATCGCAAGCGGAACTTAACACTATTGATTCAAATCCACCTATGTTATTAATTCCATTTGATTCAAATCCACCTATGTTATTAATTCCATTAAATATTAATTTCCAAAATTGGCTTCCAGGACTGCATGGCGAGGCATATGGCCTTCTTGGATATGGGAGCAACCACCACCGTCTAGACAAAGCCTTTTAAGGAAAGCTAATATTTAATTTCCTTAAATAACTCTAGGTTAACCAAAAAGAATAATCGAATCATAAATTTGAAAACAAAGAAAATAGAAATTCGAAAAACTAATTCGAAAATCTAGATCTAATGCCTCTTATGTTTGGAATTCTTAGAAAAGAAATAACTATTATGATGCGTAAAATACTTGCTAATTATACCTTCTCTTTGTATGATAATGACCTTAAGATCTTTTGCCGTATTTCTCGCCTCGCCTTGGACGTCGTGTGGGTGACGATCCTCCAAGATGAACACCACCCAAAAAGATTTCTTCTTCCTCCTCTAAAATCCGGCCATCATCACCAATTTAGGAATCAAAGAGAGCAAGGGAAAAGGAAGGGGAGAGATCCGGCCATCATGAGAGAGCACAAGCAAGAGACTAGAATTAGATGCCTCCTCCTCCTCCTCCTCCTTCTTCTTCTTCTTCTTCTCCTTCTCCTCCTTCTTGTATCTGACCACTTAAAAGAACCACAAGCAACATGTGGCCGACCCTAGCATGATAAAGAGCTAGGGGCCGACCCTAAGGAGGAGACTAGAGAGAAGAGAGAAAAAAGAATTCATTAACCCATGAAGTCTCTCCTCCCCTTCTTTTATAATACTTACCCAAGGCAAATAAGGAAAAACTTTTAACAAAAATTAAAATCTTCCTCATGTTTTTTCCTTTTCCCTTTTTATTTTTCCTTATCTTTCCTCTTGATTGAATCAATCACCAATCATAGATTAGTTTTAATTTGATTGGATGATGATTTAATCCTATTGGCTGGCCCCTTGCTTGGGCACCAAGCAAGGGTGGCCGGCCCCTATAAGGAAGGAAAAAAATTTCTTTTGTAAAAATTTTATAAACTCTTATAAAATTTTACAAGCTCTCTTTTAATTTCCTAAAGTGGATGTTAAAAAGGAAAGTTTTAAAAATTAAAACCATGTTTTAAAATTTAAAACTTCTCTTCTAAAAATTTCCTTTTTAAACATGTTTACAAAAATTTTAAATTTAAAATTTAAAACTTCTCTTCCTTTTTTCTAAAACCATGAGGATGATTAAAAAAGGAAAGTTTTAAAACTTTTAAACTTTCTTTTAAAACATGTGGCCTTATTCAAATAAGGAAAGTTTTTAAATTTAAAATCTCTCTTTTAAAACTTGTAGTTTTCTACAAAGATAAGATTTTAAAAATTCAAAACACCCCTCCTTATTTCAATTATTGTGGTCGGCCCCCTCTTGCTTGGGCACCAAGCAAGGGGTCGGCCCCTTAAGAGGATAATATGGCTGACCCTTGCTTGGTCACCAAGCATTGGGCCGACCCCTTTCTTGGATACCAAGATGGGCTTATATTTGGATGGACTTGAGGCTTTAATGAGGCTACGACAAAGACCTAGAGGAGAAATTAATTTTGGCCTTCCGATGAGCTTGTGTATCCCGTGTTCTCCCCGAACACACAACTCAAGTTCATCGATAATAACTCATTCCACTAGAGAGTTATTATCGCACTACCGCACCAATCCCAAATTACATTATGTGCTCCTTCTTATCATGAGTGTGTTAGTCTCCCTGTGTTTAAGATAATGAATGCCCTCTAATTAAGTAAGTTACTGACAACTTACTTAATTAATATCTAGCTCCAAGAGTAGGATCACTCAACTTTATTGTCATGTCAGACTAAGTTCACCTGCAAGGTTTAACATGACAATCCTTATGAGCTCCTCTTGGGGACATTCTCAACCTAGATAACTAGGACACAAATTCCTTCTATAATCAACAACACACACTATAAGTAATATTATTTCCCAACTTATCGGGCATATTGATTTATTGAACTAAACCTCACCCTTTGATAAGTCAAAGAAATAAATATTAAATATATGTGCTTGTTATTATATTAGGATTAAGAGTACATACTTCCATAATAACTAAGGTCTGGTTCTTTTATAAAGTCAGTACAAAAAGAACTTATCTAAAATGGTCCTACTCAATACACTTGGAGTGTATCAGTGTAATTTATTAGTTAAGATAAACTAATACTTAATTACACTACGACTACTTCAACGGTTTTTTCCTTTCCATCTTAGTTGCGAGCAACTGTTTATAATTTATAAAGAACCGACAACATGATCTTCTGTGTGTGACACCACACACCATGTTGTCTACTATATAAATTAATTGAACAAATTACATTTAACAAATAAATGTAGATATTGGCCACTGTGATTCTTTTTTTCTAAATAAATGTTTATACAAAAGCTAGGCTTTTAGTATACACTCTAACACTAACAACTTTAATAAAAATAGACAACAATGCTACTTTAGAGGAATAGAAAAGTAAGGTGCTACAACTGTGATGAAGGGCATATATGTAAGTATCCCAGGTGAGTTTTGATGCGATGAATTGGGTTAAGTTAGACTCTGTATTTTTTGATGCCTTGTTTCTAAGTGTGCAAAGACTTAGGTACACAAGAACTTGAGTGGAAGACACAGCGGACAAGAAGGATGGCACGAGAAGTGAGTCAACGGGCTCGATGCATCCAAGAGACCAAAATCTGTGGAAGAGTACACCGGCGAACAAGAAGGACATGCGCGACTCTTCTGAGGGACGAGAAGTCGAGGAGGAAGGCTAGTCAAGGAGAATACCGGAGTTGGATTTGGATGAGCTCAACTCTGGATGGCCGAAGAATCACCTAAGCGATCGGAGAAGCTACCAGATAAGTCAAATTATGGTGACTTGTCCAAGTGCCTGGATCAAGTCCAGGCACCTAGACTCTATGTTCTTGGACAAGGTCTGGGTGCTCATACAAGCTTGAGTGCTTCGTTGAGCAGTTGTAGCGAGGATCAAATTTGGAGTCCACGTCAGCAAGACTCTAGGCTCTCAAACCAGTCTAGGCTCCCGGACAGTGATAACTTCATTGACGAAGAGCCATTGTAGAGTGGATTGAGGCAACCACGTCCAGGCGCTCGAGAGTTGCCATGTCAGCAAATGACTAGTTTGATTAGTGGACTATAAATAAATCCTAGGTGCTCGGGAGTTACCATGTCAGCAAATGACTAGTTCAACCAGTGGACTATAAATAGAGCCCTAGTCCTCAAAGTTTAACACAACACACTGTAGTTACATTTCTGAATTCGTGTTTTAGTTCTGCTTGTTCTTATACGTTGTAAGGGGTTATTGCCTTCAACTCTGTCAAAGAAGGAGCTTGATAGTGTGTGTTCAACTGCCTTGGATTAGTAATCTCTTTGGTTACAAACCAAGTAATTCTTAGTGTTCCTTTTTATTTTTATGTTATTAATTTTTAATTAGTGTGTGTTAACTAAAGTCCAAAGATCAAGAAAGGTGCTACCTTCTTTTGTAGGTAATTCACCCTCTCCCTTCTTACCGGTTGATCCTGTCCGAACGACTGACTCAACGGACGCTGGGCATGTGGCGCTCTCCGGTTGCTGATGTGGGTCTTCGACTGGTCGTACGAAGCTCCGGCGACCCTGCACAGAAGTCGGCCCGGGAAGGGGTTCCCGGTGGCGACCCTCCGACGCTCAAGTCAGGCAAGCAAGTGGTAAAGAAAGTGGCTCCAAAGCTTGTAGAATGCGTACCTCCGGCGAAGTCTGCGGCTCTTTATATAGAGCGGTGAAAGAGCCTCTACACGCCCACCGAGGCGCGTACTTGTCCGCAGTCCATACCTCGGTATGTGTTTGTCAGAAAGCTTACCTGACGCCATACTGCAACAGTCCCATTGCGCCTTCGATGGGACAACAAGACACCCCGTTGTCAGACTAGGAGTATGACTTAGCCATATGACTTGACGGCTGTCAGAAGATGTTCCTGTTCTCCTTTAACCACCGCCGGCCGGGACGTACGTCCGGCCGGCTGGACAGAGACCATCGTCCGGACGGCCTTCATCCCCTGCGCCGGCCGGGCGGCACGCCCCTCACGTCTCGCATGTCGCTTGCGTTGAAATGCTGAGGAGACTTCCGGGCGAGTGCCTTCCGCTCGGCTCTTAGACATTATTTCATTGAGCGTCGGAACCCCGATCCCTGTCAGGGTGCCTTTTACTATCAGATGTTTACTGGCAGACCAATCGGTCTGCCCTTTTCTCTTGAGTCCGGTCGGCTCACCCTTCTTCGACGGATCACCTGGCCCTTTGACCTCCACGTGGCGTTGACCCCTTCGTTATGGGGTCCCGAGTTCTTACCACCGGATCACCGGTCTACACAGGATCTATAATATCAAGGCCAATTGTCCAAAATTGAAAAGTAAAAAAGGACAAAGGGTTAAAAAAAGTCCAAGTACAAGAACCTCAAAGAAATGTGGAGTTAATCATCATCATCTAAGTCTGAGAAAGAATTGTTGGAACCCCAAGGTAGTTTTGATGTGATCAACCAAGTTAGGTTAGGTCATGTTGTGTTTAACCTTGTGTCTAAATATGCAGGAGAGTAGGAGCATAGGATGTTGGGCAAAAGACGCAACTAGCGAGAAGGACGTCATGGGAAAGAGCCGACGGGATCGGTACGTCTGAGGGACGAGGTGTTGTGGAAGAATACATCGGCGGACGAGAAGGGAGCGTGCGGTGTTTCCGAGGGACGAGAAGCCGGAGCGGAAGATTGTTCGAGGAACAAAAGACGCAGCTAGCGAGAAGGTTGGCACGGGAGAGACCCGACGGGCTCGGTGTGTCCGAGGGATGCAGAGCTGCGGAAGAGTACGATGGCGAATGAGAAGGAAGCACGTGACAATTCTGTGGGACGAAAAGCTGAAGCGGAAGGTTACATGAGAAGGCCGGAAGTTGGGTTCAGGTGAGCCCTATTTCGGATGGCCAAAATCACCCAAGCGAGCGGAGCCGGAGTGGAAGACCTAGACCGAGGCGAGTAAAACCAGAGCAGAGGGCCCAGACCAAAAAAGTCAACCAGGTTGACTTTGTGGGTCGGGTGCCCGGACCCATTCCGGGCGCCCTGACCCATACCGGGCGCCCGTAACCTAAATTTTATCATGATTGATGTGGACTTTGACCAACACATCAGGCATAAAATTCTATCCCACTCCAGACGCCTAGAATCCTTCCAGGTGCCCCAACCAAGGCTATAAATACAGCCTTGGTCCAGAAGCTTTAGATCAATAAGCATTCTTGAAAACAACACTTGTACACGTTTTAGTTTCCATTTAGTTTCTCATTTTCTGTGCTTCATTACTGTAAAGAGGCTTCTCCTCGTGAAGGAGATCTTTAGTGCACGTTCACTTCCTTGGATTAACAAACTCTCCGGTTATAACCAAGTAAATCCTTCGAGCTTCTGCTTTTTCATATTATTTTTTATTTAATGCAAGTGTTCCTTTAAGTCCGAGAAAGGTTCATTTTGTTTATTTTTATGTACGGGCTATTCAACCCCCTTTCTAACCGGCCACCATCGATCTAATAAGTGGTATCAAAGTTAGGACACCTCAGAAGGACAAACAACCGACTGAAGCAATGAGATGGCCGAAGCTAACATCTATCCACCAACATTCAAGGGGGAATTTGCATTTTGGAAGCGACGAATGGAGGTATTTCTTAAAATAGATTTTAATATTTATTAATAATGAAATATGGTTATAAAGCTCCAATGGACACAAACGGAGAAGAAATTTAAAAACACCTCTGTACCAAAAAACAGTGCGATGATTTCATGTCAAACGGTAAGACTGAATATCATCTAATAAGCGTACTACTGGTGGAGGATCTCGACAGAATCGACAACTACCAAAGTGTAAAAGAACTTTAGGAAAAGTTCTTGAAGCTCTATGAAGAACCAATTGAAGCCGATTCCAACTCCTTGATGGACACCGAGTCGTCATCAGAAGCTAAAAATGAGGAAATTGTCAGAACAGCTCTCATAGCAGAGTACCTACCAAAAGATGAAATTAGCTCTTCCTCAATGAGCATCGAGAGCATCGATGAAGGGAGAGCAATGTCGAAGGAAAGCAGCTCTATAGGGGAGTATCATAAATAGACAAGGTAAGTCAAGTACGGTCTCTACCTCCTGACCAATTATTTAAATTTATAAAAATATTGTCAAAAGGGTCTTGTAAATTAGAAATAGAAAATAAAAGAAATAAAAGAAAATAAGGAATTAAAAGGTACTCTAACAACAGCCTCTCAATTAAGAGATTTTGATAAATTCAAAATAGAAAATGACAAATTGAGATTTGAAAATGATAATTTGAAAATACAAGTAGATATTTTGAAAAATCATGCATGCTCAGATAATCAACATATTAGAAAATTCTATGGATTAAATTGGTACCTTAGATACCATAAGGGACAAATAAGAAGAATTTTAAAGAAATATATTGCTAAGAAATTCTCGGTTAATCCTATAGGAAGGAATCAATTTCGGATTCAAAAATCATGCATAACTTAATTTTTCTTTAATAAAATTTTAGACTTAGGGCTTTTAGAGATAAAATTAAATATTTAATTTCTCTAAAAGGCTTTGTCTAAAAAGTGGTTGCTGCTCCAATAACCAAGAAGGCCTAGTGTCTCGCCACAGCCTGAAAGCCGATTATTGAAAAATTGTAAAATACCAAAAATGGGTGAATCACTATAAGGGAATTTTCTGAAATTTTTAGAAATTTTTTGGTTATTTTTCGGAGCTCGTATGATAAGTTTACGGGGATAAATATTGGGCCCCGAGAAAACCTATTTAGACTACCCCATTTAAGAGAGGAAATGTTTGATTTTTATATTTTCTATTTTTTTTATTTTGTTATTCTCTATTTGCCTTCGCTTCTGTCGTGCCCTAAGCCTGACGCCAACCCTTCGCCGTCTCCTCCCTTTTCCTAACCGGCGCGACACGCGATGGTTTCAATTGTCTTCTTGCGATTTAAGCCTCGGCCAAGGGTCACGCTTCTTCTTCTCGCACTACCCAAACCCCTCCCTGCCCCATCGTGCCAGCACCGTTTCCTTTCTCTCTTCTCTTCCGTCTTTGCCCAAGCACCGGCGAGACTCGAGCCACCATCGGCCGAGCCCCTTCCTCCGATCACCGAGTATAGCCATCTTCCCTCTGCCCTAGCGTCGTCCGCCTTCCTCTCGTCTCTGCCCGACGATGCCACCTCGCCCTGTCACACACCGTTGGTCGTCTCCTCTATGCCAGCCATCAAGTGTCACTTGATATCTCCCTCCCTTGGTCACGGTCAACAGGAGCTCGCCGGGCGACCAGGCGTTAAGCTGTGCCCTAGGCTCCGCCCTCCTCTCCTCTTTCTTACCTGTGCCCTAGTCTCCATCCGACGTCTCCTTCTCGCTGGCACTCGAGCACCACTGCTAACGATCCTTTGCTTCCCCTCTGCCCTAGCGCTGGCAGCCGATCTCACCCATGCCCTAGTTGAGATCTTGGAGGTAAGGGGAAGGTAGATTGATGCTAAATTGTAGTGGTGTATAGATATCTTGGTTGAGTTTCAATTTTTCTTGTGATTAGGGCAGTGAGGAGGGTTTCCAATAGCTACCCCTATTCCGGCAGTAACTACCTGTTGTGGATCAACAGAAGAGGCTTGGTGTTGAGGTAAGAAGTAGAAGTATTATGGTAGCGTACACATATTTGAAGCTAGGAAAGGATAAGGATAAATTATACTCGAATTTAATTAAGTTTAGGTTGATAATGCTAGTTGAGGATTTGATTTAGCTAATTTATTTATATGTAATTAGCTAAATCTGTATATATATTATTACAGGACTTTGATTCGAGACGGTGTCTCGACGAGGGATCTATTTCAGATACGATCCTCTTATTGGAGGCGGGTACCTTGACTTATCTTTTGATGTGGTCATTTGATATGCATAGTAGATTTTAACAAAGAGTAATAGTTATTTTTATATCTACATCGGTATGTCATTATCTATTATCTGAGCATGCTTTGATTGTTACCTGTTTAGCATTCATGTTTATACCCTTCAGATTACTTATGATCATAGAGATAATGACATACCATGTCTTTTGATATATCGGACTGGGTTTTTATCATACCTGACCTATGTACCTTAGATCTTCAGATTTGACCCATTGATACTAGGGTATACATTTTATATATATGGATAGGTTCAGGATATTGCCATGCATAGTGTCATGCATCATCTACATATTGCATGATGAGTGATTGGTAGCTCCATTATTATTGAGCTCATCGCAGTTACATGGATCTGCACACACAACCACTCATGGATTAGTGGTTTTTATTTAGGCAGGGTGTGTTGCGGCAGGTGCTCTATCAGTGTTGCGCTGGTCCACTCATGGGTAGCGTAACACAGCGTGGTAGCACGTCAAGGATCTCTCCTCTCGACTAGCTCAGGGAAATGAGAGCATTGAGCTCCCCTACTTATGATTTTGGGTAGGAGGATAGGTGTACTCCAACAGCATCCCGTCCACTCGATCACTCATCAGGAGCAGTGATAGTAGAATGCACGGTTGTCATACCCCTACCCACTCGGTCTCACCATCGTGTATGAGACGGATGACTGGCAGTAGGGGTGACCAAGACATGTCATTGGTATCATACACATTGATGCATTTATTGCTTGTGTTTGCTGCACTTATTTGCTGCATATTTGGTGGATGCATATGTTTGACATGCATACAGGATTTTGACACCTCTCGGTCTGACAACCTTGTTATCCTTATACCCAGGTCCTGGTTAATATAGTTTTCTCCTATTTATTTAATTTTGTATTTATCATTCTTATATCAGGAGACTATATGCATAATTATTGCTATTAGTTATTTTTCTTACTATGGATGTCAGTAGTTACCCGCTAAGGAGTTGACTCACTTCGTTGATATTACTATTTTTAGGTTGAGGCTGTCCGGAGGAGTTCCAGTCGCTAGTCCCCCCTCCAGATTGTGAGGATGTTTGTTGGTCTTTTGGTTTTCTTATTATGTTATCTAGACTATGTTTTAGACTTGTTCTGGTTTTGCTCTATGGATATTGTATGGTTTTTATTTGTCGATGCGGTTTTATTTAGATATGTTCTGCTACATGCCTGCCTGGATGACAGAAGAGGTGAGTTGATTTATTTGTGTCGTGATTTGAGTTTTATGGGTGTAGTTGAGTATGATATAAGTTTTGAACTTTATGGGTGTAGTTGAGTAGGATTTTTGAGATAGTTTTTTTTTATCGTTGCATTAGTTTAGTTTTACTATTAAACTGTGTGGGTGTTTGTTTATTTTTATTGTTATTGTTCCGGCCGTTTTGGTAGAGGTATCTGTGGCCCTAAGGGCATTGTAGAAAGTTTCAGATTCTCACCCGTACAGGAGAGATGTTGCCGAAATTTCTTCTGGCAAGGACTCCCCCGTGGCGTGACAATTTATTTGATATCAGAGCTAGGTTTTCCGATGCTTGCTTTCGAGTTTCGAGTTTTCGAGTTAATTTGATACCAATTTATTTGGTATCAGAGTCAAGTTTTCTGATGCTTGGTTTTCGTATTGTTGGTTTTGCGAGTCAAGTTGTTACAAGTATAGGATGTTTGATTTCCATGTGTTGGATTTTCGGATTTATCTGATACCAATTTATTTGGTATCAACTTGGGTATTTATTTTTGGATTGTACAGGTTTCCGTCGATTTTCTCATTCAGAATTTTGAGGTAAAATGGGAACTGGACAGCGACGGAACATCTCCAGACGACAAATAGGTAAAAGGGTAATTTTATAATTTTTGTTACTTGTAGTAATATCTGAGTTATAACTTAACAGATATGAGGAGAACTACACGTGCAGCTGCGTCGAGACATGGTGCTGGGCGGCCATGTAAGAGGACTATGGAATCTTTGGACTCGCTAGAGATCCCTACTAGGGTTGAGCCTGTCGGTCAGGGACAGACTCAAGATACTGCGGGTGCGTCTGGCTCTCAGACACCAGCACCACCGCCACCTGGACCTGCGTGTATCTGACACCAGCAACATCTACGCCCCCAGTGCCTACAGTGCACCCAGCACCTGCACCAGCAGTAGTAGTGGCTCCACAGCCGGTACCACCACCTACTATACCTTCAACCGCTCCCACTTATGTAGACCCGGCAGTGCCACCAGCGACACCTGCCCTCGCTTATGCAGTAGCACCGGGAGTACCTCCCCCGGTCTATCAAGTGGTACTACCTGTAGCACCAGCTCCGGGGATTCTGCCAGTTCCCGCGTTGATCCCTACCCACCTCACTGATATTGTCGCGACACGAGCCCGGATCCCAGCCTTGGCAGAGTCGATGAAGAGTAGATTCACACTATTCCACAGAGAGACTGATCCAAGTGTAGCTCAGTCCTAGATTGAGATGATGGAGCGAACCTTCTTCTACATGGCTTGCTCCAAGTGAGAGAAAGCAGAGCTAGCTACTTTCCATCTACGGGTTGAGGCCGACACCTGGTGGGATACTCAGCGTTCCATCATTGGCGAGCTGAACATCACCTGGGCGAGTTTTAGAGAGGCTTTTGAGAGTTGGTACTTCCCACGATCATATCAGATGACTCACAGACAGGATTTTCTGAGTCTACAGTAGAACAACCGCACGGTGACAGAGTATAATGCTGAGTTTAACCAGTTGGCCAGATTTTGTCCAGAATTAGTTGTTGAGGACAAATCTCGTATGCTTCAGTTTGTCCAGGGATTGGATGGTCATCTGTAAGTAAAGCTTGCCGATTTTGGAAATTCATCCTATTTAGAGGCTTTGGACAGAACCCTTATGATTGAGTCAACTCACCAGAGAGTGTATCTAGACAAGAAAAGGAAGTAGACTGATCGGACATCAGGACAGATCTAGCCGACATAGGCTACATAGTAGTAGAGTGGTCGCAGTCGGCCAAGTCAGGGTGCTTCTGGGGCATCCAATCGACCTCAGAAGTCAGGGCAATCTTCCTTAGGACATTTACGATCTCCTCAGCAGAACCGGAAATAACCTGCTAGCGACATTCACTGTTTTGGATGTGGGTCCAGAGACCACATCACCTCAGCCTGCTCTCTGGGACAGTCAGTTTGCTATTATTGCAAACTGCCTGGGCACCAGAGCTGAGATTGTCCGCTGAAGACTCAGCATATTGCCTCCGGAGTTACTGCTCATGGAGGATAGCACAGTCAGTTAGGGACTCGACGAGGAGGGCAGTGAGGGCAATCTTCGCGTCATCAGCAGATGTCTGCCCCCCTGCAGCAGTTGAATATGGCATGCATGGACAGGGGCACTCCAGTACCTTTATGGTACCACAGAGTTCAATTGTGGGACCTCAGTATCAGTTGCAGCCTCAGCCCCTAGTCTAGTATTTGCAGCCCTAGCCACTGGTTCAGTACCAGACGCAGTCCAGCCATCGGTATAATATCAGTCACAACCCTCTCAGACTTCTCTAGCACAGTATCCAACACCACCTCAGTGGCAGGCTCCTGCCTAGATGCAGCAGCCGCTGGTAGCGCTACCACCTCCTCCTCTGCCAGAGACTGGATATATTCATGTGATCACCCAAGAGGATGCGCAGCGGGCCGATGGATCCGTTTTCCATGGTACGATTTCCATTTATGTCTCATCTATTGATATGCTGATAGATACTGGTAGCTAGCATTCTTTTATATCTCGTACATTTATGCGGGAGATTCGTAGATTACCCACTCTTAGACTACAGCGACTGACCGTCTCTCTACCGTCCGGTGATACTTTGGATGTCACCCAGGAGGTCAGAGGTTGCCCGTTAGACTTTGGCAACATGATACTTACGGTAGATCTTTTAGTATTGGAAATAGTCGAGTTCGATATTATTCTTGGCATGGATTATCTGTCAGCATATCATGCCTTTGTTGATTGCCAGACGAGGGTGGTCACATTCCGGCCTCCAAACCAATCCTCGTGGAATTTCACTGGCATCAGAGATGATGGCATATCGACTATTTCAGCGATTTAGGCCCAGAAGCTGCTGTCACATGGCTATCAGGGTTTTTTGTTATCTTTGATTAGTACTGACGACAGTAGTAGTTCGCAGCTCTCCAACATTCCAATGGTCCGAGAGTACCCAGATGCATTCCCAGAGGAGCAACCAGGTTTGCCTCCCAGAGGAGCTGTTGTTGGGGACCGCGTCGATATCGAAAGCTCCTTACCATATGACACCAAAAGAGTTGAATGAACTGAAGGTTCAACTTCAGGAGCTTTTAGACAGGGGATTTATACACCCTAGTGCTTCTTCGTGGGGTTCACCGGTACTGTTTGTCAAGAAAAAGGATGGTACACTGAGGTTGTGCATTGACTACAGACAGTTGAATGCAGTGACCGTCAGAAATAAGTATCCTTTACCATGGATCAAGGATTTATTTAATCAACTTATAGGTACATCAGTGTATTCTAAGATTGATTTGCGGTCTGGATATCATCAGCTGAGAGTTAAGGAATCTGATATTCAAAAGACAGCATTTCGTACCAGATACGACCATTATAAGTTTTGGTAATGTCATTTGGGCTTACCAATGCTCTAGCGGTATTTATGGATTTGATGAACTGTGTCTTCCTGGAGTATCTTGATCAGTTTGTTATCATTTTCATCGATGACATATTGGTCTACTCACGTTCCAAGGAGGAACATGCACAACATCTTCGCATAGTCTTGGAGACACTTTGACGGCATCAGCTATACGCGAAGTTTAGCAAGTGTGCCTTCTGGCTATCTTCAGTCAGTTTTCTGGGTCATGTGGTTTCCAGACGAGGTATTTCAGTAGACCCTCAGAAGATCGAGGCTGTCACCAGCTAGGAGCAGCCGAAGTCAGTTCAGGAGATCCGCAGTTTTCTTGGACTGACCGGATATTACCGATGTTTTGTCGAGGGTTTCTCTTGCATTGCTATGCCACTGACACGCCTAACCAGGAAAGGCGTGAAGTTCACTTGGACAGAGGACTGTAAGACCAACTTTCAGGAGCTAAAGCGGAGATTAGTGTCGGCACCAGTTTTGGTTTTGCCTTCTGGAGAGGACGGAATCGTACTCTGCACCAACGCATCTCTTTAGGGTTTGGGCGCTGTTCTGATGCAGCACGACAGGGTAGTCTCCTATGCTTCTCGTTAGTTGAAGGAGCATGAGAAGAACTACCCTGTACATGATCTGGAGCTTGCCGCCATCATCTTTACTTTGAAGATTTGGCGGCATCATCTGTACAACATTACTTTTGAAATTCTCACGGATCATAACAGTCTCAAATATCTGTTCACTCAGAAGGAACTTAATCTCCGATAGACGAGATGGATGGAGTTCCTAAAGGACTATGATTGTACCATTAGCTACCACCCGGGAAAAGCTAATGTGGTTGCCGATGCACTCAGCAGGAAGTCCAGAGGGACTTTAGCTTGCCACTGAGTTGTGGTCACATATTTGATTCAGGGTTTCTCCGAGTTGGGCCTTGAGGAGTAGGGATGGACAGAGTAGAGTATTCTGGTAACCATGGTTGCTCAATCATTGATTAGGATGAGGATCTGGGAGGCCCAGGCCAGAGATCAATACTTATAGTCCATTGGCAGCCAGATAGCTGTTGGAACCCTAAGGTTGTTTTAGTGTGATCAACAAGTTAAGTTAGGTCCTGTGTGTTTTTAACCTTGTGTCTAAGTGTGCAGGAGCTTAGGAGCACAGGTCGTCGAGCGGAAGACACAGCTAGCTAGAAGGATGGCACGCGGTGCATTCGAGGGACGAGGCGCTACGGAAGAATACACCGGCGGACGAGAAGGAAGCGTGCGGTGGTTCTAAGGGACAAAAGCCGGAGCGGAAGATTGCTCGGGGAGCAAGAGACGCAGCTAGCGAGAAGGTCAGCATAGGGTGTGACTGAGGGACGAAGACTGTGGATGAGTATGCTGGCAAATGAGAAGGAAGCACGCGACGATTCCGAGGGACGAAAAACCAGAGCGGAAGCCTGCTCGAGAAGACCGGAACCTGGGTTCAGGTGAGCCCTTTTCCGGATGACAGAGATCACCCAAGTGAGCGGAGCCAGAGTTGAAGACCCGGACCAAGGTGAAAAAAGTCAACCAGAGTTGACCTGGGGTCCGGGGCGCCCAGAGCAGCCCGAGGCGGAACCCTTCCAGGCGCCTCGATCAAGGATATAAATATAACCTTGGTGTCCAGAAGCTTTTCAACAACTCAGAGCAATTCATTTCCAACGCTTGTATGCCTCAGTTTTAGATTTGCTTTTTTGTTTTGTGCTTTCATTGCTGTAAGAGGCTTCTCCGCCTGAAGGAGATACTAGTGCATCATTCCTTGGATTAACAACCTCCTTGGTTGTAACCAAGTAAAAATCTCGGTGTGCGTCTTTCTTCTCTGTTTTATTTATCTACTTAATCATTTTATACAAGTGTTAGTTTAAGAGTTCAAGAAGAGTGTTTTCATTTTTATTTAGCAGGCTATCCAACCCCCCTTCTAGCCGGTTGCAACGGTCCTACAAGTGGTATCAGAGCTGAGGCGCTTCAGGAAGACTAACAGTCGAACGAAGCAATGAGATGGCCAGACCAAGCATCCACCCGCCGAAATTCGAAGGGGATTTGGCTACTTGGAAAAAGCTGATGTAGGTATTCTTTACCACCGATTTTGAATTAATGCTAACAATGGAATTTGCTTTTACAACATCAAAAGGTAAAGAGAAATATCACTGGATGAAAAAGGAGCAGGCCGACTTCGTGCCGAACGGCAAAGCAGAATACCATCTGCTAAGGGTTCTTCCACCTCAAGAAATCAACCGGATCGGGAACTATGAGTCGGCAAAGGAACTTTGGAAGAAGTTCCTCGAGCTGCACGAAAGGACGTCCGAAGCCAAGGTCACTAGAAGAGATCTACTTCGCAATCAACTTATAAGCCTGCAACTTGGGGAAGACGAGAAAGTTGCGCATCTGCACTCCAGAATCAAAGAGATCATCACCAGACTCACGAATCTCATAGAAAAGGTAAGTAAACGAGATTCGCTCAGGTACGCGTTAAATTCCTTTCCGAGAAATTCAACTTGGGCATCACTAGTCGATGCATTTTATATTTCTAAAGATTTAGAAAAAATTTATTTGGAAGAATTATTCTTGACATTTGAGGTGCACAAATCAAGATGTGTAGGTACGAAGGAGCCCAAGAACAACGTCACCCTGAAAGCTTCGAGAGACAAACCTGAGTCGGAATCTTCTCTCGATGATGAGGAAATGGTAATGATGGTAAGAAGATTCAAGAAACTTTGTAAATCTAGATCTACTAACCATCCGCAGGGGAAAAAGGAAAGGACGATCCGCTGCTACCACTGTGATGAAGAAGGGCACGTCAAGGACAACTGCCCCAAGCTGAAGAACAGAGACAAGGAGAAAGGTAAGAAACCTATCCAAAAGCGAAAGGCCTTAAAGGCGACGTGGGATGATACGTCGTCGGAATCGGAAGTCGAGGCATTCTCCAGACTTACTCTAATGGCAAGTCATCAAGACGACGATTGCAAGTCAAGCTCTTCCGAAATGAGCATCGAGAGCATCGATGAAGGGGGAGCCTCGTCGGAAGAAAGCAGCAGTTCAGGGGGAGACACAGACAATGAGGTTGACAAGGCAAGTCAGGTACGCTCACTTCCTCCCGATAAACTTTTTAAATTTGTTAAGTTATTAACTAAAGACTGCTTTAAGTTAGAAAAAGAAATTCAGAATTTAAAAATAATATTAGCTAAATCTTGCCCTCTAGAAGATTTAGATAAATCAAAATTAGAAAATGAGAAATTAAAATTAGAAAATAAAGATCTGAAAATTCAAGTAGATAATTTCAAAAATCATGCATGCTCATCTAATTTTAGAAAATTTAAAATTTTGAATTGGTATTATAGATATCACCAGGGATAAATTAGGAATATTTCAAGAAAATATGTCCCTAAGAAATATTTGGTTAATCCAGTAGGCTGGAACTTATATTGGGTTCCTAAATCCTGCTTAAAATGAATTAAAAATTAGCGCTTTCAGCAAGTAAATTAAACAGTAAATTTCCTTATGAGGCTTTGACTAGAAAGTGGTTGTTGCTCCAATAACCAAAAAGGCCTAGTGCCTCACCACTGCCTGGAAGTCAAATATAGAAATGAAATGTTTAATTAACTTTCTAATAAAGTATTAAAATTAGAATTAATTAATGCTTTAAAAAGTTATTCAAACATTTTTCAATTTAGAAATTTACATACTTAGAAAAATTATCAAAAATTATTTTGGCTAAAAATAATTTTCTTCTAAAAATTAGAAATTGTTGATTAATTTTTTTTTAACTTAAAAAAAATTCTCAAAAATCATTTTTGTCTAAGTTAAAAAAAAAACTTTTCTGAAATTAGAAATTTTTGTTTAAAATTACTTAGAAAAATTTTTAAATTTTTTTTACCTAAGTCAGAATTTAAAAAAATATTATTCAAACATTTTTTTAATTTAGAAATGTTTTAATTTTTACTTAGATTTTTTTTACTTAGAAAAATTTTAAAAAATTATTTTTGCTAAAGATAAAGTATCTTTAGAAAATAAGTTTAAATTTTTTTTCACTCAAAAAATTCTCAAAGATTTAAAGTTAGAAAATTTTTTTATTTCAAATTTTTTTTTTCTAACTTAGAATTTGATTTGACTTAGAACTTTTACAAAAATATTTTTTACTCCTTAGATTTTTTCTTGCAACCCTAATTTTTTTTATGTGATTAAAGGGGGAGAAGGGAAAGTATAAGTCTAGGGGGAGATTGACAAATTTTTTATCTGTTTGCACTTAATTACAAATGTTTTATCTTTTTTATATTTCATTACAAAATTAGTTAGTTTTTTATGTCTATTTTTACCCTACCTTAACTTGGGTTGTTTACATAAAAAGGAAGAGATTATTGGAACCCCAAGGTTGTTTTAGTGTGATCAACAAGTTAAGTTAAGTCCTGTGTATTTTTAACCTTGTGTCTAAGTGTGCAGGAGCAAAGGAGCACAGGTAATCGAACGAAAGACGCAGCTAGCGAGAAGGACGACACACGGTGCATCCGAGGGATGAGGCGCTGTGGAAGAGTACACTGGCGGACGAGAAGGAAGCGTGTGGTGGTTCGGAGGGATAGAAGCCGGAGCGAAAGATTGTTCGGGGAGCAAGAGATGCAGCTAGCGAGAAGGTCAGCACGGGGTGCGACCGAGGGATGAAGACTGTAGATGAGTATGTTGGCGGATGAGAAGGAAGCATGCGACGATTCCGAGGGACGAGAAGCCGGAGCGGAAGCCTGCTCGAGAAGACCAGAACCTGGGTTCGGGTGAGACCAGAACCTGGGTCACCCAAGCGAGCGAAACCGGAGTTGAAGACTTGGACCGAGGCAAAAAAAGTCAACCGGAGTTGACCTGGGGTCCGAGGCGCCCGGACCAGCCCAGGGCGCCCGGAGCAGTCCGGGGCGCCCGACCAGCCCAGGGCGCCCGGAACCCTTCCGAGCGCCCGGACCTTGATTTTGTCCAAGATCGCGATTCACACGATCTGAACGTTGGGAGATAAAGTTTTATCTCCCGCTAGGGCTCCCGAAACCCTTCCAGGCGTCCCGACTAAGGTTATAAATATGGCCTTGTTCCAGAAGCTTTTCAACAACTCAGAGCAATTCATTTCCAATGCTTGTATGCCTCATTTTTAGATTTGCTTCTTTGTTTTGCGCTTTCATTGCTGTAAGAGGCTTTTCCACTTGAAGGAGATACTAGTGCGACATTCCTTGGATTAACAACCTCCTTGGTTGTAACCAAGTAAAAATCTCGGTGTGCCTCTTTCTTCTCTGTTTTATTTATCTACTTAATCATTTTATACAAGTGTTAGTTTAAGAGTTCGAGAAGGGTGTTTTCATTTTTATTTAGCAGGCTATCCAACCCCCCCTTCTAACCGGTCGTAACGGTCCTACAATAGCTTCCGGGCAGCAGACCAAGTTCACTCGAGATGAGGAGGGTATTATATATTTCCGCAGTCGCTTATGCGTAACTCCATCTCACTCGGTCAGGGAGGAGTTACTTCAGGAGACTTATCACTCCCGATTTGCTATCCACCTAGGCGGAACCCGCATGTATTGAGATTTGAGGCGTTTCTACTGGTGGAACGACATGAAGAAAGATATCACAGAATTTATAGCAAGATGTCTTGTCTGTCAGCAGGTTAAGGCGGAGCACTAGAGACCTGCTGAATTACTTCAGCGGATTCCTATTCCTGAGTGGAAATGGAAACACATTACCATGGATTTTATGGTGGGTTTGCCTAGGACACGACGAGGCCATGATGCGATTTGGGTAATCGTTGATCGATTAACCAAATCTTCACACTTCTTAGCAATCCAGAAGACTGATCCCCTGGATCGATTTGCAGATCTGTATTGTTGGGAGATCATCATATTACATGGTGTTCCTTTGAGTATTATTTCGAATAGAGCCCCACGGTTCACGTCCCGGTTCTGGCAGAGTCTGTAGCAGGCCTTGAGCACTCAGCTCCGTTTCAGTACAGCTTTCCATCCGCAGACAGATGGAAAGTCAAAGTGGACCATTCATACTCTAGAGGACTTGTTGAGGTCTTGTGTATTGGATTTTGGAGGTAGTTGGGAGGACCATTTGTCATTGGTAGAGTTTGCCTACAATAACAGCTTTCATTCGGCTATCCAGATGGAACCGTTTGAAGCGTTGTATGATATGCCTTGTCGGACACCCACCCTCTGGGATGAGGTTGGGGAGGCCCAGCTGTTAGGGCCTCATAGAGCTCATCAGGAGGCAGAGTTGGTCCGTACTATCAGACGGAGGATGTCCGAAGCGCAGGACCGTCAGAAGAGTTATGCTAATCAGAGACGCAGACCCCTGGAGTTCTCTACTGGTGACCATGTATTCCTTAGAGTTTCACCCACGAAAGGGGTGAAGAGATTTGGCCTCCGAGGTAAGCTAGCTCCGTGATACATTGGACCTTTCCAGATATTGGAGAGGATTGGAGCGGTAGCTTACCGGCTAGCACTACCACCGTCCCTGGCAGGTGTCCATGACGTATTCCACGTATCTATGCTGAGGAGATACATACCCGACCCGACACATGTGCTGACAGATATCTTAGTTCTCATTCAGCCTGACGTCACTTATGAGGAAGTTCTAGTATGGATTCTGGACCGGAAAGAGCGTTAGTTGCGGAACAAGACAATCCAACTGGTTAAAGTCGGATGGCAGCATCATTCTGACGAGGAGGCTACCAGGGAGCTCGAGGATACGATCCGAGCTCGATATCCCCACCTTTTCACTTGAGGTATGTGGGTTATTTTCCGTTAAGCATTTATACTTTCTATCTATTGTTAGTACTTGTTGATGGTAATAATGAAATTTGGGGACCAAATTTTTATTAGTGGGGAGAATGTAAAATACCGAAAATGGGTGAATCGCCATAAGGATTTTTTTTGGATTTTTTTAGAAATTTTTTGGGAATTTTTCGGAGCTCGTATGATGAGTTTACGGGGATAAATATTGGGCCCCGGGAAAGCCTGTTTAGGCTACCTCATTTAAGCGAGGAAATGTTTGATTTTTATATTTTCTCTTTTCTTTTTTTCTTTTGTTATTCTCTATTTTCCTTCGCTTCTGTCATGCCCTAAGCCCGACACCAACCCTTCGCCGTCTCCTCCCTTTTCCTAACCGGCGCCACACGCGACGGTTTCAACTGCCTTCTTGCGATTTAAGCCTCGACCAAGGGTCTCACTTCTTCTTCTCGCACTTCCCGAACCCCTCTCTGCCCCATCGTGCCAGCGCCGTTTCATTCCTCTCTTCTCTTCCATCTTTGCCCAAGCGCCGGCGATGCCCGAGCCACCATCGGGCGAGCCCCTTCCTCCGATCGTTGAGCAGAGCCCCCTTCCCTCTGCCCTAGCGCCGTCCGCCTTCCTCTCGTCTCTGCCCGATGATGCCACCCCGCCCTGTCACACACCACCGGCCGCCTCCTCTGTGCCAGCCACCAAGTGTCACTTGACCTCTTCCTCCCCTGGTCGCGGTCAATAGGAGCTCGCCGGGAGACCAAGCGTCAAGTCGTGCCCTAGGCTCCGCCCTCATCTCCTCTTTCTTACCTATGCCCTAGTCTCCAGCCAACGTCTCCTTCTCGCCGGCACTTGAGCACCACCGCTGACGATCCTCTGCTTCCCCTCTACCCTAGCGCTGGCATCCGATCTCACCCATGCCCTAGTTGAGATCTTGGAGGTAAGGGGAAGGTAGATTGATGCTAAATTGTAGTGGTGTGTAGATATCTTGGTTGAGTCTCAATTTTTCTTGTGATTAAGGCAGTGAGGAGGGTTTCCAATAGTTGCCCCTATTCCGGCAGTAACTACCTATTGTGGATTAACAGAAGAGGCTTGATGTTGAGGTAAGAAGTAGAAGTATTATGGTAGCGTACACAGATTTGAAGCTAGGAAAGGATAAGGATAAATTGTACTCGAATTTAATTAAGTTTAGGTTGATAATGCTAGTTGAGGATTTGATTTAGCTAATTTATTTATATGTAATTAGCTAAATCTGTATATATGTTATTACAGGACTTTGATTCGAGATGGTGTCTCGACGAGGGATCTATTTCGGATATGATCCTCTTATTGGAGGCGGGTACCTTGACTTATCTTTTGATATGGTCATTTGATATGCATAGTAGATTTTAACAAAGAGTAATAGTTATGTTTACATCTGCATCGGTATGTCATTATCTATTATCTGAGCATACTTTGATTGTTACCTGTTTAGCATTCATGTTTATACCCTTCAGATTACTTATGATCATAGAGGTAATGACATATCATGCCTTTTGATATACTGGACTAGGGTTTTATCATACCTGACCTGTGTACCTTAGATCTTCAGATTTGACCCATTGATGCTAGGGTACATATTTTATATATAAGGATAAGTTCAGGATATTTTCATGTTTAGTGTCATGCATCATCTGCATGATTACATGCTGAGCGATTGGTAGCTCCATTATTATTGAGTTCATTGCCAGTTACATGGATCTGCACACACAACCACTAATGGGTTAGTGGTTTTTATTCAGGCAGGGTGTGTTGCAGCAGGTGCTCTGTCAGTGCTCCGCTGGTTCACTCATGGGTAGCGTGACGCAGCGTGGTAGCACGTCAGGGATCCCTCTGCACTGGCTCAGGGAGATGAGAGCATTGAGCTCCCCACTTATGATTTGGGGAAGGAGGATAGGTGTACTTCGACAGCATCCCATCCACTCGGTTACTTATCAGGAGCAGTGATGGCAGTGTGCACGGTTGTCACAGCCCTACCCACTCGGTCTCACCATCGTGTGTGAGACGGCTGACTGGCAGTAGGGGTGACTAGGACATGTCATTGGTATCTTACGCATTGATGCATTTATTGCTTGTGTTTGCTGCACTAATTTGCTACATATTTAGTGGATGCATATGTTTGACATACATACAAGATTTTGATACCTCTCAGTCTGATGACCTTGTTATCCTTATACCCAGGTCCTAGTTAATACAGTTTTCTCCTATTTATTTCAGTTTGCATTTATCATTCTTATATCAGGAGACTATACGCATAATTATTGTTATTAGTTATTTTTCTTACTATGCATGTCAGTAGTTACCTGCTGAGGAGTTGACTCACTCCGTTGATATTACTATTTTCAGGTTAAGGCTGTCCGGAGGAGTTCCAGTCGCTAGTCCCCCCTCCAGATTGCGAGGATGTTTGTTTGGTATTTTGGGTTTCTTATTATGTTATCTAGACTAGGTTTAAACTTGTTCTGGTCTTGCTCTATGAATATTGTATGGTTTTTATTTGTTGATGGGGTTTTATTTGGATATGTTCTGCTACATGCCTACCTGGACGGCAGAAGAGGTGAGTCGATTTATTTGTATCGTGATTTGAGTTTTATGGGTGTAGTTGAGTAGGATATAAGTTTTGAGCTTTATGGGTGTAGTTGAGTAGGATTTTTGAGATAGTTTTTCTTATCGTTGCATTAGTTTAGTTTTACTGTTAAACTGCGTGGGTGTTTGTTTATTTTTATTATTATTGTTCTGGCCATGTTGGCCGAGGTATATGTGGCCCTGAGGGCATTGTAGAAAGTTTCATATTATCACCCGTACAGCGGAGAGGTGCCGAAATTTCTTCTGGCAGGGACTCCCCCGGGGCGTGACAAAAATAATATTTAGTTGACTAACTCTTAAACATTGAATTATGAATGACTTAAATGTTCGTCAAAAGTCTATTAGAATATTTTTTTAAAAAAAACTTGAAGTTTCCAAAACTAGATTTTTTTTTTTACAAAAGTGGTTTCTATCTTTCAAAGTTTTTCAAATGAATATACTTCGCTTTACCAAATTTTTTACCCTTAGACTTATTGTTATACCCCATTTTTTATGTGATCAAAGGGGGAGAAGGGAATACTAAGTCTAGGGGGAGGTAATTCATCCAAATTTAAAATTTGAAAATAATATTTTTGAACTTTATTGTAAAATTATTGCTTTTAAATTATATTTGTTTACCCTATCTTAAATTGAATTGCTCACATCAAAAAGGGGGAGATTGTTGGAACCCCAAGGTTGTTTTGATGTGATCAACCAAGTTAGGTTAGGTCCTGCTGTGTTTAACCCTGTGTCTAAGTATGTAGGAGCTTAAGAGCACAGGAAGTCAGGCAAAACACACAACTAGTGAGAAGAACGTCACGAGAGAGAGCCGACAGGCTCGGTGCGTCTAAGGGACGAGGTGTTACAGAAGAGTACAGCGACGGATGAGAAGGGAGTGTGCGGTGTTTCCGAGGGACGAGAAGCCGGAGCAGAAGATTGCTCAAGGAGCAAAAGATGCAGCTAGCGAGAAGGTCGGCACGGGAGAGATCCGACGGGCTCAGTGCGTCCAAGGGACAAAGAGCTGTGGAAGAGTACGCTGGCGGGCGAGAAGGAAGCACGCGATGATTCTGAGGGATGAGAAACTGAAGCGGAAGGTTGCTCGAGAATGCCGGAAGTTGGGTTCGGATGAGCCCTATTCCAGATGGCCGAAATCACCCAAATGAATGGAGCCGGAGCAGAAGACCCGGACCGAGGTGAGTAGAACCAGAGCAGAGAGCCCAAACCGAAAAAGTCAACTATGTTGACTTTGTGGGTCTGGGCGCTCGGAGTCTGGGCGTCCAGAACCTAAATTTTATCATGATCGACGTGGACTTTGACCGACGCATCGGGGATAGAATTCTATCCCACTCCAAGTGTCTGAAATCCTTCCAGGCGCCCCGACCAAGGCTATAGATAAAACCTTGGTCCAGAAGGTTTGGATCAACAAGCATTCTTGAAAATAACACTTGTACACGCTTTAGTTTCCATTTAGCTTCTCATTTGCAGTGCTTCATTGTTGTAAAGAAACTTCTCCGCCTGAAGGAGATCTTTAGTGTGCGTTCACTTTCTTGGATTAACAACCTTTCTGGTTGTAATCAAGTAAATCCTCTGAGCCTTTGCTTTTTTCAGATTCTTTATTATTTAATGCAAGTGTTCCTTTAAGTTCGAAGAAGGTTCGTTTTGTTTATTTTTGTATAGGGGCTATTCAACCCCCCTTCTAGCCGGCCGCCAGCAGTCTAATAAGAAGAATACGCCGAACTAGCACTAATAACTAGCCACCAAGAAGAAGACTACGAAAGTACTTCCAAGGTGAGCATTGATGAAGGGAGAGTATCTACCTACGAGTCTAACATGGTAAGTAAGATACGACTCTTACCTTTTGATAAAATGTACGAAGCTATTAAAATACTAAGTAGATCACAATATACACTGAGAAGTAAACATATTGATAAAAAAAAGAATATGCATGTTTACTAGCAGAATTTGAAAAAGTTAAAATAAAAAATGTAAAATTAGAAGAATTAGTTGAAACTCAACAACTAGAGTTAGAAAAGTTTTCCATAAATTCAACTTTTTTTTTAATACTCCTGCAAGAAATATTAGAAATTTTAGCTTAAATTTATATATTAAATATCAAATGGACTAAATTATAAAAATTTTTAAAAATAATATTCCATAAAAAATCTTGATAAAGTCAGTAGGTAGAAATTTATTTTGGGTTACAAAATATGTTCTAACATATTAATTTATCTTTATTTGCATGCTAGAAGTCAGTATATTTGAATAATTAATATTACTGGATAAATTATTTTTTCATAAACTTTCTATTTTTTTAAGTTTAAACTTTTCTGGGATAAACAAATATACTACCTATTAGTAGAAAAAATTTGAGATTTCATAATTTTTTATAAACTTTTTAAACAAAAATAGAATTTTTAAATTAATAATTTTTGGATATTAATTTCTGGACTTTTTTTTGGATAACCATTATATTTTTCATGTTAAGAAAATTTAGCAAGATTTGTTTATGTTAAAAATCTATTTTTAAGTATTTAATTTAAAAGAAACTATTCATGAAATGAAAAATATTTTCTCACTATGGAAAATCAGTTTTATCATGGAAATTTTTTCTACGGTCAGCTTCAAAATGCTTAACTTGACCAAAAAAAATTCGGTATTTTATGAAAGTTTAAATAATTTTCAATTTTTTTTTTGTTAAATCTGGTGTTTAATTCTGAGAAATGAGTATATTTGAAAATAACTGCTTGAAAAAATATGTAGACTTGCATGCTGTGTACATCCCCTTGAAATATTTTCAGATTTTTTTCTCTATTTTTTAATTTAATTTTTGATATATTTTTTTTATGGGTTCAAAGAGGGAGAATTCTGGGTATTAAGTTTAGGGGTAGGACTTAATTACAATGTTTCATGTTTTAAGTTGTTTTAAATAATTCACTTATTGTTTGATTTCCCCAACCTCGACTCGTGTTGATATACAACAAAAGAGTATCTTGGGTTAGTTTTGATGAGATCAAATGAGTTAAATTAGGCCTTATATATTTGATGTCTTGTGTTTGAGTGCGTAGAGACTTAGGAACACAAGAAGTCGAGCGGAAGATACAGCGAAGGAGAAGGATGGTACGAGAAGGGAGTCGACGGACTTGGTATATTCGAGGGACGAAGAGCTATGGAAGAGTACACCGGTGGAGCGAGAAGAACACGCACGGTGCATCTGACGGACGAAAAGCTGAGAAAGCCTACTCGAGAAGAAGATCAGAGTTGGATTCGACTAAACTCAATTCTAGATGGCTAAATTATCACCCAGGCATGCGAAGAAGTGGATGGTCAATCACAGGAGCCTTTATTGATTGGAGGTGCCCTAATGCTCAAGGCATCTCAGTTTTTCTTGAGGCACCTCAGAAGTCAGACTCTGGAGGCATTTCTGATGAACTTAGGCACCTTTGATACCCAAGAGCCGTTGTCAAGTAGATAAGTTGTGAAGTCCACGTCAGTAGAACTGAGGTGCCTCCAAGCTACCATTCGAGGAACCTTTGATGAATCGAGAAGCCTCCAATCAGCTAGATTAGTAAAGACATTACGATGAGAATAAAGTTTTATCTAATTGGCGGCATCTCCAAGTGTTCGAGGTGCCTTCGAAATGCCACGTCAACAATAATCACTTTTGAATAGTAGGCTATAAATAACACCCTAGAGCTTGTTGTAAAACATACACATGGTCTTAACTTCTGCATTTCTTTTTGAGCTTTCAACTGCTATATGATCAACATGCTATAAATAACACCTTAGAGCTTGTTGTAAAACATACACCTGTTCTTAACTTGTATATTTCTTTCTGAGCTTTCAACTGCTGTAAGGGCATCTCCTCCTCCGACCTTTGTCGAATAAGAAGTAGTAGTTTCAATTGTTTTGAATTAATAAGTATCTATTTTGTAACCAAGTAAAACTCTCTCTCTTACTTTATATTTTATTTATTTATTCTTAATTAATTAAGTATGTCTTTACTAAGCAAGTAGCAAGAGGTCTAATTTTTAATTGCAGGTTATTCACCCTTTCTAGCCTGTCCAGCCGATCTAATAGAGATGCCATGCCCTTCGTGTCCGCCCGTATGAGATGAGAAAGAGAAGTCATTCTGTAGTTAAATAGTGAAAGCTGTTGGATCCTTAGAAGTCTTGGCATGTCTTTTAGTTTTTTAATGTAGGAATTATATATTAATTGCACAAAACAATTAAACACTTATAGTGATCTCTCGCAGATCTGCAATCGGCGATGGCAGGACTTGCTGTCGGAAGAATGATCACACAATCGGAAAGCTCTCCGCAATTCCAAGAACCAAATCTCGTAGCCTTGGATGTCTTCCTCCTCTCTTTACACCCCCCCTGTGAATGATCCTTGGATGCACCCCTTATAAAGGAAAATAACCCAGGGGTATAAGGGTCAATTTTCCCCTAAGAAGTGGGCAACATGGGGTTCCCCCACATTCCCATTTCCTACATCTCCCACTCGTCCAAGCTAAGTCACTAAGACCGGTTCATCCAAGTTAGTCACTAAGACCAGTTAGTCACAAAGACTAAATAAGTCACATAGACTATTTGAGAGTTTAGTCACAAAGACCATATTAAAGCATCCAATCCATACTTTGAGAAAATAGTTCGTGCGACAGCAAGCACATTGAGCGATAGTTGCTAAGAAGATTGTTACACTTATATAACCGCTCTCTGAGCGATAAATGACAATAAAGTTGTTACACTTTACTTAGTCGCTCTTCCAAATAAATTAGAGACATACTCTTCATGACACATAGCCTCTCTCTCCTGGTGGCATATAGTCTTTATCTAGGATTCATCCAATCTTCTTGTGGCTCATAGCCATTATATTGGAAATATCCATGTTTTGCTATTTACCCAGATTAAATAATCTTCATTTACATCAATATGAACATCTCTAATCCCTTATAATATTATGTCAAGAGCATGTTCCATATTCAAATATTCACTATCATTTCTATATATAACAGAAATTGGTCGACTAGTGAATAACATCAAAAGATATAAATCTATTTAATCTTCCTTTTTAGCTAGTATCTATTTATTCCAATCAGTCATTTTCCTATTTATGCTCCATAGACCGAATCTTCCATAGTCATAGGATACACGCTAAAGTAGCATATACTAATTAAAACTTCAAGAAAATAGCTAAATAATCACTAAGGGTAAAAACTGAGATTAACTTATAATATCAAAAGTCTCATATTATAGAGAAACAAGAATTCATTCTCCTACTACCTTTATTGTCGCAATTGCACATGTGGCATGAATCACATCCTATGATGTTATTTTATTTACTAAAAAGAGAATGTTTTCCTCAAATTTAATATCATACAGATTTTGATCTAGACATACCTAATGTCTAACCCTGAATTCAACATATGAATTCCAATCTGACTTTCAATAGGTTCAGAAAAATGGTGGGTTCATTTACTTTGATCATTATTAACCCATAAATAATCTCAACTTGACACAATTATCATGGTAACCTTAACTTATGGATCTGTCTCTGTTTATAGCTACATAAGTTATCCCATAAGTAATGGTCTTATCTCTATTTCTACTCAACAAACAAAGATGATTGTCCATGTGAGTGGACCAATCTCTACCTATCACATGCTCACCGAGATCTTATATGAATGTAACAAAAATAACATATACACTGAATAAATTATGATAAATCACACAGTCAAATCATAAAGTCTGATTGTTATTTCAATATTATTACATTTTACGAAGTCCCACAAACTTTACATGTTCTTTAAATGACTCTCCAGTTATTGACTTAGTAAAAGAATCTGCAAGCATAGCACGTGTAGGGACATACTTAAGAATTACTTTTCTTTTAACCATAATATTCCTCACAAAATTATATTTAATTTTTTTATGCTTATCTTTGCTGTGATATTTGAGATCCTTGGAAAAACCTATTGCAGCTTGACGATCACAGCAGATAGTTACTGAACTCCCACTATCCTCAGTAATTTTCAGATGCTTTAGAAATCTTCTTAACTAGACTGCTTCTTGCACAGCTGCTGAACATGCCACATATTCAGCTTCTATCGTCGACAAAGCTACAAAAGCTTTTTCTTGCTGTTCCATGAGATGACACCACCATTCAGCAAGAATATGCATATCCTGATGTGGATTTTTTATCATCCAGGTACTTAGCTTAATCTACATTTGAATAACCTTTCAGACTCATATTTGTTGGTGCAATATCCTTTAGGTCAAGGTTGACCTGGTTGACCAAGATTGAGTCTTGGCTTGGGTTTCGATGTTTGACAATATATTGGGTTTATGTGATATGGACGATGCAGGTGCAGGTGTTCATTTGGGGAGATTGTTGATACAATTCCCGTTTGGTCGAGGTTGACCAGTTGAGATTTGAAGGAGAGTCAAGTAGGTCAAGGTTGACTGGATACTTGACTGAAAATCCTAGTGAGTGAAGCTAGGTGAAAATCCTGGTGAGTGACCAGGCAGAAGGGAAAATCCTAGTGAGTGAAACTAGGTGAAAGTCCTGGTGAGTGAAGCCAGGCAGAAAGAAATCCTAGTGAGTGAAGCTAAGTGAAAGACCTGGTGAGTAAAGCCAGGCAGAAGAGAAGTCCTAGTGAGTGAAGCTAGGCAGAAGGAAGTCCTGGTGAGTGAAGCCAGGCACGGGAGAAATCCAGATGGATCAAGGCTGATCAGACATCTGGTGTTGGAAAGTCCAAGTCGGGGAGAAAAGTCTGTTAGTTAGAGCCCTAGAGCCAATCATTTGATGATTGTATGGACTCATTGTATCATATTCTTGTATATTAATAAAGGCATTTGTTTGGTTATTATACTTATTTGTATTAGTGCCAAATAGACTAAGTATAATAGCGTCCTTGAGTAGAAGGTTCATACCTATATCAATCGATTAGTTGAATCGATAGTGAGATGATATAGGGAACACTACTCTAAATCATTCCTAGTCGAGTATTAACATTCAGGGACAATGTTAATGCAATAAGACTAGCATGTAGGTCAGCTCGATGACTTGATCTCACAAGTCATGGATATAGAGATATCAAGCTGACACATGGGTATATATTGGAGAATGTATACTGAATGACCCGCCATGAGAAAGTATCATGGATCGTTATATGAGTGTCATATACTTTCTCATGTGGCTATTAGTATGACTATTAGTCCTTAGACCTGAAGTCACCATGGATCCCTACATAAGGAGTTATGTACTTTGGTTTCGTCAAACGTCACCCGTAACAGAGTGGACTATAAAGGCGATTACTGGGTATGTAACAAATTATGCAGAGGGATGTGAGTGATGTAGATGGGATCTATCCCTCCCATATGACGGGAGCGACATCAATATTCTTGATAGAGTTAGACCACGAAGTGCATGGCCATGCCCAAATAAGTCAACATTAGATGTTGAGCTCATTTGATCGAGTGAGTCTACTTGGAGTTCAAGATTTAGATTGATTAGAGGATGACACGGCCTATGCCTCATATTGATCAATCTAGATGTCTAGGATAGAAGGACAATGACATATTTTGTGAGGAGTCACAATTGGTAGTCACAAGGTGATGTCGGATCTCGACATTCTTGTAACTTGGGTAGTAATGATGTGTTGCTAGATACCGCTCATTACTTATGCTCCTAAATGGGTTTAGGGCATTGCCAATGTTACAAGAACCTATAGGGTCACACACTAAGGACAATTAGATGGAGATTTGGTTCATATGATGAACTAAGAGGATTAGATTCATTTGATGAATCATATTGAATTAAGAGTAATCCAAATTGGGCTAATTGAGTTGGACTCAAGTTGATTCATGTATTCAATGAGTCTAATTTAGATTATGACTCATTAAATCAACTTAATTTAATGAATTAGATTCATTATATTAAGTTGGCTTGAATCATATGGTTGGATTAGATCAACCATGAGAGAGATTTGATCAAGTTTGACTTGATTTGAGAGGAAGAGAAAAAAGTCATGTTTGACTTAACTTTTTGCCACATCACTAGTGAGTTGGCAAGATGTGGACCAATAGGATTGCTCCACATCATCAATGTGTGCCACCTCATGGAGGTTACAAGCCTCCATAGCATTTAATGTGGCCGGCCCACATTAAATGAGGAGGTTACACTTGTTGCCATGTCATTTAGTGAGGTGGCAAGATGTGGACCAATAGTGTTGATCCACATCATCCTAGAGTGCCACCTCATGGGGGTTACAACTCTTAATGGTCTCCACATTAATTGGAATTAATGTGGGGGTTACACCTCCTAGAGTGGCCGGCCACTTGATGGCTAAGGGGTTGTTTGAATTTCCTCTCATTGATTTTCATTCACTCTTCTTCTCCCTTGGGTGCTCTCTCTTCTCCTTCTCCCATTCCTTGGCCGAATACTCTATTGGTGCTAGCACACCTTGTGTTTTGGTCATCTCCTTCTACTTGTGTCTGTGTGGATACATATAGAGGTTTTCTACTTTGACAACTAGAGATCCGGCGACATCTTGGACAAGCGGGAACGCGAAGGGCTTCACTACAAGGGTAATGATCTTAACTTTAGTGTAGATCTAAAGTTTTTACAAACTTGTACAAGAAAAAGGTTTTTCAATAATTTTGTTTACGAATCTTTGCACGAGATCCATGGCTTTGGGTGACTCGGGGTTTCCGCGACGCGAAAAAGCGATTTTCGCGGCCCGAATAACCCAACAGTGGTATCAGAGCCACGTGCAAAGACTTGTACGAGTTCGTTTGTATTTTTATGAAAAATATACCTTCTGTGATTTTCTGCAAAAATTGAGTTTTTAGAGTTTTTATGAGTAATTTTTCCGTAGAAGCGAAGCACAAGTGTCTCGGCACTTGTAGGCTTCGGCTATCGGAAAGTTTTCTTTTAAACGACTTCGTTTTGCCCCAAATCCGTTTGGGACAGCGAGGTCGGGTGCCATTAGATCGCAAAGGAGCAACTCACGATGGTTAGATCGTGGGTAGGGGCATTGCCCCTAACCCCGCAAGGGAATTTGCTCCGCGATTGCACCCGAAATCGCTAAAAACGAACCCGCCGGGGAGATTTTTCCGAAACGGCAATGTCTCGACGCAAATCGTTTTGGGACAGCGGGTTTAGGCGCTGTTGGATCGCAAAGGAACCCTCGCGATGGTTAGATCGCGGGTAGGGGCGCTGCCCCTGGGCCCCGCAAGGGGATCCGTTCCGCGATTGCGCCCGAAACCGCTAAACGGGACCGCCGGGAAATTTTACACTTAAAAATTGTAAAATTTTTTTTTAAATTACAGAAAAATTATGAAAAATATAAAATTTTGAATTATATATTAATTTGTGATAGTCATGGCCCAAAATACTCAATAAGATTGGATTTGTGTTGTAATTCATAATACGGCCTGCGTGCCGTCATATGATTGTGTATTTTTATTTTTTCCATGGCCTGCGCGTCGTGCCTTTCTCTTATTCTGGTTGTAAATTAGATTTAGACTCGAATGTAACTCGAGTTTCAAATTGTAATGTACAAATTGGAGCGGAGGAGGGTCCACACGAGACGGAGTTCCGAGGCGGGCACGAGCAACACAAGGTGGTCAAAGGGAGGAGCTTGGAGAAGCTGTTGACCCTAGGTTGACCATTCGATCTTCTCATTGGCTTGAGAAGATCGTAGTAGGGCCATGACTAAATCACAAATATATTAATTAATTAATTGTTATGTATCTGATGCATGTTTAATAATTAATTAATTAATTAATTAGTGCCTTAACGATTAGATTAGATCTAAGTCGTGCACATGATGCACCCTTGCAATTAGATTAGATCTAAGTCGTGCACAAGATGCATCCTTCTCGATTAGATTAGATCTAGATCGAACCAACTCTAAATGCCTAACCGTGCCGTGATACCTATCATTACCTCGATCACATGTATTGTTGAATCTGCCAAAGCAGAGCAATACATATTATCTTGGTAGGGTACGGAGGGACAATCTTAGTCCCGCCTATCAACGCATGGGTGAATACAAACTCATTTAGATTGAGTATTCCTAGTTACTCGGTTGGATCGAGTCAACTATAGGCATTCTTCCAATAGTTGGAAAGGTAGGACAAAATCACGTTTATATTAACTCTCGGGCGTATTAGCCAAAGCTAACTCGAGTTTTAATATAAATATGGATCTTGATCCTATAAACAAGAGTTGCATAGAGATGTAATTGGTAATCGTTACCTACCGATCATACTAAGCCTTGGACGTATTAGCCAAAGCTAACTCAAGGGTTAGTATGATGTGGATCTTGTCCTACAAGAATTATAGTATTCAGTGGGAGCATCATTTAGTTAAAGGCCTAATTAAATGATTTTAAAAGAATATGATATTTATTTCTGTAAATTTTCTGTTGTAGATAACCATGACGTCGAACACGAATTCCTTCTCCCTGCGTTCTGTCCTTAAGAAGGACAAGCTCAATGAGCAAATTTCTGGTGATGCAGGAACACGAGTGTTCTCACTCGGGGCGTAAAGCATGCGTTGGGCGGCCCATTCCGGAGGCTCCTCCTGCCACTGGCCGAGATGCTTACAAGAAGCATCAAGATGACGCATTAGATGTGTCTGTCTTATGCTCGCGACCATGAACTCTGAGCTTGAAGCAACATGAGTTGATGGGCGCTACGATATGGTTGAGCATCTTTGTCACCTATATCAAGGACAAGAAAGGCCTTTGGAAGAGGAACTCCAAAGAATACTGGAAGATCTTAAGAAGAGAAATAAGATTTCTACTTGGTATACATGTTATAGAAGTCAACCTCTCTATTTCTTCATCGTGGGTATTAGATCTTGGATGTGCTTCACATATTTGTACTAATGTACAATGAGGAATAGCGAGCCATTGATGAAGGGTGAGATAGACCTGAGTAGGCAATGGAGCACGAGTTGCTGCTATTTGTTTGTAGGAACTTATCATCTATCTCTTCCCTCGGGCTTGTACTAGAATTAGATGATTGTTGTTATGTACTGCCTTGACTAAGAACATTATATCGGTTTCTTGTTTGGACAAGAAAGGATTCTCGTTTATAATAAAGAACAAATGTTGTTACGTCTATTTAAACGATATGTTCTATTGTAGTGCACCTCGATAAACGGACTCTATATTCTAGATCTAGAGAGCCCTATCTATAACGTTAGTACCAAGAGGTTCAAATCGAACAATATGAACCACACCTATCTCTGCATCGCTTGGGTCATATAAATGACAAGCGCTATCCCAACTCCATAAGGATGGTTTCTTTGGACTCATTTGATTTTGAATCATATGAGATATCCGAGTCATGCCTAGGAAAGATGACCAAGACTCCTTTTAGTGGGCATAGCGAGAGAGGACCGATTTGTTAGGACTCATACATAGTGATGTATGTGGCCCTTTCAATGTCCCTGTAGAGGCGGTTATAGGTACTTCATCACGTTTATCGATGACTTCAGTAGATCTGGTTATGTGTACTTGATGACACATAAGTCGAATCCTTTGAAAAGTTCAAAGAATTTAAGAATGAAATACAACCAACTTGGCAAGAGTATTAAAATACTTGATCGATCGAGGTGGTGAATACTTAAGCCATGAGTTTCGTGACTATTTAGGCGAGTGTGGGATTCTATCCCAACTCACTCCTCTGGAACACCACGGTGGAATGGTGTGTCCAGAAAGGAGGAATCGTACCTTATTAGATATGGTACGGTCTATGATGAGTCACAGATCTTCGGCATATCTATGGGGATATGCTCTAGACACGGCATTTATTCTCAACCGAGTTCCATCCAAGGCCGTGATAAAGACACCATATAGGATATGGTGGAAGATGCCGGTGTCTTTCATGAGGATTTGGGGTTGTGAAGCTTACGTCGACGTCAAGTCTCGGACAAATTAGGACCCAAATCCGACAAGTGCTATTTCATCGGATATCCCAAGGAAACTAAGGGATATTACTTCTACATTCCTAGGCACAAGGTAGTTGTGGCGAAGACTAGGGTCTTTCTAGAAAGGAATTTATTTCTAAAAGACTAGTGGGAACACGTTCGATCTTGAAGAAGTTCAAGATGCGAACAATATCATTCCTCGATGGAAATTGAACTGGAACCACAAAGTGTTGTGGATGATGTTGTTCCACAAAGAGTTGAGGAACAACAACGAGTCAAGTAGACATACCTCTTCGTAGGTCCGATAGGGTACGTCAGACTGAGAGATATTCATTTCTCTTGTCGACCATGATGACGTTGTACTCATAGAGGATGAGCCTACCACCTATCTAGAAGCTGTGACGAGACCAGATTTTGAGAAATGGCTAGAGGCTATGAGATCAGAGATGGATTCCATGTACACCAACCAAGTATGGACTTTGGTTGATCCACCTGAAGGGGTAAAACCCATTGGGTGTAAGTGGGTCTTTAAGAGAAAGACTGACATGGATGGACTTATCTATAAGGGTCGCTTGGTAGCTAAAGGTTTCAAGCAGATTCATGGTATTGACTATGATGAAACCTTTTCTCCAGTAGCGATGTTTAAGTTCATTCGGATCATGCTTGCTATTGCAGCCTACCATGACTATGAGATATGACAGATGGATGTCAAAACCGCGTTTCTGAATGGAAACCTGCTCGAGGATGTGTACATGACACAACCTAAGGGTTTTGTAGATCCACAGCATACTAGCAGAGTATGCAAGCTGCATAGGTCTATTTATGGACTAAAGCAAGCTTCTCGGAGCTGGAATCTTCGTTTCGATGATGCGATCAAACAGTTTGGTTTCATCAAGAACAAAGATGAACCTTGTGTCTGTTGGTGCGGTTAGCACTAACGATTTAACCCAGGTTTTGATGAATGACAAATCAGGTTAAGTTAGTTTGTTTTTGTCTGACACTTTGATCGAGTGTGCAGGAGAAGTCCAGACAGGTCGACGGGCTGACCGGATGTCTGACACGAAGTCCAGCTAGGTCGACGGGCTGACCGGATAGCTGGCGAGGAGTCCAAGCTTGTCGACGGGCTGACCAGACGCTTGGCGAGAAGTCCAGCTAGGTCGACGGGCTGACCGGATAGCTGGCGAGAAGTCCAAGCGGGTCGACGGGCTGACCGGACGCTTGGCGAGAAGTCCAGACGGGTCGACGGGCTGACCGGACGTCTGGCAGGTAAGTGGGGTAAGTCACTGGAGGGGAGTGACTGTGAGGACGCGTTCCCGGGAAGGGGACATTAGGCGTCGATCCGGCTTAGATCCATTTCGGATGTCTAAGTCGAGATCGTGACTAGATTCCGGTCTCGGAAAGACGGAATCTAAGTCATACTCTTTTTAATTATCTGTTGAACCTTAACTGTGCTGACAATCTGTTTTACAGGATATACATTTGCCTCGGACTAACTTTGTTTTGCAGGAAAAGGGAGTTTTCTGGAACAAGGTGGTCCGGGCGCCCGGAAGGCGAATTCTATCCAGCCGAGTCATCGTCACGTGGAGCATCATGGTTTGTGCAGCTACGTCACATTCCAGGCGCCGGGAACAGCATATAAAAGAAGCCCCAGACAGGAGCTTCAGAATCAATCAATTCAAACTGAGAACTCTTCTACTGCTGGTCTTGCTGCTCAACGTTCAGTGCGACGTCAACAAAGCTCCGACACTACGCTCCGTTCTTTTCCCTTTTATCGGTATTTGTTTTCAGTTTTCATTAGCATCTTTTTGTACTTAAATTGTAATTATCCGAATTGCTAGTGAATTGCCCAACGAAAGTACTCAAGGAGTACGGGCCTTCGAGTAGGAGTCGTCACAGGCTCCGAACGAAGTAAAACCATTGTGTCTATTTTACTTTTTCCGCTGCACTTATACTCTGTATTTTCAAATCGATATTCACCCCCCCCTCTATCGAATCTAACGGTCCTACAGTGTCTACAAGAAGGTTGTAGGGGATGTAGTTGTCTTCCTCATATTGTATGTGGATGACATACTACTCATTGGGAAGGACATCCCTATGCTTCAGTCTGTCAAGACCTGGCTATGGAGTTGCTTCTCAATGAAAGACTTAGGCGAGGCATCCCGTATTCTAGGGATACAGATCTATAGAGATAGATCTAAGAGATTGCTTGGCCTAAGTCAGAGTACATACATTGACAAGGTACTCCTTCGGTTTGCCATGCAGAACTCCAAGAAGGGATTTCTGCCGATGTCACATGGCGTGAGTCTTTCGAAGACTCAAGGTCCTTCTTCTAGAGAGGAGAGAGACCGCATGGATCAGATCCCTTATGCCTCAGTCATAGGATCGATCATGTACGCCATGCTATGTACTCGACCTAACGTCTCGTATGCTTTGAGCATGACGAGCAGATACCAGTCAGATCTAGGTGAAAGTCACTAGATAGCGGTTAAGAATATTCTGAAGTACTTAAGAAGGACTAAAGAATATTTCTTGATATATGGAGGCAATGATGAGCTAACTGTAAAGGGTTACAGTGATGCCAGCTTCCAAACCGATCAGGATGATTATCGATCGCAGTCAGGGTTCGTGTTTTGCTTAAATGGTGGTGCTGTGAGCTGGAAGAGTTCGAAGCAGGACACGATGGTGGATTCTACAGAGAGTATATTCTGCATCGAGGCGAAAGGAGGCGTTGGATCCGAGTTCATCATCGAACTTGGGGTGGTTCCTAGCATCGCGACCAGTTGAGCTCTATTGTGACAACAATGGAGCTATAGCACAGGTGAAGGAACCTCGCTCACACCAGCGGACCAAGCACATACTACGGCGCTTCCATCTCATTCGAGAGATTATCGATAGAGGAGATGTGAAGATTTGCAGAGTACCTACAGAGGCTAACATCACAGATCCCTTGACCAAGGCTTTGGCACAGAGAAAGCATGATGATCACACTAGGTCATTAGGCCTTAGAGCCTATACTGATTGGCACTAGTGCTAGTGGGAGATTGTTAGTTAGAGCCCTAGAGCCAATCATTTGATGATTGTATGGACTCATTGTATCATATTCTTGTATATTAATAAAGGCATTTGTTTGGTTATTATACTTATTTGTATTAGTGCCAAATAGACTAAGTATAATAGCGTCCTTGAGTAGAAGGTTCATACCTATATCAATCGATTAGTTGAATCGATAGTGAGATGATATAGGGAACACTACTCTAAATCATTCCTAGTCGAGTATTAACATTCAGGGACAATGTTAATGCAATAAGACTAGCATGTAGGTCAGCTCGATGACTTGATCTCACAAGTCATGGATATAGAGATATCAAGCTGACACATGGGTATACATTGGAGAATATATACTGAATGACCCGCCATGAGAAAGTATCATGGATCGTTATATGAGTGTCATATACTTTCTCATGTGGCTATTAGTATGACTATTAGTCCTTAGACCTGAAGTCACCATGGATCCCTACATAAGGAGTTATGTACTTTGGTTTCGTCAAACGTCACCCGTAACAGGGTGGACTATAAAGGCGATTACTGGGTATGTAACAAATTATGCAGAGGGATGTGAGTGATGTAGATGGGATCTATCCCTCCCATATGACGGGAGCGACATCAATATTCTTGATAGAGTTAGACCACGAAGTGCATAGCCATGCCCAAATGAGTCAACATTAGATGTTGAGCTCATTTGATCGAGTGAGTCTACTTGGAGTTCAAGATTTAGATTGATTAGAGGATGACACGGTCTATGCCTCATATTGATCAATCTAGATGTCTATGTTGGAGGATCGGTGGCCGGCTTGAAGGGGGGGGTTGGATAGCTAGGCCACTCTACAATACGTTAGTTTGCGCAAGCGGAAATATAGAAACTAAAAACAAAGAAACACAAACGAGAATACAAACGCTAACACGCTCGATGTAACGTGGTTCGGAGATTGCTTGCTCCTACTCCACGACGTGTCCTTGAGGTGGACGAGCCCTTGATCCTTTGGTGGATCAGTCCCCGGCAATCTCCGGCTAAAGCTTCTCCTTCTCGGTGGAGCAAACCTCTCACAAGAGCACTCTTCCTCTTTACAAGATGGAGTTAGAATTAGGAGGAAGAGAATTGTCTTGGGAGCTTTGGGCACAGAATCAGAAGGTTTACAATGAGTATCAGTCAACCCCTTCAATGCCCCAAAGCTCCCCTTAAATAAGAGGAAAGAGTTGATCATCAATCAACTCAAACCCTGACACCAGTCAACTGGTGCTAGCCGTTAGGCAACACCAGTAGTCCCGCTTTGAGATTCAGTCAACAAAGTGAGATTTCGAGTCTCATATAACTGTTCAAGCAGTAATGTTCTTCTTCATTCTGGTTGGGTGAGTTGGATCGGATCATTGGTCCATTGGAACGAGTCGTGCCCGAGAATCATATGAAGGGGAGTGAAGCCTTCCTGGCTTTGTCCCAGATGCGCCGCGGCTCCTCTCCGTGCCATCCTTCACGCTGCCTTGAAGTCCACTTCCTTCGGCTCCACTCCATTGCTCCTCGTCCGCGCGGTCCCTCGGATGTCTTCCACACCATCCTTCACCGACTCAACGATCCGAGCCCTTGGATGAGCTTCCCACACTTGGCCGCACCAAGTTCACATGTGTTCCACAAAGTCCTGCAAGACTCAAACACATATCAAATACATATGAAAACCTAACTTAAACTCTTTGACACACACATCAAAACCTAGGTCGATTGCACCAACAATCTCCCCCTTTTTGATGTGTGGCAATATGTTTAAGTTAGGCATAAATAACAACTTTGAAAATTTTGAAGCAATATGTAAACATGAAGCATAAAACCCAAGCTCCCCCTTAACACATGCTCTCAACCTTAATTTTCAAAGATTTGTACACAAGTAGATTTCTAACTTAAACCTACCCAATTCTCCCCCTTTGACACCATCAAAAATATTGTACCACACACGTACACATACTATGGTATCAGTTCCAATCAAATTTGAACCAAAAATTTGATTTTAAAAACCAACAGAATGCTGAAAGGCTGGTACCAGTCGACTGGTATCTGCACCAGTCGACTGGCACAAACTGAACATCAATTTCAGCCTACGGCAGCCAACTTCAGAAATCCATAAAAAATTCTAGAAAATTCGAAAAATCATGAAATTTTGAACACATATTTCTTATAATGTTCTTTAACTAAGAAAAATATGTTTTCATGAAAAGTCATCATATTTTCAAAATTTTGACCAAGTTTCAAAAATATCGAAAACATGCAAGTTTGTATCAATTTCTAGCTCAGTTTTGCAATCATATGTTTTAATATTGCTATACCATAGTAACTAAAACATAGAATTGTTTTCAAAACATTTGAAATGTCCAACTATGATCTATGGGCAAGATGTCCATTAATTAAACATTTGCTTTCCCCATAGTTGGCCTATGATCACTAAACATTGATACACTTCATAACTCATCAAAATGCCATAAGCATAAGTGAATTACTTGTATCATCCTAATATCTCACATTCATGGTTAGAAAATAATACAAATCATTGTGAGATAAAAGTAACATCTACTTAGCCCTCTTGATCATAAATCTCTATCAAGGCTAAGTCCTCCCCCTTAAGGTCTCAAGTCAACCATATAGGAAAAATTTGAATTATTGACTTCCATGGTTGACTTGCCATAAAATCCTCTAACCCTTGAGGATTGATTTTGGTACCCAATAGAAATTCTTTCTAATTGGGTTGACCAAGTACTCTTTGGGGATCCATTTCCTATCTATGGTTTTTGTCTTGGATTGCCCCCTAGCAAGTAGACAATGATAGGTCTTTTCATTATTTTGTTCATTGTATCCTATCCCATTTTTCTTAAAACTTGCCCTTTGGCTCCCAATGATCATATTTAGGGTTTTAGAGCCAATTTCAAATTTCCTAAGGGCATTGGTAAGATATTCTACCTTTTCCCTTAATTTCCTATTTTCCTCTTCTAAACATGAGTCATTTGAACTTGAAGAGGAAGCATGCAAATCACTATCCTTAGAACACATTGATTCTAATTTTTCATTTAACATGCAAATTTCATTTCTTAAAGACTTGTTCTTCCTTTTTGCCTTAAATAAATCATCATTTGTACTTGAAATAATCTTAACTAAAATATGGGGAGGAAGATTATGTACCTCACTTACCGAGAAGTCCGAATCCGAAGTTTGACCTCCCCCTTCACTTGAGCTCCCCTCTTCATCTTCACTTGAGCTCCTTCCTTCTTCTTGTTCGGTTGAGTTGGAGGCTATATCATCAATCCCCATGAGAGCAAAATTGACTATGTGATGCTCTTCTTCTTCCTCCGATGAAGATGAAGGATCATCCCATGTTGCTTTTAGGTTTTGAGCCTTCTTCCCCTTTTCTTTTGTCTTCTCCTTCTTCTTCTTCCCTTCCTTCTTTTTCAAGAGAGGACAATCATCTCTTATATGTCCTTCTCCTTGGCAATTGTAGCAAATTATCTTCCTTGTCCTACTTTTGCTTCTTGAGCTTTTCCTATCATGAGATTTGTTAGATGAAAATTTTCTAAAAGCTCTTCTCATTTTCCTTACCATATACGCCTCTTGATCACTATCCATTGAGACGCTCGATTCTTCGGAGTCGGAGGATGGTGGGGATGAACACTTCTTCTTCTTACCCTTTCCCTTGTTTGCCACAAGGGCTACTCCTCTTGATTTATTTGCTTCTCCCTCTAATCCCTCAACTCTTGTTTCATGAAGCTCCATTGTTGAGAAGAGTTCATCTAGAGAGGATTTCTCTAGGTCCTTTGATATGTAGTATGTATCTACAATGGAACTCCAAGTTGTGGATCTTGGAAAAGCATTTAGGGCTTTCGTAATCACGTCTCGATTTGAAAGTGTCTCACCTACACTTGTTAGTCCATTAATAATCTCCTTGATTTTACAATGTAAAATTGATACCTTTTCTCCTTTCTCAAGCTTGATATTATTGAGTTGAGTTTGAAGGAGGTCTCTTCTTGCTAATTTCGCTTCGATGTTCCTTCATGAAGCTCCACTAGCTTTTCCCATAACTCCTTAGCGCTTGAGTAGGTTCCAACCCTTGTTATTTCTTGTTGAGGAAGGACACTTTGTAGATGATGTATGGCTTTAGCATTTGCTAAATGTTCTTCCCTTTGCTTCTTGGTCCACCTTGTTTTCTCAAGTAGCTTATTGTCTTGATCCCTAGGCACTTCGAAACCATTTTCCATGATTAGCATTATGTCAAAATCGGTTTCGAAGAATACCTCCATTCTCCTCTTCCACCAAGAGAAGTCTCCTTCGAATTTGGGTGGATGAATGTTTGAGCCAGCCATTTGATGATGTTGTTCTTCTTGGCGATTAGTCCGTTGAAGAGCTTCCTTGCTCTGATACCAATTGTTGGAGGATCGGTGGCCGGCTTGAAGGGGGGTTGGATAGCTAGGCCACCCCCAAATCGATTTCTTCTCTACAATACGTTAGTTTGCGCAAGCGGAAATATAGAAACTAAAAACAAAGAAACACAAACGAGAATACAAACGCTAACACGCTCGATGTAACGTGGTTCGGAGATTGCTTGCTCCTACTCCACGACGTGTCCTTGAGGTGGACGAGCCCTTGATCCTTTGGTGGATCAGTCCCCGGCAATCTCCGGCTAAAGCTTCTCCTTCTCGGTGGAGCAAACCTCTCACAAGAGCACTCTTCCTCTTTACAAGATGGAGTTAGAATTAGGAGGAAGAGAATTGTCTTGGGAGCTTTGGGCACAGAATCAGAAGGTTTACAATGAGTATCAGTAACCCCTTCAATGCCCCAAAGCTCCCCTTAAATAAGAGGAAAGAGTTGATCATCAATCAACTCAAACCCTGACACCAGTCGACTGGTCCATGCACCAGTCGACTGGTGCTAGCCGTTAGGCAACACCAACGGCTCTCTTTAGAGCCCGTTTTCTGCCAACGGTCATGTACCAGTCGACTGGTCTTAGGACCAGTCGACTGGTCCCCTTAGTCGAAAAGCACAGAATGTTTCTGTGCATTCTGTGAAGTTGGATCAGTCGACTGGTCCCATTACCAATCGACTGGTCCCAGTACATTCACTCCTCTCATCCTTTCCGGAGTCGCCTTTGAAGTCCTCTTCCTCGGCCTTCGTCCCTCAGATGCACCCGAGCCCGTGGCTCCTCTCAGTGCCATCCTTCACGCTGCCTTGAAGTCCACTTCCTTCGGCTCCACTCCATTGCTCCTCGTCCGCGCGGTCCCTCGGATGTCTTCCACACCATCCTTCACCGACTCAACGATCCGAGCCCTTGGATGAGCTTCCCACACTTGGCCGCACCAAGTTCACATGTGTTCCACAAAGTCCTGCAAGACTCAAACACATATCAAATACATATGAAAACCTAACTTAAACTCTTTGACACACACATCAAAACCTATGTCGATTGCACCAACAGTCTAGGATAGAAGGACAATGACATATTTTGTGAGGAATCACAATTGGTAGTCACAAGGTGATGTCGGATCTCGACATTCTTGTAACTTGGGTAGTAATGATGTGTTGCTAGATACCGCTCATTACTTATGCTCCTAAATGAGTTTAGGGCATTGCCAACGTTACAAGAACCTATAGGGTCACACACTAAGGACAATTAGATGGAGATTTGGTTCATATGATGAACTAAGAGGATTAGATTCATTTGATGAATCATATTAAATTAAGAGTAATCCAAATTGGGCTAATTGAGTTGGACTCAAGTTGATTCATGTATTCAATGAGTCTAATTTAGATTATGACTCATTAAATCAACTTAATTTAATGAATTAGATTCATTATATTAAGTTGGCTTGAATCATATGGTTGGATTAGATCAACCATGAGAGAGATTTGATCAAGTTTGACTTGATTTGAGAGGAAGAGAAAAAGTCATGTTTGACTTAACTTTTTGCCACATCACTAGTGAGTTGGCAAGATGTGGACCAATAGGATTGCTCCACATCATCAATGTGTGCCACCTCATGGAGGTTACAAGCCTCCATAGCATTTAATGTGGCCGGCCCACATTAAATGAGGAGGTTACACTTGTTGCCATGTCATTTAGTGAGGTGGCAAGATGTGGACCAATAGTGTTGATCCACATCATCCTAGAGTGCCACCTCATGGGGGTTACAACTCTTAATAGTCTCCACATTAATTGGAATTAATGTGGGGGTTACACCTCCTAGAGTGGTCGGCCACTTGATGGCTAAGGGGTTGTTTGAATTTCCTCTCATTGATTTTCATTCACTCTTCTTCTCCCTTGGGTGCTCTCTCTTCTCCTTCTCCCATTTCTTGGCCGAACACTCCATTGGTGCTAGCACACCTTGTGTTTTGGTCATCTCCTTCTACTTGCGTCCGTGTGGATACATATAGAGGTTGTCTACTTTGACAACTAGAGATTCGACGACTTCTTGGACAAGCGGGAACGCGAAGGGCTTCACTACAAGGGTAATGATCTTAACTTTAGTGTAAATCTAAAGTTTTTACAAACTCGTACAAGAAAAAGGTTTTTCAATAATTTTGTTTACGAATCTTTGCACGAGATCCATGGCTTTGGGTGACTCGGGGTTTTCGCGACGTGAAAAAGCGGTTTTCGCGGCCCGAAGAACCCAACAAAGTCCAAGTAGGTCAGAGTGATTGACCAGATACTTGGCACGAGGAGAAAAGTCCAAGTAGGTCAAAGGGTTTGACCGGATACTTGGCAAAAGGAGAAAAGTCCAAGTGGGTCAAAGGGATTGACCAGACACTTGGTGAGAGAGTCCTAGCTGGTCAAGGGTGACCGGATGCTAGGTTCTATGTACCAACAAGTCATGGTTGATTGGATGTTGGTTAAGGGGGCTTTGGACTTGGTTTTGGGCAAAAACCAAGATCTGGATCGATCAGTCGATCGATTGGATCATGCCCAATCGATCGACCGATCGATTGGGGAGTCTTCGCGACAAGCCTCCTCCCAATCGATCAGTGGATCGATCGGGACGAGTGCACGATCACATAGAACAACCCTGGATCGATCAGTGGATCGATCCAGAGCCCCCAATCGATCAGAAGATCGATTGGGGAGTGCGATCTTCGCACAAAAAGCCTTGGATCGATCAGCCGATCGATCCAAGCAATTCCTGAGAGCACAGAGGCGCTCTAGATCGATCAGCCAAATGATCCAAACCCTCCCCGATCGATTGAGAGCAATCCAATCGATCAGGATCTGACCGTTGGCGTTGTTTATAGCTGCAAGCGTTCGATTCCTTCGGTAGAACTTCACCGATTCATCTCAGATCATTTCAGCGCTTCCACAGCTTCTCCACAAAGTTCAGATCGCCAGTTCTTGAAGTTTCTTGGAGGTTTTCCAAGTCAAGAGGTGGATCTACGGCTGAAGAAGAAATCTAGGGTTAGGGTTTCTATACTCATTGTAAGCTTTTGCTTGTATTTGTGTATCCTTTCCATTTCTTCTTGTAGTGTGAACTTGTAGGGCTTCTCCACCTTCGGTAGTTACCGAAAAGGAGTGTTTATTAGTGGAGGTGTGTGGGTGTGTGTGGATCCTTGGACTAGTCACCTCTTGTGAGGTGGATACCAAGTAAAATCCTAAGTGTTAGCGTTGTATGTTTTTGTTTCTTGTATTTCCGCTGCACATCTTCGAAGAAACAAGCAACGTCAAGCACCGAGCAATTCCACCCCCCCCCCCCTCTAGCTACATTTTGGTCCCAACAATATTTAATAGAGACAATAATCTATTGTCATCTTCAGATATCTGAATATCCTTTTTACCACCTTCTAATGTCTCGATCCTGGGTTTGACTGGAAGCGACTGACTAAGCCAACAGTATAGCTAATATCAGACGTGTACACAACATAGTTGACATCAAACTACCAATAGAACTGGCATATGATTTTTTATTCATCTCAGTTATTTCTACTGGAGTTTTGGGACACATACTCTTGCTCAAGACAGTACCTTTCACAATAGGTATATGCTCTACATTGCAATTAGACATGCTGAAATGATGTAACATCTTATTTATATAAGACTCTTGTGACATACCCAAAATTCTTTTAGGACGATCTCTAATGATCTTCACCCCTAAGATATACTCAGCTTCTCTCATATCCGTTTTATCAAATTGTGATAACAGTCACTTCTTGACTTCATTCACATACCCAATGTCATTTCCAGCTATTAGCATATCATCAACAGATAATGATAAAATGACACACATTCCTTTTTTTTCTTTTCAAGAAAAAGCAATGATCCTCATTGATCATCTCAAAACCATAAAATAAAATGACTTCGTTAAATCTTATGTTCCATTGTCTTGATGTTTGCTTTAACTCATATATAGACTTTTTAAGTCTACATACTTTCTCCTTTTGGCCTTCAGCAATGAAACCTTCTGGCTGAACCAAATAGATTTCCTTGTCAAGCTCACCATTAAGGAAAGTGATTTTTATATCCATTTGATGTAATTCCAAGTCATAATGTGCCACAAAGGGCAAAATAACTCGTATTAATATAAATTTCACTACGGGAGAAAATGTCTCTTCAAAGTCAATACCCTTCATTTGGGTATATCCTTTTACAATTGGACGAGCTTTATATCTATTAATCGATATATCAGCTTTCTTCTTTATCTTGAGAATCCACTTATTCCTAATAGTCTTTTGGCTTGGAGAAAGATCGACTAAGTCCCAAACATGATTCTGATTCATTGACTCTATCTCTTCATCCATTGCAGCTTTTCACTTTTCTTTAACTCTACATCCCAATGCTTCCTCAATGGATTGAGGTTCATCATCGTCAACTAGAAGTGTTATCAATTCCTCTTTTTCAATATCAAACCTCTTCTTAGGTTTAATTTTATGAACACTTCTTCATAAGTTGGGTTGTTAAGAAGTCAACTCATGACTTGGCATATCACTTCCACTCATTTGACTAGACTCAGGCATCCTTTTTGACACCTCTCTTGTTGATAATATCTCATCCTCCTTAAATAGAGGAACTATTTTATCAACATCACCTCTAGTTGGGAACTCTGTTTCAAGAAAAGTCGCATCTCTTGAATCTATTTTGGAGATGGTTCCATCTAGTTGCTCATGTATGAAAACATAACCTTTGGAGTTCTCATGATATCTAATTAAGATACATTTCTTACCCCTAGGTCCCAATTTTTCATACTTGTGAGAACTATCATGAACATAAGCAGCTGACCCCCAGGGTCTTAGATGTTGGTGCAGTGAGCACCAGATGATCGAACCTGAGTTTTGATTATGGCAAAGGGCTCAGAGTTAAGTGGTGGTGTTATCTAACAAAGTTCATGGAGCTTGCAGGAAAGTCCTAAGTGATACTTAGGCAAAAGTTCTAGCTGCGGTTAGGCAGGTAAAAACCCTAGGGGGTGGTAACCCTAGGTTATAGGGGGTGGTAACCCTATGCGGAAAGTCTTGGCAGGTCGATGGCTTCAGGCAAAAGTCCTAGGGGGTGGTAACCCTAGGTGAAAAGTCCTGGTGTCGCGAACCAGGTGAAAGTCTGGACTAGTCGGGAAGCGGATGTCCAGCAGAAAGTCCGGAAGCGTCGAGTGCCGAGCAAAAGTCCAGTCGATCTGGAGGATCGTCGGCAACGTAAATCTCCCGAGTGGAGTAGGTGAGGGCCGCGTTCCCGTAGAGAGCGATGGCGTCGGTCGACCTAGGGTTCCGGTTGGAAACACGAAGTCAGACCCGGACAGCGGAGACTGTTAATACTTCATTTATAATATCTGTTGTATTATGTGCTAACTTTGTCTGCGGGGTAGTGTTTGGGACTAACGTATTTTGCAGGTGCAAAGAGCAACTAAAGCCTCGGATGAACAGTGAGGCGCCTCCATGGAGCTTGGGGCGCCCTGGATGAAGGTGCCTTCAAGAGGGTTCAAGGCGCCTTGATGAACAGTGGAAGGCGCCTTGAACAGATGAAGGCGCCTGGTGAACAGTGGAAGGCGCCTTGAGTCTGTGATAAGATTCGACCAGTTCGCTCCTCATCTCCCCGGCTGACTCGGTTGTTCAAGGCGCCTTGAACACCCTTTATAAGGGGTTTCGACCAGCAGCTCCTCACAAGAACTTCCAAGCAATCTTTCTGCTACAAGCTGCTCGCGAGACGATCCCGAAGTGCTGCTACGAGACACCGACGACCCGGAGCTCCGAAATCTTCAGATTACGATATTACCGTCGGTATAACTGTACTTTTTCATTATACTTAACTGTATTACTTGTACTCTTGTCGAGCTTATAGTTGTTGCCCACGGAAAGCGATCAAGGATCGCGGGCCTTCGAGTAGGAGTCGTCACAGGCTCCGAACGAAGTAAATTCTCTTGTCTTTCTGTGTGTTTGTTTACTTTCCGCTGCGTTACTTCTCCGATAGTCGTTACGATTCCGATAACAGAACGATTTTAGCCACGAGCGCTATTCACCCCCCCCTCTAGCGCGTCTCGATCCAACAATTGGTATCAGAGCGGGGTCGCTTTGAACTGGTGCAACCACCATTCAAGCATTTTTCGTGGCTTTGTCGTGTGTATAGGGTAAAAATAAAATTATTTTTACTTGTACGCCTTTCGTTTTTTTCCCTCCAAAATTATTTTCGAAAAATTCATTTTCATCCTTTCACGGTTTATTAGTATTGATAAAATATTGAATTTGACAAAATTTGAAATAATATCTTTTAAAATATTTTTTTAATAATATTTTATTATTTTTTTTCAAAACTGGTGAACTTCTATTTCTATCCTTCCATACCGCACTGCTAATCCAGGATCAAGTCCTGGTACATTTTTGCTATTTTTTTGTGGGCAAGGTTCTTTTAAATGGCCCTCCAAGAAGGCTTTAGCACTTTTCGCCCCCCGCTCTTCTCCGACGAAGACTTTACCTATTGGAAGAACCGGATGATCTACCATCTCAAGACGCAAGTCGAGATGTGGATCATCATCCAGACCGGTCTCGAGCTACCACTTGACGGCGCTGGAGAACTCGTTTCATGCACTAACTGGGATACCAACATAAGAAAGAAGGTCGAAGATGATGCCAAAGCAACCTGTATGCTGCAATGCGGGTTGACAAAAGAAGAACTGAATAGAGTCGGACCATTTTCAAGTGCGAAGGAGCTGTGGAACAAACTAATCGAGCTGCACGAGGGCACGTCAGACGCTAAAGTAAGTAAGCGTGATTTAATTTTAAATAAATTATATAATATTAAAATGCAGGAAGGTGAGACGGCGAACCAGCTTCACGCACGCATCCGGGACCTACTCAACGGGCTTCATGCGATCGGCCAAAAAGTGGAAAACCGCGACGTAATAAGGTACGCGCTAAGTGCTTTTCCGAGGAACACTTTGTGGGCATCCATGGTTGATGCTTACAAAGTTTCCAAGGATTTATCCTCAATAAAACTAGATGAATTATTTTCTGAATTAGAATTGCATGAGCAGACTAATGCACGCCCGGTCGAGAAAGGTGTTGCTTTGGTTGCAGGTACTAGCAGAACACGTGAACCGACGTCAAGGTGCAAATCTAAAATATCAAAGGACGAAGACGATGAATCAGACGCAGAAGACGAAGTTATTTCCAACTTGATAAAACTCGTACGGAAGATGTGCAAGTCGAAGAAGGCAACTCAAATGAACACAAAGGACAGATCAGATGTCACCTGCTATGGCTGTAACCAAAAAGGTCACTATAAGCCAGATTGCCCAAACAAGAAGAAAAGAAGAAAGGCATTGAAAGCAACCTGGTCGGAGTCGTCAGACGAATCCGAGACTGACAAGGAAGAAGAACCAACGAGCTTTCTCGCATTACTGGCGCAGGCTAACATAATTGACGAAATCGAGTCCGAACTCGAGTCTGAAGCCGAGAACGAGTCAGAAACAGAGTCCGAGCGAAGCCACGGATCCGCATCCGTTTCCGAAGGCCCGATCCCCACTGTAAGTTCTTTTCTCGCCGAAACTCAAATAGATGACTTAAGAAATTTAGTTCCTTATTTGCTTAAAAAATTGGCTAAATCCAACATCCGGGTTAGGTCGCTCCAAAAGGAAGTAATAGCCCTTAAGGAAGCGACTGACTCGAGTTCTTTAACTGAGTCAGTTCAAGTTGGAAGTTCAACTCAAGTCCAACAACTTGAGGAAGAAAATTCCAATTTGAAAACTCAAATTAAAGAACTCAAGGATACGTTAGAACGCTTTACGTTGGGCTCCAAAAATTTGGATCTGATTCTTGGAAAACAGTGTGCCGTTTACAACAAATCCGGACTTGGATTCAAGCCCAAAACTAAATATAGATCATATCTGTCGTTGGTAAATAGAAATAAAAGGAACATAATTCAAGCATGGGTCCCCAAGTCCAACCTAGTTAATCAAATTGGACTTGGACAATATTGGGTCCCCAAGGATCAGGTCCACTACCTCGATAGACCATATCGAGGCTATGATCCAGGGGGAGCAAGAAGGAAAACAATTTTAATAAATTAAATTCAAAATTCATAAATCTAAAATTCATAATTAAATTAAAATTCAAAAATTAAAATTCGAAATTAATTAAAATTCAACATTCGAAATTAAAATTCAAAAATTCAAAATTCAAATTACAAATTCAAAATTCGAATTCAAAATTAAATTCAAAATTTGAAATTTAAAATTCAATAGAAGGAGGATCCAGAATAGCTGGCACTCCCAACTAAATTACCCGACTGGGTAACCGAACTTAATCTACCCGAAATGGGTAAACAAGAGTAGACTACCCGGCAGGGTAATTAAGGTTAGATAAAATAGGCTAGGTTTAACTTTACTAACAGTACTGGTGAAGTTTTTGGATGATAGTACGTTAGGGAAACTTGGACATCGCATGTCTAGGAAGATATGGCTTCGACCTGGTGCATTTGGCCAAGTGGAACTGACCGAAGCTACCTTTAAATGGATCCTAACTAGTTAGACCAAGTTTTAGTATTAAGTTCAATGGGTAAGACTATTTGGAAAACCTCGAAGGCATGGTTACTTTAATGAGTTCCGTGTGACTCACCATAGCCCAGAAGTTTATCCAAACAATGCTTACTTGTTGAACCCAAAACTAAACCTGAATCTAACACAAAGTTAAACCAACCCCTTAAGCTGAACCACAATTCATCTCACCACAATTATAGGATTACCTGATTGAAAATTTAGATCGGGTGAGATGACTAAGAAATTAAAACTAAAATTAACTTAAATCAAGTTAATTCAAAATTAATTTCAAAATCTTTTAAAACTTAATTTCAAAATCATTTCAAAAATCTTTTGAAAATCAATTTCAAAATTATTTAAAAATCATTTCAAAAATCTTTTAAAACTTAATTTAAAAATCATTTCAAAAATCTTTTGAAAATCAATTTCAAAATTATTTAAAAAAACATTTCAAAAATCTTTTGAAAATCAATTTCAAAATTATTTAAAAATCATTTCAAAAATCTTTTAAAACTTAATTTCAAAATCATTTCAAAAATCTTTTGAAAATCAATTTCAAAATTATTTAAAAATCATTTCAAAAATCTTTTGAAAATCATTTTCAAAATTATTTAAAAATCATTTCAAAAATCTTTTAAAACTTAATTTCAAAATCATTTCAAAAATCTTTTGAAAATCAATTTCAAAATTATTTAAAAAACATTTCAAAAATCTTTTGAAAATCAATTTCAAAATTATTTAAAAATCATTTCAAAAATCTTTTAAAACTTAATTTTAAAATCATTTCAAAAATCTTTTGAAAATCAATTTCAAAATTATTTAAAAAACATTTCAAAAATCTTTTGAAAATCAATTTCAAAATTATTTAAAAATCATTTCAAAAATCTTTTAAAACTTAATTTCAAAATCATTTCAAAAATCTTTTAAAACTTAATTTCAAAATCATTTCAAAAATCTTTTGAAAATCAAGTTAATTCAAAATTAATTTCAAAAATCTTTTAAAAATCAATTTCAAAATTATTTAAAAATCATTTCAAAAATCTTTGAAAAGCTTATATAAAAATGCTTTGAAAAATCTTTTGAAAAACTTATTTAAAAATCCTTTGAAAATTCATTTCAAAAATCTTTTGAAAATTCTTTTCAAAATCTTTTAAAATTAATTCAATTACTGTTAAAATATTAATTTAAAAGGATTTAAAAATATTTAATTATCAAATTCTGATTGCTAAAGTTAACTCTAATTAATTTTCAATAAATTCTCAAAAGTTTAGCATTTTCTCATTTGGAACTTAAATTTTCAATATTTTTAAATAATCTCATCTCAAACTCATTCATAAGCTGCACATGTTTGATAATCTAGAATGGATGAGCTGGAATTAGGATAATATAAAGTTCTTCTTATGCTTGTACTCTAAGACCCTAAGAATTTAATTTGGCATTAATTAAGGGGGAATGAACAGAGTCATGCTAGTACTTTAAGGCTAAACAAATTCCTTTAGGGCTCTGATACCCAATCAAGTTAAATAATTTAATTTGATTCATGCTTGGACACCTAAACTCAAAGAAGTTATTAAGACATTAACTTAAAATTTAAATTATCTATGCAACAATTCTTTTCAAACACCTTATGAATTGAGCTAAGTACTTCACCTAAATTTTTTTTAAGTCTGTGCTACCCTTTAGGGGGAGCTTAAATTAACTAGACTATTTCTCTCTTCTTAATTCTTTTTGATTTATGTCAAAGGGGGAGAGAAAAGTCTAAGTTAAGAAATCAAGAATGAAAGGGGGAGCATAAACTTTAAATTTTATTTATGCATTGATGCTTCTGGTTAACTTTCATTATTTATTCCTTTATTTAAAAGTTATGTTTTACTTAACTTTGAACCAAGATTGCCATAATCAAAAAGGGGGAGATTGTTGGTGCAGTGAGCACCAGATGATCGAACCTGAGTTTTGATTATGGCAAAGGGCTCAAAGTTAAGGGGTGGTGTTATCTAACAAAGTTCATGGAGCTTGCAGGAAAATCCTAAGTGATACTTAGGCAAAAGTCCTAGCTGCGGTTAGGCAAGTAAAAACCCTAGGGGGTGGTAACCCTAGGTCATAGGGGGTGGTAACCCTATGCGGGAAGTCTTGGCAGGTCGATGGCTTCAGGCAAAAGTCCTAGGGGGTGGTAACCCTAGGTGAAAAGTCCTGGTGTCATGAACCGGTGAAAGTCTGGACTAGCCGGGAAGCGGATGTCCAGGAGAAAGTCCGGAAGCGTCGAGTGCGGAGCAAAAGTCCAATCGATCGGGAGGATCGTCGGCAGATAAATCTCCGAGTGGAGTAGGTGAGGACGCGTTCCCGTAGGGAACAGTGGGCGTCGGGTCGACCTAGGGTTTCCGGTTGGAAACATGAAGTCAGGTCCGGAGACTATTAATACTTCATTTATAATATCATTGTATTATGTGCTAACTTTGTCTTGCAGGGTAGTGTTTGGGACTAACGTATCTTGCGGTGCAAAGGAGCAACTTAAGCCTCGGATGAGCAGTGTCCAAGGCGCCTCCATGGAGCTTGGGGGCGCCTCGGATGCAAAAGCTGCGAGAGGCATTCAAGGCGCCTTGATGAGCAGTGGAAGGTGCCTTGAGCGGCTGGTGAACAGTGGAAGGCGCCTTGAGTCTGTGATAAGATTCGACCAGTTCGCTCCTCATCTCCCCGGCTGACTCGGCTGTTCAAGGCGCCTTGGTGAACAGTAGAAGGCGCCTTGAACACCCTTTATAAGGGGTTTCGACCAGCAGCTCCTCACAAGAACTTCCAAGCAATCTTTCTGCTACAAGCTGCTCACGAGACGATCCCGAAGTGCTGCTACGAGACACCGACGACCCGGAGCTCCGAAATCTTCAGATTACGATATTGTCGTCGGTATAACTGTACTTTTTCATTATACTTAACTGTATTACTTGTACTCTTGTCGAGCTTATAGTTGTTGCCCACGGAAAGCGATCAAGGATCGCGGGCCTTCGAGTAGGAGTCGTCACAGGCTCCGAACCAAGTAAATTCTCTTGTCTTTCTGTGTGTTTGTTTACTTTCCGCTGCGTTACTTCTCCGATAGTCGTTACGATTCCGATAATAGAACGATTTTAGCCACGAGCGCTATTCACCCCCCCCCCTCTAGCGCGTCTCGATCCAACATTAGATTACTCAAATATGGTTTTCTGTCTGTCCAATGTTCATATGAGATAGATGGAACTGACTTTGAAGGTACTTTGTTAGGTATATATATCACAGTTAACAATGCATCTCCCCAATAGGAGATAGACAAATTAGCCTGTGCCATCATAGACCTAGCCATTTCAAGAAGAGTCATATTTCTTCTTTCAGCTACCTCATTTTTCTGTGGTGTTCCAGGGATTGTCAGCTATCTAATAATCCCTTTATCATTATATATTGTCTTGAACATATCAGACAAATATTTCCCTCCACAGTTAGTGCATAAAGTCTTAACTTTATGTTCTGTTTGATTCTCAACTTCATTTATATAATGAATGAAACAATCTACTGCTTCAGATTTATGAAAAATCAAATACACATGACCAAATCGAGAGAAATCATCAATAAATGTAATGAAATAGGAAGCTCCATGTCTAGCCTTTACATTCATTAGACCACAAATATTCGAATGAATTAACTGCAATGGTGATTCAGCTCTAATAGCCTTATGAAATGGTTTCCTAGTTGCTTTTCCAATAAGACAATGCTCACATATAGATAAGTGAATCTTAACCCAAGTGCCCAATAGACCCTCTCTAGCCAATTGATTCATATGTTCTTATCCTATGTGTCCTAATCTAGAATGCCAAACCTCATCAGTTATACCGGCATCACTTGTTAAAGCAATGTTTGGAAAACAACCATCAATAGCATAATTGACATCTAGTTCTACATCAAAAATCATAAAATCATTTGTTAAAAAATCATATCCGATTGATACTAAGTCAATCTTAAGTTCAACACATCTGCTGTGAAAATTAATACAATACCTGAAATCAAGAAGACATGTAACGGAAACAAGATTCCGTCGAATTTCAGGAGCATACAGTGTTAGTGAGAACCCTAGAGCCGATTATGTGATGATTGTTGTATGGACTCGATGTATCATATTCCTAAAGGTATTTCTTTATGATTATTATACTTACTTGTATTGGTGTCAAATAACTGAGTATAATAGCGTCCTTGAGTAGAAGGTTCTTATCTATATCAATCGATTGGTTGAATTGATAATGAGATGATATAGAGAACACTACTCTTAATCATTTCTAGTCAAGTATTAACATTCAGGGATAATGTTAATGCGATGAGACTAGCATGTAGGCCAACTCGATGACTTGATCTCACAAGTCATGGATATTAGATATCAAGTTGACACATGAGTATGCATTGGAGAATGTATACTGAATGACCCGCCATGATAAAGTATCATGGATTGTTATATGAGTGTCATATACTTTCTCATGTGACTATTAGTATGACTATCAGTACTTGGACCTGAAGTCACCATGGTTTCCTACATAAGGAGTTGCATACTTTGACTTTGTCAAACATCATCCGTAAATGGATGGACTATAAAGGCGACAACTGGGTATGTAACAAATTATACGAAGGGATGTGAGTGATGTAGAAGGGATCTATCCCTCCTATATGACGGGATGATATCATGATTCTTGATAGAGTGAGACCACTAAGTGCATGGCCATGCCCAAATAAGTCAATATGAGATATTGAGCTCATTTGATTAGAGTGAGTCTACTTGAAGTTCAAGACATAGATTGATTAGAGGATGACACGGTCTATGCCTCAATTGATCAATTTAGATGTCAAGGATAGAAGGACATTTTCTCATATTGTGAGAGTCACAATTAGTAGTCACAATGGTGATGTTGGATCTCAACATTCTTGTAACTTGGGTAGTAATGATGTGTTGCTAGATACCGCTCATTGCTTATGTTTCTAAATGAGTTTAGGAGCATTGCTAACGTTACAAGAACCTATAGGGTCACACATAAAGGACAGTTAGATGGAGATTAGGTTTATATGATGGACCAAGAGGATTAGGTTCATGTGATGAACCAAATTAGATTAAGAGTAATCCAAATTAGACTAATTGAGTTGGACTCAATTTGATTCATGTGTCGAATGAGTCTAATTTAGGCTATGATTCATTGAGTCAATTTAAACCAATAAATAGAGATTCATTAAATTAAATTGATTTGAATCAAAGGGTAGATTTGATCAACCATGGGAGATAAGAGGTCAAGTTTGACTTGACTTGAGAGGGAAGATGAAGGATCAAGTTTGACTTGACCAAATTCCACTTCATTGTGACTTGTCATGGGCCGGCCAATGATGATGTTCCACATCATCAAGGCTACATCATTGTGTACCACCTCATGAGGAAGACCAAGAGCCATGACTCTTGGTATTACATAGAGGTATAAAACCTCTAATAAGTGGCCGACCAAATAAAATGAAGAATAAGTTGTGCTTATTCAAGGTTTCTTCTTCTTCCTCTCTTTCTTTTCTCTCCTTCTCCTCCATTGCCAAGACCTCTCAAGAGTGCTAGCACACTCTAAGTGGTTATCTCCACCTTTTGTCCGTGTGGATACGTGTAGAGGAGTGTACACTTGACACTCTACGAGATTCGGCAACCATTTGGATGAGCGGGATAAGCGAAAGGCATCGCTACAAGTGTAATACTTCCTTTTCATGTAGATCTAAGGTAGATCTAGTGTAGACAAACATGTACATGAATATTTTATTTATCTATCTTCATATGGATCCGTGGCTAGCTTCGAGGTTTCTGCAATGCAAAAAGTGATTTTTACGGCTCAAAGGTCTAACAGTGGTATCAGAGCTACGTGCGAAGCTTGTACATGTTTGTATTTGTTATTACGAAAATGTTTCAGATATGTAAGTTTCTGTAATTTTTCTACTTTTATGGATTTTGTGAGTATTTTTCTTATAGAGGCGAAGCAACAAGTGCTTGGATACTTGTAGGCTTCAAATACCGAGAAAAACCTTCTGAAACGGCAAGGTCTCGCCCAAACAATTTTTTTTTTTGGGGACAGCGACTTAAGGCACTATTAGATCAGTTTGGGACACTCACAATATTCATTTCGCGAGAAGGGGCGCTGCCCCTAACCCCGCAAAGGGCATTGTCTCGCGATTACGCCCGAAAATTGCTAAACGGGACCGCCTAAGAGTTGTGACTCATAAAATTGATAAAACAGTAGTAAAATTATAAAAACTTATGTAAAATATATAATTTAGAATTATGTATGATATTGTGATGGTCATGGCCCAAAAACCCCAATATGGTTGGTTAAAATTGTGTTGTAATTCATAATATGGCCTGCGCGCCATTTTAGTATTGTGCGTGTTGTATATGATATGTGACCTGCAAGTCGTGCCTCCCTTATTATGTTCCTATTGTAAATAGATTTTAGACTCGAATGTAACTCGAGTTTTATATTTGTAATATACAAAATAAAGCGATGGAAGGTTCACTCAAGAAGGAGTTATGAGGAGGGTGCTGTCAACACATGACGGTCAAAAAGAGGCGCTTGTAGAAGCCGTTAACCCTAGGTTGACCGTCCAATCTTTTCATTGGCTTGAGAAGATCGTGGTAGGGCCATGACCTCATCACAAATTAATTAATCAGTATATATGTATGTATATATATATATATCATTGCTTGTGTGTATGTGATGCATGCTAATGTAGGGTAATTAATGCCTTAATGTGTATATGATACACATTCATGATTAGATTAGATCTTAATCAAGTCAACTCAAAATGCCTACCAAGTTTTAATATCCATCACTACCTTGATCATTTGTTGTTGTTGAATCTGCCAAAGCAGAGCAATGCATATTATCTTGGTAGGGTGTGGAGGGGCAATCTTGGTCCCGCCGCCTATCAAAGCTTGGGTGAGTACAAACTCAATTAGATTGAGTATAACTAGTTAACTCAATTGGATCGGGTAAAACTATAGGAATTTTCCAACGGTTGGGAAGATAGGATAAAGATCACATTTATCTTGATCCTATAAACAAGAGTTGCATAAAGATGTAATTGATAATTAGTTATCTACCGATCATACTAAGTCTTGATCGATTTAGCCAAAGCTAACTCAAGGCGTAGTATGATGTGGATCTTGTCCCGCGAGAATTATAGCTAATTGGTATGAATCTAGTAGTGTGGTTTGACCACATCCATGACTTGATTCTACAAAAATCTTATAATTCAGTGGGAGCATCATTTAGTTAAAGGTCTAATTAAATGATAAGTGGAATATGATATTTACTTTCTGCTCTATTTATGTTGTAGATTGCCATGTCGACGAACACGAACATTTTCTCCCTGCGTTCTATCCTTGACAAGGACAAGCTCAATGGAGCTAATTTCCTGGACTGGTACAGGAATCTGAGAATCGTTCTCACACAAGAAAGAAAACTGTACGTCCTGGAGCAGCCCATTCCGGAGGCACCTCCTGCCATTGCCATACGAGCTGACCGAGATGCTTATAAGAAGCATCAATATGATGTATTAGATGTGTCATGCCTCATGCTCGCAACCATGAACTCTGAGCTTCATAAGCAACACGAGTTGATGAATGTTTATGATATGGTTGAACATCTTCGTCAACTATATCAAGGACAAGCAAGGCACGAGAGATTCGAGATCTCTAAGGCACTGTTTCAGTGCAAGATGCAAGATGGGAATCCCGTAGGTCCATATATACTCAAGATGATTGGGTAGATAGAGAACCTACAGGGTTGGGATTCCCACTTGGTCAAGAACTGGCCACTGACTTGATCTTGCAATCCTTGCCAGAAAGTTACAGTCAATTTGTCATAAATTACAATATGAATGAAATTGATAACTCACTACCTGAGCTGCTAAGCATGTTGTGAACTGCTGAGCTCAACCTTAAGAAGGTAAAACCCAACTCCATTTTGATGGTGCAAAAGCATAAAGGCAAGGGCAAGCCTAAAAGTAAGGGAAAGTCTCAAGCCAAGGGCAAAGGCAAGGTAATGGAACCTAAAGGAGGGGTTGCCAAGGATGCTACTTGCTTCCACTGCGGTCAGACCGGGCACTGGAAGAGGAACTGCAAAGGATACTTGGAAGATCTTAAGAAGAAGAGAAATGAGATTTCTACTTCAGGTATATATATTATAGAAGTCAATCTCTCTATTTCTTCATCGTGGGTATTAGATACCGGATGTGCTTCTCACATTTGTACTAGTGTCATGGCGCTGAGAAATGGCAGGGCATTGACGAAGGGTGAGGTGAACCTACAGGTAGGCAATGAAGCACGGGTTGTTGCTGTTACTGTAGGATCTTACTTTCTATCTCTTCCCTCTGGGCTTGTACTAGAATTAGATGAATGTTGTTATGTGCCTACTCTCACAAAGAACATCATTTCAGTTGCTTGTTTAGACAAGAAAGGCTTTTCATTTATAATAAAGAATAAATGTTGTTCCGTTTATTTGAAAGATATGTTCTATTGTAGTGCACCTCTGATGAACGGACTCCACATTCTAGACTTAGAGAACCCCATTTATAACATAAGTACCAAAAGGTTCAAATCAAATGAAATGAACCGAACCTATCTCTGGCATTGTCGCTTAGGTCATATAAATGACAATCGCTTATCCCAGCTCCATAAATATGGTTTGCTGGACTCATTTGATTTTGAATTATATGAGACATGCGAGTCATGCCTACTGGGCAAGATGACCAAGACTCCCTTTAGTGGACACAGTGAAAGAGCAACTGACTTGTTAGGACTTATACATAGTGATGTATGTGGCCCTTTCAATGTCACTGCCAGAGGTGGTTATAGGTACTTCATAACATTTACTGATGACTTCAGTAGATATGGTTATGTGTATATGATGACACATAAGTCACAATGTAACGCCCCGCCTTCCACTGGCTAAACTGTAAGGCCGGGGGTTACATTATGTTGTTGCTAAACTATTCTTAATGTGCGGAAAACTGATCTAATTTAAAATTTCTTTATGCTAATGCAATTTCTTTGTTCTACATGTGCTAAGGGATGGGATCTAAGGTATACATGACATATCTTTTATCCCCCATGGTCAAGGAGCTACAACTAAAGGTTTCTAGTCAAAATCCAGCTTCTCGATCGATAGAGCTTATCACTCAATCGATTGGAGCTGTTGGATCGATCCACTGATCGATTCAGCTTGCTACTGTACACGGAGGTCCCTTCTGGATCGATCGGCTGATCGATCTAGTCTGGCCAATCGATCCAGTGATCGATTCCAGAGCTCTCTGTTCGCGATAGAACGCTACCGGATCGATCGGCTGATCGATCCAGGAGCTTACTGTTCGCGGAACAAGCTGCCCAATCGATCAGCTGATCAATTGAGGAGCCTCCAATCGATCGACCATTCGATTGGGGTTTCTGATTTCGTATCAGAAGTCTGATTTCAGCACTGTTTCGTGCTCAAATCACATATATCAACTCTATAAGCAAAAAAATAAAGCTACTAGACCTATCATTACTCATGGCTAGCTAACAAAGATCATGACAATCAGTAATCTAAGCATAACTATCACAATTCAAGACACTTAATTAACTAAAAGTGCAGAAAAGTAACACTACAAGAAATACTAAGTTCTTAAGTTGCTAGTTTCTCCAAAGATCTTTATTCCAAGTTCCTATCCACACACATCTTCATTGCATTGTCCTCCATCCTCCGCTAATCCATCTTTCCTTTACCTTTATCTGCAGTATAAGGAAAAGAAGTATCTGTAAGCTTGGGAGCTTAGTAAGAAACCATCTACCTCACAAAACATGCATACGATGCAATTTATGCTTTTAAAACATGCCATTTGAAATATATACTGAACATGTTAGAGCATGGCATGGCATACTATCATACAAAACATAGAAATCAAAAGTTGATCATGGCAATATCTTCTAGTATCAACAAGATAGAACTAAACTGATACAACAGCTAACTAAACTAATGCTAAGCTGATACAAATTCTGAACTGTAATCACATAACTAAATTGTGACGCTTTGAAAAACTATTTATCATAAATAGATGAAAATACTAATCACGCTGCTGATGGGCCCGGCAACTGTACTTGCTATGCGCGCATACCTAACTAGACCTAAGGTAGCTAGTCCCAAATCTAGTAGGGTTTACTAGGTTATCTAAACCTAGGAACGACTATGGGAGCCCAACCCAAGGACAACTGAAGTCTAGTACAGTGCCACTGATAAAAGTAAAATACTGTTTTATAACTGAATTATCTTATCTTGCTATTTCTAGGTTATCTGAACCTAGAGCTAGGTTATCTGAACCTAGAGACGACTGTGGGTGCCCACCCATTGGATCGTAGTCCCATATAAATTATAGCAAAGCTAAGTATGCTATAAAATGCTCCAATTGCATTTATCTAAGCTATTAAAAATTCCTATGTTTCATTTAGCTGAGCTAAACATTTTATCAAACATTTGGTGTGCACTAATTCACACCCTATATGCTGAAAATCTGTATACAACTAAACTAAGGCATAAAATCGTGAAAAGAGCTACTTATACTGCAGGTGAAGGGTTTCTTACATCCTGCGCTAGATTTCCTTACAATCTGTTCGCTAGATTTTCCGGAAGGACGATCTTCTCGACGATCCTCCTACGTCTACGTGCTCTTCTCGCGGAGAGGAGCGTCCTCATGCCGGAGTTGTCACCAGAAGGTGATCCTACGACCCTAGAGATGGAACCCTAGGTCTCTTGGGGTTTTGGTGTTAGCTGGAGCCCTAGAGCCAATCATTTGATGATTGTATTTTGGACTTGTTGTATCATATTCTATATATAAATAAAGGTATTTGGTTTTGGTTATTATACTTACTTGTATTGGTGCCAAATAAACTAAGTATAATAACGTCCTTGTGTAGAAGATTCTTACATATATCAATCGATTGGTTGAATCGATAGTGAGATGATATAGGGAACACTACTCTTAATCATTCCTAGTCGAGTATTAACATTCAGGGACAATGTTAATACAATAAGACTAGCATGTAGGTCAACTCGATGACTTGATCTCACAAGTCATGGATATAGAGATATCAAGTTGACACATGGGTATGTATTAGAGAATGTATATTGAATGACCCGCCAAGAGAAAGTATCATGGATCGTTATATGAGTGTCATATACTTTCTCATGTGGCTATTAGTATGACTACTAGTCCTTAGACCTGAAGTCACCATAGATCCCTACATAAGGAGTTATGTACTTTGGTTTCGTCAAACGTCACCCGTAACTGGGTGGACTATAAAGGCGATTACTGGGTATGTAACGAATTATGCAGAGGGATGTGAGTGATGTAGATGGGATCTATCCCTCCTATATGACGGGAGAGACATCGGTATTCTTGATAGAGTGAGACCACGAAGTGCATGGCCATGCCCAAATAAGTCAATATGAGATATTGAACTCATTTGATTTAGTGAGTCTACTTGGAGTTCAAGATTTAGTTTGATCAGAGGATGACACGGTCTATGCCTCACATTGATCAATCTAGATGTCTAGGATAGAAGGACAGTTGTCATATATTGTGAGGAGTCAAACGGGGCTCCTGTAGGCCCATATGTACTCAAAATGATTGGGTACATAGAGAACCTACAAAGGTTGGGGTTCCCACTTGGCCATGAGCTGGCCACTGATCTAATCTTGCAATCCTTGCCGGATAGCTATAGTCAGTTCGTTCTAAACTACAATATGAACGAGATTGACAAGTCACTGCCCGAGCTACTTAGTATGTTGCGAACTGCTGAGCTTAACCTTAAGAAGGTTAAGCCCAACTCTGTTATGATGATTCAGAAACACAAGGGCAAGGGTAAGCCCAAAGGCAAGGGAAAGTCCCAAGCCAAGGGCAAAGGCAAGGCACTGAAGCCTAAAGGAGGGGTTGCTAAGGATGCTACCTGCTTCCACTACGGTCAAACCGGGCACTGGAAGAGGAACTGCAAGGTATACTTGGATGATCTTAAGAAGAAGCGAAGTGAGACTTCCACTTCAGGTATATATGTTATAGAAGTCAATCTATCTATTTCTACATCATGGATATTAGATACTGGATGTGCTTCTCACATTTGTACTGATGTGCAGGCGCTGAGAAATAGCACGGCATTGACAAAGGGCGAGGTGGACCTACGAGTAGGCAATGGAGCACGGGTTGCTGCTGTTGCTGTAGGGACTTATTTTCTATCTCTGCCCTCTGGGCTTGTACTAGAGTTAGTCGATTGTTGTTATGTGCCTGCATTAACTAAGAACATTATATCAGTTTCTTGTTTGGACAAGAAAGGTTTCTCGTTTACAATAAAGAACAAATGTTGTTCCGACTTTTTAAACGATATGTTCTATTGTAGTGCACCTCTGATAAACGGACTATATATTCTAGACCTTGAGAGCCCTATCTATAACATAAATACCAAGAGGTTCAAGTCAAATGACATGAACCAAACCTACCTCTGCCATTGTCGCTTAGGTCATATAAATGACAAGCGCTTATCCCAGCTCCATAAGGATGGTATGCTGGACTCATTTGATTTTGAATCATATGAGGTATGCGAGTCATGCCTACGAGGCAAGATGACCAAGACTCCCTTTAGTAGGCACAGCGAGAGAGCGACTGATTTGTTAGGACTCATACATAGTGATATATGTGGCCCTTTCAATGTCGCTGCTAGAGGCGGTTATAGGTACTTCATCACATTTACTGATGACTTCAGTAGATATGGTTATGTGTACTTGATGACACATAAGTCTAAATCATTTGAAAAGTTCAAAGAATTCAAGAATGAAGTACAGAACTAGCTTGGCAAGAGTATTAAGATACTTCGATCCGATCGAGGTGGAGAATACCTTAGCCATGAGTTTCGTGACTACATAGTTGAGTGTGGGATTCTATCCCAACTCACTCCTCCTGGAACACCACAGTGGAATGATATATCCGAAAGGAGGAATCGTACCCTATTAGATATGGTGCGATCTATGATGAGTCACACAGATCTTCCGACATACCTATGGGTTATGCTCTAGACACGGCAGCTTTTATACTCAACCGAGTTCCATCCAAGGCCGTGATAAAGACACCATATAGGATATGGACTGGGAGAGATGCCCGGGTGTCTTTCATGAGGATTTGGGGTTGTGAGGCTTACGTTCGACGTCAAGTCTCAGACAAGTTAGGACCCAAATTCGACAAGTGATATTTTATTGTATATCCCAAGGAAACTAAGGGATATTATTTATACATTCCCAGTCAGCACAAGGTTGTGGCAAAGACTGGGGTCTTTTTAGAAAGGGACTTTGTTTCTAGAAAAACTAGTGGGAGCACGTTCAATCTTGAAGAAGTTCAAGATGCGAACAATAGCACTTAAGCCTCGATGGAAGTTGAACTGGAACCACAAAGTGTTGAGGATGATGTTGTTCCACAAGGAGTTGAGGAACAACAACCAGTTCAAGTAGACATACCTCTTCGCAGGTCTAATAGGGTACGTCGTCAGTCTGAGAGATACTCATTTCTCTTGTCTGACCATGATGACGTTATGCTCATAGAGGATGAGCCTACCACCTATCAGGAAGCTGTGATGAGACCAGATTCCAAGAAATGGCTAGAAGCCATGAGATCCGAAATGGATTCCATGTACACCAACCAAGTATGGACTTTGATTGATCCACCTGAAGGGGTAAAACCCATAGGGTGTAAGTGGGTCTTAAAGCGAAAGACTGACATGGCTGGACTTATCTATAAGGGTCGCTTGATAGCTAAAGGTTTCAAGCAGATTCATGGTATTGACTATGATGAAACCTTTTCTCCAGTAGCGATGTTTAAGTCCATTCGGATCATGCTTGCTATTGCAGCTTACCATGACTATGAGATATGGCAGATGGATGTCAAAACCACGTTTCTGAATGGAAACCTACTCGAGGATGTGTACATGACACAACCTGAGGGTTTTGTAGATCCACAGCATACTAGCAGAGTATGCAAGCTGCATAAGTCCATTTATGGATTAAAGCAAGCTTCTCGGAGCTCGAATCTTCGATTCGATGATGCAATCAAACAGTTTGGTTTCATCAAGAACGAAGATGAACCTTGTGTCTACAAGAAGGTTGTAGGGGACATAGTTGTCTTCCTCATATTGTATGTGGATGGCATACTACTCAATGGGAAAGACATCCCTTTGCTACAATCTGTCAAGACTTGGCTAGGGACATGTTTCTCAATGAAGGACTTAGGTGAGGCATCCCGCATTATAGGGATACAGATCTATAGAGATAGATCTAAGAGATTGCTTGGCCTAAGTCAGAGTACATACATTGACAAGGTACTCCTTCGGCTTGCCATGCAGAACTCCAAGAAGGGATTTCTGCCGATGTCACATGGCGTGAGTCTTTCGAAGACTCAGGGTCCCTCTTCTAGAGAGGAGAGAGACCACATGGATCAGATCCCTTATGCTTCAGCCATAGGATCTATCATGTACACCATGCTATGTACTCGACCTGATGTCTCGTATGCTTTGAGCATGACGAGCAGATACCAGTCAGATCCAGGTGAAAGTCACTGGATAGCGGTCAAGAATATTCTTAAGTACTTAAGAAGGACTAAATAATATTTCTTGATATATGGAGGCAATGATGAGCTAGCTGTAAACGATTAAAGTGATGCTAGCTTCCAGACCGACCAGGATGAATCGCGATGGGGTTCGTATTTTGCATTAATGGTGGTGTGAGTGGAAGAGTTCAAAGCAGACACGAGTGATTCTACGACTGAGGTCGAGTATATTGCGCATCGAGGCGCAAAGGAGGCGTTGGATTCGCAAGTTCATCATCGAACTTGGGGTGGTTCCTAGCATTGCGACCCTATTGAGCTCTATTGTGACAACAATGGAGCTATAACACAGGCTCACACCAGCGGACCAAACACATACTATGGCGCTTCCATCTCATTCGAGAGATCATCGAGAGAGGATATGTGAAGATTTGCAGAGTACCTACAGAGGCTAACATTGCAGATCCCTTGACCAAGGCTTTGGCACAGAGGAAGCATGATGGTCACACTAAGTCATTGGGGCTTAGAGCCTACACTGATTGACACTAGTGCTAGTGGGAGATTGTTAGCTAGAGCCCTAGAGCCAATCATTTGATGATTATATTTTGGACTTGTTGTATCATATTCTATATATAAATAAAGGCATTTGGTTTTGGTTATTATACTTACTTGTATTGGTGCCAAATAAACTAAGTATAATAACGTCCTTGAGTAGAAGGTTCTTACCTATATCAATCGATTGGTTGAATCGATAGTGAGATGATATAGGGAACACTACTCTTAATCATTCCTAGTCAAGTATTAATATTCAGGGACAATGTTAATGCAATAAGACTAGCATGTAGGTCAACTCGATGACTTGATCTCACAAGTCATGGATATAGAGATATCAAGTTGACACATGGGTATGCATTGGAGAATGTATATTGAATCACCCGCTATGAGAAAGTATCATGGATTGTTATATTAGTGTCATATACTTTCTCATGTGGCTATTAGTATGACTACTAGTCCTTAGACCTGAAGTCACCATGGATCCCTACATAAGGAGTTATGTACTTTGGTTTCGTCAAACGTCACCCGTAACTGGGTGGACTATAAAGGCGATTACTGGGTATGTAACGAATTATGCAGAGGGATGTGAGTGATGTAGATTGGATCTATCTCTCCTATATGACGGGAGAGACATCGGTATTCTTGATAGAGTGAGACCACGAAGTGCATGGCCAAGCCCAAATGAGTCAATATGAGATATTGAGTTCATTTGGTTTAGTGAATCTACTTGGAGTTCAAGATTTAGTTTGATCAGAGGATGACACGGTCTATGCCTCACATTGATCAATCTAGATGTCTAGGATAGAAGGACACTTGTCATATATTGCGAGGAGTCACAATTAGTAGTCACAAGGTGATGTTGGATCTCAACATTCTTGTAACTTGGGTAGTAATGATGTGTTGCTAGATACCGCTCATTACTTATGCTCCTAAATGGGTTTAGGGGCATTGCCAACGTTACAAGAACCTATAGGGTCACACACTAAGGACAATTAGATGGAGATTAGGTTCATATGATGAACCAAGAGGATTAGATTCATTTGATGAATCAAATTGGATTAAGAGTCATCCTAATTGGGCTAACTTGAGTTGGACTCAAGTTGATACATGTATTCAATGAGTCTAATTTAGATTATGACTCATTAGATCAACTTAATTTAATGAATTAGATTCATTATATTAAGTTGGCTTGAATCAAATGGTTAGATTAGATCAACCATGGAAGAGATTTGGTCAAGTTTGACTTGACTTGAGAGGAAGATAATGTTGGTTGCTACTCGGAAAACCTAGAGGTTCCACTGTACAAAAATTTTGTACAAAGGTCTGAACCTTTTCCTAGCTACCATGTGTTCTTTTAAATTAAATTTTGGATCGCCTGCGGAACTTAACACGTTTGATCCAAAACTTAATCTATTCGTTCTTTTAGGTTTTGACTTGGGTCTCCTGCGGAACTTAACACGTTCGACCCAAATCACCTTAAGTTATTAATTCCATTAAATATTAATTTCCATAATTGGTTCCCAGTACTGACGTGGCGAGGCACATGACCTTCTTGGATATGGGAGCAACCACCACCGACTAGACAAAACCTTTTATAGAAAGCTAATATTTAATTTCCTAAAATAACATTAGGTTAACCGAAAAGAACAATTAAATCACAAGGGGAAAAAAACAAAAGAACACAACATCGAAAAACATATTCGAAATACTAGAATCGCATGCCTCTTGTATTTGGTATTATTTCCAAAAATAACTAGTATGATGCGGAAAGAAAAATTACTAGTTATACCTTTTAGAAAGACCTCTTGATCTTCTACCGTATTCCTCTTCTAACCTCGGACGTTGTGTGGGCAACGATCTTCCGAGATGAGAACCACCAAGCACCTTCTTCTTCCTTGCAAATTTCGGCCATCAAAACTTCTTCTAGGATGAAGAGGTTCGGCCACCACCACCATGCTTCAAGGGATGCTAGAAAAGAGGCTTCTTTTCTCTCCTTCTTCTCCTTCTTAGATCCGGCCACCAAAGCTATCTCCACCATGAGAAAGTTTCGGCCACATAAAGGAGAGGAGAGAAAACAAAGGGCCGGCCACACCCAAGGAAGAAAAGAGGGAGAAAAATAGAATAGAGTCGTTAGCCTTGAAGCCTCCTCTACCCCCTCTTTTATAATCCTTGATCTTGGCAAATAAGGAAATTTTAATAAAAACTTTTTTAATTCTTTTGCCATTGAAAAGGATAATTTATTTAATTAAAAATAAAATTCTTTCTCAATTTTATTTGGCCGGCCACAACAATAAACTTCCAAGCAAATAAAATTTTAAACACCAATTAAAATTTCCTTATTTGCTTCCGGAAATTTATAAAATTTCTCCAATAATTTTATCCCTTCATGATTGGTTTATAAAAAGGAAACTTAATAAATTAAAATCTTTCTTTTAACATGTGGATAAAAAGAAAGTTATCTCTAAAAATTAAAATCTCTTTTAATCTACAAATAAGGAAAGATATCAAATCTTTTCTTAATCTTTTGTAGAAACATATAAAAGAGAATATTTAATTTTAAACTCTCTTTTAAATCATGAACATGGTTAAAAAGGAAAATTTTCTTAAAATTTAAAATCCTCCTTTAAACAACAAATAAGGAAAGATTTCAAATTTTAAACTCTCTTTTAAACATGTAGATGATTTATAAATAAGGAAAGTTTTTACCAAAAATTAAAACCATCCTTTTAAACTACAAATAAGGAAAGAGATTAATCTCTTCTCTTAATCTTTTGTAGAAAGTTATAAAAGGAAATTTTTAATTTTTAAACTCTCTTTTAAAATCATGATATCCACATAAGAAATAATTTTAAAAAATCCTTTTTAATATTCTAGTGGTCGGCCACCTAAGCTTGGGACCCAAGCTTTGGCCGACCACCAACTCATCCACTTGGTTTTAGCGGCCCTAGCTTGGGCTCCAAGCTAGCTTGGGCCCATTGGATGGGTAAGAAGGTGGGTATGCGGTGGGTATAAATCTCTATATACTAGAGGCTACGATAGGGACCGAGAGGGGAATTGGTTTTCGTCTCCCTGAAATTAAGCATCCGTGTTCGCCAACACACAACTTAATTTCATCAATAATAATTCATTCCACTAAAGAACTATTATTGAACTACGCACCAATCCCAAATTACATTTTGGGCTCCTTCTTATTATGAGTGTGTTAGTCTCCTGTATTTAAGATAACAATGTCCACTAATTAAGTAAGTTACGACAACTCACTTAATTAATATCTAGCTCCAAGAGTAGTACCACTCAACTTCATCGTCATGTCGGACTAAGTCCACCGCAGGTTTAACATGACAATCCTTATGAGCTCCTCTTGGGGACATTCTCAACCTAGATTACTAGGACACAGTTTCCTTCTATAATCAACAACACACACTATAAGTGATATCATTTCCCAACTTATCGGGCTTATTGATTCATCGAACTAAATCTCACCCATTGATAAATTGAAGAAATAAATATCAAATATATGTGCTTGTTATTATATTAGGATTAAGAGCACACACTTCCATAATAACTGAGGTTTTTGTTCCTTTATAAAGTCAGTATAAAAGAAACGACCTCTAATGGTCCTACTCAATACACTCTTAGTGTACTAGTGTAATTATATAGTTAAGATAAACTAACACCTAATTACACTACGACCTTCCAATGGTTTGTTCCTTTCCATCATGGTCGTAAGCTACTGTTTATAATTTATAAGGTACTGATAACATGATCTTCTGTGTGTGACACCACACACCATGTTATCTACAATATAAATTAATTGAACAACTACATTTATCACAAATGTAGACATTTGACCAATGTGATTCTTATTTCTAGATAAATGTTTTATACCAAAAGTTAGGCTTTTAGTATACATTCTAACAATCTCCCACTTATACTAAAAGACTAAGCTGCCATATCTGCTGCCATACATCTGATTCCCATGCCTTTCAAAAAGCTCTTGCCTTAAGGACCTTAGGTTATCATCTGATGCAATTTAGGCGGCAACAACTTCTCCTCGTTATACAATTTCTCGTATTGGGTAGTACTTGCGCTCTATTGTGTTTACTTGTCTTTATAGACTTATGGTTTCTTCGAGTTTGCTACTGCACCAATATTATTACAACAAATTGTAATAATCTTTGGACAAACCAGAAATCATATCTAAGTCTATCTTGAGGTTATTAAGTCATTCAGCTTTTATGGCTACCTCAGAGGCTTGTCATATACTAAGCTTCTATGGTGGAGTCCAGAAAAACACCTATGCTTATCACTCTTCCATAGATATAACTTTACCTCCTAAAGTAAACACAAAACTCCGAGGTTGACTTATTATTGTCCCTATCCGATTGGAAGTCAAAATCCGTGCAACCCACAAGGACTAAATTAACTACCTTGTAAGCTAGCATATAATCTCTAGTACCTCTAAGGTACTACAATATATTCTTTACTACAGTCCACTGTCCTTGTCCAGGGTTACTTTGATATCTGCTAACTATGCCCTTGGCAAAACATCGTGCATAGCATACATTAGGCTTCCAACAGCCGTAGTATAAAGAACTGCCTTTATTTCCTTTATCTCCTTTGATGTCTACATAGACATATCTTTAGATAAAGTTACTCCATCCTTAAAAGGTAAGAAACCTTTCTTGGAGTTTTGTATGCTTAAAACGAGCAAGGATTTTTCCGATGTATCAAGCTTGGGATAAGTAAAATATATTTTTTTCTTGCGATCCCTTATTACTTTGATCTCAAAAATATATACATTCTCCCAAGTCCTTTATATCGAATTATTTGGACAACCATACCCTTACTTCTGACAACATTTTGATATTGTTTCCAACTACTAAAAATGTTATCTACGTATAGTACAAGAAATACCACCACGTTTCCATCACATCTTTTGTATACACAAGACTTATCCGTTTACTCAATAAATCCATAGGTCTGGATTACTTTGATAAACTGGATGTTCCAAGACCTTGAAGCTTTGTATCAGTCCATAGACTGATTGAGCTTGCACACAAGATGCTTTTAGCCCTTTGCAATGAACCCTTCTAGTTGCTTTATATGGATGCTTTCTTCAAGACTTCCATTAAGGAATGCTGTCTTGACATCCACTTACCAAATAGATAAAAGAATCCGGATAGACTTAAGCATGGCTACCAATGAAAAAGTTTCCTTTTTCCTCTAGCCTTGCTTTGAAAGTTTCTACCTTCCTGTCTATCCCTCTTTTCCTATTATAGACCTTTTTATACCCAAAGGCTTTTACACCATTTGGTGGTTCTACAAGCTTCCAGATTTTATTAGAATACATATATTCTAATTCTGTTATTCATTACTCTTTGCCAAGATATTGCATCTTTATCTTGGAGTGCTTCGTCATATGTCCGGAGATCAGGTTCATGTCCTCCAGGGATCGAGTCCAAAAACTCTCCCAAAACATGAATCTTTTTAGGTTGCCTAACAACCCTCCCACTACGACAAGGCACTTTCTGCAATTGTGTATCATTTGTGATACGTGTTGCAGTTTCCTTGTGGTATCTCATCTTGTACAATTGGTACTAGATTAGACATGTCTTTTATTATTTCCTTAAGAACAAGTTTTCTTATGGGCACATGGTTTATTACATAGTCCTTTTTCTAAAATTGGTCATTGATGCTAACAATGACCTTCTGATTTTTAAGACTATAAACCTACTTTCATTTCTCTAGGATAACCCACAAACAAGTGAATTCCTGTCCAACTTATCATTGTCTCTCTTCAGCATATGTGCTGGACTACCCGAATCCAAATATGCTTCAAAATAAGCTTACGCCTATTCAGCAATTCTATATGAGTAGAGAGTTCTGACTTTGGAAGGTACTATGTTCACTTCCGTTTCCAGAGTATATCCTTAAAATGAATTTGGTAAAATAACTCATCATCAATCTACTTATTTCCATAAGAGTCCTATACCTTCTTTCTACTACACCATTCTGTAGAGGTGTACCAGGTGCAGTTAGTTTGGATTGAATCCCTACTTCTGATAAGTGACTCCTAAATTCTCCCAAGAGGTACTTGCCACTATGATTTCACCATAGTGTCTTTTTACTTTGTCGTTTCTCCACATCAGCCTAGTACTCTTTGAACTAATCAAAGTACTTAGTCTTGCGGTACATTAAGTAAATTTATTTGTATCTTGAATAGTTGTCTATAAAATAGACGAAATATTCAATACTACCTCTTGTCTGGATAGTCATAGGATCACACAAATCAGAATGAACCAATTTCAACATATCTTTGACTCCATACCCCTTAGACTTGAAAGCTTCTTGGTTATTTTTCCTTCCAAGTAAGACTCGCAGGTTGGAAAGATTTCCACTACTAATGAACCCAAAAGTTCATCAGCTACCAATGAATCATACTCAAGTTAATATAACCTAACCTTAGATGCCAAAGATATAATTGGTTCATTTCCGAAGGTTACTTTCTCTTAAAGTTAGAAGATGTGTTACTAATTTCCATTTGTTGCATCGTGAGAGTTATTGGATTTATAAATTGTCAACCAACGTACCAGAACAGATAACTTCCCTCTTTTTCTTAATAACAACTTTGTTATTAAAAGAGGCAGAATATCAAGTTCTTTGAATAGTTTAGAAACTGAAAACTAGTTCTTTCTAAACTTGGTGCGTAAAGACAATTACTCAAAAATCCATATTTTATTCTTATCAAAAGATAAACATCTCCCACTGCAACAGCTACCATTTTTACAATAGTGCCCATGTGGACGGTGTTTTAATTTTCATTTAGTTGCCGGGTTTCCTGGAACCCTGCAATGAATTACGGACATGATTAATGGCATCTGTATCTACACTCCAGGTTCTGGTAGATAACACCACTAAACATGTTTCAACTAATGAATTAAATACACCTATGTTGTTCTTAGTTTTAAGAAGACAGTCTACCTTAATGTCCAAGTCCTATTTCCAAGCATTACAATTGGGACTACTAAGCCTTTTCTATAGTATGACTACTAGGGGATTGACAAATATTTAAATCCTAAGAATCACAAAAATATTTGGTCAAGGTCAACTCCTTAAAAATCCCCATGAATTTTGTATGCCACGATAGTGTGGACGTATACAAAATCGAAGAGGAGATTTTATTCATTAATTTTATTATCTCGTCAACTTTACTTTATGATGAATAAAATTAATAGTTGATCTGTCTTTAATCAAATATTTGGTCAAAAACTTTTGAATTTAAAAAAATATTGATTCCTCAAACAATATTATTTAAATTCACCAACACCTCAAACACCGTGAATTTTGCATGCCACGTTAGTGTGGACGTATACAAATTCAACATTTGTAAAAGGAGGGTTTAAACCCATTAATTTTATTATCTTGTCAACCTAACTTTTTGACAAATAAAATTAATAGTTGGTATCATTTGGTCACACAAATAATAGCAGTGACTCCGATGGGGAGGATACTATTAGATGTGTCTAAGTGTATACCATTACTTGACACTAAGTCCATTAATAAGATTATGCCCCTTCCGTTGGGGAAGATCACACGCTCTTAATTAACTTCCTATAGTCATCCAAAAATGGAAGTCTGTTCTAATGATCCACAAACAAGCTCATCCGTTATGGAGGAAGGCACTCAGAGCCAACGCGCAAGCTTGTTTGCATCACTTACAAACCAGTAATGGAGACCATGGGATTTACTTAAAAATCCCTCTCCCACTTAATTATTTATAAATGAGGAATTTTAACTATGCTAGCCTACTAAATATGTAAACTAACATGCACACACAGCACAATATAAAAGCAATAAATAGAAAATATAATTTTCAACTATTATGGCTTTTATCTCTAGTTGTCCTCCGTGTGTTGTCATCCCAAGTGCTGCCATATTTGGCCACTGCCACCGGGTCTAGCTGTCGCATCCATCTTGCTCCTAGTTCCGCTGCGCCTCTGGTCCTTAGAAGGTTCCACGCTTTGCAAGATTCGATCCGCGACATAAATAGAATTTTACATTTTGATTCTATATTCCATAAAAGGAATGCACATGTATCTAGATCAAAAGTAAAATCCTAATAAAACTAAATACAGCTCCTGCTGTATTTTATAATACAATCATGCACACATAATAAAATGCCCTTGACATGTCCAAGGGTCCAATCACACACATAATAACTATAAGCCATAATAGTTGGATCTTGCATCCACAAAGTTAGCACATCCTACTATTATCCTGCCTAAATTATGTATGACATGTGCATAATTAAACTAATACCAAATACACAGAGGCAAAACCCTAGCTCTGATACCAATTGATGGTTGCTACTCGGAAAACCTAGAGGTTCCACTGTACAAAAATTTTGTACAAAGGTCTGAACCTTTTCCTAGCTACCATGTGTTCTTTTAAATTAAATTTTGGATCGCCTGCAGAACTTAACACGTTTGATCCAAAACTTAATCTATTCGTTCTTTTAGGTTTTGACTTGGGTCTCCTGCGGAACTTAACACGTTCGACCCAAATCACCTTAAGTTATTAATTCCATTAAATATTAATTTCCATAATTGGTTCCCAGATCGTGGCGAGGCACATGACCTTCTTGGATATGGGAGCAACCACCACCGACTAGACAAAACCTTTTATGGAAAGCTAATATTTAATTTCCTAAAATAACTTTAGGTTAACCGAAAAGAACAATCAAATCACAAGGGGAAAAAAAACAAAAGAACACAACATCGAAAAACATATTCGAAATACTAGAATCACATGCCTCTTGTATTTGGTATTATTTCCAAAAATAACTAGTATGATGCGGAAAGAAAAATTACTAGTTATACCTTTTAGAAAGACCTCTTGATCTTCTACCGTATTACTCTTCTAACCTCGGACGTTGTCTGGGCAACGATCTTCCGAGATGAGAACCACCAAGCACCTTCTTCTTCCTTGCAAATTTCGGCCATCAAAACTTCTTCTAGGATGAAGAGGTTCGGCCACCACCACCATGCTTCCTAGGGATGCTAGAAAAGAGGCTTCTTTTCTCTCCTTCTTCTCCTTCTTAGATCCAGCCACCAAAGCTATCTCCACCATGAGAAAGTTTCGGCCACATAAAGGAGAGGAGAGAAAACAAAGGGCCGGCCACACCCAAGGAAGAAAAGAGGGAGAAAAATAGAATAGAGTCGTTAGCCTTGAAGCCTCCTCTACCCCGTCTTTTATAATCCTTGATCTTGGCAAATAAGAAAATTTTAATAAAAACTTCCTTAATTCATTTGCCATTGAAAAGGAAAATTTATTTAATTAAAAATAAAATTCTTTCTCAATTTTATTTGGCCGGCCACAACAATAAACTTCCAAGCAAATAAAATTTTAAACACCAATTAAAACTTCCTTATTTGCTTCCGGAAATTTATAAAATTTCTCCAATAATTTTATCCCTTCATGATTGGTTTATAAAAAAGAAACTTAATAAATTAAAATCTTTCTTTTAACATGTGGATAAAAAGAAAGTTATCTCTAAAAATTAAAATCTCTTTTAATCTACAAATAAGGAAAGATATCAAATCTTTTCTTAATCTTTTGTAGAAACTTATAAAAGAGAATATTTAATTTTAAACTCTCTTTTAAATCATGAACATGGTTTAAAAGGAAAGTTTTCTTAAAATTTAAAATCCTCCTTTAAACAACAAATAAGGAAAGATTTCAAATTTTAAACTCTCTTTTAAACATGTAGATGATTTACAAATAAGGAAAGTTTTTACCAAAAATTAAAACCATCCTTTTAAACTACAAATAAGGAAAGAGATTAATCTCTTCTCTTAATCTTTTGTAGAAAGTTATAAAAGAAAATTTTAAATTTTTAAACTCTCTTTTAAAATCATGATATCCACATAAGAAATAATTTTAAAAAATCCTTTTTAATATTCTAGTGGTCGGCCACCTAAGCTTGGGACCCAAGCTTTGGCCGGCCACCTATATAGCTCATCCACTTGGTTTTAGCCGGCCCTAGCTTGGGTTCCAAGCTAGCTTGGCCGGCCCCATTGGATGGGTAAGAAGGTGGGTATGCGGTGGGTATAAATCTCTATATACTAGAGGCTACGATAGGGACCGAGAGGAGGAATTGGTTTTGGTCTCCCGATGAAATTAAGCATCCCGTGTTCGCCCCGAACACACAACTTAATTTCATCAATAATAATTCATTCCACTAAAGAAGTATTATTGAACGACCGCACCAATCCCAAATTACATTTTGGGCTCCTTCTTATTATGAGTGTGTTAGTCTCCTTGTATTTAAGATAACAAATGTCCACTAATTAAGTAAGTTACTGACAACTAACTTAATTAATATCTAGCTCCAAGAGTAGTACCACTCAACTTCATCGTCATGTCGGACTAAGTCCACCTGCAGGGTTTAACATGACAATCCTTATGAGCTCCTCTTGGGGACATTCTCAACCTAAATTACTAGGACACAGTTTCCTTCTATAATCAACAACACACACTATAAGTGATATCATTTCCCAACTTATCGGGCTTATTGATTCATCGAACTAAATCTCACCCATTGATAAATTAAAGAAATAAATATCAAATATATGTGCTTGTTATTATATTAGGATTAAGAGCACACACTTCCATAATAACTGAGGTTTTTGTTCCTTTATAAAGTCAGTATAAAAGAAACGACCTCTAATCGTCCTACTCAATACACTCTTAGTGTACTAGTGTAATTATATAGTTAAGATAAACTAACACCTAATTACACTACGACCTTCTAATGGTTTGTTCCTTTCCATCATGGTCGTGAGCTACTGTTTATAATTTATAAGGTACTGATAACATGATCTTCTGTGTGTGACACCACACACCATGTTATCTACAATATAAATTAATTGAACAACTACATTTATCACAAATGTAGACATTTGACCAATGTGATTCTTATTTCTAGATAAATGTTTTATACCAAAAGCTAGGCTTTTAGTATACATTCTAACAGATAAAAAGTCAAGTTTGACTTGACTTTATGCCACCTCATTGGTGAGTTGGCATTGATGTGGACTAATGATGTTGCTCCACATCATCATGGGGTGCCACCTCATGGAAGTTACAAAGTCATTCTCTTTAATGGCTTCACATTAATTGCACTTAATACAAAATTTGGGGGTTACACTTGGGAAGTGTCCGGCCACTTTTGAATGTGAAGAGAATTCATTTTTCTCATTCAAGTGCATTCACATCTTCTTCATCTTTGAGTTCTCTCTTCTCCCTCTCCTCCTCTCTTGGCCGAACAAGACAAGGTGCTAGCACACCTTTGTTTGATCTTCTCCATCAAGGATTGTTCGTGTGGATACTTCTAGAGGACTGTACGCTTGACGGTCTAGAGATCCGGCACCTTGGAAGAGCGGGATTCGCGAAGGGCGCGCTTCAAAGGTATAACCTTTTCTTCATGTAGATCTAGAAGTAGATCTAAGTAGAAACTCGTACATGTAAATTTTTGAAATCTATCCTTCGCACGAGATCCAGTGGCATGGGTGATTCGGGGTTTTCGCGGCCCGAAAACCCCAACATTTGGTGGCTAAGAGGGTGCGGAAGAGAGAGAGAGAGAGATGCGGCGTGAGGGTGGGGAGAGGAAGAAATCCCGATCCAAAATAAACCCTCACTTAATTATTTCCCTATTTATATTAAGTGGTTTATTCGACCAACTTAAACTTAAATATAATTGTTTCTCTCTTCTTTCAGCACACCCCTGCTAGGGCCTCCTGGTTACTAAGTCACCCTATAAGGCATAGAGTTCGCTAGGTCTCGGGTTCAATTCCCGCTTAGGCTATTTTACGTTTCTATTTATTTTTGCTACTTCCGCTACTCTAAAAATTTCATAAAAATATCCTAAAATTCCAGAAAAATATCCTAAAATTCCAGAAAAATAATAGAATATTTCTAAAAGTCTTTTGAGAATTTTCAGGCGTTACAATCCTCCATATCTTATAAAAAGTTCATCCTCGAACTTAGAATAATTCTGGGTACTTCTGTCTCATACTAGCTTCTGTCTCCCAAGTTACCTCTTCTGTTGTGTGATTTTGCCATATTACTTTTACTAATGGTACCTCCTTGTTCCGTAGTTTCTTAACTGCTCAATCTATTATCTGAATAGGCCGGCTGTCATAGCTGAGGTCTTCGCGGACTTGTATCGACTGGGACTCAATCACCTGGGTGACATCTGGGATATGCTTCTTCAGCATAGAGACATGAAATACATTATGGATAACTGACATCTTCTGGGGTAGCTCTAGCTCATATGCTACTTTGTCAACTCTTCTAGTGATAAGGTATGGTCCCACATATCTGGGACTTAATTTGCCCTTCTTCCCAAAACGCATTACTCCCTTCATGGGAGCCACTCTGAGAAATACTATATCCCCAACTGAAAACTCTAAGGGTCTGCGCCGTGTATCAGAGCTGTCTCTATCCTCTGGCAGATCTGTTGTATAGCTGCTGTGGTATCTGCTACTAGATCTGTCTGAAGTTCTAGTTCCTTCTGTTCACCACTTTCATACCAGCAGATTGGAGATCTACACCTCCGCCCGTAGAGAGCCTCGTAAGGTGCCATGCCGATGGTGGCCTGATAGCTATTTTTGTATGCAAATTCTGCTAAACTCAGATATTTGCACCAACTTCCCTTGAAGTCTAGGGCACATGCTCGGAGCATATCTTCGAGTACCTGATTTACTCTCTCCGTCTGACCATCTGTCTGAGGATGGAAGGCTGTGCTGAATCTTAACTTAGTGCCCAATGCTGACTGTACACACTCCCAGAAGTGTGATGTGAATCTATTGTCTCTGTCTGAAATGATGGTCCGTGGGACTCCATGTAGTCTAACGATCTCCTTGAGGTATAACTGAGCTAGCTGCTCCATGGAGTAGGAAATCCTGATAGCTAAGAAGTGGGCTGATTTAGTCAATCTGTTGACTATTACCCAGATGGTATCAAAACCATTCGTGGTTCTGGGTAGTCCCACTATGAAGTCCATAGAAATATCTTCCCACTTCCATTCTGGAATCTGAATAAGCTGCAGAACTCCTCCTGGTCTCTGGTGTTCTGCCTTGACCCTCTGGCAGGTCAGACAGGTACTAACATATCTAGCGATGTCGCTTTTCATCCCAGACCACTAAAATCGTCTCTTTAGGTCTTGGTACATCTTGGTGGAGCCAGGATGCATCGCATAAGGAGTCCTGTGAGCCTCGTCTAGAATTATCCTCCGTAGTTCCTCCTGATCCGGAACGCATAGTCTGTCACCAAAATGTAGTACCCCGCTATCAGATACTCTGAACTCTCCACCTTTCGAATCTACTAACCCTTGCTTGATTTTCTGAATTTCAGGGTCCTGCTCCTGAGCTGTCTGGATGTCACCAAGCAGGGTAGATGCTAATGTCATAGTAGAGAGTTGGCCAACTATAAGTTCGAGACCGAAATCTGTAATCTCCTTCTGTAGGGACGGTGACATGGCTGCTAGGGATAATAAGGTAGCACTGGACTTCCTGCTAAGTGCGTCTGCCACCTTATTGGCCTTTCCTGGATGGTAGAGGATGTCTATGTCATAGTCTTTGACCAGTTCGAGCCATCTGCGCTGTCGCATATTCAGATCCTTCTGAGTAAAGAAATACTTCAGACTCTGATGATCTGTATACACTCTACACTGAGCTCCATACAAGTAATGTCTCCAAATTTTGAGAGAGAAGACAACTGCTGCAAGCTTAAGGTCATGAGTAGGGTAATTCTTCTCATATTCCTTGAGTTGTCTGGAGGCATAGGCGATCACCTTGCCATTTTGCATCAGTACTACCCCTAGGCCCAATTTAGAGGCATCGCTATAAATATCAAAGCTGTCTGTGTCTTCTGGTAGAGTCAAAATGGGTGCACTGGTCAATCTTCTTTTTAGCTCCATGAAACTATTCTCACAGTCCTCTGTCCACTAAAATTTTCTGTTTTTCCTGGTGAGAGTTGTCAGTGGGGAGGCTATCCTGGAGAAATCCTCTACGAACTTTCTGTAATAACTTGCTAGTCCCAAAAAGCTTCTGATTTCACTGGCGTTCATAGGTCTCTTCCAGTTACTCACAGCTTCTATCTTACTGGGGTCTACCATGATATCGTCTTTAGAGATGATGTGACCCAGAAAGGATACCTGATCGAGCCAAAATTCATATTTCGTAAACTTGGCGTATAGCTGGTTTTGCTGGAGGATCTGCAGTACTATTTTCAAGTGCTATGCGTGATCTTCCTGAGTTCCTGAATAGATAAGAATGTCATCGATGAACACAATAACAAACTTGTCTAAGTATTCTCTGAATACTCTGTTTATAAGGTCCATAATGGTAGCTGGAGCATTTGTCACGCCAAAGGACATGACTACGAACTCATAATGTCCGTATCTGGTCCTGAAAGTCGTCTTGGGTATATCACCTGCTTTAACTCTAACCTGGTGATATCCTGACCGGAGGTCTATTTTAGAGAACACTGTTGCTCCCTTTAGTTGATCAAACAGGTCATCTATTCTGGGAAGAGGATACCTGTTCTTAATCGTGACTTGGTTCAGTGCTCTGTAATCTATGCACAGGCGCATGCTCCCGTCCTTCTTCTTCATGAACAATACAGGCGCTCCCCATGGTGAGTGACTAGGACGTATGAAGCCCTTGTCAAGCAGCTCCTATAGTTGCTCCTGAAGTTCCTTCAGTTCTGCTGGAGCCATGCGGTAGGATGCTTTGGAGATGGGATTTGTACTGGGAATAAGTTATATCTCGAATTCAATCTCCCTGTCTGGTGCTAGGCCTGGTAACTTTTCAGGGAAGACTGCTGGGTAGTTGATAACCATGATTTTACTGTATTATTTTGATTCATTTATGCATGGTTTTGATGTTGGTTTCATAGTTTAAATCATGGTTACATTACATTTTTGTGCATTGCATAGATTTTGGACTTAATTGCAAATTATATTATTTTTGGTGTTATTTGATGCTAATATTTTATTCTTATTTTGTAGGCATCAAAGGATCTTAGATTTGGATCTATTTGGACCGGAATTGGGCTCGAATCGGAGTTCAAAAGACAAGATCAAGCTTTGGGTCAATTTGGATCGTTCATCAAGAATAGGACAGATCTGGACCATCCGTTGAAGATCTGGCCGATCCAACCTAATGGGGAGCAGATCTAAGCCATTGATGAAGATCCAGAAGTTTTGATCCAGATCTGAGTTCATCCAGCCATTGATCCAGCCGGATTAATCTGGGCCGTTAATTGAAGATCGGCAGATCTGGGCTATCCAGTGATGATCTGATCGATCCGACCTACGGGAGGGTAGATCCAGACCCTAGATCAACATCAGTACCTTCGGATCAGATTTTAGATGACTTTTCACCGTTGATTTAGCCCGGAATCATCTCAACCGTCCATTCCATATCCAGATCTGATTTAAATGAGAAGCTACAGTACCCAGCTTCTTCGTCGATCTCCACAGCACTGTTTGCGTCCCGCGGCGTTCTTCTCCAGCGAGATTCCGACCCCCTCTCGATCTCTAGATCAATTTTCCGGCCAATTTCATTGCCGATGACGTTCTCAGCTGCTTGCTACCATCTCCTGATGATCTGACCTCGGTTCAAGGTGTTCCTGCGGCGAGAATTCTGCTCCGCAACTCTTTGCTTCTACCGCTGCCGATTGTGAGGTGTTCCTCCAATCGGTGGTTCCGCTTCCATCAGTGAGCTTTGGCGGTGTTCCTCCACTGCTTCTGGACCGTTCCCGACGACATTCCATCCATCATCTTCTCCACATCAGATCTGAGGTTGCAGTCGTAGATTTGTAGATTTCTTGAGTTGGGCGGCTCCGATTTTCACTAGTTCTGTTTGGAGTGGTCTCCGATGGTGCTGGTAAAGGTTGGGCTGAGTGTAGCTACTGAGATTGTCTTCTCCGATTACAGTTGGAGTGTTCTCCGTTGTTTCCTTGTGTGACGGCAAGGAGAAGTTGCCGAGAAGATTGGTTTGGTGTTGAGATGGTTTAGGGTTTAATTTCTGCATTCTTTTACTGTTGATAGATTTACATTTCGGTTTATGTTAGTTGAATTCATTAACATAGTTCTTCTTAGCTTAATTGTTTTAATTCAAGTGTTTGAGTAATTTAGTTTTAATTGCTTTTGAAGTTGTTGTTAATTTAGCTTTAGCTTTAATTTCAGTACTGTTGAGTAGCTTAGTTTTAGTAGTTAAGATTTAAATTTTTCTTTAGAACATATTCATTCATGTCTTGTTGTTTATGCTTAGTTTAAGGGTGTGTCAATAATTTAATCTCAATGTAGGAGTGACAATGCGTTAAGGTTTGATTGTTGGCACATAGGTAGGTTTTAGTTATGCTTTAGATTAATTTCTTTACAGATGTGTTTTCCTTTGTAGATTTAGATTTAAAGCTTTTAAACCCCCAACTCCATTTTTATATCGAAAACTCCAAAAAAATAGGAATAAAAGACAATCCTAAATTACATTCTACCGTTAGTTTCTCGGATCGATCCTGGGCTCGTTACTACAACGTTATTGCAAAATTAAGGGGTTCAGTGAAATAATACATTGTTAATTTGATAAGCCTATTTGTGACATTTAATATAGATTTTAGGCATTATCAAATTTTGGCACCGTTGCCGGGGAAACGTTAATATGCAATGTTTAGTAATTTTAGGATTGTTGTTTTGATTGCTTTCATGATTATATATTCATGTGTTGATTTTATTTGTTCCTGAGTCTTCTGATTTTATTTGCTAGTTGTTGTGTAAGAACAGGAAATTTTATTTGACCATGGATCCATATTATCCGTATTTTGGAAATGGGATGGAGAATAACTACTATCAGCCTCAGACTCAGTTCTATCAGTCCTACCTACCTATGGAGCAATGGAATAGGTATGAGGATGCACAAGAACAAATTGAAGAATCAATGTGGAAATGCAATGAAGTTATGCAACAAATGAGAGAGCATCAAGAGCAACAATTTGCAAGGATACAGAATATTCAGAGTCAGTTAGATCAGATTACATCATCCATTAATCAGTTATAAGCACAGAACTCCATTGGAGAGATGGAGAGTAGTGATTTTGTCAGGCCTGACCCTATTCCCATTTATTCATAAGATTTATCTAATTTTATTTGTGATGATGATGTAGTTGTTCAGATTTCTGATTCTACTGATAGTGTTGCTTTAGATGTTGTTGAAGATGCAGGTATTGTTGCAGAAGATGATTTAAGTGTAGGGGAATGCTTACTGGAAGCATTACCTCAAGAATCACCAAAAATAGAGGATGTAAGTGTAGGGACTTGTGCTATGGAGCCAAGCACCCAAGAATCACTACATGAAGTTGAACATTCACCAGAACAAGAGGTTGAGTCGTTATTTGATGATAAAGAGGTAACAATCACCACTCCAGGTACCTCTCAAGATGACAAGGTGAGTCTTTCTTGTGATTTTTCAGAGAATTTTATAGAGGTACCAATTGTTGATTTTATTAGATGTGATTCATTGTTTGATATATTTTATACTCACACTAACATTCTCCTATTTTCTTTTTACCCCACATGTGTATGGGAGGTGTTTTCTTTTATTGATGTTGTAGGAGAACATAAGCGTCCGGAGTGGGTGCTTAAACTCAACCGCCTTAGACCTCTAGAAAGAATTTTGAATGGAAAAATGAGTAATAAGAAGAATTTGAGTGGAACCATGATTACTCCACTTCTGGGATGGCTACTTCTTCTAAACCTTCTTCAACCACCGGAAAATGAAAGGGGAGTTGGTTTTAATTTCGCTTGCTTTTGCGTTTTAACTCTTGCTTTGTGTTTAGTTTTTCTCTAATAAAATCTTTATACGTTTCTTTAGTTTAATACTTTTCATTTGCATTTTAGTTTCATACTTTGTATTTTATAATTTTACTTTCATACTTTGCATTTTGTTTGGTATACATAGCATGTCATTTGAATAAAATTCTCCATGAATTTTTCTAGTAATATTTTTAAGATGGTAAAAGCTTCTTAAATTTGATCATCAATTTTAGGTCATGTGACATGATTGGATGCTTTTATTACATGATATTGGTTAATTTGGTAGTGGATTCAAATTTGATTAATTCAGTTTGATTGCATGAAAATTACCTAGAGAGGACCACTTTAAGCCTATACACTATTATTTTCTCTTGTGTGGCATGCACTTACAATAATTGAAACTCTAGAACTTGCTTAGTTTCTTTTCAAAGCCATAATAGCATATGTATGCGTGGATATAAAGGATATTTGTCATTCTTGTTCTCTCACAATTTCAAATTCCTTTCTCCACAATTTTCTTAAAATATTCTTGTCTAGCATTCAATCCCTTGATTATCCTTGCTTGTCATTATTTCATTGAGGGTTTTGGTTGATTATCTTGATGAGTTAGATTGTTTGACGATGGATAAAATTTTAAGTGTGGGGAAGGGCTGAAAAGTTTGTATCAGTTTTGTATCAAAAAGTAGAATGCAATATCCAAATGAGTGGAAGCTTAGTTGGAATTGGGGAAGATGTTGAAATAAAGGGATTTAATGGAAACTGAAGTTCTAGATTATGAAATTGTGAATGCAGATGTAGATTTGAATTACTGGTTTTGAATCTAGACAAGGCAGCAAATTTGATACTAAAAAAAAAACTGCACAACTGCTGCTACGGTATTGAATCTTGGATTAAGAACTTGTTTCAGAGTTTTAGAAGTGAAAAAAAATGAAGTTTATTGCTGTGTAGGAATGAAAAACTAATGAAGACCTTTCTGGAATTTCAGTCATGATGTCTAGAAATAGAGTTCAGATCTTGTTCAGTTAGCACTATGCTGTGTATAACCGCAATGCTTGGATGTTTGATCATAAATTAGAAAGGGATCATAAGCTACTGGAATTGAAGATGCAAGAGACTGCAATGCAGAAAAATTTGAAGTAAAGGCTGTATATCAAATTTGTTGCAAAGTTCTAATCAGATTTAGAATTCTGAAACTAACACTGAATCTGATTTCTGGAAACTGAGCTACAGATTTCAGAGGCTGCACTTCAGTTAAATCAGTAATGGCACAGCAGGGCTACTGGACTTGGAATGTGATTACTGATTAAGCTCGGGAATGTTAGTTGAAGTGCCTAGTATAGATGATCATAGCACCAAATTTTGTTTAGTAAGCTGCACTTCAGTTAAATTGGAATTTTGCTACTGGAGTAATTCTTTTGAGGAATGCAGTTAACTAGTTTTATTAAATCATATTTTGGTGTTGTATGTTGAAAACTGCAGTGAGTTTGGAATTCTGATATTAGATCCCAACCTACTGGAATTGCAGTGCATAATTCAAGAATGTGGAATGAGTTTGAAGAGATTATTCTGGAATTTGTTTGCTGTCCATTTACTTGGCTGGAATTTTACAGGATATGCAGAATTGTTGTATCTGAGCATCAGATTTCTGTAATGGAACCCTGTTGGCTTTTGCAAAAGCTAAGCTAGAAGGAGTTGTGAGTTGTTAGCAATATAGAATTTGAGTTCTGCAAAATCTGTGAATGTATAACTGATTTAATGGAATCAGATTCTACTGGATAAATTTGAACTTGAAGCTGAAAACAGGAAATGGAATTTGCCTATTCTGTAGTTAGGATAGATTTCTGAATCCTTGTATCAGATTTTTGTGAACTCAGTGATCTAAATTTTTAAATGTGTAGCTTCACATCTGATTAGCTCACTACTGTGCAACCTTGATGCTGGAATCTTTAAAAGTAGATTACTGAAACATGAATCAATTTTCAAATGAAACAACTAGAATTGCAGATATATTATACAGTTTTCTGAAGTTGATTCTGGGAATTTGATTTCTAGAATTGAAGTTGGTTCGAGAGCAGAAATTGAAAAAGAAAATCTGCAGAAAGAGTACCCCTGTGAGAAGAGATTAGCATATAAACTGGAATTCAATTTCTAGCATTAGGCAGTGTTGAATTTGAAAAATCTGCTTATAAACTTTGTAGCTGCTGAAGATAGCATCGTGACAGTTCTGTAGAGCAGGACCAGTGAGTATATAATGCTGAGAAATCCAGCTGTGATACCCTGTTACTGGAATCTTTGTTGCAGATTACAGAAATAGCAGCACATCAATTGCAGAGCTGTTGTGAGTTGAGCTGTGGACGAAATTAAAATTGTTATGTGCCTAATTCTATTGTGAGTTTTAACTGATGATAGCTTCAAGAATTCAGAATGGTGTTGTGTGGTAAAACTATCAAAGGATTAAAGGAGTTGTTTATGTTCCAACGCTTTGCTCAGATTCATAAGTGATACAAGGTGATGTAAATCTTCAAGATATCCAAGACACAAATAAGTTACAACAACATGTGCAACCCTGTTTTCTGAAATTACTGTTGCTGTGAAAGCTGAATGCAGAATTTGGGATTAGCCAGTTACACTTTAATGCAGAAATTAGTGAATTGTTCATATTCGGTTTTCAAAGTTCTGGAATGTTTACAGAAATTTGACATAAGAAGCAACAAATGATGCTGAATTGATTTACAGAAAATCCGGACCCAAAGAACTGAAATCATCTCATTGCTTATGTGAAATTGATTGTGATTGTGAAATTAATTGTTTTCTTGCTAACATGATCAGAAATAAATAGAGATGCAGAGTGTGTTGTTATTGCAGTTGTGAATTGTGTGCTGTATTGCAAAAGCTGCATTTCAATTTTAAAATCAGTTATGGCACAGCTGGGCTACTGAACTTGAAAGATTATTATTACTTATAGAGCCTTGAAATGTTAGTTGAAGTGCCTTATATTTGTGATGATAGCACCCAATGGAAAACTACGGATTGACACAGTACAGAAAAAATGAAATCTGCAGAATGAAAAGGGAAGCAGTGGCTAGAAGAGTTTCAAGTAAGTGGAAAGCAAGATATTCTTCATTGTCTGAGACGGACAATGGTTTAAGTGTGGGGGAGGGAGCTATTTTCCATTAGCAGAATTGAAGTGAGTTTGTTTTTGTTCCAAATGCTAGAAAAGTACTGGAATTTAAGTGTAGAAACAGTGAGAGAAAAAAAAATTTTAGCACATCAAAAGAGTGTATCAAAGGTGAAGAAAGAGTATCAAGATTCTTTGTTGGTCATCAAATTGAAGGGGAGGTTAGCTTGGTATTTTGAATTGATAAAAACAAATGGTATTCATCTCTTTTTACATCAAAATGGTCAACTCATCAAGTATATTCCTCCAATACTCTCATCTTCTCATTTGCGTCATTAATGCATTTTCTTTTGCTAGTTCATCTACTTTAATTGTTCTAATTGCTTCCATTTCAATTCTTGTTGATAAAATCCTTTTGATTCATGTATGCTATGTTTTATAGTGGTGGAGAAGTAGAAAATAAGCAAGCTTATAGTAGTGAAATGTTGTGAGTTGCATTGAGTGAGCTCCACTTATACACATGTTTGAGTGTGAGAGATAGATTAGGTAAATTCCTTGTGAGATGCAACTTGCTTAATTTTTCAATTGGATTGAAACTACCATACATACTGATTATTGTTTGGATTGTATTCATGATTGTTTGTGATCTTTAGATGGTCTTAGTTAAATTCTTTTTACTATCTTCTAGGTATTGCTAGGGAATTTTCTATGGAGATGATTTTTGATTTTCTTTACTTTCACGGGGCGTTCAAGACTAAGTGTGGGGGATTTGATAATCATGATTTTACTGTATTATTTTGATTCATTTATGCATGGTTTTGATGTTGGTTTCATAGTTTAAATCATGGTTACATTATATTTTTGTGCATTGCATAGATTTTGGACTTAATGGCAAATTATATTATTTTTGGTGTTATTTGATGCTAATATTTGATTCTTATTTTGTAGGCATCAAAGGATCTTAGATTTGGATCTATTTGGACCGGAATTGGGCTCGAATCGGAGTTCAAAAGACAAGATCAAGCTTTGGGTCAATTTGGGCCGTTCATCAAGAATAGGACAGATCTGGACCATCCGTTGAAGATCTGGCCGATCCAACCTAATGGGGAGCAGATCTAAGCCATTGATGAAGATCCAGAAGTTTTGATCCATATCTGAGTTCATCCAGCCATTGATCCAGCCGGATTAATCTGGGTCGTTAATTGAAGATCGACAGATCTGGCCTATCCAGTTACTATCTGATCGATCCGACCTACGGGAGGGTAGATCCAGACCCTAGATCAACATCAGTACCTTCGGATCAGATTTTGGATGACTTTTCACCGTTGATTTAGCCCGGAATCATCTCAACCGTCCATTCCAGATCCAGATCTGATTTAAATGAGAAGCTACAGTACCCAGCTTCTTCGTCGATCTCCACAGCACTGTTTGCGTCCCGCGGCGTTCTTCTCCAGCGAGATTCCGACCCCATCTTGATCTCTAGATCAATTTTCCGGCCAATTTCATCGCCGATGACGTTCTCAGCTGCTTGCTACCATCTCCTGATGATCTGACCTCGGTTCAAGGTGTTCCTGCGGCGAGAATTCTGCTCCGCAACTCTTTGCTTCTGCCGCTGCCGATTGTGAGGTGTTCCTCCAATCGGTGGTTCCGCTTCCATCAGTGAGCTTTAGCGGTGTTCCTCCACTGCTTCTGGACCGTTCCCGACGACATTCCATCCATCATCTTCTCCACATCAGATCTGAGGTTGCAGTCGCAGATTTGCAGATTTCTTGAGTTAGGCGGCTCCGATTTTCACTAGTTCTGTTTGGAGTGGTCTCCAATGGTGCTGGTAAAGGTTGGGCTGAGTGTAGCTACTGAGATTGTCTTCTCCGATTACAGTTGGAGTATTCTCCGTTGTTTCCTTGTGTGACGGCAAGGAGAAGTTGCCGAGAAGATTGGTTTGGTGTTGAGATGGTCTGGGGTTTAATTTCTGCATTCTTTTACTGTTGATAGATTTACATTTCGGTTTATGTTAGTTGAATTCATTAACATAGTTCTTCTTAGCTTAATTGTTTTAATTCAAGTGTTTGAGTAATTTAGTTTTAATTGCTTTTGAAGTTGTTGTTAATTTAGCTTTAGCTTTAATTTCAGTACTGTTGAGTAGCTTAGTTTTAGTAGTTAAGATTTAAATTTTTCTTTAGAACGTATTCATTCATGTCTTGTTTTTATGCTTAGTTTAAGGGTGTGTCAATGATTTAATCTCAATGTAGGAGTGATAATGCGTTAAGGTTTGATTGTTGGCACATAGGTAGGTTTTAGTTATGCTTTAGATTAATTTCTTTACTGCTGTGTTTTCCTTTGTAGATTTAGATTTAAAGCTTTTAAACCCCCAACTCCATTTTTATATCGAAAACCCCAAAAAAATAGGAATAAAAGACAATCCTAAATTACATTCTACCGTTAGTTCCTCGGATCGATCCTGGGCTCGTTACTACAACGTTATTGCAAAATTAAGGGGTTCAGTGAATAAATACAATTATCAATTTGATTAGCGGATGTGACAGATTCGCGTTATCAGTAGTCACGTACGACTCGGACCTCCTCTAGCTTTTGGTCCTTGTCCTGACTGGTACTAACTACATGTGCTAGGAATCCCGTACATCCTTAATCCAGTAATTTCTGTGCCTTCAGAGCTGAGAGAAACCTCTTGGCCTTTCTCTTTGGTTCTCCGATGAACCCAAACTGCTCTCCTGCTTCAGGTTGGAATACAACTCTCTGTTTACGGCACTCTATGGAGGCACCGTACTTCACCAGAAAGTCCATTCCCAAGATGACGTCGTAGTCGGTCATATCTAATACTATCAGATCACCAAAAAGCTCTATGTCTACTATAATGACTGGCACTGCTCGGAGCCAGTGCGTGGATGCCATAATTTCTCCCGAAGGTAGCGTCGTCAAAAACTGACCACTGAGTACCTCTAGGGGTATTGCTAGCTTTTTGGCGAATGCCCTGGATATATAAGAATAGGTTGCCCCAGTATCGAATAAGACAGTTGTATTTTGCTATAAAATACTAATCTGACCTGTAACAACTGTTGAGGCATTCGCTACGTCCTCTCTGGTGAGTGAGTAGATCCTCTCATTTGTCATGGCCGAGGGGGCTTCTAGTGTAAAATACCGGAAAATAGGCGAATATTAATAAGGAAATTTTTCGGAATTTTTGGAAATTTTTCGGGAATTTTTCGGAGCTCGTATGGACGAGTTAACGGGGACAAAAACGGGGCTCGGAAAAAAAAGCCTGTTTCGGATACCCTGTTTTAATGAGGAAAAGTTTTAATTTTCCTTTTTCCTTTTCTTTTTCTTTTATTTTTCTTTTCCTCTGGTTTTTTTTTTCCCCGACGCCGAACTCGTGCCATTTCCCTTTCCTCTCCCGCGCGTGCCGAAGCCCGACGCCGAGCCCTAACCGCCGGCCCGGCGGTTCCTTCCTCTTCTCCGAGGCCGAAGCCTTAAACCCCTCGGCTCCTCCTTTTCTTCTTCTCCTCATCTTCTTTGCGCCGATCGCCTCACCCCGCGACACCGAAGTCACCACCGCCGGCTCCTCTTTTCCTGCGCGCCGACGCAGATCGCCGGCTACTGCCGACTCTAACGCCTTACCCCGACGCACGGAGCCAGTCATGGTCGTGCCCTAGCAGAGACTTGCCGACGCCATTGCCGCCAGCGACGCCGAGCGCCTCTGCACAGCGCCGTCGCCGTCCGGAATTTGTTGCCGGCTTCTCCTCTACCCCACCACCTCTGTGCCCTAGCTTGAAGCCGACGGCCACGGTTTAATCTCTCCGGCGACCATTTTTGGTTGCTGTCCTTGCTATTTCCTAGTGCCGGCAGCCGACCACTTTGCCCTAGATTCCTTCACACAGTAACCATAGTGCTCTGCTCACTTTGGTGCCCTAATTGTGATCTGGAAGGTAAGGTTTGGTTTCAGAAATTAGGTTGTTTAAATTCGGAATGCTTGGTTTTGTGATCTTCTCATCTTGGTCTGATCCAGGAAGGGAGGTTTTGTGATTGTGAAGATGCTCTTTGGTTCCAGTAGTGCAGATTCTTGATTGTGGATCGAAGGATAAGGACTGTGAGGTGAAATTTAGTGCTGTAGATCAACAAGTGCGGTTGTGAGATTCTGTTCTGTTCTCTTCTGTGGTGTTCTTGATTTCAGCTCACTTTGTTCAAGCAACACTCCTTTCCGCCAGTTCCTCTTTGGCTGCTGATTAAGAACAGAAATCTGTGATTTGAGGTAAAGTGTATAATTTGTTCCGATCTTATGAGCCTACTTAGGAGAAATCAAGTTTATTTAGGTTTAGACCTAAAGCAAGTTGATTATGTGATGCTGATTAGGGTTTTGTCCTAATTTAGGGTTAGAGATTTCATTTAGCTATTTATGGGAAATTGTAGCTAAATAAAATATATTTACATTGGTACCACAGGTCTTTGATGCGAGACGGTATCTCGATTATTGGATTGGAAAGCTATTTTGGAGGCGGGTACTTTTGACTTATTGTCTCTGATATGCTTAGTAATTAAATTAACAAGATGCATTAATTGTGTTTCTTACTTGTTTCGGTTAATCACTGCCCAATACATGCTACCTGTTGATTGATTGTTTGTTTACATCTTGTATGGATATGTACCTGATTCCACATGCTCATGGGTAGTGATATAACCATATTTTACCATGTCAGGACCTAGGTTTGATACCTTATAGGATCAGATACCTTGATATGATTCATTCGCTTTGGTGCACATTATGATATGTCCAGAGATTGGTTTAGTATATTACCATGTTTAGTGACATGCACCATTCGCATGATTGCATGCTGAGTGATTGATTGCTCCTTTATTGTCGAGCACTTTGCCAGTTTCATCACTGTTCGGTGCTCCGTTGTGATGCTCATGGGTAGCGGGACACAGCGTGGTAGCACGTCAGTTTGGCTCTTCCGGTGCTCCGTTGATCGGCTCAGGGGTAGTGTGACGCAGCGTGTAGCACGTTAGAGATTCCTCCCCGTCACAGTGTACCGGGAGATGAGAGCATGACGCTCCCCCATTTATGATTTGGGGTAGGAGTACGTATGTACTCCGACAGCATCCCGTCCACTCGATCACTCATCAGGAGTAGTGTTGCTGAGTGCACGATTGTCACAGCCCTACCCACTCGGTCCCACTGTTGTTGTGAGTCGGCTGACTGGCGTCAGGGGTGACCATGACATTGGCATCATATGCATGATGCATTTATTGTTTGTGTTTGTGTTTGTTGCACTTATATGCTGCACATTGCTTGGATACCTTGATTGACATGCATCGGACTGTTTGTCCTTTTACCGGGTCCTGGTTAGTACAGATTCTCTCCTGTCTTCTTCGGTTTGTAGTTACCTTTATCTTTATCAGGAGACTGTACGCATGATTAGTGCTAGGTGTTATTTCTTTACTTTGCATATCAACTGTACCTGCTGAGTGTTGGACTCACCCCGCCTCCATTGTTGATATTTTCAGGTTGATGCTGTCAGGAGGGAGTTCCAGTCGCTAGTCCCCACTGCACGTAGTGCTGGTCCCTGCAGACCTCGAGGATATGTTTGGTTTTCTTGGTTTCTTTTCTGTTCTAGACTGTTTTGAACATGTTATGTTCTAGATTTATTTGCTTTTGGACATGATATAGATTTTATTATATTGATGGATTCGGATTTGGTTTTTATTCTACTACATGCCTGCCTGAATGGCAGAAGAGGTGAGTTCGTCGGTTTTGAGCTTTACGAGTGTAGTTGAGTAGGGTGGTTTTTGAGTCAGAGTATTATTACTGCGTGGTTGTGTCAGCCAGAGGCTGAATATATATATAAACTGCGTGGTGATTGATTTTTTTATTATTGTTATGATTCCAGCCGCATGTGGCTGAGTATTTAGTGCTTGTAGAAATTTTTGATTTGTCCGCCGTACAGGGGAGATGCTGCCGAAATTTTCTCGGACAGGGTCTCCTCTGGGGGCGTGACATCTAGTCTGCCTTGACTGATGTGTGGTCCATCTATTGTAGCCTGCATCTGATGTAACTGGGCTGGTTTGTCTCCGTACTGTATCGGCTGTGGTGGAGGAAGACTGGTCTTGTTCGGGCATTGCTTAGCCATATGTCCTTCTTGGCCACATTCGAAGCATCCTCTTATGCCCTTGCGACAAATTCCGGGATGGAATTTCCCACAAGTAGAGCACTTGGGGTAGCTGGCTGTTTACTAGCTGGTCCTCATTTTGGGTAACTCCCTGATTTACGTTTGTTACCGGAGTTCCCTTTCTAGTTAGAGCTATGACCCTGGTGTTTCTGAGTACTTGAGTCTCCTTGGCCTTTCGACTCTGAGAGGACTTGCTTCTGCTTCTTGATATTGTTCTGGTAATGTTCGGTAGTCAGAGCACTACTCACTAGTTCTTCTGTAGTTTGCGGCCTACGGACACCGCTGGCCACATTCATTGCTATTTCCGGCCTTAACATCTTGAGCATCAGCCGGACTCGTTCTCTTTCAGTGCTGACCAGTTCAGGGCATAGACGAGCTAGTCTGTTGAATTTCCTCACGGCCTCCTCAATTGAAAGGTTGCCCTGACGAAATTCAGTGAACTCGTCGTAGTGGCGGTTTGTGACCCGCATGTGAAAGAACTCCTCGAAGAATTCTCTTTCGAAGTCGGCCCATGTCATCTGATTCACTGGGTGCTTCGTTTTTATTTTCTCCCACCACATACGTGCGTCTCCTGTCAGGCAGAAAGAGGCGCATTTCACCTTCTCATGTTCTGGCCAGTCCAGAAGCTCCATCGTACTCTCCAGTGTTTTGAACCAGGCTTGAGCATTCCATGGTTCACTAGTGCCTGAGAAATTCTCTGGCTTGATCTTCTGCCACTGGATCAGATAGGCTTCCCTCATTGCCCCTGCTGCTGGGGCTACTGGTGCTACAGGTTGGACTGGTGGAACCTCTATCACTACTGGGGTTGCTAGATTAGGTTCTGGAGTGACAGTGGGAGTATTCTGCTGGTTAGCCCTTAAAGTGGCTATCACCTGTTGTTGTTCAGCTAGTTTCTTCTGTAACTGAGCTACTACCTCTGTAAGGTCTGGAGGAGGCACTGAGCTGCCTGCCTCATGCTGAGGCTCAGTAGCTGGTGTCTTTCTAGCTGGGCGTCCTCGTACCATTTTTCTAAAGAAATAGAGGACATACATAACTAATACAATCATATTACATAATTACTACTATCGAGTTAGATGCTATCATATATGTAAGCATGCTTTAGTTATCTAGGAACATGAAAACTGTTGGTTGCTACTCGAAAAACCTAGAGGTTCCACTGTACAAAAATTTTGTACAAAGGTCTGAACCTTTTCCTAGCTACCATGTGTTCTTTTAAATTAAATTTTGGATCGCCTGCGGAACTTAACACGTTTGATCCAAAACTTAATCTATTCGTTCTTTTAGGTTTTGACTTGGGTCTCCTGCGGAACTTAACACGTTCGACCCAAATCACCTTAAGTTATTAATTCCATTAAATATTAATTTCTATAATTGGTTCCCAGTACTGACGTGGCGAGGCACACGACCTTCTTGGATATGGGAGCAACCACCACCGACTAGACAAAACCTTTTATGGAAAGCTACTATTTAATTTCCTAAAATAACTTTAGGTTAACCGAAAAGAACAATCAAATCACAAGGAAAAATAAAACAAAAGAACACAACATCGAAAAACATATTTGAAATACTAGAATCGTAAGCCTCTTGTATTTGGTATTATTTCCAAAAATAACTAGTATGATGCGGAAAGAAAAATTACTAGTTATACCTTTTAGAAAGACCTCTTGATATTCTACCGTATTCCTCTTCTAACCTCGGACGTTGTGTGGGCAACGATCTTCCGAGATGAGAAAACACCAACCACCTTCTTCTCCTCCTAGCTTGGTTCGGCCACAACAAGGAAGCTTTACCAAGGATGAAGAACAAAACACCAACCAATCTCCAAGAGATGCAAGCTTTCTCTCCTTCTTCTTCTTCTTCTCCAAGTAGTATCCGGTCACCACAAGAGCTCCAAGGGAGATGAAGGATTCGGCCACCACAAGAGGAAGAGAGGGAGAGGATGATGGTCGACCACAACACCAAGGAAAAGAGGGAGAGAAATAATAGAGGTTACTCCATGAAGGCACCCCCACCCCTTCTTTTATATTCATTAGCCTTGGTAAATTAGGAAATTTAATTACAATAAAATATCCTTGACATGATTTAATTGAGAAAAATAAAATAAAATTTCCCAATTAAACTATAATGGTCGGCCACATCATGGAGGAATAAATTAGACAAGTTTTAATCAACAAATTAAAACTTCCTAATTTGTTTCCGGAAATTTTAAAAATAAAATTTCTCTTCAAAAATCTCTTCATGGTTAATAAAAAGAAATTTCTATAATTTTAATTTTTTAACATGTGAATAATTTTTAAAGAGAAAATAAAATATCTCACCAATCTACAAATAAGGAAAGAGATCTAATCTCTTTCTTTAATCTTTTGTAGATCCTTTACAAGAGAGATATTTTAATTTCAATTCTCTTTAATAAATTATATCTTCCACATAATAAAAATTAAAATTAAAATTCTTTTTAATTTAATATGGCCGGCCCCCTCTAGCTTGGGTTCAAGCTAGGGTCGGCCACCTTAAACCATGCTTAGGCCGGCCCTAGCTTAATTCCAAGCTAGCTTGGCCGGCCACCTTTAGGTGGGTATAGAAGGTGGGTATACGTGGGTATAGAACTCTATAAATAAGATGCTACGATAGGGACCGAGAGGAGGAATTGGTTTTGGTCTCCCGATAAAATTAAACATCCCGTGTTCGCCCCGAACACACAACTTAATTTTATTAATAATAATTCATTCCACTAGAGAACTATTATTGAACTACCGCACCAATCCCAAATTATATTTTTGGGTTCCTTCTTATTATGAGTGTGTTAGTCTCCCTGTGTTTAAGATAACAAATGTCCACTAATTAAGTAAGTTACTGACAACTCACTTAATTAATATCTAGCTCCAAGAGTAGTACCACTCAACTTCATCGTCATGTCGAACTAAGTCCACCTGCAGGGTTTAACATGACAATCCTTATAAGCTCCTCTTGAGGACATTCTCAACCTAGATTACTAGGACACAGTTTCCTTCTATAATCAACAACACACACTATAAGTGATATCATTTCCCAACTTATCGAGCTTATTGATTTATCGAACTAAATCTCACCCATTGATAAATTAAAGAACTAAATATCAAATATATGTGCTTGTCATTATATTAGGATTAAGAGCACACACTTCCATAATAACTGAGGTCTTTGTTCCTTTATAAAGTCAGTATAAAAGAAACGACCTCTAATGGTCCTACTCAATACACTCTAAGTGTACTAGTGTAATTATATAGTCAAGATAAACTAATTCCTAATTACACTACGACCTTCCAATGGTTTGTTCCTTTCCATTTTGGTCGTGAGCTACTGTTTATAATTTATAAGGAACCGATAACATGATCTTTTGTGTGTGACACCACATACCATGTTATCTACAATATAAATTAATTGAGCAACTACATTTATCATAAATGTAGACATTTGACCAATGTGATTCTTATTTCTAGATAAATGTTTATACCAAAAGCTAGGCTTTTAGTATACATCCTAACAAAAACAACAAAACATAAATAAAGTGAGAGATGTTCTTACTTGGAAGCTGCAGGTACAATGCTGATGTGTGTGTGAGGAAGTATGGAACTTGCTCTGATACCACTCTGTAATGCCCCGCCTTCTACTGGCTAAACTGTAAGGCCGGGGGTTACATTATGCTGTTGCTAAACTATTCTTAATGTGCGGAAAACTGATCTAATTTAAAATTTCTTTATGCTAATGCAATTCCTTTGTTCTACATGTGCTAAGGGATGGGATCTAAGGTATACATGACATATCTTTCATCCTCCATGGTCAAGGAGCTACAACTAAAGGTTTCTAGTCAAAATCCAGCTTCCCGATCGATTGAGCTTATCACTCAATCGATTGGAGTTGTTGGATCGATCCACTGATCGATTCAGCTTGCTACTGTGCACGGAGGTCCCGTCTGGATCGATCGGCTGATCGATCCAGTCTGGCCAATCGATCTAGTGATCGATTCCAGAGCTCTCTGTTCGCGACAGAACGCTACTGGATCGATCGGCTGATCGATCCAGGAGCTTACTGTTCACGGAACAAGCTGCCCAATCGATCAGCTGATCGATTGAGGAGCCTCCAATCGATCGGTCGATCGATTGGGGTTTCTGATTTCGTATCAGAAGTCTGATTTCAGCACTGTTTCATGCTCAAATCACATATATCAACTCTATAAGCAAAAAAACAAAGCTACTAGACCTATCATTACTCATGGCTAGCTAACTAAGATCATGACAATCAGTAATCTAAGCATAACTATCACAATTCAAGACACTTAATTAACTAAAAGTGCAGAAAAGTAACACTACAAGAAATACTAAGTTCTTAAGTTACTAGTTTCTCCAAAGCTTTTTATTCCAAGTTCCTATCTACACACATCTTCATTGCATTGTCCTCCAGCCTCCGCTAATCCATCTTTCCTTTACCTTTATCTGCAGTATAAGGAAAAGAAGTATCTGTAAGCTTGGGAGCTTAGTAAGAAACCATCTACCTCACAAAACATGCATACGATGCAATTTATGCTTTTAAAACATGCTATTTGAAATATATACTGAACATGTTAGAGCATGGCATGGCATACTATCATACAAAACATAGAAATCAAAAGCTGATGATGGCAATATCTTCTAGTATCAACAAGATAGAACCAAACTGATACAATAGCTAACTAAACTAATGCTAAGCTGATACAAATTCTAAAATGTAATCACATAACTAAATTGTGAAGATTTGAAAAACTATTTATCATAAATAGATGAAAATACTAATCATGCTGCTAATGGGCCCGGCAACTGTACTTGCTATGCGCGCATCCCTAACTAGACCTGAGGTAGCTAGTCCCAAATCTAGTAGGGTTTACTAGGTTATCTAAACATAGGGATGACTATGGGAGCCCAACCCAAGGACAACTAAAGTCCAGTACAGTGCCACTGATAAAAGTAAAATACTGTTTTATAACTGAATTATCTTATCTTGCTATTTCTAGGTTATCTGAACCTAGAGCTAGGTTATCTGAACCTAGAGCTAGGTTATCTGAACCTAGAGGTGACTGTGGGTACCCATTGGACCGTAGTCCCATATAAATTGTAGCAAGGCTAAGTATGCTATAAAATGCTCCTATTGCATTTATCTAAGCTATTAAAAATACCTATGTTGCATTTGTTGGTTGCTACTCGGAAAACCTAGAGGTTCCACTGTACAAAAATTTTGTACAAAGGTCTGAACCTTTTCCTAGCTTCCATGTGTTCTTTTAAATTAAATTTTGGATCGCCTATGGAACTTAACACGTTTGATCCAAAACTTAATCTATTCATTCTTTTAGGTTTTGACTTGGGTCTCCTGCGGAACTTAACACGTTCGACCCAAATGACCTTAAGTTATTAATTCCATTAAATACTAATTTCCATAATTGGTTCCCAGTACTGACGTGGCGAGGCACATGGCCTTCTTGGATATGGGAGCAACCACCACCGACTAGACAAAACCTTTTATGGAAAGCTAATATTTAATTTCCTAAAATAACTTTAGGTTAACCGAAAAGAACAATCAAATCACAAGGAAAAAAAAACAAAAGAACACAACATCGAAAAACATATTCGAAATACTAGAATCGCATGCCTCTTGTATTTGGTATTATTTCCAAAAATAACTAGTATGATGCGGAAAGAAAAATTACTAGTTATATCTTTTAGAAAGACCTCTTGATCTTCTACCGTATTCCTCTTCTAACCTCGGACGTTGTGTGGGCAACGATCTTCCGAGATGAGTAACCACCAAAGCACCTTCTTTTCCTTTCTTCAAATTTCGGCCAAGCACAAAGCTTCCAAAAGATGAAGATCTTTTCTACCAATCAAGCTCCAAGGGATGTAAGCTTTCTCTCCTTCTTCCTCAAGCTAGATCCGGCCACCAATTAAAACTCCATGAGCATGAAGAGGTTCGGCCACAAAGAGAAGAAGAAGAGAAGAAGAGAAGAAGAAAGGGTCGGCCACACCATCAAGGAAAAGAGAGAGAAAAATAGAATAGAGTCCTTAGCCTTGAAGCCTCCTCTACTCCCTCTTTTATAATCCTTGGTCTTGGCAAATAAGGAAATTTTAATAAAAATTTCCTTAATTCTTTTGCCATGAAAAGGAAAAATTAAAAATAAAATTTCTTCTCCAATTTATTTGGCCGGCCACACAATATAATTTCCAAGCAAATAAAATTTTAAACACAAATTAAAACTTCCTTATTTGCTTCCGGAAATTTATAAAATTTCTTCAATAATTTTTATCCCTTCATGATTGGTTTATAAAAAGGAAATTTAATAAATTAAAATCTTTCTTTTAAACATGTGGATAAAAAGAAAGTTATCTCTAAAAATTAAAATCTCTTTTAATCTACAAATAAGGAAAGATATCAAATCTTTTCTTAATCTTTTGTAGAAACTTATAAAAGAGAATATTTAATTTTAAACTCTCTTTTAAATCATGAACATGGTTAAAAAGGAAAGTTTTCTTAAAATTTAAAATCCTCCTTTAATCAACAAATAAGGAAAGATTTTAAATTTTAAACTCTCTTTTAAACATGTAGATGATTTACAAATAAGGAAAGTTTTTACCAAAAATTAAAACCATCCTTTTAAACTACAAATAAGGAAAGAGATTAATCTCTTCTCTTAATCTTTTGTAGAAAGTTATAAAAGGAAATTTTTAATTTTTAAACTCTCTTTTAAAATCATGATATCCACATAAGAAATAATTTTAATAAAAATCCTTTTAATATTCTAGTGGTCGACCACCTAAGCTTGGGACCCAAGCTTTGGCCGGCCACCTACATGACTCATCCACTTGATCTTGGCCGGCCCTAGCTTGGGTTCCAAGCTAGCTTGGCCGGCCCCATTGGATGGGTAAGAAGGTGGGTATGCGGTGGGTATAAATCTCTATATACTAGAGGCTACGATAGGGACCAAGAGGAGGAATTGGTTTTGGTCTCCCGATGAAATTAAGCATCCCGTGTTCGCCCCGAACACACAACTTAATTTCATCAATAATAATTCATTCCACTAAAGAACTATTATTGAACTACCGCACCAATCCCAAATTACATTTTGGGCTCCTTCTTATTATGAGTGTGTTAGTCTCCCTGTGTTTAAGATAACAAATGTCCACTAATTAAGTAAGTTACTGACAACTTACTTAATTAATATCTTGCTCGAAGAATAGTACCACTCAACTTCATCGTCATGTCGGACTAAGTCCACCTGCAGGGTTTAACATGACAATCCTTATGAGCTCCTCTTGGGGACATTCTCAACCTAGATTACTAGGACACAGTTTCCTTCTATAATCAACAACACACACTATAAGTGATATCATTTCCCAACTTATCGGGCTTATTGATTCATCGAACTAAATCTCACCCATTGATAAATTAAAGAAATAAATATCAAATATATGTGCTTGTTATTATATTAGGATTAAGAGCACACACTTCCATAATAACTAAGGTCTTTGTCCCTTTATAAAGTCAGTATAAAAGAAACGACCTCTAATGGTCCTACTCAATACACTCTTAGTGTACTAGTGTAATTATATAGTTAAGATAAACTAACACCTAATTGCACTACGACCTTCCAATGGTTTGTTCCTTTCCATCATGGTCGTGAGCTACTGTTTATAATTTATAAGGTACTGATAACATGATCTTCTGTGTGTGACACCACACACCATGTTATCTACAATATAAATTAATTGAACAACTACATTTATCACAAATGTAGACATTTGACCAATGTGATTCTTATTTCTAGATAAATGTTTATACCAAAAGCTAGGCTTTTAGTATACACTCTAACAGTATTTAGCTAAGCTAAACATTTTATCAAACATTTGGTGTGCACTAATTCACACCCTATGTACTGAAAATCTGTATACAACTAAACTAAGGCATAAAATCATGAAAAGAGCTACTTATACTGCAGGTGAGGGGTTTCTTACATCTTGCGCTAGATTTCCATACGATCTGTTCGCTAGATTTTCCAGAAGGACGATCTTCTCGACGATCCTCCTACGTCTACGTGCTCTTCTCGCGGAGAGGAGCGTCCTCGTGCCGGAGTTGTCGCCGGAAGGTGATCCTACGACCCTAGAGATGGAACCCTAGGTCTCTTGGGGTTTTGGTGGCCGAGAGGGTGCGGAAGAGAGAGAGAGAGAGAGAGACGCGGCGTGAGGGTGGGGAGTGGAAGAAATCCCGATCCAAAATAAACCCTCATTTAATTATTTCCCTATTTATATTAAGTGGTTTATTCGGCCAACTTAAACTTAAATATAATTGTTTCTCTCTTCTTTCAGCACACCCCTGCCGGGGCCTCCTGGTTACTAAGTCACCCTATAAGGCATAGAGTTCGCTAGGTCTCGGGTTCAATTCCCGCTTAGGCTATTTTACGTTTCTATTTATTTTTGCTACTTCCGCTACTCTAAAAATTCCATAAAAATATCCTAAAATTCCAGAAAAATAATAGAATATTTCTAAAAGTCTTTTGAGAATTTTCGGGCGTTACACACAATCCTTTGAAAAGTTTAAAAAATTCAAGAATGAAGTACAAAACCAGCTAGGCAAGAGTATCAAGATACTTCGATCAGATCGAGGTGGTGAATACCTTAGCCATGAGTTTCATGACTATCTAGCTGAGTGTGAGATTCTATCCCAACTCACTCCTCTTGGAACACCACAGTGGAATGGTGTATCCGAAAGGAGGAATCATACCATATTAGATATGGTACGATCTATGATGAGTCACATAGATCTTCCTATATCTTTTTGGGGATATGCTCTAGACACAGCAGTCTTCACACTTAACCGTGTTCCATCCAAAGCTGTGATAAAGACACCATATAGAATATGGACTGGGAGAGATGCCCAGATATCTTTTATGAGGATTTGGGGTTGTGAGGCTTACGTTCGACGCCAAGTCTCGGACAAACTGGGACCCAAATCCGATAAGTTCTATTTTATAGGATATACCAAGGAAACGAAGGGATATTACTTCTACATTCCTAGTCACCACAAAGTGTTTGTGGCTAAGACTGGGGTACTTCTAGAAAAGGACTTTGTTTCTAGAAAAGCTAATGGGAGTACGTTTGATCTTGAAGAAGTTCAAGATATAGACCATAGCACTGAAGCCTTGATGGAAGTTGAACTGGAACTACAAAATGTTGTGGATGATGAGATTGTTGCATAAGGAGTTGAGGAACAACAACCAGTTCAAGTAGACCTACCTCTTCGCAGGTCTGACAGGGTACGTCGTCAGCGTGAGAGATACTCATTTCTCTTGTCTGACCATGACGACGTTATGCTCATTGAGAATGAGCCTACCTCCTATCAGGAAGCTGTGATGAGACCAAATTCTGAGAAATAGCTAGAGGCCATGAGATCTGAGATGGAATCCATGTACACCAACCAAGTATGAACTTTGGTTGATCCACCTGAAGGCGTCAAACCCATTGGGTGTAAGTGGGTCTTTAAGAGAAAGACTGACATGGATGGACTTATGCATACCTATAAGGGCCATTTGGTAGCTAAAGGTTTCAAGCAAATTCATAGTATTGACTATGATGAAACTTTTTCTCAGTAGCGATGTTTAAGTCCATTCGGATCATGCTTGCTATTCCAGCATACCATGATTATGAGATCTGACAGATGGATGTCAAAACCGCGTTTCTGAATAGAAACTTGCTCGAGGATGTATACATGACACAACCTGAGGGTTTTGTAGATCCACTGCATACTGGCAGAGTATACAAGATGCATAAGTCCATTTATAGACTAAAGCAAGCTTCTCGGAGCTAGAATCTTCGATTCGATGATGCAATCAAATAGTTTGGTTTCATCAAGAATGAAGATGAACCCTGTATCTACAAGAAGGTTGTTGGGAACACAGTTGTCTTCCTTGTATTTTATGTGGATGACATACTACTCATTGGAAATGACATCCCTTTGCTGCAGTCTGTAAAGACTTAGCTGGGGAATTATTTCTCAATGAATGACTTAGGTAAAGCAGCCTGTATTCTAGGTATAAAGATCTATAGAGATAGATCTAAGAGATTGCTTGGCTAAAGTCAAAGTACATATATTGACAAGGTATTACTACAGTTTACCATGCAGAATTCCAAGAAAGGATTTCTGCCAATGTCACATGGTGTGAGTCTTTCGAAGACTCAAAGTCCCTCTTCTAGAGAGGAGAGAGACCGCATGGATAAGATCCCTTATGCTTCAGCCATAGGATCTATCATGTACGCCATGCTATGTACTTGTCCTGATGTTTCCTATGCTTTGAGCATGATGAGCAGATACCAGTCAAATCCCGGTGAGCGTCACTGGATAGAGGTCAAGAATATTCTTAAGTACTTGAGAAGGACTAAAGAATATTTCTTGATATTTGGAGGCGATGGCGAGCTAGCTGTAAAGGGTTACAGTGATGCCAGCTTCCAAACTGATCAGGATGAATATAGATCACAGTCTGGTTCGTGTTTTCCTTGAATAATGGTACCGTGAGCTGGAAGAGTTCAAAGCAGGACACAGTTGATGATTCTACAACAGAGGCCGAGTATATTGATGCATCAGAAGCAGCAAAGGAGGCAGTTTGGATCCGCAAGTTCATTATTGAGCTTGGAGTGGTTCCTAGCATAACCGATCCTATAGAGCTCTATTGTGATAACAATGGAGCAATTGCGCAGGCTAAGGAACCTCGCTCACACCAGCGGACCAAACACATACTACGGCGCTTCCATCTCATTCGAGATATCATCGATAGAGGAGATGTGAAAATTTACAGAGTACCCACAGCGGCTAACGTCGTTGATCCCTTGACCAAGCCTTTGCCACAGAGAAAGATGATGGTCACACTAGGTCATTGGGTGTTAAAGCCTACACTATTTGGCACTAGTGTTAGTGGGAGATTGTTAGTGAGAGCCCTAGAGCCGATCATGTGATGATTGTTGTATGGACTCGATGTATCATATTCCTGAAGGTATTTCTTTATGGTTATTATACTTACTTGTATTAGTGCCAAATAACTGAGTATAATAGCGTCCTTGAGTAGAAGGTTCTTATCTATATCAATCGATTGGTTGAATTGATAATGAGATGATATAGAGAACACTACTCTTAATCATTCCTAGTCAAGTATTAACATTCAGGGACAATGTTAATGCGATGAGACTAGCATGTAAGTCAACTCGAACTCGATGACTTGATCTCACAAGTCATGGATATTAGATATCAAGTAGACACATAGGTATACATTGGAGAATGTATATTAAATGACCCGCCATGAGAAAGTATCATGGATCGCTATATGAGTGTCATATACTTTCTCATGTGACTATTAGTATGACTACTAGTCCTTGGACCTGAAGTCACCATAGTTCCCTATATAAGGAGTTACATACTTTGGCTTCGTCAAATGTCATCCGTAAATGGATGGACTATAAAGGTGACTATTGGTTATGTAACAAATTATGCGAAGGGATGTGAGTGATGTAGAAGGGATGTATCCCTCCTATATGATAAGAGTGATATCATGATTCTTAATAGAGTGAGACCACTAAGTGCATGACCATGCCTTAATAAGTCAATATGAGATATTGAGCTCATTTGATTAGAGTGAGTCTACTTGGAGTTCAAGACATAGATTGATTAGAGGATGACACGGTCTATGCCTCAATTGATCAATTTAGATGTCAAAGATAGAAGGACATTGTCACATATTGTGAGAGTCACAATTAGTAGTGACAATAGTGATGTTGGATCTCAACATTCTTATAACTTGGGTAGTAATGATGTGTTGCTAGATACCGCTCATTTCTTATGTTTCTAAATAAGTTTAGGAGCATTGCCAACGTTACAAGAACCTATAGGGTCACACACAAAGGGCAGTTAGATGGAGATTAGGTTCATACGATGAACCAAGAGGATTAGGTTCATGTGATGAACCAAATTGGATTAAGAGTAATTCAAATTAGACTAATTGAGTTGGACTCAATTTGATTCATGTGTCGAATGAGTCTAATTTAGACTATGATTCATTGAGTTAATTTAAACCAATGAATCTCTAGAGATTCATTAAATTAAATTGATTTGAATCAAAGGGTAGATTTGATCAACCATGGGAGATAAGAGGTCAAGTTTGACTTGACTTGAGAGGGAAGATGAAGGGTCAAGTTTGACTTGACCACATGTCACTTCATTGTGACTTGTCATGGGTCGACCAATAATGATATTCTACATCGTCAAGGTTACATCATTGTGTGCCACCTCATGAGGAAGACCAAGAGTCATGACTCTTGGTATTACATGGAGGTATAAAACCTCTAATAAGTGGCCGGCCAAATAAAATGAAGAATAAGTGTGTGTTTATTCAAGGTCTCTTCTTCTTCCTCTCTTTCTTTTCTCTCCTTCTCCTCCATTGCCGAGGCCTCTCAAGAGTGCTAGCACACTCTAAGTGGTTTTCTCCACCTTTTGTTCGTGTGGATACGTGTAGAGGAGGGTACACTTGACACTCTACGAGATCCGGCAACCATTTGGACGAGCGGAATAAGCGAAGGGTATCGCTACAAGGGTAATACTTTTTTTTCATGTAGATCTAAGGTAGATCTAGTGTAGACAAATATATACTTGAATATTTTATTTATCTATCTTTGTGCGGATCCGTGGCTAGCTTCGAGGTTTTCGCAACGCAAAAAGTGATTTTTACGGCTCGAAGGTCTAACATACAGGACATCATGTAGAAACAAAACACTACCACCATGAAGGTTGAGTTTGCAAGTGTCGACTCCTTTGACTTCAACTCTTGCATTATTTTCTATATAGATCCATTTGTTGTCAGCTGATACCCGACGGTACTCTACAAATGTAACTCGCTCCTGAGCTACATGATTGATTGCTCCCGAATCTATAATCCACAAAGGATAAGAATCAGCTAACAACATTGAGCTAGCAATAAAATGCTCAGAAAAAGAAGACACACATGGGTATACCTTTTTCAGCTCAGTGCACTTCCAAACGAAGTGACCCTTCTTGCCACAGTTAAAACAAGTCAACTTATTTTTAGGTTTCGTTCCTATCTTCTTGATGGGGCCATGTCCCACAGTAGCAGCTTCCTTCTTCTTTCCTTTCTCTTTCTTGAACCACTTTTTTTTCATGGACCCAAATGATCCAACAGAACCGACAGTCACATAGGCTAGTCTAGAAATCCTTACGGATTCAACTCTCTCCGCCTCCAATTCTACATGGCGTGAGACGTTAGTGAAAGTCTTGATACTCTCACTATAAGTTAGGGTCTGCTTCATGGTCTCCCAAAAATCTGGAAGGGAATAAATAACTGCTTGAACCTGTTGTTCATCAATTAACTCATGACTAACAGTTGTAAGATCCCGAATCATGTTTGACATCTCCCTGAGGTGTTTAACGATTGATACATTTGGACGTTTCTTGTAGTTGTCAAACTTGATCGTCAACTGTCGAAGCTTGCTCAGACTTACTCCACTGTATTTTTCTTTAAGGGCTACCCAGACTACATGAGTCGAAAGATACAACTCATACTCAAAAGCTAGGTCGTCTACTATTGAACTAATCAGTATGCCCTTTGCAGTGGAGTCCTTTTTTCTTTCATGCCTTATAGGCATCAAGATCTCATTTGTGTTGTATAATAGGACCATCTACATGTTCTACCATAACCTGATTTACAACCTCTAGAACTTCTTGTTCCTCAAGTACATATTATATCCTGAGGTGCCAGATCTTATAGTTATTCCCATTAAGATTTTCACCCTTGTTGAGTTCAGCTATAATATTTTTTGTTGTCATAATCTTTCATAAATAAACACATTATTTAGTATTCAGTGTAATTCATATGTATGCAATTTATAATTGACTCAATAATAATTTGAGTTGGTTTACAAAATCAGGTGATAACTACATTTTCACTCATCATTCGTATGACCAATCAAATCAATATTAATCAATACTATTACACACATCCCAACTAATGAACTAATCATTATATATTATACTCATAATGAACTAATCAAAGAGTATCATGTATCATGTAGAGTAAACAGCATAAACAAACATATGAATGTACATATTATTAACATAAATATACTGCATATTGTTAACATAAATATGCTGCATATTGTTAACATATAACAAACTAACATGAACAAAATGGACTAATATTGTTCATACATAATGATAATAATAATAACATAACTTTAATAAACTAGATAGGCTATCACCACTCCCACTAAGACAGATACTAGTGCAGTGGCCAACATAATCCTTTCATCCTATACTCATTTGGGGTAATCACAGATGAGACAGCTTTAGGATTCTGCATCGAATCCACAATCGGATCCTCTTCTGAATCTTTCTCGATCATTTCCGGGTCCTCTTCAAACTCTTCATGATCCTCTTCAGCATATGGTGAAGTAGTTCCTCACACAATCCTGAATATGTGACACGTCCTTCGTGATGCCCCCGTATATAGTCTGCTATGATCTTAGGATTCTCTGGCAATGAACGCATCAAAGCCCAGATCTTATAACCGTCCAGGACTGGAAACTCCTCTCGCTTAAGTTTCTAAAATAGGTCAGCAAGCTGTCCAACGTGTTCGTCAACTCCATAAGCAGAGTTATACTCTATCTCCTGAATTTCTTCCTTAAGCAGGTTCCGCCGCACTTCGCGATGAGCCAATGTTGTAATCGTTGATGCCATCTGAAAAATTGAAATTAAATAAGTCAGTACAAAACAGACTAACTAGTACAAAACCGGCTTAATTCAATTTATATAAGCACAATACCAACATAATAAATCAAGAAAAATATATTTTCTTGATTTTCAGGAGCCTAAGTCGATTGACTCATTTGACCAGTCGATCGAGAATTTAGATCCTAACCTTGGTCCATTATACTCAATTAGAACTGATATAATTAGACAAGGATTTGCTGTACCTATGTTATGTTAGTTTACAATCTAAGCCTATTTCACTTATTGATCAAAATCAGATCCGTTTAATCAAACTAATATTCATTGGTTTAAGTTTGACCTATTAGAATAAATCTAATTGATTAAATTAGATCTAATAGAATAAATCTGATTATTTAATTATATTTGATTCAAGCTTAATTAATTAATCCAAATTAACTGTGGTTTGCATTAATCTAGTTCGGCTAAATTAACTAATGAATTTAAATTAGATCCAGATATAATTTAATGAACCCATTTGATCAATACGAGAGACCGTATGCCTCGATATAAATGCATGCAAAAGAAAATTTATGCAATTGAAACGTATGACATCAAAAAGAAAAAAAACTAATGCTACGTTAACATTAATATTAAATGCATGCCAACAAATGAAAGGAAAAAAAACTTATTATTTTCTTTTTAACTCTGCAAAGCTTATCCTGCAGTTAAAAAAAGAAAAACGTTTTTTTTCCTCTCACGCATGTACTGTGCTTCGTGATGATGTTTCTTCCCCGCTTTCTTCCCTGCACGCCGCTCACTCCGCCTCAACTGCGAAACCGTGACCGACGCGGTCACTGGCCATGCCAGCCTACTGCCGACCTTCTGAGGAGGTTGCCGGTCCTATCTGCAACCGAAATGTGTCACTCTGGGCCCAACAAGATCGCAGGAGCCTGCTCACGGAGAAAATGTGAGAGGCTGCCAAAGATTCGTCGCTGGCCACAGTCGCATCACGGGCCGGCCGGAATGCCATCGTCGCTCCGGAATTCCATCGTCGGCGATGGAATTATCGTCGCTGGCCACAGTCGCATCACGGGCCGGCCGGAATTCCATCGCTGGCTCCGGAATTTCATCGCCGGCATATCCCCGGGGCCCGAGCCCGGCTCTAATGGAAATCGCGACCCTGTCATAATTTTGGTGTAGTACGCTGCCGAGCAGCGGTGCTAACGCCGGCGGTGACTCGGTCGCTGACCTGCGACCCTGTCGCTAGTCTCCTACTGTCATGATACAATCGTCGTCGCTCATTTGCAGCGAGCAAACCGTCGGCCACAGGAGCACGGAGATTTTTGGCCGAAAGTCACCTTCGTGACTCATTGCGGCGTGCTCAACGATGAGAAATCATAACAAGATATAATTCCTAATACTCTAATATCAATGTCGGAATTATATATTAATTACACAAAACAATTAAACATTTATAGTGATTTCCCGTAGATCTACGAACTCTTATAAAGAAAAAAATAACCTTGGGGTATAAAGGTCAATTTGCCTTAAGAAGTGGGCACCATAGATTCCCCGCGTTCCCATTTCCTACATGGACAATCGAAAATCTCCCGGCTATTCAATAAAGGGAACAGCTCATCGATGAAGGAGGTGGCCTGTGTAGTCTCGGGAGAGGTCAACGACTTGGCTGATCGAGTCGGTTCGGTAGTTGATGTTACCTGTGGAGTTTATGTTGATCAAATTAAGAATCCGCCTGGTGGACTGTCATTTACCTCCACATCACCCACCAATGATGACATCACATCCTTGAGTGCCGCCACCGCCTTCTTCACAGCATCAGTATCCTCCAGACCTCAAAGCCCACCTGGACCATCTTAGTTTGAAATCCTCTACAAATGGAAAGCATGGGTGCAGCATGAAAGCATGGGTGCATCTTAGTAAACTGATTTTGGCTGGCAGGTGGTGCAGCATGAAATTTGTATCAGGCTAATGCCTGTGCATCAAGAATAGTTTGGTATGTAGTTATTAACTGTGAAACACATAAATAGCTGTTTAATTTTTGTGGTTATCTTTCAGTACCAATCATATTCATGCGGTAGTAGTAGTTCCTTCCATCATCAATGATCCTTTCATATTTTAATAACAAAGTGCTAATGCAATAAATATGTTTATCCAGTCAGTAACAGTGCTCACTCTTTGGCCCCTATTCATGGCAGATCACGTCAATATAATATATGATCGTTGCCGATCTTATTATCCTTGTTAGTTTACTACTATGAATGCCATTGTTCTTGTTCCCGACAGGCAGTACAAAATCATTAATCAAAGAGCAGAAAGCAAAGTCCATGCAGAAGGAAGCCACTCAACTAAACACACAAAACCCGGCAGGTGTTGAAGAATTGAATCGAAGGAATAGAATGGAATTTGAACCCTACTCTGTCTTGCTCCCCTATCACTTAGATCCCCAAACCAAGCTTTGTCTCCTCCTCTTGTTTTCTTCTCCCTCCCTCCCTCCCTCCCTCTGCTGCACAATTGAAGGTCCATTAATGCAGTTTGGTGGAGTCACTGATTGAGCCTAATGGAGAAGAGAACCATGCATTCATAGCACAAATATTGCCTCTCCGAAGAGCCTCACTTATTGCTCCTCCTTGACTCCCTCAACTCATGCTTTCTTCCTCTGTTCTTCAACAAGCTTGCTCTGCTTTTAATCTGTAAAAGGCAATGAGGACGAGAGTCGCTAATTTGGTCTCATTCTTATTGATTTTGGTTGTTCCTGGTTTGTTTTCTTGTGCACTAAGTCGAGAAATTGAAGGACTGAAACATAGACACCAAGTGGAGGAAGAGAGAATGGTAACAAAGAAAAGAGTGGTGATGGAAGCTTGTGGGGTTCTTCACGGAGGAAAGAGTGTTAATGGAAGCTTGGCTATTGAGGAGGAGGAGAAGAGAGTGGTGACTACTGGTCCCAATCCACTGCACAATTGAAACAACTTTTGATGCAACGGAGGACAAGAAGGATGATGAATTCAATGTCTTTTTCTTCTTCGTTTTTCTCTGGTTATTTGAAGTTTTGTTAGCCCAGTCAAATAACCTTTTTCTTGTCCATGCCTTGCAGTTGTGCATAATATTAATGACAATTTATCATATTTTCTTTCTACTTTTTCTTTTTCTCTTTCTCTATCTCTAGTTTTACTGAAGCTTGATTTACCATATTTTTTAGACGTTTTGTTTTTGATAATTGCTCAAGCTCGAACAACTTAGACAGCCCATTCGGTCTAACTAATCTAAATGGCTCGATCAGTGTTCTCCTAATGGGCTGGCTCTGACTCTCCAAATGGATGACTCAACTGAGACCGTTCTATTGACTTGTCAAATTGTTTGGCTTACGTAATAGACACAATCCTTTAGCTCATCCAACTTGGCTCAATTTACTCATTCAACTAGCTCAAGAGTTTTTTTTTATCCATTTGAATAGTTTGTCGCTGTAATTTCTAATATATATATGTAAAAATTATTTTGCTCATTTTTAAGGTGGGTTTGAAAATTTATAAAATTAAACAAATAATATATAGCTTTACAAGAATTAAAAAATATGAAGGATTGTTAGGTAATCAAAATTCTACGGTAATTTACCAAACAACGTAGCATGTTTTGCATATTATCCAAAAAAAATTTACCCATTTTGGAATTCACCAAATCACGTATTCCATCCCATTTTCTTTCCCATAATATCCCTCTTTTTATTTTACTTTTTTTAAAACTTAATCTCCCAGCCATCCTCTTTCATCTATGTTTCCTCCACCCTTGGAGCATTGATGTTGGTTGTACGTTGTCGATCATTCACCTCTGCCTACCAAAGCAAAGAGACACAGCAAGTCGGCGAGGTAGCTAACTCTGTCGATTTTAAAAGGGGCATCGGGGTGATTTTTCTTTACCATTCCATCACAACTTCATTCACTCTCTTTTCATGATCTTCACACTGTTGCGTTATATTTTTTTTCATCATTTGGTCTATTTTTTGAGTTTCTTGTTATTGTTAGAGGTAAAGCCCGACGAGTTGAAGAAGTCGGTCATGAGAGGAGGAAAATGAACGGTAGAAATTAAGAGAAGGAAAAACTAACCATATTATTAGATCACAAAATTGATACAGAGTATATGGTCTTATATAGTTAAGTTAAGAAACCCTAAACTCAATAAAAAAAGAAAAAAGTCCTAGACTATATAAAAAAGGGAAAAAGTCCAAATTACCCTAAAAGCTATAAACAAACAAATAAATATATAATCTAACATCCCCCCTCAAACTCACAATGCTACAGCTAGAAGTATTGAGAGTTTGTCAGATAAGAAACGAAAACGTGAAGTGGAATGTGCCTTGGTAAACATATCAACAATCTGTATCTTCGAAGGAACAAAAGACAATGAGATAGTGTCAGTCTGAAGATGGTGACGAGTAATGTGACAATCAATTTCAATATATTTCGTCCACTCATGAAAAACTGAATTGCGTGTAATTTAAATGACACTCTGATTATCACAATATAACGGAGTAAGCTGATGAAGAGAGACACTCATATCTGCAAGCAACCATCGCAACCAAACTATCTCACAAATAGTTGAAGTCATGACACGATACTCAGCTTCTATGGAAGATCTAAAAATAACATCTTACTTTTTACTATTCCAAGAAATGAGGGAATCACCAAGAAAAATGCAGAAGTCAGTGGTAGATTTGCGATCTGTAGGATCACTAACCCAATTTGCATCAGAGTATGCACGCAGCTCAAGAGATGAAGTAGAAGAAAATAAAAGACTTTGAAACTGAGTGCCCGAAGATACCTGAGAATGCAAAGAACAGCAACCCAATGAACTGTAGTTGGTGCAGCAACAATTGACTAAGAACATGAACAACATACACAATATCTGGACGAGTCACGGTGAGATAAACCAAGCTTCCAACAATAGTTCTGTACAAACTAGGATCCGGCAAAGGTGAGCCATCAGATGGAGAATATCGAGCATTAGTCTCAATAGGAGTATCAACAACTCTAATATCAGTAAGACGAGCACGCACAAATAAATCAGATATATACTTTGACTGCGATAAAAGATAACCTTTCGAAGAATAAGCAACCTCAATGCCCAGAAAGTAACGTAGTATACCCAAGTCTTTTATAGCAAAATAATGAGTCAACTCAGACTTCAAGGAAACAATTCCATCAGAATCATCACCAGTAATAATCATGTCATCAACATATAATGATAATGTTAGACCTCGTGGTAGTTTTGATGTGATCAACCAAGTTGGTTAGGTCATGCTTTGTGTTTGATCCCTGTGTCTGAGTGTGCAGGAGCTTAGGAGCGCAGGAAGTCGAGCGGAAGACGCAGCTAGCGAGAAGGACGGCACGGGAAGGGAGCCGACGGGCTCGGTGCGTTCGAAGGATGAGAGAGCTGCGGAAGAGTACTCCGGTGGACGTGAAGAGCGTGCACGACGTTCGAGGGATGTTAAGCCGGGACGGAAGGCTGCTCAAGGAGAAGGCCAGAAATTGGGTTCAGGTGAGCCCTATTTCGGTTGGTCGAAATCACCCAAAAGAACGGAGCGTCAGAAGCTGAAGAAAGCCAACGCAAAAGAGCTGGAAAAGAAGCTGAGCTGGATAAAACAGCTCAAGGCGCCTTCAAGCTGCCTTGAAGGCGCCTTCAAGGTTGATGAAGGCGCCTTCAAGGCTGATGAAGGCGCCTTAAGCCTGGTCAAACAGACCGTTTGCGCAGCGGATAAAGTTTTATCCCCTGAACCCTTAGAGGCGCCTTAGACCCCTATTGGAGGCGCCTTGGACCTTCGAGATCAGATTTCCAGAGGCTATTTAAAGGCCCTTGGAGCTAGGAATTCAGAATAACTCAAGCATCCAACTTGTAATCAATTCCTAGCAACTAAGTGAGCGTTCTAAGTGTAAAAAGGCTTCTCCGCCTACAGTAAAGGAGATTCTGCTAGTGGAGTTTTTCATCGCCCTGTATTAACAACCTCCTTGGTTGTAACCAGGTTAAATTCAGTTTTACTTTACTTTCCTGTTTTATTTGTATAGTTGCTATTTATTGAGTTGAAATCCGAGGAGGGTATATTTTATTTTTGTTTTCAGCAATTCACCCCTCCTCTTGCCGGCCTCCGCTACACCTACAATTGGTATCAGAGCCTGATCGCCTCAAAAGGACTAACCGCCAACTGAAGCACTACGATCAAGACAATGGCCGGAGCGAACATCCATCCCCCGAATTTTGACTGAGACTTCGCCACATGGAAGCGCAAAATGGAGGTATTTTTTAAAACTGAATTTGACATTCTTTTAATAATGAAATATGGCTATGCAGTCCCGAAAGACAAGGAGGAAAACACCTAGACGAAAAAGGAGCAAGCAGATTTCGTCACCAACGGAAAGGCTGAGTTCCACCTACTCAGCGTTCTGCCGCCTCAGGAGGTAAATCGGATCGGAAGCTATGACTCCGCGAAAGATCTCTGGGAAAAATTCCTGGAGCTTCACGAAGGTACCTCCGAAGCGAAGCTAGTGAGGCGCGACATCCTCCGGAACCAGTTGACGAACCTCCGGATGAACCAAGGCGAGAAGGTAGCGCAGCTCCAAGCAAGGATCAAAGAACTGATCATGCAACTAACCAATCTTGGAGAAGAGGTAACGAACCGGGACTCTATCCGGTACACGCTCAACGCCTTCCCCAGAACTCCAGAGTGGGCCTCCTTAGTAGATGCGTACTACATCTCTAAGGACCTCGAGATAAGTACTTTAGAACAATTGTTTTCCACTTTTGAACTTCACGAATCTCGAGTTTCATAGCCCAATGGAGTAGAGAAGACCAATCATAACATTACCTTAAAGGTAAAAATGAACAGTTCTGACTCCGAAGCCTCGGTTGACGAATCATAAGCGGCACTACTGGTAAGACGCTTCAATAAATTTTTTAATACTAATAAGTTTAGATCGCAGAGGCATCAACGAAAGAAAAGGACGATTCATTGCTACAACTGCAACGAAGAAGGGCACATCAAGGATGACTGTCCAAAATTGAGGAGCAAACAGAAGGATAAGGAAAGGAGCAAGAAACCAGCTCGACCCAAACACAACCTAAAGGCCACATGGGATGATTCATCGTCCTCCGAATCAGAAGTCGAAGAATTCTCGGGAATAGCACTGATGGCCAACCATCAGCTAGAAGAAACGTCTAGCTCAGAGATGAGCATCAATAAAGGGGGAGGTACATCAGAAGAAGGGTATATTTTATTTTTGTTTTCAGCAATTCACCCCTCCTCTTGCCGGCCTCCGCTGCACCTACAATTGGTATCAGAGCCTGATCGCCTCAAAAGGACTAACCGCCAACTGAAGCACTACGATCAAGACAATGGCCGGAGCGAACATCCATCCCCCGAATTTCGACTGAGACTTCGCCACATGGAAGCGCAAAATAGAGGTATTTTTTAAAACTGAATTTGACATTCTTTTAATAATGAAATATGGCTATGCAGTCCCGAAAGACAAGGAGGAAAACACCTGGACGAAAAAGGAGCAAGCAGATTTCGTCGCCAACAGAAAGGCTGAGTTCCATCTACTCAGCGTTCTACTGGCTCAGGAGGTAAATCGGATCGGAAGCTGCGACTCCGCGAAAGATCTCTGGGAAAAATTCCTGGAGCTTCACGAAGGTACCTCCAAAGCGAAGCTAGCGAGGCGCGACATCCTCCGGAACCAGTTGACGAACCTCCGGATGAACCAAGGCGAGAAGGTAGCGCAGCTCAAAGCAAGGATTAAAGAACTGATCACGCAACTAACCAATCTTGGAGAAGAGGTAACGAACCGAGACTCTATCTGGTACGCGCTCAACGCCTTCCCCAGAACTCCAGAGTGGGCCTCCTTAGTAGATGCGTACTACATCTCTAAGGACCTCGAGGTAAGTACTTTAGAACAATTGTTTTCCACTTTTGAACTTCACGAATCTCGAGTTTCATAGCCCAATGGAGTAGAGAAGACCAATCATAACATTACCTTAAAGGTAAAAATGAACAGTTCTGACTCCGAAGCCTCGGTCGACGAATCATAAGCGGCACTACTGGTAAGACGCTTCAATAAATTTTTTAATACTAATAAGTTTAGATCGCAGAGGCATCAACGAAAGAAAAGGACGATTCGTTGCTACAACTGCAACGAAGAAGGGCACATCAAGGATGACTGTCCAAAATTGAGGAGCAAACAGAAGGATAAGGAAAGGAGCAAGAAACCAGCTCGACCCAAACACAACCTAAAGGCCACATGGGATGATTCATCGTCCTCCGAATCAGAAGTCGAAGAATTCTCGGGAATAGCACTGATGGCCAACCATCAGCTAGAAGAAACGTCTAGCTCAGAGATGAGCATCAATAAAGGGGGAGGTACATCAGAAGAAGAAAGCAGCAGTGAAGGGGGAGCGTCACCAGATCAGGTAAGTAAGGTACGTAATCTAATCCCGACTCAGTCTTTTAAATTTATCAAGTCTCTGTCCAAAGAATTAGATCAATTAGAAAAAGAAAATGCTGAATTAAATAATATCTTAGATAAATTTAAATCAGAAATTGAAAAATTGGAATCTGATGCATGTCTAAATAAATTTCCAAACTCAAAATTAAAAATTTATGGAAAATTAAATTAGTACATTAGAAAACACCAGGGTCAACTTAGAAAAGTGCCCAAAAATCATGTACCCCCTGAGTTTTTGACCAATCCTGTAGGAACGAACCTTTATTGGATTCCAAAATCTCTGCTAGTTTAAAATTCTCTTTTAGTTAAAAGCTTACAGTGAGAAAATTAAACATTGAAATTCTTTATAGAAGCTTTGTCTAAGGAAGTGGTTGTTGCTCCAATAACCAAGAAGGCCTAGTGCCTCGCCACGACCTGGAAGCTAAAATATTGAAAGAAAATGTTTAATTAACTTTTTGAAAAAGCATTAAAAACAAGAATTAAATAATGCTTTGAAAGTTTATCAAACATTTTTTTAACTTAGAAATTTTTCTTGAAAATTCTAACTTAGAAATTTTTTTATTTTAGTTAGAAATTTTTTCTTGGAGAAATTCTAAATAACTTCATTTGACCTAGAAATTTTTTTTGGGAACATTCAAAAAGTTTACTTAGGATTTTTTTTTTAATTAATTGACTTAGAAATTTTTTTTGGGAAATTCAGTTTAACTTAGAATTTTTTTTTGTAAAATTCTAAAAATTCATTTTTGCTCAGAATTTTTTCTACCTTAATACTTTGCTTAATATTCTCTTATTGGTACCTCATTTTTGTTGTGATCAAAGGGGGAGAGAAAGGTACAAGTTTAGGGGAAGTTCAGAAAATTAAAAAATTAAATATTTTAATATTTTTTTCTAAACTGTGTTGCAATTTTATTTATTGTAAATTTATGCTTAAATATGTTAGTTTAGTAATTTCCTTTAAAATTACTATTTATGTCTATTTTAACCCTAACTTGAACTTGGGTTGATGCACATCAAAAAGGGGGAGATTGTTAGACCCCGTGGTAGTTTTGATGTGATCAACCAAGTTGGTTAGGTCCTGTTTTGTGTTTGATGCCTGTGTCTGAGTGTGCAGGAGCTTAGGAGCGCAGGAAGTCGAGCGGAAGACGTAGCTAGCGAGAAGGACGGCACGGGAAGGGAGCCGACGGGCTCGGTGCGTCCGAAGGACGAGAGAGCTGCGGAAGAGTACTCCGGTGGGCGTGAAGAGCGTGCACGACGTTCGAGGGACGTTAAGCCGGGACGGAAGGCTGCTCGAGGAGAAGGTCGGAAATTGGGTTCGGGTGAGCCCTATTTCGGTTGGCCGAAATCACCCAAAAGAACGGAGCGTCGGAAGCTGAAGAAAGCCAATGCAAAAGAGATGGAAAAGAAGCTGAGCTAGATAAAACAGCTCAAGGCGCCTTCAAGCTGCCTTGAAGGCGCCTTCAAGGCTGATGAAGGCTCCTTAAGCCTGGTCAAACATACTGTTTGCGCAGCGGATAAAGTTTTATCCGCTGAACCCTTGGAGGCGCCTTGGACCTTCGAGATCAGATTTCCAGAGGCTATTTAAAGGCCCCTGGAGCTAGGAATTCAGAATAACTCAAGCATCCAACTTGTAATCAATTCCTAGCAACTAAGTGAAAGTTCTAAGTGTAAAAAGGCTTCTCCGCCTACAGTAAAGGAAATTATGCTAGTGGAGCTTTTCATCACCCTAAATTAACAACCTCCTTGGTTGTAACCAGGTTAAATTCTGTTTTACTTTACTTTCCTGTTTTATTTGTATAGTTGCTATTTATTGAGTTGAAATCCGAGGAGGGTATATTTTATTTTTGTTTTCAGCAATTCACCCCTCTCTTGCCAGCCTCCGCTGCACCTACAGATAAAAGAATACGACCTGCACTCGTATATCTGACAAACAATGCTGAATCATGGTTACTAGGATGAAAACCAAACGAAGTAATCACTGTAGAGAACTTCTCAAACCAAGCACGAGGTGCTTGTTTGAGACCATAAAGCACTTTACGAAGTTTGAAAAATTCACCAGGTTTGTGTGAAATATCAGGAGGAGGTGTCATATAAACTTCTTCATGAAGATCACCATTTAGAAATGCATTCTTAACATCCATCTGAGATATTCTCCATCGACAAACAGAACCAACAGCTGTCATTTTTGCAACAGGAGCAAATGTTTCTTCATAATCCATGTCATATTCCTGAGAATAACCTTAAGCAACAAGACGAGTTTTGTATCGTTCGATAGATCCATCAGATTTAGTTTTGATTTTATACACCCAACGAGAACCAATAGTATGTTTTCCTGGTGGCAATGGAACCAAATCTCATGTATGACTTTGATGCAAAACAGTTAGTTCCTCAGCCATAGCACTCTGCCAAAGTGGGTTACAAACAGCTTCTCTATAGGATTCATACTCAGAAAGACAATGAATAGATGCAACAAATGAAGCAAAGGAACGAGAATAACAAGAGTAAGCAAAATCTAATAGTTTAGTAGACTTATGAACATGAGTGGATTGACAACGGTGGAGAGAAGGATCATCCGCAACCTCAGGAGATAATTGGGTTGTGGTAGAAGGAGGAACATGTGGAGCAGATATCTCGGGACCCAAAGTACCATATTCAGTTGAACTACCAGTAGGATTTGTGGGTGAATCTTCCTCGGTATCAGTATTAAAAGAATCAATGTAAAGCAAATCTGACTTTGTCATATTATGCGAACTAGCCGGAATAGAAAAGAGTGGAATATGCTCAAGAAATACAACATGACGAGAGACATACAATTTTTGACTAAGGGGATCAAAGCAACAATATCCTTTTTGACTAACATCATAACCCAGAAAGACACAAAGAGCAGACCGAGAGGCTAACTTATTACGCTCTGCATGTGGACGAAGGACAAAGCAAGTACAACTAAAAATACGCAAAGAGGAATAGACAGGAGCATACCCATACAATTTTTCAAAAGGTGACAAACCTGAATTGTTTGAGGTTGGAATTCTATTAATGACATGAGCAGCAGTAAGGATTGCTTCCCCCAATAGGCACTAGGAACACTGGCAGACAATAAAAATGAACGGGCTGTTTCAACAAGATGTCTATGTTTCCGTTCAGCCACGCTATTTTGTTCAGGAGTATCTGTACACGAGGTTTGATGAATAGTACCATCAGAAGCAAGTAAATGTGAAAATTGATTTGAAATGTATTCCCCCCCCCCCCCCCCCAAATCACAACGAAAACACTTTATGACACTAGAATACTAAGTTTTCACAAGAGCTCTAAAGTTGTTGAAAATTGTAAGATAATCAGACCTGTGTTTCATATGATAGACCCAAGAGTAACGAGTGCAATCATCAATAAACGAAACATAATACCTTGACCCCTCTATTGTAGGAATAGGAGAGGGTCCCCACATATCAAAATGGATAAGATCAAATGGAGCAAAAGAAAAAGAAAGACTTTTAGAAAATGGTAAGGCAGAAAATTTAGTCAGTTTACAACCACTACAATCAGAAATATCAGAATTTTTTAAAGGTCCTAATGCTCCTGTAGAGGCTAAAAACTATAAACGTGAAGCTGAAACATAACCTAAGTGAGAGTGCCATAAATAAAAATCAGAAGATGAACGACTTAGATGAAAAGACAATAAATCCACACTCGAAGCTACAACTTATAGTAATTTGAATTGATCTAAAACATAGAGTCCTCCTTGCTTATGGCCTGTCCCAATCAACCTCTGAGATTACGAATCCTGAGCATAACAATTGGATGAAGAAAAAGAGACTAGGTATCCAGACTCACATAATTGACTAACAGAAATAAGGTTTAAAGTAAGACTCGGAATATAATAAACATTAGTAAGAGATAAAGAAGATGTAACAATTGAACCAACACCTACTAATGATATAGGAGTACCATCAGCAGTCACAATAGATATAGATGAATTGGGAGAAAAAGAAACAAAAGATGACAAATTGGATGACATATGATGGGAGGTACCAGAATCCAAAATCCACAAGGATGAAGATATACCTGAAATACCAGACGACAACAAACCTATATGAGAGGAAGCTGATTTGGCAGAGGGTTGTGAAGCAAGGAACTGTTGAAACTGCTCAAACAAATATGAATCAGATTTCCATGAAGCATCTGCACGACCAGACATGATGACAGAACGAATAATTCTCAGAATAACCAAACTGTAAGAATACACATTTGTATGATCTGCAAAAACTAATGTTAGGATTACCTGTGGTCACACAAAGAATCTAAGGTAGAGATGGATTTCAAAATCAGTAGAAAAGGTCGTCAGTGTCGAAATCGGCAACATAGGGCTTCAGCATCGAAATCGGTAGAAAAGAGCGTCGACGCCAAAATTGACAGCACAGAACTATCGGTGCCGAAATCGGTAGAAAATAGTGTCGGCACCGAAATCGACAGAAAATAGTGTCGATGCCGAAATCGACAGAAAATAATATCGACGTCGAAATCAACAACAGCATGACAGAAAATAGATGTCGACGCCGAAATTAATAACAGCAGTAGGAGACGGCAGCGGTAACAGGAAGCAATAACAAGGGGTGGTAGAAAAAATTAGGTCAGAGAATGAGAACCTTGCTCTGATACCATGTAGAAATTAAGAGAAGGAAAAAACTAACCATATTATTAGATCACAAAATTAATACAGAGTATATGGTCTTATATAGTTAAGTTAAGAAACCCTAAACTCAATAAAACAAGGAAAAAGTCTTAGACTCTATAAAAAAGAGAAAAAGTCCAAATTACCCTAAAAGCTATAAACAAACAAATAAATATATAATCTAACATGAACGACTTTAGAGGATGAGATTGACTCATCGATTCTTCGCCAGAAGGTGACTCTGGTCTCAAGAGTGTCGGTGTGTCCCTGATGGCAAAGTAAGTTTTTGACTTCGGATTAAAGATATGAATTTTGTGTGTTTTAAGGTAGTTCTATTTTTTTTTACCAGTAGTTGTTTGATGAAATGCCAAGGCTGACGACGATGGAAGAAACTCGTCGAGATGGAGATGAAGAAAGATGGATGAGAGATCAGATTTTTATAGGAAAAATAAAACTATGTATAATTTGGTCAAGCTTCCTTATATTGTTTAGTCTTATCGTTGATGTTAGTTTGTGTTTGAGATTTTTAATGGATGTTCTGTATCTTTTTATCTGTTTATCGAAAGAATATGGGTTGTATTATCTTTCAAGCAGTTTGTTTGTTTACCTTAAGGAACTCACAAAGAATGCTGAAGATTATTGATTTAAAAGTTAAATCACAAATTAGATTATCTTCAGATATTATATACAGTTTCAATGTAACATATAAAAAATAATAAACATAAACAAGGTCATAAAGATAGCTAGTTTCTGGAAATCAGTAATAAGGAAAATCTACAACATAGTGTTGCTAATTTATGCAAATCAGCAACACAGAAATTAGCAACAACATGGTGTCGTTGGTTTTCAAAAATCAACCTTGTGTTGCTGATTTCTAGAAACCAAAAGTTATAGATTCTCAAAATTTAAGTCAGCAACATGTTGTTACTGATTTTCTAAAATCAACAAGACTATGTTGCTGAATTTCGAAAATCAGCAACACAACACTGATTTTTGAAAATCAACAACACAACACTGATTTTTGAAAATCAGCAACACAGTGTTATTGACTTAAACTTTAAGAGGTCATAACTTTTGGCTCAAACTTCGATTTGATATGTTGTGCATCTCGTTATTCAATTCTAGTCAAAAGTTATGGTCTCCCAAAGTTTAAGTCAGCAACACAATGTATTGTATTGCTTATTTTACTACCGATTTTCAAAATAACTTAACTTTTTATTAGAATTAAACCACGGGACACACAATATATCAAATCAGAGATCGATCAAAATAACTTAACTGTAGAGTCTCGTGATTCACTCTCAATCAAAAGTTATGAGCTCTCAAAGTTTAAGTCAGCAATAACGATGTTGCTTGTCTTTCGAAGATCAGCAACACGTTGTAGTAGCTACAAAATTGTAGCTACTACAACTATAAGTTATAACTTTGAGATGTTATAACTTTTGATTCAGATTGAACTACGTGACATATAATATATGAAATCAAAGCTCATTTAAAGATCTTTGAATGAGTCAGCAACACAATGTATTGTGTTGCTAATTTTACTACTGATATTTAAAAGATCATAACTTTTGACTAAGATTAAACCACAGTATACACAATATATCAAATTGAAGGTTGTTTAGAGATCTTCGATTTGATGCATTTTTCATCTCATGGTCCAATCCAAGTCAAAAGTTAAGATCTCTTAAAGTTTAAGTCAGTAGCACGTTATTACTGATTTCAAAAAAATCAGCAACACAATATATTGTGTTGTTAATTTTACTATTGATTTTCAAAAGATCATAACTTTTGATTGGAATTAAATCATAGGAGATACAATATATGAAATTGAAGTTTGTTCAACGATCTTTGATTTGATATATTGTGCGTCCAATGGTTTAGTTTAAATCAAAAGTTATGTGCTATTAAAGTTAAACTTGTAGTTGTAGCAGCTATAGTTTCTTAGCTACTACAACGTATATCTTGGATAAATTTTGAGAGGTTAAATTTTTTGACTAGGATTAAAACATGAAACACACAATATATCAATTTGAATCTCCTACAATTACAAGTTCAACTTTAAGAGGTCATAACTTTTGATTCAAATTGAACCATGCGACACAATATATCAAATCGAAGATCTTTGAATGAGTTTCGATTTGATATATTGTGCATTTCAAAGTTCAACCCAAATCAAAAGTTATAGAATCTCAAAGTTATAACTTGTAGTTGTAGTCGCTACGATTTTGTAATAGCTATAATGTGTTGCTAATATTCAGATGACCAGCAACAACGTGTTCCTGATCTTTAGAAGAGTAGTAACATAGTTTTCTACAGATCATCAACAATCAACCAGTTTCATTTTAAAAGTAGCTAATGGATCTAGAGATGTCTGATTCACTCCAAATAAAGTCCTATGTACTCAGCTTAATCTCCTAATTACACCCATGCTGTCAGAAATCATCATGCACACTATATTGAAAGGAGCGATATTTTTCAACTCAATTCAATTATGATAAAATTTTTCAACAAAGAGACTAGGAACAATGTTGTTGCTGACTTAAACTTTGAGAGACCGTAACTTTTGACTGAGATTGAACCATGAGACACATAATATATCAAATCAAAGATATCTGAATGGACTTTAAATTGATATATTTTGCGTCTAATAATTCAATATGAGTCAAAGTTATGATCTCTCAAAATTTATCTAGCATACATGTAGTAATAACTTTAAAATCATAGCTTCTATAACTACAAGCTAAAATTTAAGAGGGTATAACTTTTGATTCAGACTAAACTATTGGATGCACAATATATCAAATCAAAGATCTTTAAAAAAGCTTCGATTTAATATATTGTGCATCCCATAGTTCAAAGAAAATGAACAGTTATAACTTGTAGTTGTAGCAGCTACAGTTTCATAACTGCTACAATGTAAAAACCAGCAACAACGTTGATGACTTAAACTATGAGAGATCATAACTTTTGCATGGATTGAACCACGAGAAGTATAATATATTAACTTGAAAATATTTGAATGAGTTTTAATTTGATATATATGCGTCTTGTGGTTTAATCTCAGTCAAAAGTTATGGTCATTTGAAGATCAGTAATACAATACATTGTGTTGCTCATTTTGAAAAATCAACAACAACATGTTGCCGACTTAAAATATGAGAGACCATAAGGTTTGAATCGGATTGAACCATAAGACGTATAATATATCAAATCAAAGATCTCTGAATGAGCTTCGATTTGATATATTATAAATCCCATGGTTTAATATTAGTCAAAAGTTATACTCTTTTAAAGATTAGCAGTAAAATCAGCAATACAAAACATTATGTTACTGATTTTTGTTTTGTATTACTGATTTTTCAATAGCATAAAATTAGAAACACAAAATATTGTATTGCTGATTTGCAACACAATGTATTGTGTTGCTGATATTTTAGCAACACAATGTTGTGTTGCTAATTTCAAAAAATGAGCAACATAATATACTGTGTTGTTGATTTTACTATTGATCTTCAAAAGACCATAAATTGACTGGTATTAAACCATATGATATATAATATATCAAATTGAAGCTCATTCAGAGATATTTGATTAATATATTATGTGTCTCATGATTCAATCTCAGTCAAAAGTTATGGTTTATTAAAGTTTAAGTTAGCAACAACGTTGTTGATTTCATGAAACACACAATATATCAGTTAAATATTTCAGAACGAGTTTCAATTTGATATATTGTATATTCTATAGTTTAATTCCAATCAAAAGTTATGGCCTTTTGAAGATCAACAGTAAAATCAACAACATAATATATTATGTTGCTCATTTTTCAAAATCAACAACATGTGTTGCTGACTTAAATTTTGAGAGATCATAACTTTTAACTCGGATTGAACCACGAGACGTACAATATATCATATCGAAGATCTCTGAATGAGTTTCGATTTAATATATTGTACGTCTCATGATAATCTCAGAAAAAAGTTATAATTTTTTGAAGATCAACAATAAAATCAACAACACAATACATTGTGCTGCTAATTTTTTATAACATAAAATCAGCAACACAAAACATTATGTCAGCAGGTGCTCAGCGTTCACCTGCTGACATACTAGACATCTAACTACAAACTTCACGATGTCTTTCTTCATGTCATTCCACCAATAGGTCCACCTTAAATCTCGATACATGCGTGTTCCACATGGGTGGATCGTAAATCGAGAGCGATGAGCCTCCTGAAGTAGCTCCTACAAGACTGGGTGAGATTGAGGTACGCATAATCTGCCTCGAAAATAAATAATGCCCTCATCATCTCGGGTGAACTCGATCTGTTGCCCGAAAGCTATCTGGCTGCCAATGGACTGTAAGCGCTGATAACCAGCCTGGCCCCTCGGATCTTCATCCTGATCGACGACTAAGTAACCATGATAACCAGAATACCTTGCTCTATCTGTCCCTGCTCCTGAAGTCTCAACTCGGAGAAACCCTGAATCAAGTCCTTGACTAAAGCTTGGTGGCAAGCCAAAGTCCCTTTGGACTTCTTGCTAAGTGCATCAACAACCACATTAGTTTTCCCTGGGTGGTAAGCTAATGGTACAGTCATAATACTTCAAGAACTCCATCCATCTCCTCTGTCGGAGATTGAGTTCCTTCTGGGTGAAAAGATATTTGAGACTCTTATGATCAGTGATAATCTCAAATGTAATACCATAAAGGTGATGCCGCCAAATATTCAAAGCAAATATAATGGCGACCAACTCCAAATAATGTACTGAGTAGTTCTTCTCATGCTCCTTCAACTGACAAGAAGCATAGGAGACTACCCTTCTGTGCTGCATTAGAATAGTGCCCAAACCCTGTAGAGAAGCGTCAGTGTAGAGTACGAATCCGTCCTCTCCAGAAGGCAAAATCAAAACTGGTGCCGACACTAATCTCCACTTCATCTCCTGGAAGCTGGTCTCGCAGGCTTCTGACCACGTAAACTTCACTCCTTTCCTGGTCAAGCGTGTCAGCGGCATAGCAATGCGAGAGAAACCCTCAACGAACCGTCTATAATATCCAGCTAGTCCCAAGAAACTGTGGATCTACTAAACTGATTTTGGCTGCTTCTAGCTGGTGACAGCCTCAATCTTCTGAGGGTCTACTGAAATATCTCGGCTAGACACCACATTTCCCAGAAAACAAACTGAGGGTAGCCAAAAAGTACACTTACTGAACTTCGCGTATAGACGATGTCGTCGAAGAGTCTCCAAGACTATGCGAAGATGTTGTGCATGCTCCTCCTCAGAACTTGAGTAGATCAAAATGTTGTCGATGAAGATGACAACGAATTGATCTAGATACTCTAGAAAGATGCGGTTCATCAAATCCATAAATACCGCGGAAGCATTGGTAAGCCCAAACGACATTACAAAAAATTTATAATGTCTGTATCTAGTGCAGAATGCTGTCTTCTTAATATCAGAATCTTTGACTCTCAGCTGATGATATCCGGACCATAGATCAATCTTAGAATATATTGATGTACCTCTGAGCTGATCAAACAAATTCTCGATCCATGGTAAGGGGTATTTATTTCTAACGGTCACTGCATTTAGCTATCTGTAATCGATGCACAACCTCAGAGTACCATCATTTTTCTTGACAAACAATACCGGAGAACCTCACAGAGAAACACTAGGGCGAATAAATCCCCTGTCCAGTAACTCCTGGAGTTGGACCTTTAGCTCATCCAACTCTTTCGGTGTCATACGGTAAGGAGATTTTGATGCTGGCACGATCCCCATAATCAACTCAATAGCAAACTCCACTTGCCTTCGGGGAGGCAAGCCTGGTAGCTCATCTAGAAATACATTCGAATACTTTCGAACCACTAGAACGTCTGAGAGCTGGGAACTACTGTTGTCGTCAGTATTAATCAAAGACAAAAGAAATCCATGACAACTATGTGACAACAACTTCTGAGCCTGAATCGCAGAAATGATCAATATGTCATCATCCCTGATGCCAGTGAAATCCCACGAGGGTTGGTTCAGAGGTCGGAATGTGACCACCCTCGTCTAGAAATCAACCCTGGCATGATATGCAGATAGCCAATCCATGCCAAGGATAATGTCGAACTTGACCATTTCCAGTACTAATAAATCAACCATGAGTATCATATTGCCAAAGTCTAACAGGCAACCTCTGACCTCCTGAGTGACGTCTAATGTATCACTGGATGGTAGGGAGACGATCAGTCACTGCGGTATAAGAGTAGGTAGTCTACCTATGTCCCTCAGAAAGGCACAGAAAATAAAGGAATGCAAGCTTCCAGTATCTATCAGCATGTTAGCGGATAATGCATAAAGTAAAATCATACAGCAAAATATCGATCTGTCGGCCTATTGTGCATCCTCTCTGGCGTGAATACGTCCAGTCTCTAGTGGTGGTGGAGGTGGTAGTGTTGCCAAAGGCTGCTGCGCCTGAGTCTGAGCCTGCCACTGTGACGGTGCCGGGTACTAAGCCAGAGATGGATATGTGGGCTGCGATTGATACTGGACTGGTGGCTGGGGCTGTGACTTGTACTGGACCAGTGGTTGTGGTTGCGGCTGATACTGAAATAGTGGTTGGGGCTACAACTGATACTGAACCAGTGGCTGCGGCTATGGCTGATACTGCCCCTGCATCAGATACTGAGGTCCCAGAACAGAGCTCTAGAATATCATAAGAGCACTGGAGTGCTCCTGTCCATGCATGCCATATACAGCTACTGCAGGGGGAGCTGTCCGCTGCTGACGATGTAAAGATTGGGCCTTCTACCCCCCTCACTGAGTCCCTATCTGACCGAACTATCCTCCCTAAATAGAGACTCCGGAAGCCACGTGCTGAGCCTTCAGTGAGCAATCTCGGCTCATATGCCCAGGCAGTTTGCAATAGTAGTAAACTGACTACCCTAAGGTGCAAGATAAAGAAAAGGTCAACTACAAAAGGAGGCTAACCAAGTTTTGAAAACTAGTTCCAAGATAGGTTTTCAATCCACTGTTAGAATGAGACATTTCAAGTGTCCGAGGTGCTAGTATTGGTCCCTAGCACAAACTCTAAGTGGAGGAAGCCACTAAATTTTTAGTGGTTGTACTAATCACCAACCCTAGACGTAAGAGGAGGAGGACTAGGCAAAGGAAGAGGAATCACATAACTCATATAAGTGTGTTGTAGAGGGGGGTAAGAAGAATAGGGAAAACAAAGGAATGAATGGCGGAATCAGATACAAGAAGAAATGAATATTTTAGGAAGTCCAACCAGTTATCCTTGTGGAGTAGTACAAGTACAAGCCCATACCAAACAGACCAAAATGAATGCATAGTCCACTTAGATGCACATCACTTAAATCCTTTCATGCAAATCTTACCTTGATACCTGTTAGAGTGTATACTAAAAGCCTAGCTTTTTGTAAACATTTATTTGAAATAAGAATCACATTGGTCATATGTCTGCATTTATGTTAAATGTAGTTGTCCATTTAGTTTATATTGTATATAACATGGTGTGTGGTGTCACACATAGAAGATCATGTTACCAGTTCCTTATAAATTATAAATAGTAGCTCACGACCAAAATGGATAGGGACAAACCATTGGAATGATCATAGTGTAATTTGGTATTAGTTTATCTTGACTATAAAATTATACTAGTACACTAAGAGTGTATTGAGTAGGACCACTTGAGGTTGTTCCTTTTATACTGACTGCATTAAAAGAGCAGGACCTCTGTTATTATAGAAGTGTGTGCTCTTAATCCTGATATAATAACAAGCACATATACTTAATATTTATTTCTTTAATTTATCAAAGGGTGAGATTTAGTTAGTTAAATCAAAATGTCCGATAAGTTGGGAAATGATATTATTTATATGGTGTGTTGTTGATTATAAAAGAAAATTGTGTCCTAGTAATTTAGGTTGATGACGTCCCCAAAAGGAGCTCATAAGGATTGTCATGTAAACCCTACAGGTGGACTTAGTCCGACATGACAATAAGGTTGAGTGGTACTACTCTTGGAGCTAGATATTAATTAAGTGAGTTGTTAGTAACTCATTTAATTAATGGACATTCGATATCTTAAACACAAGGAGATTAGTACACTCATGATAAGAAGGAGCCCATATAGTAATATGGGATTGGTGCGATAGTTCAATAATAACTCTTTAGTGGTATGAGTTATTATTGATGAACTTGAGTTGGGTGTTCGAGGCGAACACGGGAAGCTCAAGCTCATCGGGAGACCAAAACCAAGTCCTCCTCTCGATCCCTGTCGTAGACTCTTAATATAAAGTATTATATCCATCTAAAGCCCAGCTTCTTACCCATCCTAAGGTTGCCGGCCAAGCCAAGCTTGGAGCCCAAGCAAGGGTCGGCCAAGCCAAGCCTTGGATGGAACCAAGTTGTGGCCGACCCTAGCTTGGAGCGCAAGCAAGGTGGCCTGCCACATCATTAAATTAAAAGGAGTTTTTAAATTTTTAAATCTTTCCCTTTGTGGAAGATATGATTTTAAATGAAAATTAGAAAAAATTAAAATCTTTTAAAAGAGATATTTTAATTTTTTTGAAGCTTTCCTTTTTTGTAACCATCCACATATTTTAAAAGAGAGATTTTAAATTTCTAAAATTTTCCTTTTATAACTTGACAACCATGAAGGGATTCAAAAGAAGAATTTTTATTTTAAAATCTTTCCTTAAAAGGATTTAAAGGATAGATTTTAATTTTTTAAAAAAAATTCGAAAGAAAATAAGAAAGTTTTAATTTTGTGTTTGAAATTTTCCTTATTTGGAGATAAAGGTGTGGCCAGCCATAACATGGAGAAAAAGGAGATTTTAATTTTTATTTTAAAAATTTCCTTTTTAGTCATTAGCAAGGAAAATAAGGAAGTTTTAATTATTTTTAAAACTTTCCTTTTTTGCCTTGACCAAGGAATATAAAAGAGAGGGTAGGGGTGCCTCATGAGATACAACATCTTCTATTCCTCCTCTCCTATTCCTTGGTGGTCGGACCTCATCTTCCTTCCTCTTCTCCTTTTCTTCTTCTTTGGTGGCCGGCGGCATCATCTCTTGGAGCTTGTTGGTGGCCGGATTTTGCTTGGAAAAGAAGTAGAGAAAGGAGGCTTCGTTTCCTAACATCCCTTGGAGATTGGTGGTGGCCGAAACCCTTCATCATTGGAGCTTGTTGGTGGCTGAAACTTGGAAGCTAGAAGAGAAGGCTTGGGTGGAATTTTATCTTGGTAGATCGTCGCCCACACGACGTCCAAGAGAAGAAAAGGAATACGACAGAAGATCAAGAGGTCTATTAGCTACAAAAGGTATAACTAGTTATTTGTTTCCGCATCATAACTAGTTCATCTTTTTGTTTAGACCTTGAAATACCAAACACAAGAGGTTAACAATTTAGGTGATTGATTTTTATGTTATCGTTTTGTGTTTCAATTTTGCGTATCGATCTTGTGCTTCTATTGTGGTCTCTGTAGTTAAACCTAGTTTACTGTAAGAAGTTAAACATCTGATTTCTTTGAAAGGCTTTGTCTAGGCATTGGTAGATGATCCCATAACCAAGAAGGCCTAGTGCCTCGCCACGTTTATCCTGGAAGCCAATATTTGAAATGGATGTTTAGTCAACTTCTGTAATATGGTTTAACTTATGAAGATCACATCGGTTGAATTTGGATTAATAATGTTAAGTTCCGTTTGCAATCCAAATTTAACTTCTGAAGGACGACTTGGATCAATAATGTTAAGCATCATTTGTGATCCAAGTTGGACTTTAGTAGAGCACATGGGTAGCTAGGAAATTTCTGTGCTTGCACAAAATTTTTGTACAGGGGAGCAGAACGGTATCCAGGTGTAGCAACCAACAATACCTTCTCTTAGTGATTGCCGAAATTCACCTCTTTATTTCCTTCGTGGTCGTCTTTGTATGGTTCATCTCACGTTTACCTTAATATAAGTGCTTCTCTGTGATAATAATCTACAGACTGGTATTATAACTATTGTCTAGTAAGTATGCCATATTTATGAGAAGGACACCACACCATATCTAACTAACAATGAAGCTAATTCCAATATAGACTACATATCTCTTTTTGACCAATAAGGATATCTATGTTACCCCATATTAATATGGGTACCAAAATTATAAAATTAATCATCATGCCTATTTGTCGTCTGGAGATGTTCCGTCGTTGCCAAGTTCCCAACTATAACCTTTCCTTGACGAGGTCAAATAATACCTCAGAATTCCAAAATGAGAAAATCAACGAAAATCTGTATAAATCCGAAAATACCCAAATTGGCTCACAAAATTGGGCTCGGAAACCAAATAAATTGGTATCAAATTAACTTGAAAATCCAGAACACGAAAAACATGCATCATAAACCTACTCTGATACCAAAAGAATTGGTATCAGATTAATTCAAAAATCCAGAACATCGTAAACCTTGCTCTGATACCAAAAGAATTGTCACGCCCCGGGGGAGTCCATGTAGAGGAAATTTCGATAGCATCTCCCCTGTACGGGTGACAATCCGAAACTCATCTACAAAGCCCTCTGGACCACACAAATCTCGGTCAACACGGCCGGAACAATAACAACAAAAATAACTATCAATCCACGCAGTTTATATTAACTTAGCCTTTGGCTAACACAACCACGCAGTTTATTTAAATAAGACGTACTCCACTAAAACGACAGAAAACTAAACCCACAACAAAAAATACAACACAGTGAAAAACAAAGGCAGTAGACCAAAACTCGATAAAAATCCTCGAGTATAATCCTACATCACAAGTATATAAAAATACTGATCCTGTCTAAGATCGGTGAGATGGAGAGCCGGGATAAGTGCTGATAATGATTCTGCTGAAGATGAGCCCAGAAAACCTCAGTACTGCTACAGACTCCTTGGTGAACTGGATAACAGAACCCTAACAGATGAATCACCCTAGATTTGAGAAAACTAAAGAAGATCTAGCGGGAATCTCAGTGAAGAAGATATCAAAGGGAAAACCATGAATCAAGAACTCCGGCGAATGGTCCTGCCTTCCTGCGCACCACCAGACCAACCAACAAAGCGTTAGTGACCTAAGACCGGGGTGGGAATCCCTAGCTAGGCCCTCCGACACTCAAGTCAGTCCTCAGTGGAGAAGAGAAAAAAGGAAGAAGAAGAACAGTGAAAATTGGAATTAGGGTTTGGTGCAAATGCAACGTGGATGTTTTTGTGTGAGTGCGTGTGATTGGGTACCTGGCTAGTGGAGAGAATTCTCCTTTTTATACCACCTCATCTAACCTCCATAGTCATGAGGTGGACCCTGGTTCATTAGAGTTTGTTAGGAGATGACGTCAGTTCCACTTGTAGAAATGGTTGAAGGAATCTTTTTTGTACCCCAGATGTACTTTCTTTGTCGTTTAGCCTACCTGCAGAAACTTCGAGAAACTGTTTCCTGCCTAATCAATTAGGCTGTCATATGATCACATATTATTCTCATGTATATCACATGTGTTTCATATTATTAAGAATACTTTCTGTTACATTAATCATGCCTCGTGCTTTATACCTGGTCGGTTATTCGTGCTTGACCTATCTAGGCCTACCGAACTCATACACTCGGTCGGTCCACCTTGCTCGGTTGATCTTTGCCTACCGAGTAGACTATGTTCCTTCCATGTTATAACTAAGTATTCGACCGGCTGTTCATGCTCGGCCTGTCTAGGCCTGCCGAACTCATACACTCGGTCGGTCCACCTTGCTCGGTTGATCTTTGCCTACTGAGTAGACTATGTCCCTTCCATGTTATAACTAAGTATTCGACCGGTTGTTCATGCTCGGCCTGTCTAGGCCTACCGAACTCATATATTCGGTCGGTCCATCTCACTCGGTCGGTCTTTGCCTACCGAGTAGACTATGTTCCTTCCATGTTATAACTAAGTACTCGACCGGCTGTTCATGCTCAACCTGTCTCGGCCTGCCGAACTCATATACTCAGTCGATCCATCTCACTCGGTCTGTCTTTGCCTACCGAGTAGACTATGTTCCTTTCATGTTATAACTAAGTATTCAACCGGCTGTTCATGCCCGGCCTGCCGAACTCATATACTCGATCGGTCCATCTCACTCGGTCAGTCTTTGTCTACTGACTAGACTATGTTCCTTTCATGTTATAACTAAGTACTCGACCGGCTATTCATGCTCGGCCTGTTTAGGCCTGCCGAATTTATATGCTCGGCCGGTCGATCTCACTCGGTCGGCCTTTACCTACCGAGTAGACCATGTTCATATCATGTTATAACTAAGTACTCGACCGGTTGTTCATGCTCGCCCTATTTAGGCTTGCTGAACTCATATGCTCGGTCGGTCCATCTCACTTGATCTCTTCCTCTTCAGCGCTCTATCATACCATTCTTGGCCTATCCCCTCAATCTCCACTACCAGGGGTCCGCTTATCATAACCCATATCACTAGCCTCCCCTTTAAATCTAGTTGAAGAAGGTGTGTCCGACTGACTAGACCCGAGTTTATTCTTGCTTCTTCTACTGTCTCTAGTAGTGGCCCCGTGACCTCCTCTGCAGCGATCTTGTGATCCCTTCTACAGTGATCTTGTGACCCCTTTTACAGTGATCTCGTGACCCCTTCTAACAAGTTAAATAGAGGTGCGATCCTACTTCTTGAAACACCCATCCTCGTTCTTATTTGTCTCCTTTCTTTTTATAGAGTTTTTGAGACTTATGGTCTCAGATCCTTCCCTTTGGGATCAAATGTTACGAGAGAAGGAGAAATCTCTAGTTGAGGCGATACAAGCATTAGACCTGCATCATTCCAGACATAGAGAGTTGGAAGTGTTGGTGCAACCTTAGGTCAAGGTTGACTTGGTTGACCTGACTCGAGTTGTGTTTTGATGTTTGACGATGTTTGACGAGAAGAGAGTTGTATTCTTGATGTTTGACAAGAATAGGTGTTCGGGAGATTGTAGGTGCAACCTTAGGTCAAGGTTGACCTGGTTGACCTGATTTGGGAAAAGTCCAAGCAGGGAGCTTGGCACGCGAAAAGTCCAAGTATGGAGACTTGGCACTGGAAAAGTCCAAGCAGGGAGCTTGGCACGCGAAAAGTCCAAGCAGGGAGCTTGGCATTGGAAAAGTCCAAGTATGGAGACTTGGCACTGGAAAAGTCCAAGCAGGGAGCTTGGCACGGGAAAAGTCCTGGTGAGTGAAGCCGGGCAGTGAGAAAGTCCTAACTGGGATGTTAGGCAGTTGGAAAGTCCTGGTGAGTAAAGCCAGGCAGTGGGAAAGTCCTAACTGGGATGTTAGGCAGTTGGAAAGTCCTGGTGAGTGAAGCCAGGGAAAAGTCCTAACTGGGATGTTAGGCAATGAGAAAGTCCTAACTGGGATGTTAGGCGGTGTGGAAAGTCCTGGTGAGTGAATCCAGGCAAGGGAAAATCCAGATGGATCAGGGATGATCGGACATCTGGTGTTGAGGAAAGTCCAAGTAGGTCAAAGGGATTGACCGGACACTTGGCAGGGAGTTCTAGCAGGTCAAGGGAGTGACCAGATGCTAGGGATGAAGTACCAATAGGTCAAGGTTGACCGGATATTGGTTTGGAAGTCTTGGGACTTGGTTTGGGCAAAAACCAAGCTCTGGATCGGTCACCAGACCGATCCAGTGATACCTTGTTTTCTCTGATCGGTCTGGTGACCGATCGATATCAACAAGCTCTGTTGGTTCTTATCGATCGGTCCGCGACCGATCGAAGAAAACAGAGGCGAAAAGAAAGCGACTGATCGGTCCACGCATCGATCAAAGATGCCCTGATCGATGCGTGGACCGATCGTAGACGCAGCATCGCGAAGGAAAGGAAGGGGATCGGTCGTGGACCGATTCACCTCTTCCCCGATCGGTCCGTGGACCGATCGGGGTCTCTGATTTCGAATCAGTTTCTTCACTGTTTCTTCTTCGCAGGTATAAAGGATCAAGGGCATCTGCTGTGCGTCTCTCTCCTTCTTCCTCTTCTTTCTGCTGCTGAGCTCTGCTGAGTTCTTGAAGCGTTGAAGCTTTGCGTGAGCTTCCTTTTGGCTGGTCACCTGCTGTTGTAGGCGCTTGGAGCTGCTGCTTCTTCCAGTCGAAGAGAAGGCAAGCAAGAGTTTTCTTACTGTTGTATTTCTTGCTGTCTTTCTTTGTATTTCTGTACTCTCCTTACTTGCTGTTGCAAGAGTGTGTTGTGGCGAGGTTTCTCCACCCATAAGGAGTTTGTATTAGCCGGTTCTCCGGGGACTCATCCACCGACGGATTGACTGGAGTCGTCCACCTTACGGACACGCCGAGGAGTAGGAGCCCTAATCTCCGAACCTCGTTACATCGGTTTGTTTGAGGTTTGTAGTCTTCCTTTCGTTTCTAGTTTATTTTTCCGCTGCGCTAACGAATTGTAGGAAGAAACGAGCGATTTGGGGCGGCTATTCACACCCCCCCTCTCTAGCCGAGTACGAAGAGATCCCAACAGGAAGTGCTATTGTTGGTTGCTGAACTCGAGCTCAGTCGGAATCTTTCCTGAGGGACAAAGCCTACCGGGATTTAGAGCACAACACTTAGGAGTTGAATGATTTGAGAGCCCGGCATGCTTCAAAGATAATCATGTTAACCAGGAAAGTCCATGTAGACAGTCTGCTAATATTGCAACAACAACAAGATTTAGATCGGTTGAAGGCCAAGGTAACTGGTATGGAAGCAGAGTTGGAACAAATTAGACTAAGGGTGGACCCTTCAGTCACATGTTTGAAGAGGTGAGGTATACAAACGCTTAGAGCCCGGGTAAGTTTCACACTCCTTGCCCACGCTGGCATTCTACTTCATACATTCACTTGGGCATGGAGGAACAGTCTGGCACCTTTGGAAGGAGATGAACTTCTGTTAGGTGACAGATTTTTCAATCAACAATCGTACCGAGCAAAATATTCCCACTTCTCTCCTCTTGGCCAGGAACAATTCGTCTGGGGTTGATACACTTATAGCAACCTAGGAGCTATGTTTGTAAAATTATTGGCAATAATGTCAAATTTTGGTGTTTGGAAAGGATGTGTAATGTATTTGATTATATTCGGGATGAAAAAATGGGTGATCTCTTGTACAAAACTAAGTAAATCTTTGAAGTCTATCCTGTCTATAAGACCGGACGAGTTTATACATTTTTTAGACACTGCGATGCTTTCTCAAATTATAATTTAACAATGGCTCCTCTCATTTATTACACCTAGGAAACCAAATATCTTTTTCAAAATCTTCTGTTCTCTTATTGGTCCTTCAACGGAAAGAGAATATTAGTGGTGTGTGATACTTCGGCACGGATATGAGTATGATTTGCCCCACTATGTCTATCATAAATGCTTGTTTATGGATTTATGACACGTGTCACTGGTTCCTTATCAATGACGTAATAAGCCGCACACTTTTGGCAACATCCTGTCATATTTTTCCTTTCGTAAATCAACGACTATCTATATGAAGTTTACTTATATCCAACGGTGATTCTTGCAAATCAATATTTTCAAAAAACCCTGAACCCTTTACATTCTAACCTCTTCGTCTTACTCATTCTCACTTTCTACTTGCTCGAGCGTTACACAGTTCCTGCCAACCTCGTTTCTTCTCCTGTCCTTCTTTTTTCCTCTTTCTTCCCAGAATCTCAGTAAGTCACTTTTCTTGTACTATTGTGTTACTCCATGGCTGAAGAATCTTTCTCTGCTTGGTTTGCGCAAATTTCCTCTGTCTTTCGTGAATCTGATAGGTCTACTCTTCGTTCCTTATATAAGATCCCCGAGACTTATCGCATTACCATTTCTGATTCTAACGTCCGCCCTCATCTTCCTCCTAAGAATCATGTTACATTCTTTAAAGACCAACTAGTAGCAGGCTTGTGTTTTCCTATTCCCCCTTTTTTGGTAAAAATTAGCCAATATTTTGACATTCCCTTGCAATAATTCACCCTCAACGCCTTTCGCTACCTATGCGGTCTATACATGCTTTTTCACCTTTATGATATTCCCCCAACCTCTCAGAATTTTTTCATGTTTTCTTATCCGAAGAAGTCAGAACCGGGTGTCTTCTTATTTCAATCTAGACCTAAAATGACCTTCTTTTCAGAAATACCTTCTTCCGTCAAGGGATGGAAATCTCGCTTCTTTTTCATGGAATTTCTTGGACCCCTCCCTTGGTCTTCTTCTTGGAAATCCTATCCTCTTGTTCTTCCTGATGTAAATGAAGTGCATAGACTTCCTTCCTTTGCCATTTACTCAAAGAAATTATTAGGTTGTCGCTTATTCATTCACAAATGGATTCGTGATGATCTCCTCTATCTTTTTGGATTAAGTCCTATTAAGACAGAGCCTCGGAGCTCTCTTGGTAAGTAGCTATTTATTTGCTGAAATTCTTTTTTACTAACTAAGATGTGCTTTGCTTGGTATAGTGGATGCCTTCTTCGAAGCTACAATTGATGATCAATTGCATTTGGCGGAGGAGGTGATCAAGGCTAAGGAACAAGAGCTCCTCACCGCATTGGGTCAATCTCCCTCAACAGAAGTTCCTGTTACCACGGAGGGTGCTTCTGCTGCTCAAGACGTAGTCCCTGAAATGACTGCCATTGATCCTCCTCAAATTGTTGAATTCATGTCCCCAATGGCTTCAGAGAAGTCTTCCGAAGGAACTCCTACCCGGAAGAAACGCAAGTTGACGCTTGCTCCTTCTTCTAAACAAAAATCTATCCTACCTTCTGAAGACCCTACGCCGATAGATGCTACTCCTTCTTCTCCTGATTTACCCTTTTCAGTTCTCTACCTAATCTCGCTCCTTCTTCCTCTACTACTATATCTATTCAGGGTGATAGCTCCTCACCTACTTTTGTTATGAGTTTTCCCGAGCAGATGGTTTTGCCTCCACGAGGAGAAGGAACTCAAGATTCTCCTTTCTTACTTTTTTACCCCCCACCCTTCTATTCAAACAACCCTATCTTCATCCTCCTCTTCTGTTGCTACCCTTCCTATACTGTTGGGAGGGTCCCTTACTACAATTTGGGAGGAGACTCGATAACAACTTGAAAAAACTAACCGTTCTGAGGTGGCCGATAGACTTTCTTTCGAGGAAACTAAGGTACTGCAACTTATATTCATGTTCACATTTTTGTGAATATTTTTATAACACCCATTGTTTTAACAGTGTTTGATAGAGAATATGAGCATATATCGTTTGTTGCACATACTAATCCAAGAGAATGAGGCATTAAATAATCAAGTTTTTGAATTATCCTCCACTGAGGTTGCTAAGAAGATGAATGGCTTGTCTTCCCAACTGGAAAAAACCCTCCAATTGCTTAAAACTGAAACTGAGCAATCCCTGCAATACAAAGTAGACACAGAGAATCTTCGGTCCCAACTACACTCAATCAATGCTCATAGCGCTGAGTTGTCCTTTAAATTAGAGGAACAATCTTCTGAAATTACTCAGCTATCCTCTCAACTACAATCATTGAAGGACTCTCATGCTACTGAATTGGCCAACCAGTTATTTGTTCTAAATCTCAAAGAGACTGCTATGAAAGCTGTTTAGGATGAATTAGTTGACTACAAGGCCAATGAAGACAGCCGCTTCGCAGTACACAAAAGGCCTACTTTAAATCTCCTGATTTTCTCATCCCAATGTCAAACTTTTTTATAAATGATGTCAAGTTCATAGCCCTAGAAGGGGCAGAGCAGCTGAAGGAGTTAGAATTACTAGTTGCGGATCCTCCCCCCAGCTTTCCCGACACTAGGAGGATAATAAAGAATCATCCTCCTGATTTCTTCCCTCAATTTCCATAGTTGGGCCAAGAATATAACTTTTGCTTTTCTTCTGAACTCTTGTTAGAATGTTTCTATACAAACTCTAATGTTAATGTCATTCGCTCTAGATGCTTTGTTGGCCATATATTCTTATCCATTTGTAATTATTCGTTTGGTTTAATGCCACCAGGTGGCCTCTTCCATGTGTTTTCTCTCTTATTACATAAATTATCATTTTGACTCGTGAAAATCAAGATATTACCCTTTCATTCTTCATCTGATAGGTAGTGACAGGGCGAGCTTATCAAACTAGCCCGCTTTATCGGTCGAGTTGGGTAATTTACCCGTGCCTTTCTTCCACTATGTCTTTTACACATAAAGCCGAGCGACTTCATCTCAACTCCTCTCAATAAGAGATCTATCATTTCTCGCCTGATCCATGATGATAGGGCGATCTTCGATAGCCCGACCTGCCCTTCCTAATGTACCTATCTGTTTTTTATTATACATATATATATATGCTTGATTACCTTTAAAGTAATAATTAGAATTATTCCAAATCACATCATCAAATGAAAGAATATCAAAATACTGATCGCCACATCCCTCGGGATCTCACAACTTTTCCAGTTTGAAAACGAGTCTCGGGAATGTTGTCCCCGCGGTAAGTATATTCATTTTGTCCTACCTAATACTTCACCTAGGTATTTACTGGCCGGTTGTTATTTCATCTCTTTCCTGATCCAACGTTTACCTTCCTCAATAATTACATCAAGGGTTTTGAGAGGTGAAATAAGGATTTTCCTCGTGGTCTTCTTCCTTTGAAACCTTTCCGTCTCCTCTGTTCCATTCGCGATTCTTCCTTTCCCTCTGCTTTTTGTCTTATTTGTGTTCCATCTTCTTCCTCTGCTCTTATGCTAGCAATGGTGTCTTCCTCTTCCCCCGCCGAATGGTATGTTCATTGTTCTTCTAGTATCAACGAGTCGAAAACTTTTAAACTTCGCTTAAACTATGGTTTTCCCTCCAATCTGGTTGTCCCTGGTCCGGAGGTTCGCCCACATTGTCCTCCTATTGGGAGTATTGCTATCTTTTGGAAACAAGTTCTATCAGGTTTTCAATTTCCATTTTATCCCTTTTTTGTTACTGTGAGTCAATACTTCAACATACCTCTACATCAACTCATCCCTCAATTTTTTTCTATAATGTCTGGCTTCATTGCAGTCTCTCAATTGCTTAACTTTTCTCCAACTCCCCACTTATTTCACCACTTTTTCATTCCTCATCAAGTAGAGGTCAGTCTCTTCAAATTTCAAAGTCGCCCCAAAGCCATTCTATTTAGTGGGATTCCGGCACAAGAAGAATGGAGGAAAAAATTCTTCTTTTTGCACTTACCTTCTTCTCCTCTCTATCCTCTTTCTTGGCAATGAACTCTCCCTATTCCCCCTAGACTTACGAACTCCTCTATTGACTCAACCCTTCATACTTCTTTATCGAAGTTGAAGGGGGCCAAATTCAACCTGCCACATTTAGTTGTGGAGGGTTTGATGTATCTGTTTGGAATAAATTCTGTTAATACAGAATTGGAAGCTTATTTTGGTGAGTTATATACTTCCTGCAATGTTTATTTGTTATTCTTACATTGCTTCTTTTCTTAAAGCCTATGATTTATATCTCTCTTCAATTGATGTCATTTTCCCATCCCTGATGTATAAGAATTCAGGGTTGACAAAATCGATTTTGGCTAAGCTGGGAGAGGATATATTGAGGAATCGTTGCCTCAATCCTGCCCCCCTCATCTCTTGGATTACTTCCTCCCAAGGAGGTGGCTAAAGGGCCCGCTGAATCCTCCGAGGAAGATGTTGGTGCGAAAAGCATCCGACGATCGAACCTTAGTTTTGATAATGGCAAAGGGATTCAAAGTTAAGCTTAATTGTTATCTAATGTGTATGATTGAATGTTTCAGGAAAGTCTTAGCTGCAGTTAGGAAAGTGGAAAACCCTAGGTGGTGATAACCCTAGGTCATAGGGGGTGGTAACCTTATGCGGAAAGTCTTGGCGGGTCGAAGCTTCGGGCAAAAATTCTAGGGGGTAGTAACCCTAGGTTAAAATCCCGGTATCGCGAACCGGGTAGAAGTCTAGATAGGTTGAGGACCGGACATCCAGCATGAAGACCGGAAGCTTAGGACGCTGAGAAAAAGTCCAGTCAGTCTGGAGGATCGAACTGGCAAAAGGTAAATCTCCTGAGTGGAGTAGGTGAGGACGCGTTCCCCATAGAGGGAACAGTAGGCGTCGATTCAACCTAGGGTTTCCAGTAGGAAATCCGAAGTCAGAACCGGACAGTCCAGAGGCTGTCAGAATATTCTATTATCATATTTATGTGTGCTAACTTTATTTTACAGGGTATGTGTGTGTTTTGTGGACTAACATGTCTTGCAGGGACAAAGGAGCAAGTCAAGCCTCGGATGAACAGTGTCTGAGGCGCCTCCATGGAGCTTGGAGGCACCTCGGGTGCAAAGGAGCAGACGTTGCATGCTGCAGGCTTTGAGGCACCTTGAATATGTTGGAGTGTATACTAAAAGCCTAGCTTTTGTACAAACATTTATAAGAATCACATTGGTCAAGTGTCTACATTTATATATACCAAATGTAGATGTTCAATTAATTTATATTGTAGATAACATAGTGTGTGGTGTCACACACAGAAGATCGTGTTATCGGTTCTTTATTAATTAAAAACAGTAGCTCACGACCAAGATGGAAAGGAACAAACCATTGGAAGGTCGTAGTGTAATTAGATATTCGTTTATCTTAACTATATAATTACACTAGTACACTTAGAGTGTATTGAGCAGGACCACTTAGAGGTCGTTTCTTTTATACTGACTTTATAAAGGAACAAAGACCTCAGTTATTATGGAAGTGTGTGCTCTTAATCCTAATATAATAACAAACATATATATTTGATATTTATTTCTTTAATTTATCAATGGGTGAGATTTAGTTCGATAAATCAATAAGCCCGATAAGTTGGGAAATGATATCACTTATAGTGTGTGTTGTTGATTATAGAAGGAAACTGTGTCCTAGTGATCTAGGCTGATAATGTCCCCAAGAGGAGCTCATAAGGATTGTCATGTTAAACCCTACAGGTGGACTTAGTCCGACATGATGATAAGGTTGAGTGGTACTACTCTTGGAGTAAGATATTAATTAAATGAGTTATCAGTAACTCACTTAATTAGTGGACATTCGACATCTTAAACACAGGGAGACTAACACACTCATAATAAGAAGGAGCCCAAAAATATAATTTGGGATTGGTGCGGTAGTTCAATAATAGTTCTTTAGTGGAATGAATTATTATTGATGGAATTAAGTTGTGTGTTCGGGGCGAACACGGGAAGCTTAATTTCATCGGGAGACAAAAACCAATTCCTCCTCTCGGTCCCTATCGTAGCCTCTTGTATATAGAGATTTATACCCACCATATACCCACCTTCTTACCCACTTTTGGTGGCCGGCCAAGCTAGCTTGGAACCCAAGCTAGGGCCGGCCAAGACCCAAAGGTTGAGCCAAGTTAATTGGCCGGCCATAGCTTGGAGCCCAAGCTTGATTGGCCGGCCATATTAAAAGGGAATTTATTTTTAATTAAAATTATTTCTTATGTGGATATCATGGTTTTAAAAGAGAGTTTAAAATTTAAAATCATTCCTTTTATAGCTTTCTACAAAAGATTAAGAAAAGATTTGAAATCTTTCCTTATTTGTAGATTGAAAGGAAATTTTAATTTTGAGAAAACTTTCCTTTTTAACCATGTTCATGAATTAAAAGAAAGTTTAAAAATTAAATATTCTCTTTTATTAATTTCTACAAAAGATTAAGAAAAGATTTGATATCTTTCCTTATTTGTAAATTGAAGGGAGATTTTAATTTTTAGAGATAACTTTCCTTTTTGAAAATTATCCACATGTTTAAAAGAAAGATTTTAATTTATAAAATTTCCTTTTACTAACCAATCATGAAGGGATAAAATTATTGGAGAAATTTTATAAATTTCTGAAAACAAATTAGGAAGTTTTAATTCTTGTTTAATTAAAACTCTCCTTGTTTTGGGGAAATAAGTGGCCGACCAATATTATTGAAATAAGGAAATTGATTTTTAATAAATTAATTTTTCTTTTTCATGGCAAAAGAATTAAGGAAGTTTTTAATTAAATTTCCTTATTTGTCAAGACCAAGGAATATAAAAGAGGAGGTAGAGGTGCCTTCAATTGACACAACTCTATTATTCTTTTCCTCCCTCTCTTCCTTGGTGTGGTGGCCGGCCTCTTCCTCTTCTCTCTTCTCCTTCTTGTGGCCGAACCATCTTGATCTCTTGGAGTCCTTGTGGTGGCCGGATCTAGCTTGGAGAAAAGGAGAGAAAGGAGGCTTCGTTCTTGCATCCCTTGGAGCTTGGTGGTGGTGGCCGAACCTCATCTTCTCTTGGAGTCTTGTGGTGGCCGAACCTTGCAAAGAAGAAGAAGGTGCTTGGTGGTTCTCATCTCGGAAGATCGTTGCCCACACAACGTCCGAGGTTAGAAGAGGAATACGGTAGACGATCAAGAGGTTATTTTTGCTTACAAAGAAAGGTATAACTAGTAATTATTTTTCGCATCATACTAGTTTTCTTTGTATAGTTATTTATGGAAATACCAAACACAAGAGGCATATGATTCTAGATTTTTCGAAATAGTTTTTTCGAGTTTGTGTTTTCTTCTTTTTCGAATTTGTGATTCGGTTGTTCTTTTTGGTTAACCTAGAGTTATTTAAGGAAATAAATATTAGCTTTCCTTAAAAGGCTTTGCCTAGGTGGTGGTGGTTGCTCCCATATCCAAGAAGGCCATGTGCCTCGCCATGCAGTCCTGGAAGCCAATTTTGGAAATTAATATTTATGGAATTAATAACTTAGGTAGATTTGAATCAATAGTGTTAAGTTCCGCTTGCGATTCAAATCTAAACCATTAAGAACAGATAAGTTAAATTTGGAATCAATGATGTTAAGTTCCGTCTGTGATTTCTAATTTAACTTCCAAAGAACACAATAGGTTATTTAAGGAAAGGTTCGACACTTGTACAAAAAATTTTGTACAGTGGAACCGGTATGATTTTCTTAGGACTAACCAACAGAATAGAGGATGAGGCACCTTGAATGTTTCCTTTGAGGTGCCTCAGAGTGTGATTAAGGCGCCTCCAGGCAGATAAGAGGCATTGATGAGAAGATCATCGCAGCACAAAATGCGGGATAAGCCTCCATGTTTGAGGCGCCTCAATGGGGCTTTGAGGCGCCTCAAGCAGGATATTCAAAGACATCTCGAACAACACTTCACTTTAGAACTTCCAAATCGATTCTTCTTCAAGTACGCTGCGAATGAGACATTCCAGTTGAGCTACGACAAGTCCCCAACGACCCGAAGCTTCAAGATTGTTATTTTTAATCGTCGGTATAATTGTTGTTTTAATTTTAACATTGTACTTCATACTTGTACTGAACTTTACGAGATTATAGTTGTTGCCTAACGTAAACGCTCAACGAGCATGGGCCTTGGAGTAGGAGTCGCTCAAGGCTCCGAACCAAGTAAATAGCTTCTGTTCGTGTGTTGTTCTCTTTCTAATTTCGCTGCATTTACTCGAACATTTTTACGAATCCGAAACGAGTGAAAGTCATGAGCGCTATTCACCCCCCTCTAGCGCTTTCGATCCAACAATTGGTATCAGAGCAGGGTTGCTCTGAATTGATACAACTACCGTTCGAGCATTTTTTTCGTCGCTTTCTCGTTCTTATAGGGTAAAAATAAAACCTTACGCCTTTCTTTTTTTCCCTCCAAAATTAATTTCGAAAAATTCATTGCCATCTTTTTACCATTGGTCCATATTAGCAAAATATCGCGTTTTCAAAAATTTGAAATAATATTTTTTAAATATTTTATTAATATTTTATTATTATTTTTTTCAAAATTAGTTACATGTTATCTTTATCCTTCTCTCGCACTACTAATCCAGGATCAAGTCCTGGGACCAGTTGTTTTCCCCTTTTTTGGTGTGCAGGCTTTTTAAATGGCCCTTCAAGAAGGATTTAGCACAGTCCGCCCGCCACTTTTCTCTAGCGAGGACTTTGCCTATTGGAAGAACCGAATGGAATACCACCTCAAGACGCAAGTCGAGATGTGGATCATTATCCAGACCAATCTCGAGCTTCCATGCGACGACACCGGAGAACTCGTCTCATGCATCAACTGGGATGCCAGTATAAAGAAGGTGGAAGCTGATGTAATGACTCAAATTTTCTCATTTCGAGTCCTAAAAGTAATTTAAAATATTTAAAAATGCTATAGAAATATTTTAGGGATTTTTAGAAATTTTTTGAGTATTTTTATGTAATTTTTGGAGGTCGTTTGGTATTTTTACTAAAAGAAAGAAGTTTAAAAAAAAATGTCCAAGCCGAGATTCGAACCAGCAACCTCCGACCGAACCAAAACTTGACCCAATCCAGCTAGCCAACTGTTCCGCAAGCGTTTTGTGAACGGAAATGTAATGAGATATATATAAATTATAATTGGAATCAAAGATACCGAATAGTTTAAAAGGGATTAATTTCTTTCCCGAACCCTAATTCCTTTTCTTCCTCCTCACGCGTGCGTCGACGCTTCTGGTCTCGGACGGAAACGCAGCAAGGCTAGGGCATTTCCAGCGGCCGGCGAGCACCCTTCTCCGTGAGGTCCTCACACCATCGAGCTCCTCTCGTCAAGAAGAGACGCGGACACAAAGGAATCGCCGAGGTTTCAAGCTCCACCCGAAACCCTAGAACCTGCCTTTCTCTCGGATGTAAGTCCAAGCAAACCGCGGTAAGTACTACTCACCTGCGGTAGGAGTAGTTTCGATCTTTAGTTACATCTTTACTTCTGGAACCGTGGTACAAATGTTTTTATTAGGGATTTGTTCTTTTTGGTTTTCTTCTTTGCATGTATGTTGTAACATGTTTAAGATAGGGTTTGCTGCCATGAAACACATAAAGAAGATAGAAGGGGGTTTTGATTGGATTAGGTTGCGGTTTTTGTAGGTAAAGCATGGTTAGTTTTGTTAGACCTTATGAGTTGCTGTAGGCTTATGAGTTGTTGTAGGTAAATGCTGTGAAGTTGTTGTTTTGATGGAATTCTAGTAGATTTCAGTAGCTTGTTAAAGCTTTGGTTTCAAAATTTGTAAACCTACTTTTTAGACTATAGTCCTATTTATTCTTTAACATGATGTAGTATTCCTGCTATAGTGAACTGAAGCAGAGACATTTTCTGTTTTATTTCCTTGTTGTCGTGGCACCCAACAATGAGAATAATGCATGTTTTAATTCCTTACAATAGGAGTTTTTCTTACAGTAGACATTGCTATGTGATCAGCTTTCATGTTTCTATTTCGTTGCTATAGATTTGAGCATGAGCAGTGTTGGATCCTATTTCCATTTCTTTGTTATGGATTTGAGCATGGGCAGTATTGAATTATATTGCTATTTCCTTTCTATAGATTCCAGCATGAGCAATATTGATTTTAGATCTCTAGATTTCCTTGCTATTAGATTTTAATAAGTATGACATGCAGATTTTTATAGGTATTGTAGTTGATTGGCTTTGCTTTATTTTTATAGCATGCTCAGTTAGTTGCAATTCTCTACTTGTTAGATATACTTACAGTGTTCTAGTAAGCTCTATTAGGGGATTATGAGAAGTTATGAGTAGAGAAAAGACCAAGGTCTAGTTAGAAAAGATAACAAGTAATTTAAAGTAAGAGGCTAGTACCCGACTTCCAAGGTTGTCGTAAAACAAATCCAGGTGACCAATTCCAAGGTCTTGGCCTTGGTAAGACCAAGGTCTTTACCCTCATAGGATTGGAGGCTCACTACCTCAGTCTCTATTAGAGAGCGCGCATTTGGTACTAAGCCTGGGCCCAAGAAAGAGAAGAAGAAAATTAAATATTAATTTCAAGTATAAGGCTATAAGTAAATGAGACAAGTATCACCTATGTTTAAAACTAGCAAAGTTTAGCTCTTTTAATTCTAAGCATACCGTATTAGTTTTCATTTGCTTTCCTTATGAGTTTATTGAGCATGATTAGCTTTATTTCCAGCATGCAGATTTATTCTTGTATATCATGAGTATGCAGATTATTTTAGTGCTTTGCTATTAGATGAGCATGTGTAGCTTTTCTTTTTAGCATTTCAGTTTTAGCATCCTTTGTATCTTATGCACTTTCGAGTTTTTGTGAGATAGTTTAGTACTTACTAAGCATTTCGCTTATAGATTTATTTTCCTCCTACTGCAGATAAAGGAAAAGCTAAAGTATAAAGAGGATGCGTGACAAGGAGGATGCGTGATGGATAGTGTGTGATGTTGAACTATGGAAGCCTCGGGACTTGGCTAAGTAGTTGTTTAGAGTCCTTCTTTAATGTTATTAGAGAAGTTGAGATTGTTAAAGAGTTGTTTCCTTTTTCTTATGTTGCTGATTGAGTCTATTCCGCATTGTTAGTTGGTTGTTTCCCACTGTTGGAGCTTTATTCATTTGCTATTACTAGAATAGTTTTTTTAAGTTGTTGTGTCTTATTACTGCGTGGTTGTAAAATATATATACCAGCCGCATGTGGTTGATGGTTTATTTTGCATGTATTGATGATTATTGTCACCGGTACAGGGGAGACTCTGCCGAAATGTTTCGGTAGGAACTTCTCTGGGGCCGTGATAAATTTAAGTGTTGCTAATAATAGCATAAGTAACACTAGTAAGTAGAGTAATAATTAAGTAACGACCACCTTTAGACAGTAGCAGGAAGGTGGGTCGTTACCGTTGGTATCAGAGCAGTTCCCATTCTCCAGCATCACACACACATCAGCATCAGCCTTGCCGTCTTCAAGTAAGAAAGTATTTAAGTTTTTTCCTTTTATGCTTTCTTTATTATTTGCAATAGAGAGTAATTGCTTATATGCGCTTTAGTAAGATAGAAGTTTTATTTTTCTTATTCATACATATGTTTGTTTAGAAAGGATAGAGAAGATATCAAGCCTTTTTCTTTGCATAATTAGATGGCAAGAAGAGGGCGTCCCCGTACCGCTTGTACTGAGGACCAGGGTCAGGAGAACGAAGGCCCAGGCTCAACTGAGCCCAATCTCTCTGAAGTTGTTGCTCAACTCCAGAAACAAGTAGCAGAGCAGCAGCAAGTAATTGCTAATCTGATGGCAAATCAGCAATCAGTTCCTCCCCCTCCCCCAGCTGTCACTGCGGAGACTCCAGTGGTAACTGAGGTTCCACCAGTTGCCCAGGGAGTCATCACAGTACCTCAGAGACAAGAAGCTTACCTCATACAGTGGCTGAAATTGAAACCAGAGAGCTTCTGAGGCACGACTGAGCCCTGGGATGCCCAGGCTTGGTTCAAAACACTGGAGAGCACAATGGAGCTTCTTGACTGGCCAGAAGTTGAGAAGGTCAAGTGCGGCTCTTTCTGCCTGTCAGGAGATGCTCGTATGTGGTGGGAGAGGATAAAGACCAAGAGGGCATCCAATCAGATCAGTTGGGATGATTTTCAGTCAGAGTTTTTTGAAGAGTTCTTCCACCTACAGATCACCAACAAGCATTATGAGGAATTTATAGAGTTCAAACAAGGTGACCTATCAGTCGAAGAAGCAGCCAAGAAGTTCAACAGACTAGCTCGTCTCTGCCCAGAGCTGGTAAGTACAGAGAAGGAGCGAGTCAGACTGATGCTTAGAATGCTGAGACCACATATAACACTGAATGTGAGCAGTGGAGCTCACCGACCCCAGACTGGTGAAGAGTTGATCAGTAGGGCATTAATTGCTGAGCACTACCTGAACGGCATCAAAGCATAACGAGCGCAGCACAAGCCAGTGAAGATAGAGGACAAGATAGTGGGGAGCCAGAAATCCCAGTCAAGTAAACAGAACTGGAAAGGCAAGGGTAGTAAAAGAAAGCAGTGGATCTCAGGAAGTAACCAGAAGGGAGGACTAGCAAACAAGCAGACCAAGTTCCCTCCCTGTCCCAAATGTGGGAGAACACATCCAGGAGCCTGTCTTTTGGGTAAGACTGGATGTTATTCCTGTGGTCAGGAAGGACACATGGCTAAAGAATGTCGTAACAAGCTCAAAGCACCTCAGCCACAGCCAGTGCAATATGGAGGCAAGCTTGCACAATTATATCACATGGAAGCATCACTAGAGGTATATCAGTCAGGGAAGGTTAGAAGCTCCACCAGTTCCAACCTTTAATAGTGCCAGAGTATTCTCCCTCACCAAAGAGGAAGCTGTTGGTGCCTCCACAGTTGTAACAGGCCAAGTAGTTATTTTTCAGCATTTAGCTACTGTACTATTTCATACTGGGGCGACACATTCTTTCGTATCAGTACCCTTTGCCAGTAAATTACAGGTGCCTACAAAGAGTATGAACTCCAAGTTCTTGACGACCCTACCTTCTTGGGAAGTCATGGAGTCCAATCAGTGGCTTCGAGCTATACCGATCAGAATTGCAGACCGAGAACTATATGTTAGCCTAGTAGTCCTCGCCATGCAAGATTTCGATATCATTTTGGGTATGGATTTCCTCAGCAAGTATAGTGCTTCAGTAGACTGCCGCAGAAGGAAGGTAATCTTCAGTCCAGAGGGTGAACCACCTTTTGAATTCATGGGAGTGCCGAGGAAGAAGACCCAGAAACTTCTCTCTTCTCTAGCAGCTCACCAGATGTTAGCTAAAGGGTGTGCTGGTTTTCTTGCATACATAGTAAATGTAGAAGAATAGAAAGGACTCAAGCAGGAGGATGTTCGGGTAGTATGCGAGTATCCAGAAGTATTTCCAGAATAGTTATCTGGACTGCCTCCCAATAGAGAAGTGGAGTTTGAGATTGAATTGGCTCCCCGTACCGGTCCAATTTCAAAAGCTCTGTATTGCATGTCTCCAGCAGAGCTGAAAGAGTTGCAAGAGCAACTTCAGGAGCTACTTGACAAAGGCTTCATCCGCCCTAGTCACTCACCTTGGAGAGCTCCTGTGTTGTTTGTCAAGAAGAAGGACGAATCTATGCGGATGTGCATAGATTATAGAGCTCTGAATCAAGTGACAATCAAGAACAAGTACCCCCTTCCCAGGATCGATGACTTATTTGATCAGTTGAGAGGGGCAACAGTATTCTCAAAGATAGACCTACGCTCTGGGTACCATCAGCTGAAAGTGAAAGAAAGGGATATACCCAGAACGGCTTTCAGGACCAGATACAAACACTACGAGTTTGTAGTCATGCCTTTTGGTGTGACTAATGCATCAGTGGTCTTCATGGACTTAATGAACAGAGTGTTCAGAGAATACCTTGACAAATTTTTCATCGTATTCATCGACGACATTCTAGTCTATTCAAGGACCCCCGAGGAGCATGACACGCACTTGAGAATAGTACTGTAGACCCTACAGCAGAAACAACTTTATGCTAACTTCTCAAAGTGCGAATTCTGGTTAAATCAGGTGGCGTTTCTAGGTCACATCATTTCTAAAGAGGGTATTCGAGTGGATCCTGCTAAGATAGAAGCAGTCAACGATTGGCATAGGCCCAAGAACGTCAAGGAGATCAGAAGCTTTCTTGGTTTAGCGGGATATTACAGAAAATTCGTAGAGGACTTTTCCAGAATAGCCTTTTCACTTACAACCCTGACCAGAAAGAACAAAAAGTTTGAGTGGTCAGACAAATGTGAGCAGAGTTTCCAAGAGCTGAAGAAGAGACTGACCAGTGCTCCCATTCTGACTGTTCCAGCTAGTGACAAGAGTTTTGACATCTACAGTGATGCCTCCAAGATGGGTCTAGGAGCTGTTCTCATGCAAGAAGGAAAAGTTATAGCTTATGCTTCCAGACAACTCAAAGATTATGAGAAGAATTATCCCACCTATGATCTTAAGCAGGCAGCTGTAGTCTTTGCACTGAAACTCTGGCGACATTACTTGTATGGAGTCCAGTGCAGAATCTTCACAGACCATCAGAGTTTAAAGTATTTCTTCACCCAGAAAGATTTAAACATGAGACAGCGTAGGTGGCTAGAGTTGGTCAAAGATTATGACTGTGAAATCCTCTACCACCCAGGTAAAGCTAACAAAGTGGCAAATGCACTAAGCAGAAAGTCCAGTGCATCCCTGATGTCTTTGTCATCATTAGCCTTGCCACTGCAGAAGGAGTTGACAGATTTTGGAATTGAAATTATTTATGGGCAAATCTCTGCATTGACCTTAGAGTCAACCCTGCTTGAGGATATACAGAGAAAGCAAAGTGAAGATCCAGATATCCAAAAGATCAAGCAAGGGATACAAGAAGAAGGAAATTCAGAGTTTCGAGTATCAGATAGTGGAATCCTCTATCAGGAGAACCGCCTTTGTGTCCCCAATGATGAAGAACTGAGAAAGAAAATTTTGGAGGAAGCTCATAGTACTCCTTACTCCATGCATCCTGGTTCCACCAAGATGTACCAAGACGTGAAACAGAGGTTCTGGTGGGCTGGACTCAAAAGACATGTTGCTAAATATGTCAGTACCTGTCTGACATGTCAGAGGGTTAAAGCAGAACACCAGAGACCAGGAGGAGTTCTACAGCCTCTTCTAATACCAGAGTGGAAGTGGGAAGGCATATCCATGGATTTTTATAACAGGTCTCCCAAGAACCACAAATGGATATGATGCGATATGGATGATAGTGGACCGATTGACCAAGTCTGCTCATTTTCTGGCTATCAAGGTGTCCCACTCTATAGAGCAGTTGGCACAGCTGTATGTCAAGGAAGTGATCAGACTTCATGGAGTTCCTAAATCTATTGTTTCTGATAGAGATGGGCACTTCACCTCTCACTTTTGGGAGTATGTTCAGACTGCACTATGCACCAAACTTAAGTTCAACACAACCTTCCATCCTCAGACTGACGGACAGACAGAGCGAGTAAATCAGATTCTAAAAGATATGCTTAGAGCTTGTGCACTAGATTTCAAGGGAAGTTGGTGAAAGTATCTGTGCTTAACTGAATTTGCCTACAACAACAGCTATCAGGCCACCATCAAGATGGCACCATATGAGGCATTGTATGGCAGGAAGTGCAGATCACCTATTTGCTGGCAAGAAGCAGGTGAGAGAAAAGAAATGGAAGTAGAGTTGGGCATCCAGACAGAGATGATAGATGAGACTACTCAGGCTATTCAGAAGATCAGACAAAGAATTGAGACTGCCCAGAGTAGATAGAAAAGTTATGCTGACACACGCCGTAGGCCACTTGAATTCCAAGTGGGGGATTCAGTTTTTCTCAAAGTCACTCCTATGAAGGGAGTGATGAGATTTGGCAAGAAGGGAAAATTAAGTCCTCACTACGTAGGACCTTACCTGATCATAGAGAGGATTGGGAAAGTAGCTTACAAGCTGGACTTACCACAAGACATGTCAGCAATACATAATGTATTTCATGTCTCCATGCTAAAGAAGTGTCTTCATGACCCTAGCCAAGTGATTGAGCCTCAGTCAGTGCAGATTCAGGAGGATCTTAGCTATGAGAGCAGACCTACATAGATAATGGACAGAGAAGTTAAGAGACTAAGGAATAAAGAAGTACCACTAGTGATGGTCATCTGGCAGAATCAGAAGCACGAGGAAGTCACTTGGGAGCGTGAGGACAGTATGAGACAGAAATATCCCGAACTATTCTAAGTTCGAGGACGAACTTTTTATAGGGTATGGGGGAATGTAACAATCCAAATTTCCTCATTTTGAGTCCTAAAAGTAATTTAAAAATATTTAAAAATGCTATAGAAATATTCTAGGGATTTTTAGAAATTTTTAAAGTATTTTTATGCAATTTTTGGAGGTCGTTTGGTATTTTTACTAAACGAAAGAAGTTTAAAAAAAAATGTCCAAGCCGAGATTCGAACCAGCAACCTCCGACCGAACCAAACCTTGACCCAATCCAGCCAGCCAACTATTCCGCAAGCGTTTCGTGAACGGAAATGGAATGAGATATATATAAGTTATAATTGGAACCGAAGATACCGAATAGTTTAAAAGGGTTTAATTTTTCTTTCCTGAACCCTAATTCCTTTTCTTCCTCCTCACGCGTGCGTCGGCGCTTCTGGTCTCGGACGGAAATGCAGCAAGGCTAGGGCATTTCCGGCGGCCGGCGAGCACCCTTCTCCGTGAGGTCCTCACACCATCGAACTCCTCTCGTCAAGAAGAGACGCGAACACAAAGGAATCGCCGAGGTTTCAAGCTCCACCCGAAACCCTAGAACCTGCCTTTCTCTCAGTTGTATGTCCAAGCAAACTGCGGTAAGTACTACTCACCTGCGGTAGGAGTAGTTTCGATCTTTAGTTCCTTCTTTGCTTCTGGAACCGTGGTACAAATGTTTTTATTAGGGATTTGTTCTTTTTGGTTTTCTTCCTTGCATGTATGTTGTAACATATTTAAGATAGGGTTTGCTGCCATGAATCACATAAAGAAGATAGAAGGGGGTTTTGATTGGATTAGGTTGCGGTTTTTGTAGGTAAAGCAAGGTTAGTTTTGTTAGACCTTATGAGTTGCTGTAGGCTTATGAGTTGTTGTAGGTAAATGCTGTGAAGTTGTTGTTTTGATGGAATTCTAGTAGATTTCAGTAGCTTGTTAAATCTTTGGTTTCAAAATTTGTAAACCTACTGTTTAGACTATAGTCCTATTTATTCTTTAACATGCTGTAGTATTCCTGCTGTAGTGAACTGAAGCAGAGACATTTTCTGTTTTATTTCCTTGTTGCCGTGGCACCCAACAATGAGAATAATGCATGTTTTAATTCCTTACAGTAGGAGTTTTTCTTACAGTAGACATTGCTATGTGATCAGCTTTCATGTTTCTATTTCGTTGCTATAGATTTGAGCATGAGCAGCGTTGGATCCTATTTCCATTTCTTTGTTATGGATTTGAGCATGGGCAGTATTGAATTATATTGCTATTTCCTTGCTATAGATTCCAGCATGAGCAGTATTGATTTTAGATCTCTAGATTTCCTTGCTATTAGATTTTGATAAGTATGACATGCAGATTTTTATAGGTATTGTAGTTGATTGACTTTGCTTTATTTTTATAGTATGCTCAGTTAGTTGTAATTCTCTACTTGTTAGATATACTTACAGTGTTCTAGTAAGCTCTATTAGGGGATTATGAGAAGTTATGAGTAGAGAAAAGACCAAGGTCTAGTTAGAAAAGATAACAAGTAATTTAAAGTAAGAGGCTAGTACCCGACTTCCAAGGTTGTCGTTAAACAAATCCAGGTGACCAATTCCAAGGTCTTGGCCCTGGTAAGACCAAGGTCTTTACCCCCATAGGACTGGAGGCTCGCTACCTCAGTCTCTATTAGAGAGCGCGCATTTGGTACTAAGCCTGGGCCCAAGAAAGAGAAGAAGAAAGTTAAATATTAATTTCAAGTATAAGACTATAAGTAAATGAGACAAGTATCACCTATGTTTAGAACCAGCAAAGTTTAGCTCTTTTAATTTTAAGCATACCGTATTAGTTTTCATTTGCTTTCCTTATGAGTTTATTGAGCATGATTAGCTTTATTTCTAGCATGCAGATTTATTCTTGCATATCATGAGTATGCAGATTATTTTAGTGCTTTGCTATTAGATGAGCATGTGTAGATTTTCTTTTTAGCATTTCAGTTTTAGCATCCTTTGTATCTTATGCACTTTCGAGTTTTTGTGAGATAGTTTAGTACTTACTAAGCATTTCGCTTATAGATTTATTTTCCTCCTACTGCAGATAAAGGAAAAGCTAAAATATAAAGAGGATGCGTGACAAGGAGGATGCATGATGGATGGTGTGTGATGTTGAACTATGGAAGCCTCGGGACTTGGCTAAGAAGTTGTTTAGAGTCCTTCTTTAATGTTATTAGAGAAGTTGAGATTGTTAAAGAGTTGTTTCCTTTTTCTTATGTTGTTGATTGAGTCTATTCCGCATTGTTAGTTGGTTGTTTCCCACTGTTGGAGCTTTATTCATTTGCTATTGCTAGAATAGTTTTTTTAAGTTGTTGTGTCTTATTACTGCGTGGTTGTGAAGTATATATACCAGCCGCATGTGGCTGATGGTTTGTTTTGCATGTATTGATGATTATTGTCACCGGTACAGGGGAGACTCTGCCAAAATTTTTCGGTAGGAACTTCTCTGGGGCCGTGATAAATTTAAGTGTTGCTAATAATAGCATAAGTAACACTAGTAAGTAGAGTAATAGTTAAGTAACAACCACCTTTAGAGAGTAGCAGGAAGGTGGGTCGTTATAGCTAATGCCAAAGCGACTTGCATGCTACAATGCGGCCTTTCAAATGAAGAACTCAACAGAATTGGACCATTCTAAGTGCAAAAGAGCTGTGGAACAAACTAATCGAGCTGCATGAGGGCACCTCCGATGCTAAAGTATGTAAGCGCGACTTAATTTTCAATAAATTATACAATATTAAAATGTAGGAAGGTGAGATGGCCAGCCAGCTCCATGCACGCATCCAGGACCTACTCAATGGGATTCATGCGATCGGCAAAAGGGTGGAGAACAGGGACGTCATAAGGTATGCCTTAAACGCCTTTCCAAGGAATATCTTGTGGGCATCCATGGTAGATGCTTACAAGGTTTCCAAGGATCTTTCTTCTATTAAATTAGACGAAATGTTTTCTGAATTTGAGTTGCATGAGCAGATTAATGCACACCCGGTCGAAAAGGGTATAGCTTTTGTTGCAGGTACTAGCAGAACGCGCGAACCGACATCAAGGCGCAAAACCAAACCCGAGTCCAAAGACGAATCAGACACAGAGGATGAAGACGAAGTTACTTCCAAATTGATAGAGCTCGTACGGAAGATATGCAAGTCAAAAAAAGGCGACTCAAACGAACACAAAGGACAAGACTAGAGTCACTTGCTACAGCTGTAACCAGAAGGGGCACTACAAGCCGGACTGTCCAAATCGAAAGAAACAAAGGAAGAAGGCGTTGCAGGCAACTTGGTCCGAGTTATCAGATGAATCCGGGTGTGACGAAGAAGAACCGACAAGCTTCCACGCGTTGCCAGTACAAGTAAACCTTGACGAAACTGAGAGTGAGTCAGACACCGAGTCCGAGCGAAGCCACGGATCCACATCCGTTTCTGAAGGACCGAACCTCACTGTAAGTGCCCTACTCGCCGAAACTCATTTAGATGAATTACAAGAATTAGTAACTTACATGTTAAAAAAATTGGCAAAATCCAACATCTGGGTCAAGTCACTCCAAAAGCAGGTAGCAGCCCTTAAGGAAGCGACTGACTTGAGTTTTTTAACTGAGCCAGTTCAAATTGAAAACTCAACTCAAGTCGAACAACTTGAAGAAGAAAATTCCAATTTGAAAACTCAAATTAAAGAACTCAAAGACACGTTGGAACGGTTCACCATGGGTTCCAAGAATTTAGATCTAATTCTTGGAAAACAACGAGCCGTTTACAACAAGTCCGGACTTGGATTCAAAACCAAAAGTAAATATAAATCATATATATCCTTAGTTAATAGAAATAATAGAAATATAATTCAAGTATGGATCCCCAGGTCAAACTTGGTTAATCAAGTTGGACTTGGACAATATTGGGTCCTCAAGATCAGATCCATTACCTTGATAGACCATATCGAGGCTATGATCCAGGGGGAGCCAATAGAAAGACCATCTTTACCAATAGATAGAACTGATTGATACTTGTTTATTTTTTTTTTTTATGCATGTTTAGATTTAGGATAGTTCAAGGACGTAGGCGTAATTTACACTTGTCCAGTTAAATCTAGGGGTTTCAAAAAGAAAATTAAATATAATTTCCTTGAGCGGTTCTGTCTAGGAAGTGGTGGATGATCTCATACCCAAGAAGGCCAAGTGTCTCGCCACGACCTAGGAACCAATCTTTGAAATACATATTTAATTGACTAATTGGAAAAATTAAGTTTAACTCAAATGTAAATTAATCCTTAGAACTAACTTAAATTAAAGATAATCATCTCACAAAATTCCTTAAGATTACATGATTGATAACGAAGAATTGGGTGAGATGGATCTAGGTTAAACTTAGTCTAAAAATAATCAAATACATTCAATTTAAAATAAATTAATTCAATCAAATTCAAATCAACTTAATTAACTCTATAATCAGATGTATTAATTATTTAAAAATCATTTTAAAAATAGTTTAAAAATTATTTTAAATTGTTTAAAAAATAATTTAAATTGTTTAAAAAATTATTTTAAAAATTGATTAAAAAATTATTTTAAATAGTTTAAAAATTATTTTAAATAGTTTAAAAATTATTTTAAATTGTTGAAAAATTATTTTAAATTGCTTAAAAAATTATTTTAAATTGTTTAAAAATGATTTTTAAAATAATTTAAAAATTATTTTTAAAATCATTTTAAAATTATTTAAATATCATTTCAAAAAAATTTTAAAAATTATTTGAAAAATCATTTAAAAAATTCTTTCAAAATTAATTGAAAAAGATTTTAAAACTTCTTTAAAAAATTATATTAAAAATCATTTTAACAATAGTTTAAAAATCATTTCAAAAACTTTTTAAAAATTATTTGAAAAATCATTTTAAAAAATTCTTTGAAAATTAATTAAAAAGAATTTTAAAAATTCATTAAAAAATTATTTTAAAAATAATTTTAAAAATTGTTTTAAAATCATTTCAAAAATTCTTTAAAGTTTATTTGAAAATCATTTAAAAAAATTCTTTCAAAATTAATTAAAAAAGATTTTAAAAATTCTTTTTAAAAATAATTGAAAAAGATTTAAAAAATTCTTTAAAAAATTATATTAAAAATCATTTTAAAAATAGTTTAAAAATCATTTCAAAAACTTTTTAATAATTATTTGAAAAATCATTTAAAAAAATTCTTTGAAAATTAATTAAAAACGATTTTAAAAATTCTTTAAAAAATTATTTTAAAAATAATTTTAAAAATTGTTTTAAAATAATTTCAAAAATTCTTTAAAGTTTATTTGAAAATCATTTAAAAAAATTCTTTCAAAATTAATTAAAAAAGATTTTAAAAATTATTTAAAAAATTATTTTAAAACTTGTTTAAAAATCATTTCAAAAATTATTTGAAAAATCATTTAAAAAATTCTTTCAAAATTAATTGAAAAAGATTTTAAAAATTCTTTAAAAAATTATTTTAAAAATCCTTTAAAAATTATTTGAAAAATATTTTAAAATTCTGTAAAAATTAATTGAAAAATCTTTTAAAATTCTTTAAAAAATAATTTGAAAAATCTTTTAAAATTCTTCAAAAAATTATTTGAAAAATCTTTTAAAATTCTATAAAAATTAATTGAAAAATCTTTTAAAATTCTTTAAAAAATAATTTGAAAAATCTTTTAAAATCCTTTAAAAAATTATTAGAAAAATCTTTTAAAATCCTTTAAAAAATTATTTGAAAAATCTTTTAAAATCCTTTAAAAATTATTTTAAAAACCTTTTAAAATCCTTTACAAAATTATATGAAAAATCTTTTAAAATTCTATAAAAATTATTTGAATTTTTTTTAAAAAATCTATAAAAATTATTTGAAAAATCTTTTAAAATTATTTAAAAAATTATTTGAAAAATCTTTTAAAATCCTTTTAAAATTATTTGAAAAATATTTTAAAATCCATTAAAAATTATTTAAAAAGTATTTTAAAATTCTTTAAAAAATTATTTGAAAAATCTTTTAAAATCCTTTAATAATTATTTGAAAAATCTTTTAAAAATTCTTTAAAAATCATTTGTAAAATATTTTAAAAATTATTTTTAAAATCATTAAAAAATCATTTTAAAAATTCTTTAAAAATCATTTGAAAAATATTTTAAATATTATTTGAAAAATTCTTTAAAAATCATTTAAAAAATCTTTCAAGAATCATTTTAAAAATCATTTAAAATAATTTTAAAAATTCTTTAAAAATCATTTGAAAAATCTTTTAAAAATTATTTGAAAAATTCTTTAAAAATCATTTGAAAAATCTTTTAAAAATCATTTTTAAAATCTTTTAAAAATCATTCGAAAATTCTTTAAAAATCATTTTAAAAATCTTTTAAAAATCATTTTAAAAATCGTTTAAAAATCATTTTAAAAATTCTTTAAAAATCCTTTGAAAAATCATTTCTAAAACTTATTTTAAAATCCTTTGAAAAATCATTTCAAAAATTTATTTTAAAATCTTTTGAAAAATTAATTCAAAAACTTATTTAAAAATTTCACTTAAATCTTTCAAAATGCTTTGAAAAATCATTTGAAAAATCTTTTAAAAGCATACTTTGGAAATTAGTTGAAAAATTTAAACATTACTTCTCAAACTTAGATTTTAAAACCCTTGAAAAAATTGTTGTTCCAAACTCATGACAAATTAATGTTTACTTCTATACTCATTTTACTCTCTTATTTATTTTGATATATGGCAAAGGGGGAGAGTATAAGGAAATTCAAAAGAAAATTTAAAATAAAAAAAATTATTTTAAGGGGGAGCTTCTATTAAAGAGGAGCTTTAATATGCTTATGTTTTATTTATGCTTGTGCTCATTTATGTTTATTTTTATTGCATTTTTTTACTTAACTTTGAATTTCGGTTGCCATAATCAAAAAGAGGGAGATTGTTGGTGCAGGAAGCATCCGACGATCGAACCTTAGTTTTGATAATGGCAAAGGGATTCAAAGTTAAGCTTTATTGTTATCTAATGTGTATGATTAAGTGTTTCAGTAAAGTCCTAGCTGCGGTTAGGCAAGTGGAAAACCCTAGGGGGTGGTAACCCTAGGTCATAGTGTCACGCCCCAGGTAGTCCATGTTCGAAGAAATTTCAGCAGCATCTCCCCTGTACGGGTGACAATATGAATCCAGAATACATATATCTCTATACCTCGGCCACACACGGCCGGAATAATACAATACAAATAAGAAACAATCCACGCAGTTATATTCAGAAAGAACGATATAGAATGCTCGAAGATATATGTAAACCTCCTACTTCACTACAACGAAGAAAACAAATCTACGAAGAAATGAAGATATCCGCAGCGGAAAACTAAAATTAGTAAACCCAAGTGTTCGATATAAAGTCCACAATACAAAACCCACATCACAAGTATATAAGATGAAAAAAACAAAACATACCCCGACAACAGGAAATCCTCGCGATAAAGGGCTAGCGACTGGAATCTCTCCTGACGGCCTCAACCTGAAAAATAGTAACAACGGGGTGAGTTCAAAGAACTCAGCAGGTAATCCAATAGATATGTACAGCAACATATAACTACTAACAATATCCTAAGGTACAGTCTCCTAAACCATATGATCTATAGTACAGTTTCATAACAGTACAACCTCCGGTACAGTCTCCTAACAGTATAACAAATATGCATAGCTGAAATAAACTGTAATAACCAACAATAGGCATAAAGTACAGAATATAGAAAGAATAATAAGAAGATGCATAACTGAAATAAACTGTACTCACCTGCGAGGCTTGGGCGAATGACTGTGGACATACACAGATAAAGATAGTCAAAGCAAATACGCATGTATCCTGTATGCATGTCAATCAAATGCAGTCACCCAAGTGCACCATCTAATATGCAACAATCACAATAAATGCAATCTGTGCACATGATGCAATATGACATGGTCACCCCTGACGCCAGTCAGCATCTCACACACAATGGTGAGACCGCGTGGGTAGGGCTGTGACACCGTGCACTCTGCCGTCACTACCCCTGAAGAATGACCGAGTGGACGGGATGCTGTCGGAGTACACCTATCCTCCTACCTCAGACATAGTGAGGGAGCGCAATGCTCTCATCTCCCGGTACACAATGACGGGGAGGGACCCCTGTCCTGCTACTACGCTGCGTCACACTAACCCATGAGTGTACCAGCGGAGCCCTCGACAGAGCAACCTACCATACACACCCTGAGTGCTGTGCCACTACCCATGTAGTGATCACGTGTGTAGAGGTCCATGTAGCCGGCCGACGAGCTCAACAATAATGGAGTCGTCAATCGCCCAGCATGCAATCATGCGATATGGTGCGTGCGGTTGCAGTATGTCATACCTGAATATATCCTCCTCCATATGCGTAGGTGCCAAAAAGGTAAACGCATATATAACAAAGATATAAGCAACATGAATCCAACAACATATAACAAGTAACTACAGCAACTAATCCTGTGTAGATAAGCACTATAAATATCCATCTCTATAAACATACGTACACATGGTAAGCAGTAAAGGTATACCAGACGACAATGTAGCAGATAACAGTAGCAACATGTATCAAGTATCAAATAACTAAACCAGGGAGGTGCTAAAGCTACCAATACCACTAGTCATATATATACTAGACTAACGTATAGCAGACAACAGTAGCAACATGTAACAGGTATCAACTAAACTAAATTCAGGAAAATACTAACTACCAACACTAGTAAGTATATATAAACGGCACATATCATAAGACATTATCAAAAGATAAGTCAAAGGGTACCCGCCTCAAATAGAAGGTACAATCACGCCAAAGCCAACGTCGAGACGCCTGTCTCGAATCAGAGTCCTGTGTCAAACAATATATATATTTTTTATTTAGCTAAATCCAAATGAAATAGCTAAATAAAATTCCCAAAACTAAATTAGGGCAAAACCCTAATCACCACAATCACAACTTACCAATTTAAATCTAATAGTCGATTAGGGTTAGTTACCAAATCCCTAATCACCAATTAGATTATAAATCCAACGGTTGACTAGGGTTAATTACCCTAACCCTAACCATTCCATTAGATTTATTCTACACAATTAAATCTACATAATTTAACAACTAATTACAACATGTATCAACTAATGATATACTAACATATCATCTCCAATTTATTCCTACACATAAATGGCTAATCAATCACACTTAACCTAATCCATCTAGAACAAGATCATTCTACAAATATCCAAATTCGAAACATGATCTACAACATGTTCCAGCCAAAATTCAATACATAGAGAACAACTCTTATACACCTTACCTCACTTCAGCCGCTGTTGATGTTGAAACAAAGAAATCTGCTAGATGAGGCTACTGCTGAAACTAAGAAGCCACAGAACCCATTTCCAGATCCACAAGACACTCGACCTCAGTGGAACCAATCCTCTGTTCGGATCAAGAAAGATCAAGAGATCACAGATCAAATAGAAGATCAATAATGGAAATCAAAGATCACACACCATGATCTATACTAAGATCAATTATCCTATTCCTTACCTCAAATCCAAGGTGATCACCAATAGATCACAATCAAAGGTGTTGCTGCCGGTTAGGGAAAGCTGCTGGATACACCTCAAAGATCACAACTCCAGCATCACAGCAACCGAACCTCACTGGATTGGATACAATCGGATCAAGAATCAACAATTCAACACATCAATCAAACAAGATCCTTGAATCCATATAATTCCCAACATTACCTTAATTGATCGTCTCCAGAAAATATCACCCGATCCGATTCGTGAAGCAAAGTATCGAATATACTACTGACCCCCAATCAGCCAACATCTGCCAAGATCTAGCACCGGCAACGAACCTAGGGCACGATTTGGAGAGAATCAAGAGAAGAAGATGAATTACCGACTGTGCTAGGGCACGAGTCGGAGAAAACCCAAAGAAGAGGAATCGAAGCTAGCCTACCTATGTCGGCGATCGAGTGGATCTAGATCGATCCAGTGGCGTCGGCAGTCGGCCAGAGAGCACGCGACGCTGTGATACAGCCTGGAGAGAAAAACGCCGGCCGAATCCAAGCTCAATGGGCATCGACGCCGGCAGAGAAGATTGCCGGAGCTAGAGCCTCGCTCCCGTCGGCGTCGCTCATCCGCGAGAGAGATCAGAGAAGGCAGAGAGGGGAGATCGGGGAAGAGGATCGGGAAATCGCAAGGAAGAAGAAGAGCGCACGGGTTTGGGTTCCGCGATGGGCTGAGGGAAAGATAAATAAAAAGGGAAATATTTATATATTAAAACATTTTCTCACTTAAACGGGTATCCTAAACAGGCTTTATTCGAACCCAAAATTGATCCCCTCAAAACCCTCCGTACGAGTTCTGAAAAATTCTCAGAAAATTTCTAAAAATTTCGGAAAAATTCTATAAGGCTATTTTCCAAATAACCCTATTAATTAAATTTTTCCGAGATCTCACATCCTCCCCTACTAATAAAAATTTGATCCCCAAATTTCGCTATAACCAACAGCCAACACTATAACATAACCAAACAGTATAAATGCTAAAAGAAACTCTAACCCACATACCTCAAGTAAAGAGATGAGGGTATCGAGCTCGAATCGTATCCTCCAACTCCCAAGTAGCCTCCTCGTCAGAATGATACTGCCATCCGACTTTAACTAGTTGGACCGTCTTGTTCCGCAACTGACGCTCTCTATGGTCCAGAATCCGTACAGGAACCTCCTCGTAAGTGACGTTAGGCTGAATAGGAACGGATATATCTAACAGAACATGTGTTGGGTCGGATACGTATCTCCTCAGCATAGATACGTGGAATATATCGTGAATGCCAGCTAGAAATGGTGGTAGCGCCAGACGGTAAGCTACTGCTCCAATCCTCTCCAAGATCTAGAATGGCCCAATATATCGTGGAGCTAGCTTACCTCGAAGACCAAATCGCTTCACCTCCTTCGTGGGTGAAACTCTCAGAAACACATGATCACCAATAGAGAACTCCAGGGGTCTCCGTCGCCGATCAGCATAACTCTTCTGACGGTCCTGAGCCTCAGACATCCTCCGTCTGATAGTGCGAACTAACTCTGCATCCTGTTGAGCTCTCTGAGGTCCTATCAGCTGGGCCTCCCCAACCTCCTCCCAAAGGACGAGTGTTCGACACGGTCTACCATACAACGCCTCAAACGGTGCCATCTAGATAGCCGAATGATAGTTGTTGTTGTAGGCGGACTCCACCAATGGCAGGTGGTCCTCCCAACTGCCTCCGAAATCCATAACGCAAGACCTCAGCAAATCCTCCAAAGTCTGAATAGTCCGCTCTGACTGTCCATCTGTCTGCGGATGGAATGTCGTACTGAAACGAAGTTGTGTGCCCAAGGCCTGCTGCAGACGCTGCCAGAATCGGGACATGAACCGTGGGTCTCTATCCGATATGATGCTCAAAGGAACACCATGTAATCTAATAATCTCACGACAGTATAGCTCTACTAATCGATCCAAAGAATCTGTCTTCCAGATCGCTATAAAATGTGCGGATTTGGTTAATCGGTCAACGATTACCCAAATCGCATCATGGCTTCGTCGAGTCCTAGGCAATCCCACTACGAAATCCATAGTAATATGCTCCCACTTCCACTCTGGAATAGGGATCCTCTGAAGTAATCCAACAGGTCTCTGGTGCTCAGCCTTCACCTGCTGACAGATAAGACATCTAGCAACAAACTCCGCGATGTCCTTCTTCATACCGTTCCACCAATAGGAACGCCTCAAATCTTGATACATACGGGTCCCACCTGGGTGGATAGCAAATCTAGAACGATGAGCCTCCTGAAGTAACTCCTCCATGACCGGGTGAGACTGAGGTACACATAATCTACCTCGGAAATAAACAATCCCCTCATCATCTCGTGTAAACTCGGTCTACTGTCCGGAAGCTATCTGACTGCTAATGAGCAGAATGCCGATCTCCTACCGGCCTCTCGAATCCTCATCCCGATCGACGATCGAGCAACCATGGTAACCGTAATACCCCGCCTCGTCTGCACCGCTCCTCAAGGCCCAACTCGGAGATTCCCTGAATCAAGTCCGTGACTAAAACTCGATGACAAGCTAAAGTCCCTCTGGACTTCCTGCTAAGTGTATCAGCAACCACATTAGCTTTACCCGGATGGTAGCTAATAGTACAATCATAATCCTTCAGAAACTCCATCCATCTCCTCTGTCGGAGATTGAGTTCCTTCTGTGTGAAAATATATTTGAGACTCTTATGATCAGTAAGAATCTCAAAAGTAATACCATAAAGATGATGTCGCCAAATCTTCAAAGCAAAGATAATAGCGGCTAGCTCTAAATCATGTACTGGGTAGTTCTTCTCATGCTCCTTCAACCGACGAGAAGCATAGGAGACTACCCTACCGTGCTGCATCAAAACAGCGCCCAAGCCCTGAAGAGATGCGTCTGTGTAAAGTACGAATCCGTCATCACCAGAAGGTAAAACCAAAACTGATGCTGATACTAATCTCCGCTTCAGCTCCTGGAAGCTGGTCTCACAAGCCTCTGACCACGTGAATTTCACGCCTTTCCGGGTCAGACGTGTCAACGGCATAGCAATGCTGGAGAAACCCTCAACGAATCGTCGATAATATCCAGCCAAGCCCAAGAAACTGCGGATCTCCTGGACTGACTTCGGCTGCTCCCAGCTCGTGATAGCCTCGATCTTCTGAGGATCTACTGAAATACCTCGGCTAGAAATCACATGTCCTAGAAAACCAACTGAGGGAAGCCAAAATGCACACTTGCTGAACTTCGCATACAGATGATGTCGTCGAAGAGTCTCCAAGACTATGCGAAGGTGCTGCACATGTTCCTCCTCGGAACGTGAATAGATCAATATGTCATCGATAAACACAATAACAAACTGATCTAGGTACTCCAGAAAGATACGGTTCATCAGATCCATAAATACTGCAGGAGCATTGGTAAGCCCAAATGGCATTACCAAAAACTCGTAATGTCCGTATCTGGTGCGAAATGCTGTCTTCTGAATATCAGAATCTCTAACTCTCAACTGATGATATCCAGACTGCAGATCAATCTTAGAATACACTGATGTATCTCTAAGCTGATCAAATAAATCCTCAATCCGTGGCAAGGGGCACTTATTTCTGATAGTCACTACATTCAGCTGCCTATAATCGATGCACAACCTCAGAGTACCATCCTTCTTCTTGACGAATAGTACAGGAGAACACTAAGGCGGCATACCGTGGGGTTCTCCACAAGGACACCGGAATGCTCCTACCCGTGCATGTCATATGCAGCTTCTGTAGGAGTAGCTGCCCTTTGCTGACGATGCGAAGATTGGGCCTTCGGCCCGCCTCGCTGAGTCCCGGACTAACCAAACCGTCCTCCCGGAACAGAAATCCCGGAAGCTACATGCCGATCCTTTAGCGAACAGTCTCGGCTCATGTGCCTCGGCAGTTTACATTAATAGCAAACTGACTGTCCCATAATGCATGCAGAGATGATGTGATCTCGGGATCCGCATCTGGTGCAAAAAGGTTCACCAGTGGTCTGTTTCCGGTTCTGCTGAGACGACCGGGAACGTCCTGATGAAGATCGTCCTAACTTCTGGGATCGGCCAGATGCCCCAGAAGTACCCTGACCCGTTTGAGTGCGACTACTCTGCTGCTGTCCAGTAGTCTGTGGCTACTGGATCTGTCCGGAAGTCCGATTAGTCTACTTTCTCTTCTTGTCTACATTCACTCTCTGATGAGCACACTCAAACATAAGAGCTCTATCCAGTGTCTCGGTATATGATGAACTACCAAAACCGGCAATCTTCACCTGAAAATGCCCGTCCAGTTCCTGGACAAACTGGAGCATACGAGATCTGTCCTCGACAACCAACTCAGGACAGAATCTGGCCAACCGATTTAATTCGGCATTATACTCCATCACTGAGCGATTATTCTGTCGAATACTCAAAAAATCCTGTCGTCGTGTCATCTGATACGCCCGGGGAAAATACTGACTCTCAAATGCCTCTCTAAATCTCGTCCAGTTAATATGCTGCTCGCTTATAATCGAGCGCTGCGTGTCCCACCAGATCTCTGCCTCATCTCGTACCTCAAGTACGCAGTAGTAGACACGACTGGAGGGGGTGTCGGGTATACTAAAGGTGATACCACTGGTGGTACAGTCGAGGTATGTAGCTCTGAAGTCAGAACCGTCGGGATCTTATAATCCGACGTGCCTATAATATCCTAACGAGTCTGTCCCTAACGGACAAGCTCGACCAGAGCAAATCTCTCTGGAGACTCTGTCTCCGGAGAATCTATCGACATCTTATGTGGACGTCCACGTCTCGGTACCGGAACAAGTGTATGTGTCATATCTGTAAACAAAATATTACCCAGATATCACTACATGTATAAAAACTATAAAACTACCTGTTTTACCTATTTGCCGTCTGGAGATGTCCTGTCGCTGCTTAGCCCCAAAAAGAACCAATAAAACCTCGTCAAAATACCTCGGAATTCCGAAACGATAAAATCGACGAAAATCCGTACAATCCGAAAATATCCAGATAGGCTCGCAAAACTCGTAAGCACTAGTATCAGAACGGCTCTGATACCAAATAAATTGGTATCAGATAAAATCCCGAAAATCCAGATACGCTCGCAAACTCCAGGACACAAAAATCCGAAATCGGAGCCTAGCTCTGATACCAAATAAATTGGTATCAGATAAAATCCCAAAAATCCAGAATGCCTAGCAAGTATCATAACCTGCTCTGATACCAAATAAATTGGTATCAGATAAAAAGAAAATACAGAGCATCGTAACCCATGCTCTGATACCAAATAAATTGTCACGCCCCAGGTAGTCCCTGTCCAAAGAAATTTCGACAGCATCTCCCCTGTACGGGTGACAATATGAATCCAGAATACATATATCTCTATACCTCGGCCACACACGGCCGGAATAATACAATACAAATAAGAAACAATCCACGCAGTTATATTCAGAAAGAACGATACAGAATGCTCGAAGATATATGTAAACCTCCTATTTCACTACAACGAAGAAAACAAATCTACCAAGAAATGAAGATATCCGCAGCGGAAAACTAAAAGTAGTAAACCCAAGTGTTCAATATAAAGTCCACAATACAAAACCCACATCACAAGTATATAAGATGCAAAAAACAAAACAGACCCCGACAACAGGAAATTCTCACGATAAAGGGCTAGCGACTGGAATCTCTCCTGACGGCCTCAACCTGAAAAATAGTAACAACGGGGTGAGTTCAAAGAACTCAGCAGGTAATCCAATAGATATGTACAGCAACATATAACTACTAGCAATATCCTAAGGTACAGTCTCCTAAACCATAGGATCTATAGTACAGTTTCATAACAGTACAACCTCCGGTACAGTCTCCTAACAGTATAACAGATATGCAGAGCTGAAATAAACTGTAATAACTAACAATAGGCATAAAGTACAGAATATAGCAAGAATAATAAGAAGATGTATAACTGAAATAAACTGTACTCACCTGCGAGGCTTGGGCGAATGACTGTGGACATACACAGATAAAGATAGTCAGAGCAAATACGCATGTATCCTGTATGCATGTCAATCAAATGCAGTCACCCAAGTGCACCATCTAATATACAACAATCACAATAAATGGAATCTGTGCACATGATGCAATATGGCATGGTCACCCCTGACGCCAGTCAGCATCTCACACACAATGGTGAGATCGCGTGGGTAGGGCTGTGACACCGTGCACTCTGCCGTCACTAACCCTGAAGAGTGACCGAGTGGACGGGATGCTGTCGGAGTACACCTATCCTCCTACCTCAGACATAGTGAGGGAGCGCAATGCTCTCATCTCCCGGTACACAATGACGGGGAGGGACCCCTGTCCTGCTACTACGCTGCGTCACACTAACCCAAGAGTGTACCAGCGGAGCCCTCGACAGAGCAACCTACCATACACACCCTGAGTGTTGTGCCACTACCCATGTAGTGATCACGTGTGTAGAGGTCCATGTAGCCGGCCGACGAGCTCAACAATAATGGAGTCGTCAATCGCCCAGCATGCAATCATGTGATATGGTGCGTGCGGCTGCAGTATGTCATACCTGAATATATCCTCCTCCATATGCGTAGGTGCCAAAAAGGTAAACGCATATATAACAAAGATATAAGCAACATGAATCCAACAACATATAACAAGTAACTACAGCAACTAATCCTGTGTAGATAAGCACTATAAATATCCATCTCTATAAACATACGTACACATGGTAAGCAGTAAAGGTATACCAGACGACAATGTAGCAGATAACAGTAGCAACATGTATCAAGTATCAAATAACTAAACCAGGGAGGTGCTAAAGCTACCAATACCACTAGTCATATATATACTAGACTAACGTATAGCAGACAACAGTAGCAACATGTAACAGGTATCAACTAAACTAAATTCAGGAAAATACTAACTACCAACACTAGTAAGTATATATAAACGGCACATATCATAAGACATTATCAAAAGATAAGTCAAAGGGTACCCGCCTCAAATAGAAGGTACAATCACGCCAAAGCCAACGTCGAGACGCCTGTCTCGAATCAGAGTCCTGTGTCAAACAATATATATATATATTATTTAGCTAAATCCAAATGAAATAGCTAAATAAAATTCCCAAAACTAAATTAGGGCAAAACCCTAATCACCACAATCACAACTTACCAATTTAAATCTAATGGTCGATTAGGGTTAGTTACCAAATCCCTAATCACCAATTAGATTATAAATCCAACGGTTGACTAGGGTTAATTACCCTAACCCTAACCATTCCATTAGATTTATTCTACACAATTAAATCTACACAATTTAACAACTAATTACAACATGTATCAACTAATGATATACTAACATATCATCTCCAATTTATTCCTACACATAAATGGCTAATCAATCACACTTAACCTAATCCATCTAGAACAAGATCATTCTACAAATATCCAAATTCGAAACATGATCTACAACATGTTCCAGCCAAAATTTAATACATAGAGAACAACTCTTATACACCTTACCTCACTTCAGCCGCTGTTGATGTTGAAACAAAGAAATCTGCTAGATGAGGCTACTGTTGAAACTAAGAAGCCACAGAACCCATTTCCAGATCCACAAGACACTCGACCTCAGTGGAACCAATCCTCTGTTCGGATCAAGAAAGATCAAGAGATCACAGATCAAATAGAAGATCAATAATGGAAATCAAAGATCACACACCATGATCTATACAAAGATCAATTATCCTATTCCTTACCTCAAATCCAAGGCGATCACCAATAGATCACAATCAAAGGTGTTGCTGCCGGTTAGGGAAAGCTGCTGGATACACCTCAAAGATCACAACTCCAGCATCACAGCAACCGAACCTCACTGGATTGGATACAATCGGATCAAGAATCAACAATTCAACACATCAATCAAACAAGATCCTTGAATCCATATAATTCCCAACATTACCTTAATTGATCGTCTCCAGAAAATATCACCCGATCCGATTCGTGAAGCAAAGTATCGAAGATACTACTGACCCCCAATCAGCCAGCATCTGCCAAGATCTAGCACCGGCCACGAACCTAGGGCACGATTTGGAGAGAATCAAGAGAAGAAGAAGAATTACCGACTGTGCTAGGGCACGAGTCGGAGAAAACCCAAAGAAGAGGAATCGAAGCTAGCCTACCTATGTCGGCGATCGAGTGGATCTAGATCGATCCGGTGGCGTCGGCAGTCGGCCAGAGAGCACGCGACGCTGTGATGCAGCCTGGAGAGATAAACGTCGGCCGAATCCAAGCTCAATGGGCATCGACGCCGGCAGAGAAGATTGCCGGAGCTAGAGCCTCGCTCCCATCGGCGTCGCTCATCCGCGAGAGAGATCAGAGAAGGCAGAGAGGGGAGATCGGGGAAGAGGATCGGGAAATCGCAAGGAAGAAGAAGAGCGCACGGGTTTGGGTTCGTCGATGGGTTGAGGGAAAGATAAATAAAAAGGGAAATATTTATATATTAAAACATTTTCTCACTTAAACAGGTATCCTAAACAGGGTTTATCTGAACCCAAAATTGATCCCCTCAAAACCGTCCGTACGAGCTCTGAAAAATTCTTAGAAAATTTCTAAAAATTTCGGAAAAATTCTATAAGGCTATTTTCCAAATAACCCTATTAATTAAATTTTTCCGAGATCTCACACATAGGGGGTGGTAACCTTATGCGGGAAGTCTTGGCGGGTCGGAGCTTCGGGCAAAATTCCTAGGGGGCGGTAACCCTAGGTTAAAATCGTGGTATCGCGAACCTGGTAGAAGTCTAGATAGGTCGAGGACCGGACAACCAGCATGAAGACCGGAAGCTTAGGACGCTGAGCAAAAGTCCAGTCGGTCTGAAGGACCGAACTGGCAAAAGGTAAATCTCCTGAGTGGAGTAGGTGAGGACGTGTTCCCCTAGATGGAACAGTAGGCGTCGGTTCGACCTAGGGTTTCCGGTAGGAAATTCGAAGTCAGAACCGGACAATCCGGAGACTGTCAGAATATTCTATTATCCTATTTTATGTGTGCTAACTTTGTTTTACAGGGTATGTGTGTGTTTTGTGGACTAACATGTCTTGCAGGGACAAAAGAGCAAGTCAAGCCTCGGATGAACAGTGTCCGAGGCGCCTCGGGTGCAAAGGAGCAGACGTTGCATGCTGTAGGCTTTGAGGCGCCTTGAATAGAGGATGAGGCGCCTTGAATGCTTCCTTTGAGGCACCTCAGAGTATGATTAAGGCGCCTCCAGGAAGATAAGAGGCATTGACGAGAAGATCATCGTAGCACAAAACGCGAGATAAGCCTCCATGTTTGAGGTGCCTCAATGGGGCTTTGATGTGCCTCAAGCAGGCTATTCAAAGACAACTCGAACAGCACTTCACTTTAGAACTTCCAAATCAATTCGTCTTCAAGTACGCTGCAAACGAGACATTCCGGTTGAGCTACGACAAGTCCCCGACGACCCGAAGCTTCAAGATTGTTATTTTTCATCGTCGGTATAATTGTTGTTTTAATTTTAACATTGTACTTCATACTTGTACTGAACTTTACGAGATTATAGTTGTTGCCCAACGTAAATGCTCAATGAGCGTGGGCCTTGGAGTAGGAGTCGCTCAAGCTTCGAACCAAGTAAATAGCTTGTGTTCGTGTGTTGTGATGGATCGAAAGCGCTAGAGGGGGGGTGAATAGTGCTCGTGGCTATTTTAACGATTTAAAACACAGAATAGAAACGCAGCGGAAAGTAAAATCAAACACACAGAGACGCAGGTGTTTTACTTCGTTCGGAGCCTATGGCGACTCCTACTCGAAGGCCCGCGGTCCTTGACCGCTTTCGGTGGGCAACAACTATATATCGGAAAGATTACAATTTGAAGTACAATTAATGCAATAAGTAAACTAATACCGACAACAAAAGATCGAAGAGTCTGAGCTTCGGGTTGTCGACGTCGAGTAGTAGCACTTCAAGGTTGTCTCGTTGACAGCACTTCACAGAAGAAAGCTTAGAATGTGTTGTCCTTTCAGCTGCTCCCTCAACCCTCTTTTTATATGACCTTCCGGGCGCCTGGGGCCTTTCCGGGCGCCTGGAGTGTGACGTGGCCAGCCAACTAGGTTGCTCCAAGTGGTGAAGTCGCGCAGGGGATAAAGTTTGGTCCCGGGCGCCCGAACCTGTTCCGGGCGCCTGGACCTCAGGGCGCCAGGCCCACCTTTTTCCAATAGGTTCCTCTCCTGCAAAACAAGGTTAGTCCGAGCAAATACCCTGCAAGACAGTGTAAGAATCTGATAAAACATAGTAAAGAAGAACTAACAGTCTTCGGACTGTCCGAGTCTGACTTCGGATTCCCAACCGGAAACCCTAGGTCGACCCGACGCCTATTGTTCCCCCTACGGGGAACGCATCCTCACCTACTCCCCTCAGGAGAGATTACCTGATGCCAGTCCGGTCCTCCAAACCGACTGGACTTTCCGCCTAGGGTTACCACCCCCTAGGACCTAGGGTTACCTCCCCTAGGGTTTTTCTCCACCTAGGGTTACCGCCCCCTAGGACCTAAGATTGTCGCCCCTTAGGTTGCCGCCCCTTAGGGTTTTCCTCCACCTAGGGTTACCGCCCCCTAAGACCTAAGGTTACCGCCCCTTAGGATTTTCCCTCACCTAGGGTTACCGCCCCCTTGGACCTAAGGTTACCACCCCTTAGGATTTTCCCTTTGCCTAACCGCAGCTAGGACTTTCCTGAAACACTTATTCAACACGTTAGATCACCACAAACCTTAACTTTGAATCCTTTGCCATTATCAAAACTCAGGTTCGATCGTCGGATGCTTCCCGCACCAACAATCTCCCCCTTTTGATTATGGCAATCGAAATTCAAAGTTAAGTAATAATATGCAGTAAGGTATAAGTACAAGGAAAGAAAAAAATGGCATTACAAACTCCCCCTTAATATAACCTAAATGGCATTACAAACTCCCCCTTAATATAACCTCCCCTTTGGATTTTTGTTCTCTTTGAATTTTCTCTACTCTCCCCCTTTGCCATATATCAAAAATAAGCTAGTTTTGAAAAAAAACTTAACTTTTCAAGACAAAACTTAGCAGAATTTGTTTAAAAATCTTAACTTAGGCAAGGGGCAAATAAAGGTAAGTGAAAAGCAACATCTTAGAGTTGGTTTTAATAGCAACATTTTTGAAAGAGAATTTTGCTAAGGAAAATAGTTTAAGTGCAAAAAAGAACTTTAAACCATTGAGTTTGATAGAGGAGATTTTTTTTGTGATATATTCAGCTCTTTTTAACTTAGTGAATTTTCTAACAGAGAGAAAAAAATTTTAAATAGAAGAGACTTGAAAGTCTTAAATTTGAAAAAGTTTTCGAAAAGCTGTTTAAGATAAATGAATTTCAAAGATACTTAAGGTAAAGGAGAAGCGTTAACCTTAGTGTTTAATAGTTTACAAATTTTGTTTTAGTAAGGTATCAGAGCCCTAAGGTCCAAGCATGAGTTAAGATTTGTTTTGATCAGGTATTAGATCCCTTAAGTGCAAGCAACAATTAAATTATCTAATTGGTGTTGATCAGGTATCAGAGCCCTAAAGTACAAGTATGCTTAAGCTTAATATTTCCATTTCCTTTAGTTTGAGAGATACTTTTAGCTAACATAAGGTTATTTTTGTCTTTAACAAGTAACTAAGCAAATGTTTGTGATATCACAACACTTTAAATTCTTAGTTTTTAAAGAGGGAGTTTAGCAAAAGAAATTTGATCAAGACTCAGTTTAGCTAAGATTTTTAAATTCAAAATACTTTTATCAAAGACTTAGCTAAATTTATGAAGATAATAGTTTTGTTAAGTATTTAACCTTAAAAAGACTTAGTTTTTAAAAAAATTGTTTTGATGAAATTTTGAGAATGCTTTGAAAAATACTTAGCATTTTCAGCAAAACTTAGCATTTGAAAACAATTGCTTTGAGAGACACTTAGCTAATTTTTTTTTTTAACTTAAAAAAAAATACTTAGCTAAATTTGAAAATACTTAGCTATATATTCAGCTTAAAACTGATTGCCTTGAGAAAACTTCTTGCCAAATAGCTAAGTTTAGAGTATAGTCTAACTAAGCTTAGTTAAAGAAGACTTGATTAAGTATTTAGCTTAAAGAGGTTTTACATAAAGGCTTAGCTTTGAAAACATTCTAGAAGAGTTATAATTTAAAAGCCAGGTCATAAATAATTTCAATTTTAAAGTTAAGTTAAGAATAACCTGAATTTTTGAAGATAAGTAAAAAATAGTTTTTAATTTTGAGGTCAAGTTAAAATTTTATTTTAACGAAAAACTAATTTTAAAACCAATTTAAAATCACTTCCCCTTAATTAATGCCTTAATAAATTCTTTGAGTTCAGGAGTCCAAGCATTAGAGGTTAAAAAAAATTTTTCTATCTTTCCATCTCACTCATTCTAGATAAACAAGCATGTTTAGCATATGAGTGAGCGTGAGATGGAGTTAACATTTGCAATCATAATTTTGAGAATTAAAGATTTTTAAACCCTTTTAAATTAATTGAATAACATTCTGAAATTAATTGAATAATATTTTTAAAGGACTTTTAAAAGAGTTTTAAAATTAAGTTTTGAAGTAATTTTGAAATTAATTTGAATTTGAATTAATTATCAGTTTGTTTTTAATTACTTAGTCATCTCACCCAATCTGAATTTTCAATCAAGGAATCCTATAATTTTTATGAGATGAATTGAGGTTCAATTTAAGGGTCTGGTTTAACTTTGTGTTAGATTCAGGTTTAGCTTTGGGTTCAACAAGTAAGCATTCTTTGGATAAACTTCTAGGCTATGGTGAGTCACAAGGAACTCATTAAAGTAACCATGCCTTCGAGGTTTTCCAAATAGTCCTACCCATTGAACTTAATACTAAACCTTGGTCTAACTAGTTAGGATCCATTTAAGGGTAGCTTCGGTCAGTTCCACTTGGCCAAATGCACCAGGTCGAAGTCATATCTTCCTAGACATGCGATGCCCAAGCTTTCCTAACTTACTATCATCCAAAAACTTTACCAGTACTGTGTTTCAAATTAAATCTAACCCTTTTAATCTATCCTTACTTACCCTGTCGGGTAATCTACTCTTGTTTGCCCATTTCGGGTAGATTCAGTTCAGTTACCCAGTCGGGTAAATAGATTTCGGAGTTGCCAGCTGTTCTGGACCCTCCTTCTATTTTGATTTTTGGATTTTTGAATTAATTTCAAATTTTTGAAATTGAATTTTAATAATTGATTTTGAATGTTGAATTTTGAATGATTAATTTTGAATTTTGAATTTTGAATTTTGAATTTTGAATTTTAATAATTAATTTCGAATTTGAATTTTGAATTTTAATAATTAATTTCGAATTTGAATTTTGAATAATTAATTTCGAATTTTGAATTTTAATAATTAATTTTGAATTTTAAATTTTAATAATTAATTTCGAATTTAAATTTTGAATTTTAATAATTAATTTTGAATTTGAATTTTGAATTTTAATAATTAATTTCGAATTTGAATTTTGAATTTTAATAGTTAATTTCGAATTTGAATTTTGAATAATTAATAATTAATTTCGAATTTGAATTTTGAATTTTAATAATTAATTTTGAATTTTAATTTTGAATTTTAATAATTAATTTAGAATTTGAATTTTGAATTTTAATAATTAATTTCGAATTTGAATTGTTTTAGCTCCCCCTGGATCATAGCCTCGATAAGGTCTATTGAGGTAATGTATTTGATCCTTCGGGATCCAATATTGACCAAGTCCAACTTGATTAATCAATTTGGACTTCGGGACCCATGCTTGAATTATGTTTCTATTATTTCTATTAACTAGAGACAGATATGATTTATATTTTGTTTTGGTCTTAAATCCAAGTCCGGATTTGTTGTAAATGGCTCGTTGTTTTCCAAGAATTAGATCCAAATTCTTGCAGTGGTTTTGGGTCCTTCAGAAACGGATACGGATCCGTGGCTTCGCTCGGACTCTGTTTCAGCAACATGTGCTAGTACTGGTAGAGCGAAAAGGCTCGCTTGCTCTTCTTCGTCCGATTCGGATTCATCTGATGACTCGGACCATGTTGCCTTCAGTGCTTTCTTCGTCTTGCTTGTTCCTGCAAATAACGCAACACCTTCCTCGACCGGACTAGTATTAGTCTGCTCAAATAATTTATTTATTAAAACATGGTTACCTGTTTTTGTATCAGGAATACCTTCGTGTAACTCAATCAGATTCTCCCACAGCTCCTTGGCACTTGAGAATGGGCCGGCGCGATTCAGCTCCTTATTCGTTAAGCCACACTGAAGTGTATACGTTGCTTTTGCGTTTGCTTCTACCTTTTTGATAAGGTTCGCGTCCCAGTTCTCGTACGGTAGTGGCTTGCCAGCGCCGTTAGTTGGCAGTTGAAGCCCGGTTTTGACGATCATCCAGACTTCAAAGTGAGTCTGGAGATACACCTCCATCCGACCCTTCCAATCTCCAAAATTATCTCCGGAGAAGAGCGGTGGGCGAGCAGTGTTGTAGCCTTCTTGATGGGTCATCTTAGAAAGACAATCTCGCAAAATAAACACAATAAAACTTGTTCCAAGACTTAGTCTTGGATTAGTAGTGCGGGAGAGAAATAAAAATAGTAATTCAGGAATTTTGAGAAAAAATAATAAAATATTATTAAAATAATATTAAAAAAAATATTACTACAAATTTTTGAAAATGTAATATTTTGTTAATTCCAACCAATGGTGAAAAGATGAAAATTAATTTTTCAAAAACAGTTTTGGAGGGAAAAAATAGTTTTCAAAAACAGTTTTTAACCTATATAAACGACAAAGCCACAAAAAATGCTTGAATGGTGGTTGCACCAATTCAAAGTGACCCCGCTCTGATACCAATTGATGGATCGAAAGCGCTAGAGGGGGGTGAATAGTACTCGTGGCTATTTTAACGATTTAAAACACAGAATAGAAACGCAACGGAAAGTAAAATCAAACACACAGAGACGCAGGTGTTTTACTTCGTTCGGAGCCTATGGCGACTCCTACTCGAAGGCCCACGGTCCTTGACCGCTTTCAGTGGGCAACAACTATATATCGGAAAGATTACAATTTGAATTACAATTAATGCAATAAGTAAACTAATACTGACAACAAAAGATCGAAGAGTCTGAGCTTCGGGTTGTCGACGTCGAGTATTAGCACTTCAAGATTGTCTCGTTGACAGCACTTCACAGAAGAAAGCTTAGAATGTGTTGTCCTTTCAGCTGCTCCCTCGACTCTCTTTTTATATGACCTTCCGGGCGCCTGGGGCCTTTCCGGGCGCCTGGAGTGTGACGTGGCCAGTCAACTAGGTTGCTCCACGTGGTGAAGTCGCGCAGGGGATAAAGTTTGGTCCCGGGCGCCCGGACCTGTTCCGGGCGCCTGGACCTCCGGGCGCCCGGATCCATTCCGGGAGCCCGGACCACCTTCTTCCAGCAGGTTCCTCTCCTGCAAAATAAGGTTAGTCCGAGCAAATACCCTGCAAGACAGTGTTAGAATCTGATAAAACATAGTAAAGAAGAACTGACAATCTTCGGACTATCCGAGTCTGACTTCGGATTCCCAACCGGAAACCCTAGGTTGACCCGACGCCTACTGTTCCCTCTACGGGGAACGCGTCCTCACCTACTCCCTTCAGGAGAGATTACCTGATGCCAGTCCGGTCCTCCAAACCGACTGGACTTTCCGCCTAGGGTTACCACCCCCTAGAACCTAGGGTTACCGCCCCCTAGGGTTTTTCTCCACCTAGGGTTACCGCCCCCTAGGACCTAAGGTTGCAGCCCCTTAGGGTTTTCCTCCACCTAGGGTTACCGCCCCCTAGGACCTAAGGTTGCCGCCCCTTAGGGTTTTCCTCCACCTAGGGTTACCGCCCCCTAGGACCTAAGGTTACCGCCCCTTAGGGTTTTCCCTCACCTAGAGTTACCGCCCCCTAGGACCTAAGGTTGCCACCCCTTAGGATTTTCCCTTTACCTAACCGCAGCTAGGACTTTCCTGAAACACTTATTCAACACGTTAGATCACCACAAACCTTAACTTTGAATCCTTTGTCATTATCAAAACTCAGGTTCGATCGTCGGATGCTTCCCGCATCAACATGTTGTTCTCTTTCTAATTCCGCTGCATGTACTTGGACATTTTTACGAATCTGAAACGAGTGAAAGCCACGAGCGCTATTCACCCCCCCCCCCCCTCTAGCGCTTTCGATCCAACAGAAGAAAGTCCCTATACCATCCAACGTGAGGCAACGCATGTTCTGAAAACAGTTTAACTCCAATTGTTATCACTGAGCTTGAACAACTTCCCATAGTTCCTTCTGAGATTTCCTATGAGAGAGGCAAGGAACTCATGCCTTATAATCGTATTCATCCCAATTTTATCCTTAATATGATGCGACCTGGCTTGTTGATTTCCACAGCTCCTCCAATTGTTCTTGCTCCTGAGGTAGCTCCGGATTTATCTGTGTCTTCTCCACTTCCCCTTATTCCTTCTCATTCTCAACCTAAGGTGAGAGCTAGAAGAACTCCTTGTAAAAGGTCTTCTATTTCTATCTCTCAAGATGCGGCAGTTGGTCTAATGTGTGCAAATTCTATGTTCATTTATGCATATTTTAGTGCACATACACTTACTTTATGCATTCATATTCTTTGCATGATCACCTATTTTATCGTGTACTCATCATATATACTCTTTTGTTCGGATATCTGCTCTTTGTTCGATTTTGTGTTGACATGTGCAACTTTTGGAGCAAAAATAACAATCGTTGACACACATGAACAAGGCAGAGAACACGACCGTGCAATCCTGCACGGCTGTGTGGCCAAGGCAGAAGAGGGACCGTGCAAACCTTGCACGGCCGTGCGACCAAGACCGAGGTGATCCAGCACACGACCGTGCAATCCTGCACGACCGTGCCCCCATGACAGCAACCAGACAACACGTGGTCGTGCAATCCTACACGGCCGTGCCCCAAGAACCGGGCCCAGAGTTCACACGGTCGTGCCAATTTGCACGGCCGTGCAACGCAACCAGATACCAGGGAAGGCACGACCGTGCCATCCTTACACGGTCGTGCCGCCGCGGCCGTACCCTAACCTATATAAGGGTTTTAAACCCTTTTTCTTAAGGGGAGAGTCGGGAAGCGAGCCGTGAGTTGGAGAATCATCTTGGTGTCATTCTACACTGTCTCGGACCTCCGTCCAGTGATCTTGCATCACCACATCGACTCCATAAGCAGAGGATTAGACCCGAAGGCCACTCGTCGTCATTGGATAAGCATACTTCTTCTTTCTCTCTCGTGTTTGAGAATTGTATGCTTATTTTCACGATGTCTCCGGATATTTCTCTAGAATTCATGGAGTAGATTCATTGTTCTATGATTAGGGAGTAGTTGCGGATCGGTTTGATGTAAGACTCATATTTATGTTTATACTCTTTGGATGGTTTCATTGCTTTGTTTCAATTGCATATTAATTGATTGTGTAGATCTACTAACCTCATAGAGGAAATATCTCTAGATCATACACTCGAGGGGCCATAGTGACAGGGGTAATCCGTTCACGAACATCTAGGATACTTCCTTGAAAGGAAAAACAACTTCTCCTCAAGGAAGCAAGAAACCAAACTTAGCTCTTAATTTCTATTCTCTATAACACCAATTAGAATTATGTTCTCAAGATTTACCGAGGCGCCCTAGTGACAGGGGTAAATAGTAATAGGACTTCTTAGGGATTTTCTTTATTTTGGTGCTTAAGGTTAGTTGTTTTAGTTTCCGATGAATGCACGTTGAGGGGCAATGAGTGTAGGATAGAATGTGATACATCAATACCTTTACAATAAAACTGAAGTCCTAGAACTCCTCATAACCAAGTCTTCTTTTTACTAGCTTTCATTTCTTCTTCCCGATCTTTCTTCTTTAGATTAATTACAACCATTGGTAGTCTAGCTAACCCTAAGTGAGCCATTGCTAGTGCTTATAACCAGTCCCTGTGGGATCGATATTTTTATTATTGACGATGAATCCGTGCACTTGCGGTTTGTAACATGGTCCAGGTCTTAGTTATACGCCTCACCTTCTATCACCCAACATTCCTCCCTTTGGGCAAAGTACTCCTGTGATTTCTAGTGTTAGGCCTCCTCTTCCCCCCTTGGAAGCATCACCTTCCTCCTTTGTGAGGCCTTTGTCTTCTGTCCCCCCTCGGGTCCTGTTTAAACAGTCACAATGCTTACCTTCCTTAATGAGACAAAATCCTATTCCTTCTTCATGCGGGGTCCTCCAGATGTATGATTCGGTAGTCGAGTCCTAGGTGCGGAGCCAAGAATTCATGAGAGGCAAAAGTGTCTTTGCTCAGGCTGATATCCACAACCGTCAGGCTTCTACCGTGACTATTTTGAATATATCCTTCTACCTTACAACTACAAATTGTAACTGTGTTAGTGTTTTTACCCAGTTTTTTTGCATCAAGATTCTATATGGGTAACCTAGCTGCTGACCTAGATAGGGAGATCCAAGCCTTGAAGGATCAAATAAGAACTTTACAAGCAGCTACCCCCTCTTCCAATAATGAGATTATTCAACTAAAGGAAAAAGTGGATTCCCAGGCTCATCAGATGGCTCTTTTGGAGAAAGATTTACAGAATTATCGCCAGTTATTAGGGGTTAAGGAAGGAGAAAAGAAAACTCTGGAATTGTAAATACAGACTCTTTCTTCTAAATTGAGTGTTGAAGTGACCCTGAAGGATAAGGCTGCTTCAGATGCTGCCCTCACATCCTCTATTCTGGAACAATCTCAGACCTCCCATTCCAAATCCCTAGACACAGCCCAGGAACTGGCCTCTCAACATTTCGAGTTATTACAGCTACAAGAGAGGTTGAAAGCCCAAGATTCGGAAGCGGACTTTCTTACGAGAGAATTAGAGTGAATTAAAACTGAAAGGACCCAGTTTCAGGAGAAAGCAGAATGCCTTGAGTCAGAATTTCAGATATATAAGGCAGATGAAGAGGAGTGTTGGGAGAGACACTGCCGACAATACTTAGATTCTCCTGAGTTTAGAAATGAATTTGCAGCTAGATCATAGGAATGATGACCCACTCGGTTGATGGAATTTTCAGGCAATTGCGGGAAGGGAATTTCTTACCTCAAGAGCCTCCTTCTCGATTCATAAACTTGCGGCGCCTTAACAAGGAATTACCCAAGGACCTCATCAGTAGCTTTAAGTAGATTTTGTGTCAATGGACCAGCCATGGTACAAACCTTGAGCCTCATAACTATATATTTCACAAGTTTTAATGCACCCCATGTGTATTTATATATTTTATACTAGGATACTTGTGGCTCTTTGACTAGATCATGTGATAATCCTAATATGGTAAATATACCTATGAATGTCTAAAGCAGATAAGTGGCAATTATAGTATGTTAGGTATACTTATAAATTTCTAAAGCAGGTATGTGGTCATCATGGTATCATCAATGAATATGCAGAGTAATTATTTGTATGTATATTTGATAGGTAGCCCTTACCTGTCCCTCCGTTCATCCTCAAAGCTGTCATTATTTTACTGTAACTCGGTCAAGCATCCCTCTGAAGCGAATTCCCTTAGGCGAGTTTCAGGTTGCTAACAGTTGAACTTGAAGACCAACCTATCTGTACACCTCGGTTGGGACGTGTCTTCAAGCGGGTATCCGAACGGGTCTCCGAGCAAACAAATTTCGGTCGAGAATGTACCTCCGAGCGAATTTGAATTGTTAAGAAGACCAGAATATTAACAAATTTCAGTCGGGAATGTACCTCTGAGTGAATTTGAATTATTAAGAAGACCAGAATATTAACAAATTTTGGTCGGGAATATACCTCCGAGCGAATTTAAATTATTAAGAAGACCAGAATATTAACAAATTTTGGTCGAGAATGTACCTTCGAGCGAATTTGAATTATTAAGAAGACTAGAATATTAACAAATTTTGGTCGGGAATGTACCTCCGAGCGAATTTGAATTATTAAGAAGACCAGAATATTAACAAATCTCGGTCGGGAATGTACCTCCGAGTGAATTTGAATTGTCACTTGAAAACCTACCTATTGATATATCTTGGTCGGGCTTGCATTCCCGAATGAATCTGGATTAGCTTATGATAATCAAGATTTTGATATATCTTGAGGGGATTGGGTCTTCAAATGGACCTACCCAGCTAGGAGTTTAAAGTCTCCGGTTCCCCTTAAGAAAGCCAGACCGATCACTCTTTAAGGTCTCCGATCGACTGATACCGAGCGGAGGAAGCACGCTCAGGAGCGGAGGATGCATGCTAGAATTTTTCAAGGGTTTAAAGTCTCTGGTTCCCCTTAAGAAAACCAGACCGGTCACTCCTTAAGGTCCTCGATCGACTGATACTGAGGAGAGGAAGCACGCTCAAATTTTTCATGCATTTAAAGTCTCTAGTTCCCCTTAAGGAAGTCAGGTCGGTCACTCCTTAAGGTCCCTGATCAACTAGTACCGAGCAGAGGAGGCATGCTCGAGAGCGGAGGAAGCATACCCGAATTTTTTAAGGGTTTAAAGTCTCCAGTTTCCCTTAAGGAAGCCAAGCTGATCACTCCTTAAGGTCCCTGATCGACTAGTACCAAACGGAGAAGGCACGCTCGAGAGCGGAGGAAGCATGCATGAATTTTTTAAGGGTTTAAAGTCCCTAGTTCCCCTTAAGGAAGTCAGGTCGGTCACTCCTTAAGGTCCCTGATTGTCTGATACCGAGCGGCGGAAGCATGCTCGGGAGCGGAGGAAGCACGCTCAAATATTTCAAGGGTTTAAAGTCTCTAGTTCCCCTTAAGGAAGCTAGGCCAATCACTCCTTAAGGTCCCTGATCGACTAGTACCGAGCGAAGGAGGCACGCTCGAGAGTGAAGAAAGCATGCTCGAATTTTTTAAGGGTTTAAAGTCTCAAGTTTCCCTTAAGGAAGCCAGGCTAGTCACTCCTTAAGGTCCCTGATCGACTAGTACCAAGCAGAGGAGGCACACTCGAGAGCGGAGGAAGCACGCTTGAATTTTTTAAGGGTTTAAAGTCTCCAATTCTCCTTAAGGAAGGCAGACCGGTTACTCCTTAAGGTCCCTGATCGACTAGCACCGAGCGGAGGAAGCATGCTCAAAGTTTTCAAGCGTTTAAAGTCTCCAGTTCCCCTTAAGGAAATCAAGTCGGTCACTGCTTAAGGTCCCTGATCGACTAGTACCGAGCGGAGGAGGCACGCTCGAGAGTGGAGGATGCACGCTTGAATTATTTTAAGGGTTTAAAGCCTCCAGTTCCCCTTAAGGAAGTCATGTCGGTCACTCCTTAAGGTCCTTGATCGACTAGTACCGAGCGGAGGAGGCACACTCGAGAGCGGAGGAAGCGCGCTTGAATTTTTTAAGGGTTTAAAGTTTCCAGTTCCCCTTAAGGAAGCCAGGTCGGTCACTCCTTAAGGTCCCTGATTGACTAGCACCAAGCGGAGGAAGCACACTCGAGAGCGGAGGAAGCCTGCTCGTCAAGAGAATTGATTCACCCATCTCAACAGATGTATGGTTGCTTAGAAAACATATGCCTGCGTTTTTCCATTATATTAAAAATTAAATGAAATATATGGATAAATTACAGGCATACTTGTTAGGTTCTGTATAGTTGTAAGTGATTTGCACTCCAAGACCGTTCGAGATTTTTTCCTTCTGCATCTTGGAGATAATAAGAACTTGAGGTAAGTTTTTGTACAATTTTGTATGGTCCTCCCCACTGAGGTGCCAGTTTACTAACATCTCCCACGGGTTTGATACGCTTTCATACTAAGTCCCCTACTTGAAATCATAGGGGGTAACTCTTCTATTGTAGTTTTGTCGCATTCTCTATCGATAGGATATAAGACGAGTTGCGGCCTTGTCTCGAGCTTCTTCAATAAGGTCGAGTTTCATAAGACGTCGACCATCATTATCTTCATCATAGAATCGTCTTCGATCATATTCCACTCCCACTTCAATAGGAACCACTGCCTCACCACCATATACCAGTTGGAATGAAGTTATCCCAGTAGCTTCTCGAGGAGTGGTTCGGTAAGCCCACAATACACTAGGTGATTCATCTACCCAACTACCCCCAACATGATCCAGTTTAGTTTTGAGCCCCCATATAATTTCTATATTGGTTACCTCTGCCTGACCATTACTCTGTGGATATGTCACAGAGGTGAATACCTGCGTAATGTCATACTTTGCACACCATTCTTGAATTTTCTATCCTTGGAATTGTCTCCCATTATCAGAAATTAATTTATGGGAAATACCAAATCTACAAATAATGTGTTGCCATAGGAATTTAATAATAGCATTCTCAGTAATTCTTGCTAATGGTTCAGCTTTAACCCATTTTGAGAAGTAATCCACAGCTACTAATAGAAACCTTCTTTATGCAGTTGCTAAGGGAAATGACCCTACTATGTCTATGCCCCATTGATCAAAAGAAACTATAGAGGTTTTCAGCAATTGTGTGGGATGATGTGAGATATTTTGATGTATTTGGCAAGACATACATGTTCTCACGAGTTGAGCTGCATCTTCTTGTAGAGTGGGCCAAAAATATCCAGCAAATAGTATCTTACGGCCTAAAGACCTTCCCCCAATATGACTACCACATGAACCTTGATGAACCTCCTGTAAAATATATTGTATATCTTTCGGTCCAATACATTTGAGTAAAGGACTAGAAAAAGCCCTTTTATAGAGATGATCTCCTATCAGGGTATACCGGCTAGCTTTCTTCTTAAAAACTCTGGTTTGTTCTACATCTGCTGGTAGGACACCCTGTTGTAAAAATAGTATAATTGGTGCTCTTCAATTACCATGTATTTCTGTGTTAGCTTGTCTTTCAATACAAGCTACCAATACTGTCTGTTCTACTGGTCGATCTAAATTCCAAGGTACTATTACTGATGCTAGTTTGGCTAATTCGTCTGCCACTTGATTTGCTGATCGGAGAATCTTTTGTATATTTACTTCTTGAAATGTAGCTTTTAATTTATTAAAGGCTTCTTCATATAACCGGAGTCGATCATTGCTGATTTCGAAGTTACCAGATAATTGTTGTACTGCCAACTGAGAATCAGAATAGATCCATACTCGAGCAGCTCCTACATGTCGAGTCGTTTGTAAACCAGCTATCAATGCTTCATATTCTGCTTCATTGTTAGTGACTCTATAACTGAGCCGAACCGAAAGTTGAACCCTATCCTATCTTGGAGATATGAGAATAATACCAACTCCACTACATTGTCTGGTAGAAGATCCATCTGCGTAAATTTTCCAAGTCCCTTCTTCCTCGGGGCCTTGTACTTCTATTATAAAATCTACCAAAGCTTGTGCTCTGATTGCCGAACGGGGTTGGTAGTGTATGTCATATTCACTAAGTTCGGTCATCCATTTGATCAGTCGCCCCGACGCTTCTGGATTAAGAAGCACTCGACCAAGAGTGCTGTTAGTTGGCACAACGATTGCCTGCGATAAAAAGTAAGGTCGCAATCTTCTAGCTGTCAATACTAGGGCATAAGCTAATTTTTCAAGTGTAGTATACCTACACTCGGCTCCTTTTAATAAATGACTGGAAAAGTACACTGGTTGTTGCTCCTTACCCCCCTAGCTCACCAGTACTGAGCCTACAGCATGCTCGTTTGCTGAAAGATAAACCCATAGGGTTTCTCCTAGTACATATTTAGCTAAGACAAGTAGGGTTGACAAACAATCCTTCAGCTCTTGAAACACTTTGTCACAATCTTCATCCCATTGAAATTTGTTAGCCTTCCGAAGTATCTTGAAGAAGTGAAAACTTCGGTCAACTAATCTAGAGATGAAGCGGGATAACACAGTGATCCTCCCTGCCAATCTTTGAACTTCTTTCATGTTGCGTGGGGGCTCTATATCATGGATTGCTTGAACTTTACTGGGATTTGCTTCTATCCCTCGCTCTGTCACCATGTACCCCAGGAACTTGCCACTTCTGTCCCTAAACAAGCACTTGGCAGGGTTGAGTTTGAGCCCATACTGTCGCAAGTTTCTTCTATATCTCTGCATAAATCATCAGCCCGAAGTGATTTAATTAATATGTCATCTACATAGACTTCCATATTTCTCCCAATTTATTTTCGGAAAACTTTATTCATAAGCCTCTGATAAGTTGCTCCTGCATTCTTTAATCCAAAAGGCATGACATTATAGCAATAAGTACCTTTAGCTATAATAAAACTAACCTTTTCCTAATCGTCTTTAGCAAGAGGTACTTGATAATAGCCCTGATAGGCATCCAGGATACAAATATATTCACATCCAGCCGTAGAATCCACCACCTGATCGATGCAGGGCAGATGATAGTAGTCTTTTGGGGAAACCTTGTTGAGATCCCGGAAGTCAATACACACCCTCCACTTATTCCCTGGTTTAGACACCAGGACGACATTAGCCAACCAGCTAGGAAATTGTACTTCTCTAATATATCATGCCTCCAATAATCTGTCCACTTCTTCCTTGATGATCTGGTTCTGGTCAGCTCCAAAGTCTCTTTTCTTTTTCTTAACAGGTCGAGCATCAGGAAAAACATGCAATGAATGTTCCATCACCAAAGGAGAAATACCCGTGACCTCCTTGGGAGTCCATGCAAATACATCACTATTCCTTGTCAAACACTGTATCAACTCAGCTTTAAGTGGGAGGTCTAGATCAGCCACCACATAAGTCACAGCTTCTGGTCGCCCAATTTGTATTTGTACTTCTTCTTTTCTTCATATACCAGACCGGGTGGTCTCTCATGGATGGCGTTGACTTCCATCCTTTGAACCTTGCGAGTAGCATTAGCCTCCTTCCGGATGACTTCCACATAGCATTTCCGTGCGAGTAACTGGTCTTCTCGGACTTCTCCCACTTGGTCATTAACCGGAAACTTCACCTTCTGGCAGAAAGTAGAAACGACCGACCAAAACTCGTTCAAGGCCGGTCGACCCAGTATGACGTTATAAGCAAAAGGTGCATCTACCACCATGAAGTAAGATCTTCTAGTCCTCATTAAGGGCTCCTCCCCTAGGGAAATGACCAATTTTATCTGGCTGAGCGACCGCACTGCATTGCCTATAAATCTGTAAAGAGGAGTCACCATGGGTTGAAGCTCGCTCGGATCTATCTGTAGTTGGTCAAAAGCTTGTTTGAAGATAATATTGACAGAACTGTCTGTATCAATGAATGTACGAGAGATGTTATAATTAGCTATAACAGCTTTAATTATCAGTGCATCATCATGGGGTACTTCTACCCCTTCTAGGTCTTTAGGACCAAAACTAATCTCTGGTCCTGCTACCTTCTCTACACTGCACCCCACAACATGTATTTGTAACCGTCGGGCATGGGCTTTCCTTGCCTGGTTAGAGTCACCATCAGTAGGGTAGCCCATGATCATGTTTATATTACCTCGGGGGGAATTACTCTGATTTTCTTCCTACCGAACGGTTGTCATCTCAGGTTGTATTAGTTCGAGCGCCCGATTCTCGCAATGTTCCTTGCTATGTCTCGGTCTCCCGGAACTCTAGTTGAAGTGGGTTGCTCTGCCTTTGGTAGGGTTGTCGATTGGGAGATTGTCGGCGATATCGACCATTATTCGTTCGCTGATTCTTTAAAGTAAAACAATTCTCCGTATAGTGGGTACCTGACATATGGTAGGTACACCATCTCCTTGGGCTCTCCTGTGGCATTTGCACATGTTGTACAACTTGGGGTCTGTGTTCAAGCTGGCGATGTGGCGGAGGAGCCACACGAGGTCCCCTTGGGGGATGCACCGGAGCTACGGGTTTATCATTAGTAGTAACTGCGATAGGAACAACAGTTTCCTTTTTGTGAGCTGCTTGAGCTTCCTCCACATTAATAAACTCAGTGGCTCATTCGATCAATATATCAAAATTGGTTGGAGGATTGCGCACTAAATCTTTGAAAAAATCATTATCATTAAATCCCTGAGAGAAGGCACTCACCAGAATCTCTATGGTAGCATTAGGAACATCAATGGCTACCTGATTGAACCTTTTGATATAAGCTCTGATGCTTTCCTTGGGTCCCTGCTTAATAGAAAATAGACTTTATGGAGTCTTATGATATCTCTGGTTGCTAGAGAAATGATGCAAAAATACTTTGCGGAAATCCTTGAAACGTCGAATAGAATTTTTCGGTAATCGCTTAAATCATCTCTAAGCCACTCCACCGAGGGTAGTAAGAAACATTTGGCACTTAACCCCATCAAAAAACTGTTGTAACAAAGCTATGCTTTCAAATTTGGAAAGATAATCTTCCGGATCGGTGGTTCCAAAATATTTCCCCATGTTTAAGCTCTGATACCACTTTGGCAGGGGATCGTCAAGCACCCTTTGAGAAAAAGGGGTGACAATTCTGTCAGGAGAACTATCGTTGATCACCACTTTTCCCTTACGCTTTTCTTTCACAGGTGCCTCATCAGAAGATTCTTGAAACACCGGCCTCCGCCCTCCTTGTTCCATAGGGGTATGGAAAAATGCTCAAGGTTGTCGATTGGGAGAAATGGGAGCGGGTATTATGTAAACGATATCCTCTTCCTCCGTACCTTTTTTTTTTCTTCGATCCGTGGTTGAAATTGCCGGATTTATCGCTATCGACAAAGTGCCTTCAGTGATTGCTTGTTGTTGTTGTTGTTGTTGCAAAGCCTTCTGAACCCTAGAGCTAATGAGAAACTCCAGATCTTCTTGAGTCATAGTAATGGTGTTGGGTTTTCCCGCATCCTCCATCATGAAGTCTCAGATCCAGGTGAAGAATCTCATAGACGGCGCCAAATTTGATCTTGTCTAAGATCGGTGAGATGGAGAGCTGGGATCAATGCTGATAATGATTCTACTGAAGATGAGCCCAAAAAACCTCAGTACCGCTACAGACTCCTTGGTGAACTAGATAACAGAACCCTAATAGATGAATCACCCTAGATCTGAGAAAACCAAAGCAGATCTAGTGGGAATCTCAGTGAAGAAGATATCGAAGGGAAAACCATGAATCAAGAACTCCGACGAATGGTCCTGCCTTCCTGCGCACCACCAGACCAACCAACAAAGCGTTAGTAACCTAAGATCGGGGTGGGAATCCCTGGCTAGGTGTTGGATCGAGAAGCGCTAGAGGGGGTGAATAGCGCTCGCGGCTATTTTAGAATCGATTTCGTAAAACGCAGTGGAAAATTAAACAAACACAGAAGAACACAGGTCGTTTACTTGGTTCAGAACCTGTGGCGACTCCTACTCCAAGGCCCACACTCTTTGAGCATTTACGGTGGGCAACACTTATAATATCGAAAGGATGTTACAAATTAAGTACAGAGAAAATTAGTAATTAACTTAATACCAACAACAGAGAAATGAAAAACGAAGCTCCGAGTCGTCGGGAGGTTGTTGCAGCACTTCGGGATCATGTCATTAGCAGCTTGTCATAGAAAGATCGCTTAGAAGAAGATATATTGAGTGCTGCCTCGAGAGCTCTTTTTATACACTGTTGGAGGCGCCTCTAAGCCTGTCCGAGGCGCCTCCAGGCTGCCCGAGTCGCCCGCGTGGATCAGCACTCATCTAGTCGCACCTTATCCCCTTGAAGGTGCCTCCAAGGCTGGTCTAAGACGCCTCCACAGCCTGGTCCAAGGCGCCTCCACAGCCTGGTCCAAGGCGCCTCCAGCCTACTCCGAGGCACCTCAAGCTCTACTGCGTTGTCTTCTTCTGGCTCACACTTGAGGCGCCTCCAAGCTCCATGGAGGCGCCTCGGACACTGTTCATCCGAGGTCAAGTGTGCTCCTTTATTCCTGCAAAATGTGTTAGTCCCAAACACATACCCTGCAAAACAGAGTTAGCACATAATAGTCATAGTAAACAAAATATTGATAGTCTCCGGACTATCCGGGTCTGACTTCATATTTCCAACCAAAAACCCTAGGTCGATCCGACGCCTACTGTTCCCTCTGCGGGGACACGTCCTCACCTACTCCACTCAGGAGAGTTACCTGTTGCCAGTACGATCCTCCAGATCGACTGGACTTTTGCTCGACGCTCGATACTTCCGGACTTTCTGCTGGACACCCGGTTCCCGGCCCGTCCAGTCTTCCACCTGGTTCGCGACACTAGGACTTTCCACCTAGGATTACCACCCCCTAGGGCTTTTGCCTGAAGCCCTCGACCCGCCAAGACTTTCCGCATAGGGTTACCACCCCCTATGACCTAGGGTTATCACCCCCTACGATTTTCCACTTGCCTAACCGTAGCTAGGGTTTTTACCTAAGTACACTTAGGACTTTCCTACAAGCTCATTCAAACTGTTAGATCACAACATAACCTTAACTTTGAATCCTTTGCCATTATCAAAACTTGGGTTCGATCGTCGGATGCTTCTCGCACCAACAATCTCCCCCTTTTTGATTATGGCAACTGAAATTCAAAGTTAAGTAAAACAAGATGCACAAATAAACATAAGCAAGCTGTAAAAAGTTTTAAGTAAGAAAGTAAGCAAGCTTAAGTAAACAGTTCAAGTGCAAGCATGATTTAAGCTAAAACATACTTAATTTAAAGTGTATAAGGCTCCCCCTTAATGAGAGCTCTGTTTTTCTTATCACTTAATTTGAAAATTTGAATTTGTCCTACTCTCCCCCTTTGTCATATATCAAAAACTTTTGTAGGAAAAAGAGACAAGATGAAAGGTCTAAGTTTTCAACTAACAAAGGTTTACTTTAAAACAAAAAAGATTTTACTTTAAAACAACATTTCTTGTAGGTGAAATAGGCTAAGTAAAACAAGTAAACAAAATAAAGCATGAAGTTGTTTTAAGAAAACTAAGTTTAGTAATTTCGCAAAAAAAAATTTTCTTTGACCTGAAACATAGCTAAATTAAAGTTACTTTAGTTTTGAACCACTCCTTTTACTTAGCCAAAATTTGTGCAAATTTAGGTTAAATTTTGAAAAATTTAAAACAAACGATTTTCGAAAAGGAGGTTTTGTAAATAGTAGTCTAAATTTTGCAATTAAAAGGACTTAGCTAGTTTTGAAAGGATTTGTTGAAAAATGTTTCGTTAAATTCTTAAAGCCTTTTAAAAGATATTAATTTCGAAAAAAACTTTTTGAATAATTTTAAAAGCTTCTCAAAAGTTGGGATAACTTGAGACCTATGTAAATTTTGAAAACTCTTAAAGGCAAAGGAGGAGCAATAACCTTAAAACCTTAATGTCCAAGCATGAGTTGAGTTAAATGGATTGTAAATTAACCATTTTCTTTTAGCAAGGTATCAGAGCCCTAAAGTCCAAGGATGAGTAAACTTAAAAAATTTAATGTCTTTAACCAACTGTCTAACCTTTAGCTACTGGCTGAATACCTAGAGGGCAACAATTTTCACTTGGTTAGTCAAGTTAAGTTAGTAATCCAGTTAGATTTGACTAGGGCTGGATCATTTAACTTGATTAATGTAAAATTAGTTTTTAACGCCTAGACTTACTATGATGCACAGAAATAAGCATTCTGAAGTCTAGGTTGTACCCTATGCTTCTCATACCGTTCTAAGTTTCTTTCAAACACAAGCAAGTTAAGCCTAGGGTGTGTGTGAGATGCTCTGGCAGAAATAAGGGGAACATGATTTCTATAGTTAAGGCCTAGGCTAAGTCCAAATTTTGAAAATCTCATAAAGTTGGGAATTTTAAAAAGTTATTTTTCCTAAAATTTTAAAAACAGAAGTAAAAATTTAAAAATAGATGTAAGAAATTAGTTTGAAAATCAAGATCTATTCTACCCAACACATTCCTATTTGCCTTCTAAGTGTACTGAACTCCAGTTCAGGTAAGGGTTTTATGAAAATGTCAGCTAGGTTTGATTTGGACTCAACATGGTTAAGTACAATTTCACCTTTAGCTACATGATCCCTTACAAAATGGTGTTTTACCTCTATGTGTTTAGTCCTAGAGTGGTGAATTGGATTTTTGGTTAGATTAATTGAACTCATATTATCAATTAAAATTTTTATATTTTTATATTCTAGTTGATAGTCTTTTAGTGTATGCATCATCCATAAAAGTTGAGAAGCACACTCTCCTAGGGCTATGTATTCAGCTTCAGTAGTGGATAAAGCAACACAGTGTTACTTTCTGCTTGACCAACTTACTAGACACTGACCTAGAATTTGGCAGCTACCACTTGTGCTTTTTTATGTCTAGTTTACACCCAGTATAGTCTGAGTCAGAATAGCCAAAAAGGTCAAAGGTGCAAGTTCTAGGGTACCAAAGTCCTACATTTAGGGTACCCTTAATGTACTTAAGTATCCTTTTAACATATGTTAGGTGTGTCTCTTTTGCACAAGATTGGTATCTTGCGCACATACCTACTGCAGATAATATATCGGGTCGACTTGCAGTTAGATAGAGTAAGCTACCTATTGCACTTCTATAGTACTTTGGGTCAACTGGTTTTCCTTCTGGGTCAGAATCAATATTGATATTAGTTGCCATTGGAGTATTTATAATTTTTAAATTTTCCATGCTAAATTTTTTAATTAGTTCCTTAACATATTTAGTTTGATAAATATAGATTCCATCTTTGGTTTGTTTGATTTGTAAGCCTAAGAAAAAATTAAATTCCCCCACCAAACTCATTTCAAATTCGTTTTCCATTAAATTAACAAATTCTTTAGTGTTGGTTGAGCCAAAAATTATATCATCAACATAGATTTGGACTATAAAAATATCTTTTTTTATGGTTTTGACAAATAGGGTCTGATATATTTGACCTTGGTTAAAGCCCTTAGATATTAGGTAATTAGATAATCGTTCATACCATGCCATAGGTGCTTGTTTTAGTCCATATAACGCCTTTTCAGTCTAAATACATGGTTTGGGTTATCTAAGTCCTCAAATCCTGGGGGTTGACTTACATATACTTCTTCCTTAATAAACCCATTCAAAAAGGCTGACTTGACATCCATTTGGTATAATCTAAATCCTTTATGTGCTACATAAGCCAGCAGCATCCTTATGGATTCGAGTCTAGCTACTAGTGCATAGGTTTCGTCATAGTCTAAACCTTCAACCTAGCTGAATCCTTTGGCTACTAGTCTGGCCTTATTTCTCACTATATCACCCTGATCATCTAATTTGTTTCTAAATACTCATTTGGTGTCAATTATGGACTTATCTATGGGTTTAGGTACAAGTTCCCAGACTTGGTTTCTATCAAATTTAGCTAACTCTTCCTGCATTGCAATGATCCAGTCTGGATCAGGTAGAGCTTCTTCAGTAGTCTTAGGTTCAATCTTAGAAATAAGAGCAATCTGACTCAGGTTTCTATAAGAAATCTAGTTCTGACTCCTAGGTTTGGGTCACCCAAAATTTGATCAGGTGGGTGAGAAGTGCTTACTCTTGTTGGTCTTATATTTGGGTCAGAAGTTAGTTCCTCTGGTTTCCTAGTGTTAGGTTGAATTTCATCTTCTATAACTCTTGGATTAATGTCAACATTTTCATTTATATTAGGTAGGTTATTTTCTTCATCAAAGATTACATTAGTTGTTTCTTCAACTTTTAAGGTACTTTTGTTATAGACTCTGTAGGCCCTACTAGTTGTGGAGTATCCTAAAAATATTCCTTGGGCTGACTTGGGTGTAAATTTTCCTAAGTAATATTTAGTGTTTAAAATGTGAACTTACATCCAAATACTTTTAAATAGTTTAAGTTGGGAATTTTATTATAGTATATTTCACAAGGGGTTTTATTTGTTAGGACCAAAAGTAGCTAGAGGGGGGGTGAATAGCTCATCGCGTTCGCTCGGTGCTCGGCGTTGCTTGTTCCTTCAAAGATGTGCAGCGGAAAATACAGAAACAAACACACAACGCTAACACGGTTGGTTTTACTTGGTATCCACCTCACAAGAGGTGACTAATCCAAGGATCCACACCAACACACACACCCTCCACTAAATAAAACTCTCCTTTATGGTAACTACCAAGGGCGGAGAAGCCCTACAAGACTCAATACAAGAAGAGAGGGAAAGGATACAAGAAATACAAGCTTACAAGCTTACAATGAGTACAAAACCCTAACCCTAGCTTCTCTTCTTGGCTTTGATCCGCCTCTTGACTTGGAGAGCTTCCAAGATCCTTCAAGAACTGGCGATCTGAGCTTTGTGAGCGCTGTGGAGGAGTTGGCGAGAGCTCTGGAGTGAATTGGAGAAGAAGATACCGCAGCCATCGAACGCCTGCAACTATAAACGACGCCAACGGTCGGATCCCGATCGATTCGAATGTTCCCAATCGATCGGGGAGGCTTTGGATCGATCCACGGATCGATCCAGAGCGCCTCTGTGCTCTGGAAACGCGCCTGGATCGATCCACGGATCGATCCAGCGCTTATCGCGCGAAGCAGCCGCGTCCCAATCGATCCACTGATCGATTGGGACCTCTGGATCGATCAGCCGATCGATCCAGAAGCTCTCTGTTCGCTGGGACAGGTCTGGATCGATCCACTGATCGATCCAGCACTTGATTTTTGTCCAAAATCAAGTCCCAAACCTCCCAAACCAACATCCGGTCAACCTTGACCTGTTGGTATGTCATGCATAGCATCTAGTCACTCCCTTGACCTGCTAGGACTCCCTTACCAAGTGTCCGGTCAATCCCTTTGACCCACTTGGACTTTTCTCTGTGCCAAGTATCCGGTCAATCCCTTTGACCTACTTGGACTTTTCTTTCATGCCAAGTATCCAGTCAATCCTTTGACCTACTTGGACTTCCCAGCACCAGATGTCCGATCATCCTTGATCCATCTGGATTTTCCCTTGCCTGGCTTCACTCACCAGGACTTTCACCTAGCTTCACTCACTAGGGTTTTCCATCTGCCTAGCTTCACTCACTAGGACTTTCACCTGGCTTCACTCACCAGGATTTCCATCTGCCTAGCTTCACTCACTAGGACTTTCACCTGGCTTCACTCACCAGGATTTCCATCTGCCTAGCTTCACTCACTAGGACTTCCTTCTGCCTGGCTTCACTCACCAGGACTTTTCTTCTGCCTGGCTTCACTCACCAGGACTTTCATACTGCCTAGCTTCACTCACTAGGTCTTTCATTTTGCCTAACATCCCAGTTAGGACTTCCCAGTCAAGTATCCAGTCAACCTTGACCTACTTGACTCTTCTTCAATCAATATCTTATTGTCAAACATCTAAACCCAAACCAAGACTCAGCTTGGTTACCCAGGTCAACCTTGACCTGAGGGATATTGCACCAACAATCTCCCCCTTTTTGATGTTTGACAATACCACAATAACACTTACAATCCCATATGTAAGTTAGGCTAATCCCATAGCCTTCTTCTTCATGCCACTAGGTAATGAAAGCATAAATTAAGCTCTTCATTCTCCCCCTAAGAGGGCAAACTCCCTCTAGGTAATGAAAGCCTAACTTACTCCCTTTCATGAGTCCTTTCATTCTCCCCCTATGACCTTCCCATAGGTAATGAAGGACTAAGCTTAACCATACATTCTCCCCCTATTGGCACACATCAACCCATCGTTGGACACACATCAACCTATGCTCCAATTCTGGGCACACTTCAACAAATCCATTTGTTGAAGACTCTCCCCCTGAAGAGTTGCTCATCGTTGTTCACAACATCACTCGTTGTGATCAACACGATAATGAAGGTCCAATACCCTTCATTTATCCTTAACTTCTCCCTCAATGTAGACAACTACCCAACCTTGAGCATTATCTACCACTTGAGTGTCCACTTGAAATAATGAGGATATCCACTCCCCATTTCTCCCCATTTCAAGTTTAAATGCTCAACCTTGATCAAGTTCACAACAGAAGGTTAACCACCTTCCAAGGTTCATGAAAAATAATTTTCATGTCTTTAAAGAGTCCCTCCCCCTAAAGACATGGTGGTAACTTCTGTCATTGCACCAACAATGACTTGGAATCCCTAAAACATTAGGAAACCCAAATTTAGAAGTTTTGAGGTTCAAATATTTAAAATTTGAAACAACCTCAACCGAAACTTCTACTTAGTCTTCGTTAACCAATCCATCCTTGTTTTCAACATGAAAACACCCTTTGTATGTATACAAATGTATTTAAGGGGTTTGGAATGGTTACCTAGACTCAAAGAGGTTCAAAGATGCTGAAATCAGGCCTTCCCAGCCAAAATCAGCAACTTGGATCGATTGGAGTTGAGTTCCAATCGATTGAACCTTTCTGAATCGATCCACTGATCGATTCAGACTCCCTGGATCGATCGGCTGATCGATCCAGCGAGCTTCTGCTCGATGGAATTGCCGTTTGAATCGATCCACGGATCAATTCAGGAACTCCAATCGATCCATGGATCGATCGGAGCTCTGATAGTTGCTGAAATTCCATTTCAGTCAACTTCAGAAACCCCTAGAAAATTCTACAAAAATCCAAAAATTATGAAATTTCGTGTAGACATTATTTAGGGCATACTTAATCATGGAAAAATAGCTTTCTATGAAAATACATCATATTTTCAAAGATTGACAGAAACTTGAAAACTTGCAAAAACTTTAGTGTTTTATTCAAGTTTGTGTCTAACTATTCAATGGTGATTACTATCAAAAGATAGCCTTCACTAAGGTTTTCCAAAATCATTTTGAAAATATTTTCAAAACCATTATCCCATCACATTCCTTGGGCTTAATGCACATGACTTGTACATTAGCTTTCCCAATGATGGGAAAACACATAACTATGTGTTTTGATGAACCTAAAACTCAAAAAATGCACTAAATCAACATCTTGAGCTTTGTTCATCATCCTAACATCTCACTAGTATATAATATGCACTAAAACACATACAAGTCACCTTATAGTCTTTGTGAGATGTAGATTTTGGTTTTTGCCCTAATCTAGGGATCATGCATATTTATCTAGGCATTTTAGAAATATTAGACATCCACCTAGGATGTCACTTGTCAATAAGTGTCGTTAAATGTCATTTGTCCTTAATTACAAGGAATTAAACTTAATGCATGATTATGTTATGGCATACATCAAAAGAAAATAATTTTCAAAAGAAAATATCCTATTGCTACATGATGTATGAATGTCATGACATGGTATTTTTAGATTTTTCTTAATAAAACATGAATGCAAAAATAGACATGATGTCATGGCATGTGATAGGCAAACAATCATGACAAAATTTAGCATTAATAAAATATACCTAGATTAACTATCTAAGTATCCTTAAAGTCTTAGCTAAACTTACAACTTAAACCTAGATTGCCCTAAAGTGCTTCAAGAGAATGCCAAAACCTAAATTGGCATTTCTAATTTCCTTGATTTAATGTATGCCAATTGAAAATAAACATGTCCTCAAATGTTGGCATATTCCATGTTTCCTCAAGAGTAGCACTTTTAAATTAAGGCTTAGTTCGCCTTTAATTTCCTAAGAACATACCAAAATCCCAACTTGGTAGTTCTTGTGTTTTCTCAAATTTGTGCCACTTTAAAATAAAATCAATACTTCTCCAATTTGGCACATTTACTCTTTCAAGGAGTAATCAATAATTTCATTTCATTTTCAAGGGTTAACTAAAACCTTGAAAATGCTCCTTGAGTGTCAATTTCCTCAAAGTTGGGTTAACTACCCTTCTAATCGGAGTTGACACTCTCTAACCCATCTATGGGGTAGAGAAGATGCTCCTAGGAACCCAACACCTATTGGTGCTCCTTGGATGCTCTAGGTACTCACTAGGGATAACTTCCCTAGATACCTTCCTAGTGACCTTGTTGGGCTTCTTAGAATCCTTGGTCACATTTTCTAGGTCAACTCTAGGGATAGCCTCCCTTGTGACCTTGTTTGTGACTTTCTTAGACTTCTTAGAAGTCTTAGTCACATTTGTTGCAAAAATACTCTTAGGGATGACTTCCCTAGTATTTTTGGCTTGACCACTAGACCTAGGGTTTGTTCCATAACTATATGGAACTCTATGGTAAGAGGGCACATCCTTCTTAGCCTTTGGCTTGTATCCCAAACCTCTATGGCCATTGGATGGCTTTTGTACCCCTAGACCTAGGTTATGCTCATTTTGCCCTAATAGGATATTTTCCATCCTTTTTAGGGTCTTTTCAATTTTATCAAGTCTTGACCTCAAGACTTGATTTTCCATCACTAAGTCCTTAGTTTTTGGTTTTCCATTAAGTTCATGAGCATTTTTGTTTCTAGGCTTGTATCTTACATCCTTAGAGTTATCGCCTAGGTTTTTACCTACATTCCTAGCCTTAGGGATAGTAGTTTTGGCATGTAGGGCCACATGCTTTTCCTTAAAGCCCTCATGCTTCCTATTCTTATGGTAAATCGCATTAAGATGATAAAAATTTGACCTAGCATGCTTTTTACCATTTTGCAAGGGAATAGGCTCAATGAATGTTACCTTCTTCTTTACCTTGGAGGCTCCCCCTTGACTAGTGCCTCCTTGAGCCTTGACCATCTTCTTCCCCTTGGGGCATTGACTTTGGTAATGCCCTTTTTGTTGACACAAGAAGCACACAATGTGCTCCTTGCTCTTCTTTGTCCCGGGGGTGGTCTCCTTGGGCTTCTCCTTGCCCTTTTGTGTCACTTGACCCTTTTTCTTGGCCAAGTTGGGACACTTGCTCTTGTAGTGCCCACTTTCCCGACACTCAAAACATATTATATGATTTTTATTTTTAATTGAAACATTTATACCTTCTTGTGTAGGGGTGGTGCTTTCTCCTCCATGTGATGTGGATGTAGGGGCTTCCTCTTGATCCGATAGTGATGCTCCTCCATTTGATTTTTCTTGACTTGTGGAGGTGGAAGCTTCTTCATCCTTTTCATCTCTTGACCCGGATGTAGAAGCTTCTCCTTCTTCTTGATCCAGTGTCACCAAGGATTGCTCCCCCTCAATCCTAGAGGTGGAGGCTTCATCATCTTGAATATGAAACAAGGAGTATGCTCCCTCCTTGTTCCCTTCGTTGCATTCCCTTGAGGATGAAGCTTCTTGGATTTCCTCTTCTTCGGAGGTTGAGCATCTCTCAACCTCGGAGTCCTCCTCTTGGTCTTGATCCAATGAGTCGCCCTCTTTGGATTCTCCTTGATTTGATACAGTGGAGGGGATCTCATGAATTCTTGCAAATTTGCTCCAAAGCTCCTTGGCATCTTCAAACTCTCCAATTTGTTCCAAGATGTTGCTTGGCAATAAATTGACCAAAAGCTTGGTCACTTTGTCATTGGCCTCACATCTTTGGATTTGGTCTTTGCTCCACTTGCTCCTTTTGAGTACTTTGCCCTTGGAATTTGTGGGAGCTTCAAAACCTTCCATGAGAGCAAACCATTGCTCTATCTCCATCATAAGAAAATTTTTGATTCTTGATTTCCAAGAATCGAAACTCGTAGAAGTGTATGGTGGAGCCACCCTTGTGTCAAATCCAAGCCCATCTTGGAATTGCATCTTGAAGTTGAGCTTGATAAAGTCTTGAACTTGAAGAATTTGCTCCAACTTCTTCACCCTCTAGCTTTTCTTGTTATGCTTGACCCTTCCGGCGATGATTCCGGTGAAGAGCGGCCTTGCTCTGATACCACTTGTTAGGACCAAAAGTAGCTAGAGGGGGGGTGAATAGCTCGTCGCGCTCGGCGTTGCTTGTTCCTTCAAAGATGTGCAGCGGAAAATACAGAAACAAACACACAACGCTAACACGGTTGGTTTTACTTGGTATCCACCTCACAAGAGGTGACTAATCCAAGGATCCACACCAACACACACACCCTCCACTAAATAAAACTCTCCTTTATGGTAACTACCAAGGGCGGAGAAGCCCTACAAGACTCAATACAAGAAGAGAGGGAAAGGATACAAGAAATACAAGCTTACAAGCTTACAATGAGTACAAAACCCTAACCCTAGCTTCTCTTCTTGGCTTTGATCCGCCTCTTGACTTGGAGAGCTTCCAAGATCCTTCAAGAACTGGCGATCTGAGCTTTGTGAGCGCTGTGGAGGAGTTGGCGAGAGCTCTGGAGTGAATCGGAGAAGAAGATACCGCAGCCATCGAACGCCTGCAGCTATAAACGACGCCAACGGTCGGATCCCGATCGATTCGAATGTTCCCAATCGATCGGGGAGGCTTTGGATCGATCCACGGATCGATCCAGAGCGCCTCTGTGCTCTGGAAACGCGCCTGGATCGATCCACGGATCGATCCAGCGCTTATCGCGCGAAGCAGCCGCGTCCCAATCGATCCACTGATCGATTGGGACCGATCCACGGATCGATCCAGAGGCTCTCTGTTCGCTGGGACAGGTCTGGATCGATCCACTGATCGATCCAGAGCCTGGATCGATCCACTGATCGATCCAGCACTTGATTTTTGTCCAAAACCAAGTCCCAAACCTCCCAAACCAACATCCGGTCAACCTTGACCTGTTGGTATGTCATGCCTAGCATCTAGTCACTCCCTTGACCTGCTAGGACTCCCTTACCAAGTGTCCGGTCAATCCCTTTGACCCACTTGGACTTTTCTCTGTGCCAAGTATCCGGTCAATCCCTTTGACCTACTTGGACTTTTCTTTCATGCCAAGTATCCAGTCAATCCTTTGACCTACTTGGACTTCCCAACACCAGATGTCCGATCATCCTTGATCCATCTGGATTTTCCCTTGCCTGGCTTCACTCACCAGGACTTTCACCTAGCTTCACTCACTAGGGTTTTCCATCTGCCTAGCTTCACTCACTAGGACTTTCACCTGGCTTCACTCACCAGGATTTCCATCTGCCTAGCTTCACTCACTAGGACTTTCACCTGGCTTCACTCACCAGGATTTCCATCTGCCTAGCTTCACTCACTAGGACTTCCTTCTGCCTGGCTTCACTCACCAGGACTTTTCTTCTGCCTGGCTTCACTCACCAGGACTTTCATACTGCCTAGCTTCACTCACTAGGTCTTTCATTTTGCCTAACATCCCAGTTAGGACTTCCCAGTCAAGTATCCAGTCAACCTTGACCTACTTGACTCTTCTTCAATCAATATCTTATTGTCAAACATCTAAACCCAAACCAAGACTCAGCTTGGTTACCCAGGTCAACCTTGACCTGAGGGATATTGCACCAACATTATTGTGTAATTTGTTAATCAGTATTCTATTTTGAATGTAGTTTGCTGTATTTATTGCTTCAGCCCAGAATTGATGATTTAAGTTGTACTCGTTAAACATGGTTCTAGCTGTCTCTTATAGGATTCTATTTTTCCGTTCCACTAGACCGTTCTATTGGGGGGTTCTAGGGCATGAAAATTCATGTTTGTATCCATTAACTTTACAAAATTAGATAAATCTATGATTTTCAAACTCACCCCATGATCACTTCTTATTCTTTTAATTTTGATGCCTTTTTCATTTCTTTTAACTTGCAAAAATTATTAAAAGTTTCAAAGGTTTTATCTTTTATTTTTAGAAATTTTACCCAAGTGAACCTAGAGTAATCATCAATTATAACTAAGCAGTACTGATTCTTGCTTAGTAACTTGGTTCCATGTGAATCAAATAGATCTAAATGTAGGAGCTCAAGTAAGAAGTTAGTTCTATCTAGGTTGGTTGACTTATGGGTTGATTTAGTTTGCTTACCTTGTTGGCAAGCTTGGCAAATTGCATTTTCTAAGTGCCTTAATTTGGGTAGCCCTCTAACTAAGTCGTTTTGACTCATTTTTGAAATGAATTTGACATGAGTGCGACCCAGTCTTCTGTGCCACAGCTTGGTTTCCTCTTGTTGTGTCAAAAGACACTTTATTGAGGATATGGGCAGGTCAATTGCGTAGACGTTATTTTTTCTAACTCCCTTAAGTATGATTTCGGGGTTATCAATATTTTTAACTAAACACCCAGAATTATTAAAAATAACTAAGTAGCCACTATCACACAATTGACTTATACTCAGTAAATTAAAGTTAAAATTTTTAACTAATAAAACATTTCGAATAATGAAATAGGAACTAAGTTCGATATTACTTTTTTCGATTACCTTAAGTTTACCGTCGTTATCGAATGCAACTGATCCTAGGTTCTTGTATTTGACCTTAGTGAACTTCAACCTATCTCCAGTCATATGTCTGGAGCATCCACTATCTAACATCCATTGATCCAATTCCTACACATAAGGTATTTGAATTGGATTCATTTTGATGGATCAAAAGATAGTTTGATTGAAATAAGTTCCCTAATTTTCCATCCCACTCAAACTAGGTTAACAATCAATTATTCCTATGAGTGATTGTAAGATGGTTGAATTTGTTTTAAGTTTTTGATTTAATAAATTGATTGAGTTTTATAACTTAAAGATGATTTTAATTTTTCGAAAATAATTAAGTTTAAAAGGTAATTTCATTTTGAAAATAGTTAAGTTATTTAAATTTTGGGAAATATTAAGTTAATAAAAAAAAACTTTAAGTTGATTAATTTTGAAAAGATATTAAGTTAATTAATTTGAAAAAAATATTTTAAGTTAATTAATTTAAAAAATATTTTAATTTACTTAATTTAAAAAATATTTTAATTTACTTAATTTGAAAAATATTTTAAGTTAATTAATTTGAAAATATTTTAAGATAATTAATTTGAAAAAATATTTTAAGTTAATTAATTTAAAAAAATATATTAAAAAATATTTTAAGTTACTTTATATTAAAAATATTTAAGTTAATTAATTTGAAAATATTGAAAAATATTTTAAGTTAATTAATTTGAAACAATATATTAATTTAAAAAAAATATTTTAAGTTACTTAATTTGAAAAATATTTAAGTTAATTAATTTGAAAATATTGAAAAATATTTTAAGTTAATTAATTTGAAAAAATATATTAATTTAAAAAAATATTTTAAGTTACTTAATTTGAAAAATATTTAAGTTAATTAATTTGAAAATATTGAAAAATATTTTAAGTTAATTTATTTTAATTTTATTAAATTTTTAATTTAATTTTTAATTTAATTTAATTTTTAATTTAATTTAATTTAATTTTTATTTGTTAATTTAATTTAATTTAATTTTAATTTAACTTAATTTTAATTTAATTTTAATTTTAATTTTAATTTAATTTTGATTTAATTTAATTTTGATTTAATTTAATTTGAATTTTATTTTAATTTAATTTAATTTAATTTTAATTTTTTGATTTAATTTAATTTTTAATTTAATTTTTTATTTCAATTTTGAATTTTGAATTTAATTTTGTACTTAATCATTTCACCCAATCTAAGTTTTTCAATCAGGGAATCTTATAATTTTGTGAGATGAGTTGGGTTTAATTATAGGGTTTGGTTTAACTTTATGTTAGATTTAGGTTTGTTTTGAGCTCAACAAATATGCATTCTTCGGATAAACTTCTGGGCTATGGTGAGTCACCTGGACATCATTAGAGTAACCATGCCTTCAAGGTTTTCCAAATAGTCCTACACATTGAACTTAGTACAAAACCTTGGTCTAACTAGTTAGGATCCATAAGGAGTAGCTTCGGTCAGTTCCACTTAGCCAAATGCACCAAGTCGAAGCCATATCTTCCTAGACATGCGATGACTAAGCTTCCCCAACGTACTATCATCCAAAACTTCACCAGTACCATGAGTCAAGTTAAACCTAGCCCTTTTTATTCTAATACTAATTACCCTACCAGGTAGGTTAAGTTTGGTTACCTTGTCGGGTAGATTAAGTTTAGTTACCCTATCGGGTATATTACTTTTGGAGGTGTCAGCTATTCTGGTGCCTCCTCTTACATTTTTCCTTTTAACTTATTTATTTATTTATTTAATTATTTAATCATTTCTTTATTAAGACAGTTTTTCTTTTTGCTCCCCCTGGATCATAGCCTCGATAAGATCTATCA